>NC_092045.1:108970237-110170237 GCF_003086295.3 Arachis hypogaea | reverse complement strand
CTTTAATTCTTGGTCTTCCGACGAATGGTCTTCCAGTCACAGGGATGACAATGAGTAGTTTCGAAGCCTTGGAGGCGGAGTATTTGCATCAATTTGGAGTTGCACTACGTAAGTCGGACTGTAGAGGATGCTGCATAAAATTGACGTGACTGTGGAATCTAAAATAAAATTTTCAGTTAACTGATGAAATAAGTATACAGAGGTATGTGAAGTGCCATATTATGTTGCTGATCGGGTTGATCTTGTTTGGGGATAAATCTCGGGTAGGTGTGCATTGGAAGTTTCTACCCTTGCTTCGTGATTTCGGCAGTATTGGATAGTACAGTTGGGGATCGGCATGCCTAGCACACCTCTACAAGGCATTATGCAGGGCATCCCGCTTTGACTATAAGGAAATCGATGGTCCACTAACACTTCTGCTCGGATGGGCTTGGATCCGACTACCGTATCTATCGCCGCTTCTTAGGAAACTTCGCAGTTTTCTGCTAGCAAACAGGTAATATTATGTTACAATGTACCCGTATCTTGATATTTAGAATTCAGTTGAACTAAATAAATATATTATATTAGGTGGCGTAACTGGGAGCATGGTGACCGATGATATAGATATCTGACGCTAAGTCACTTTAGGAAGGCCTTTGTTGAACTTCAGGAAGGCCATGTTTGTTTTTATTAAAGAAGTATTAGTTTCGGGTTTAGGGTTTAGGTAAATATTATGAAGCATTGTTATTGTAACTGCTATGTGGGTTGTAATTATGAGTTTCATTTATTTTTGCAGTTTATGTGGGCTGCATATACGGTGAATCGCGTGGATCCGAACATAATTCCTGTCGAAATCTACATACAGTCGGTTGTCTGGAGCGCTACAGCGCCGTTGGTGTCATTCGAATGTATCGAGTGGCATGCTACCGATAGGATTAGGCGATAGTTTGGTTTCATTTAGGGAGTACCTCATCAGGAACGGAATCTGGACAAAGCGCATGGAGAAGTCCTGACTAGTCTTAAGAATATTAACTAGGTCACGGCACCGAGTCATTCATTTTGGGTGATGCATTGGACAAACAGGTATAACCACGTTCTTTCTGAGCTTCCCATGCCTTCACAGTATCTAACGGATACTTACATGTACTGGTACTGATCAAAAGTTGGGGACCGCTTGAACTTGTCGAATCTTGTGGTTCAAGAGAATGATGAGGGTAATCAGGATATGGATGAGGGTAGTCAGGATGCGGATGATGACAATGACGAATAGGAGCCACAGTCGCCGCCACCATCACATCCAAATCTGCTTCCACAAGAACAACCTTAGTCCTCAAGCCAGTATGTACCTCAGACACAATTCACCCTGTCATTTCCAATACATCAACAATATTGGAGTATGTCACAGTTTGAACCAGGAGAAGGAGATTCTTTTAGCCAATTGCTTGGGTTCATGACTGTAGATGTAGGACAATCACAATATGGCAATTAGCCTGAGTTCATGACAGGTAGGTATTCGTTGGATGTGAGGCTTCCGTGCCATACCTCATCGGTTGCTTCTGGAGGGTTTGTATCTGTTGGCTCTAGTAGAAGTGAAGGTGGACGCGGAGTTCTTAATAGTCAAAATCCTAACCGTGTTTCCATGGGACCTCTTGAAGAAGATGCTAACACACTCGAGCAGGAGACCAATGCATATCTAGTAGATGACCCGGATGACGAGGACGATGATGAGGAGGATGAAATAGAGGGGTTCGATGAGGATGAAGAATCCTGCAATGATGGTATTATTTTGTGTATTTTGCTTTACATATTTGATTAGTTATTTATTTTGTGTTCATAAATGGTATTATGTTGTGTATTTTGTGTTCATAAATGGTATATCTGTGTGGTTTGACTAAATGATATGTGGTATCTCTGTTGGTTTGATTACCTAATGTGCTATATTTAATTGTTTTTATTAAATTGTATACAGCTCAGGCATACACTCCGGATGAGAAAGTCAAAGGTTACAATCTGAGGATTGAGCCGCCACGTCGTAGCGCTAATCGCTACACTCTCTCTGTGTTCAAAAAGGCCGCAAAAAAATGCAAGAACTTTGTGAAGGATGTAAAGTTGGCAATGAGAAAGTAGTTGTGGTGTAATAAACTTATTTATGTAGTGACGTCATTCGCGTGTCCATCTCATTCAAGAAGCGCATCATTCTGGGGCGACCTTTCGTGATGCGTCTAAGGAACAGATTCGGCATGAACCGAGGCCCGTTGTAAGCAGGCCATGTAGTGGGATTATCTAGTGGCTTAAACCTTGCTCGGTATACCCGCCGAACTTGGTCCATCTTATACACATCATACACATACACTTGCCAATCCAGTCGCTAGTTGACACAACATGCGAACACATGTCGACAGAGGATCCGGTCCACCTGGAACTCACCACAGTCACATCGAAGGCCACGTAGGTCAACTGCAAACTCCAGTTCACTTGGCATCTCACGTACCTCAAAGACCTCATTTTGCTGGTCAAAGCAACTAACCTGAATGTTTCCTAATGCAAGTTGGTTTGCATGCAACTTCGAGGTCACGACATCAGAAAACACATGGCCAACATTAATCCAGGCTTCTGCCTCGGCTCTTTTTCGGGTGAACAACTCGTTAAGCCTGTAGAATGTTGCCTTCACAAGGGCAGTAACGGGGAGATTGCGTGCATCCTTCAATACTGAATTGATGCATTCCACTAGATTCGTCGTCATATGACCCCATCGATATCCACCATCAAAAGCCAACGCGTACTATTCGCGAAAAATTCGGTTTAACCAGTTAGTTTAGGCCTCGCCCCGTTCTCGTAAACGCTGGTAATGCACTTCGTACTCCCGCACCGTCCTCGAATATCCTGCAGGATAAAAAGAAACAAATGAAAAAAATAGGTCAAAACACTTATTGAAGGTAACTCTGTTACTAAATTAATTAGCTTTACTGAGTGTTACCTATATTGACGACCAGTTTCTGCAAGTACGGCGCCTTGAATTTTCTCAAAAAATTTGACTCTATATGTCTGATGCAAAACATATGAAAAGCTCTAGGAGGTGACCAAGCCCCGTTACTCCTTTCCACAGCTGCATTTATGGATTCGTGACGGTCGGATATCAGTCCCACACCATCCCGAGTGACAATATGCTGACGAAGGTTACTAAGGAAAAAGTGCCACGCATCAGAAGTCTCTCCCTCCACAATAGCAAACGCAATTGGACGATATTATTGTTGTCATCCTGTGAAACTGCCACTAGTAGACAAACCTTGTATTTTCCGTACAAGTGAGTCCCATCCACTTGGACAACTGGCTTACAATGTCTGAATGCTCTAATGCAGGGGTAATAACTCCCAAAAGACACGATGCAATACCCGAATATCAGTCACTAAGTCATTGCCTTGATATGCAGGCATAGTCTCAAAATGAACAACAGCTAATGGCTCCTTATGACACATAACCTCAAACCATATAGGCAAGGCTTCATATGATGCTTCCTAGCCTCCAAATATTTTTTCTATTGCCTTTTACTTAGCCAATCATGCTTTTTGATAACTAACGGTGTAGTTGAACTTCGATTGCACCTCTGCTATAACCAATTTTATCTTTAAGGCGGGGTCAGCCTCAACCAACAACTTTATTACTTCTGCAATTGTGGTCGAATCCAGCTTTGAATGATCCTGAGAAATTGTGGCTCTGGTATATGTGTGACTGCCATTATACCTCCTTATAACCCAACAGTACTTCCAGCTGATCATGCTAACCTGGATAAGCCAATCACACCCTGACCCATACTGTGTACACTTCGCATAAAATGTCAACGGCTCAAACTCATATACCCGGTAGTCTACGCTTCTTCGTATGGTATACTCTTTTATCGCCTTAATAACAGCTTCTCTAGAACTGAATTCCATCCCAACAGCAAATTCACCATCTGCGATAAAAGAAATTTCTGCCACCAGGACAGCCATACAAAAAATATTTAATACACAAATATTTAAACATCAAAAATAAAGGTAAATCAATTTTTACTGCATCAATTATGATATAAATCCAAACTATTTATATTTAACTAATTTACTAATTTACTAACAAATACTTATTTATATTCAAGTAATTTACTAACAGATACTAATTTATATTTAACTAATTTACTAGTTTACTATTTTATACTAATAAATACTAATTTATATTAATCTAATTTACTAATTTACTAATATATACTAATTTATATTTACTTAATTTACTAAATTAACTCGTAAATATTAATTGATATTTGACTAATTTACTAATTTACCAATAAATTCTAATTTATATTCAACTAATTCAATAACTCCCTAAAAAATTTACTATCTTAAACATAAATACACAAACAGGTAAACAAAAATAAATACTAATCGAGTATATTTTCATACTTCACTTAGCTAGTTGGTCCAACTATCAAGATAAATTATTAAAAAATTCTAATCCTTTTTCATAAATACAGAGAATTACGTACCTGCACTGATATAATCCAGAAACTTCGGAACATGCATGGCTTCCAAATCCAAAATTCGCATGAATGATGACTCCTCAAACGGCACTTCGTTTGCCAGTGTATTTGCCACATCTGACACATCCGGAGCTATAGGTTCGTCACCTTGATCTTCATCTCCATCTGGACCAATAACTTCGTAGTTGCTTTCAAACTCTTCTTCACTGTCACTATTGTAATCTTTCCGTAGAATATTCCGGTCGGCCTCAGATTGCTCAAACTCAACATACAGCTCGATGAACGGGAGTTGACTCCGATTTTCAATATACATTGAAAACATCTCTTGCATGCTCGCTTCGTTCGTTACATATTTGGTTTGAAACTGGATGAATCCACCAAACACTTCTATAGGATATCTATATATAATACATACAGGATATTCTTCTTACCCTCTCAGAATGAATCTTTTCACAGATCACACCTTTGAACTCTTCAAATGAGATTGTGAAAGGAATCATAACATCTAACGAATTTTCACAAACAAATGTTACTCATTCAGATGTTTGTAACAAAATCTGACCAAAATAATACACTTTCAATAAAACTCTGTCACTCATTTCTCTCAATCACATAAACAAGATCATAAACTTGAGTACTAGATTTTTAGCTATCATGTCAAGCAAGTAAGAAATAGAGAAACAAGAAATCAGAAGAAAGAACCGTAGAAGAAAGAACCGTTGAAGAAGGAGAAGAAGATGCGATTTGTTCTGATCCAGCATTCACCCACTTTTATTTAAAGTCACAAACAATTCGGACCCTGCGATTAGGTTTAGTTCGTTCAAAAAAATTATAAAATACTAAAATTGCACCCTCCGATTTCATAACCCAATTCATAAAAAAAATACACACTACTAACAATTTGGAGGGTACGATTACCACCCTCCGAAAATCCAAAAATTTCATCGTCTCCAAATCAGACCTACCGATTTGTTGAGTCAAATCTAAAACTCAAACAAGTCGAACGGTCCGAATTTTTGGACCTAATACTATCAAAAAAGCTATCCCACAGATTGATATGAAATTCCATGATTTTATATCCAACGAAGACACGCACAAGCCTTCCATATCAAAAAAATGGAGTCGCATATGTTATCATTTCTAGTAGACACTATAAAAATAAGAAAATGTATAGTACTAAAGTTTATATGTTTAGTTTTAAAATATAATATTTATGAAAAAGAATAATCTGAAAATAATTTAAAGTTTTTAATTAATGTTTTTAATTATAGAATAAAATAGATCATATATGTTATTTTCGTTTCAAAATATTTGTTCGAAAACAAAACAAAAAATATTAAGATTTTTATGACCCAAGATATACCTTACTTATTCGGATTTAATCCAATTGAAGTAGGTTGCCAATTTGATACACAGTGGATAAGATAGAATACGGGTAGAATTTTTGTGCGAATTGGATAGGGCGCGAGTTGAACCTCAACTCTACTCGACTAACCCGCACCCTATATACACATATATTATATAATATAGTAATATACTTATATAAAAGTACATTTTAAATAGATGTTTAATTAAAAACCTCTCACTAAATGCAAAAGATCCTTATTCACTAAAATAAGATCATTATTAATTGATAATTTAATACGTTTTTTAACATAAAAATTAGTTCTATTTTAAATGGACAGAAGTCGAGTTGGTAGTTCACTCTAAATTATCGTCAAGTTATATAATAATGTTACATCTTTTTTGTAATTTGCAAGTAGAATCGGGTTCTTGCATATTAAGAACAGCTAGGATTAAGATTAGGGTATTCTTAACTTGTAAATAGAGTAAGGTTAATTTTATATAAAAATTTTAATTCGCATATAGAATTAAGGGTTAAGTACGATTTGGTCCTTAAAGTATAGACCGAAAATTTTTTTTGTCCCCAACCTTTTTTTGTATACAAAATCGTCTCTAAAGTTTAAAACCAAATTTTAAAATTGTCCTTTTTACTTAAATCTTAAAATTTTGGACCAAATTATCCATAACAAAAAATATAAAACAGAAAAAAAAGAGAAGGAGAGTGTTTCTACTCCTGCGAAGAGAAAAGGGAAAAAGAAAAAGAGAGAAGAGAAGAAGAAAAAGAAGCTGTCTATAATCCACCTTTACCTCTGCTTTTGCCACAAAAAATTTAAGACCAAGTTAAACCTTAGGAAAGATTTTAAAATCAAGTTAAACTTTAAGAACCATTTTGTATACAAAAAAAGAGTTAAAAACAAAAAAAAATTTCGACTTATATCTTAAAAACCAAAATTATACTTAATCCTAAAATTAAAATTAAATCCAAATTATATTTTATTCTACCCCTCACCTCTCCTAATGTCTCCAACATATATTACACGGAAATGAAAGTAATGCAGAATAAACAACTTATGTTAATATTTGTTAATTAACAAAATTTGTACATAAGTGGACTCATTCTCTAATTTTGTCAAACAAGTGCAACCCCAGATGATACACGCATGATGTGTTCAAACTTAAAAAGTTTCATATTAATATATATTAGTATTATTATTGTAATGGGCTAATGGCCCCTCGATCGGTTGGTAGGCTTAAAGTTGATAAAGGGCTTTAAAGATACCACAAAAGTTAAACACATGGCTCTGTAAAACCATCCCACGTGGGATATTGTCTCAAAATGCCACAAATAAATTTTGTTAAGAATTAAGATGAACATTAACCTTAAGCATAATATGACGATATGATATGATTTTTCTTTGTATTATTATTCTTCTTTTGTATTATTATTCTTCTTTAATTCTTCTTTTCTTGTTCCGTTTTCTTTTCCCTTACATGGTTTTCTTATTTTCTTTTTCTGGTTATGGCTTACATGGTTTTCTTTGTCATCTAATATGAGTCCTTAAATGGTTTTTTGTTGGATTTGAAAGGAGTGCCGTTTAACACAAAAAAAATTTTCTGTGCACATCTTTTTAAAATCTAAATAGCATAATTTTCGTATGGATAATTATTAGGTATAAAAATATCAAAACAATGTAATATACCATTGACAAAATTTCCAAAACAATAAAAAGTTAAATGGATTATTAATTTCTAATTAAATCATAACCCTAACTAAACATATATATATATATATATATATAATTTTACTGTATTTCTTATAAAAAAAGAAGTGATATTAATTATCAAATAAAAGTGATATTATCATTATATATCAATTAATATATATAAATGCTGTCATATTTAATTTATTTTTAATATATATTTTATACGTGTGTCGTATGATTCATTTGATTGTTAATTTTTTATGTACATAAATATAATAGTGCCTCTTATTTATAAGATTGTTTTTTCAAAGATATCACATAATTCAATTTGGTTTTATAAGATTTATTGTTTTAATTTAATCTTAAAAGTTATTAATGTGAATAAATTGTTACAAAAAAATCTATACATATGATAGTTTGTCATTAATAACTGTTAACATGTAATTAAGGTAATTAAAATCAATCTTGCATGGCATATTTTTTGGAACCTGCAAAAATACTTCGACATTTAAGTCAGAATGAATTAGGGTTCTCTTTTATACAGGTGATAACAATTATTTTATCTTATTTTATTTGGCTAAAATAAAAGAGGATTTGGTTTTGAATGTTGGTTAGAAAATCTAGTAGATAGGTTTGAACATTCTAAAAAGAGAAAGCGGGTCGAATTCGGATAGTCGGGCTGGGAGCCGCTCTAAATGTGGAATCCGTGTGCCAGATCCGTAACATATTTTATAAAATTTATTGTTTTAATTTAATCTTAAAAGTTATTAATGTGAATGAACTGTTACAAAAAAATCAATACATATGATGGCTTGTCATTAATAACTACTAGAGTGAATATTTCATCCAATCCCTGACAATTATTTCGAAAGGACAACGAGGCCCCTAAGATAAAAAATACCTAACCCGACTCCTGATTTTTTTTTGGGACTAATTAGCCCCTCTACAAAAAAAAATAACATTGACTTTTTTTGGAACAAGAGCTAATCAATCCCATAAAAGTAAAGTTCAAGGCCAAATTGGGTATTTTTTTATCAAGAATCTCATTGTCTTTTGAGATAATTGTCAGGGACTGTTTTGGATTTTTTTCTAAATACTAATATGTAATTAAAGTAATTAAAATCAATCTTGCGTAGCATATTTTTTGGGAACCAAAAAACTTTAGTATAAAAAGCGTAAAAGTTTTTTTATTTGACTTTATTTAAATCATTTTTATAAAAAAAATTCTACTTTTTTTTAGAGAGATACTAAAATAACATTTACATTTTTTTATTTGTAAAATATACACTTCTCTCCCTTATAATTTTTAAAAAAATTCCTCTTTAATCTATTTTAAATTTTTTGTGTTAACTAACATTAATTTTACCTATTTTAAAAAAAAATAAATTATTCTTTTATAAAAATATCTTTTAATAAAAATTTTATTTTTTTGTAATTAAATTTTGTTTAGCAAAATATCCTTTAACAAATTATTTTTTTATTGATTAAACTGAATTTTTTTCAAAATATTTCTTTTCAGCGTTTTAATTATTAAATTATTTTTCTTAAGATACCCTTTAATAATGTGGATTCAAAATCTTCTAACCGAGCTTGCATGTCCTTTATCAACAGTTCCTCAAGTGTATTGTGATAACCTCAATGCAATTTTATTAGTAGCAAACTCGATTCTGCACTCAAAGTTGAAGCACTTAAGTTTGATTTGCATTTTGTACAAGATTATGTTGAGAAGAAGTCTATTCATGTAGATGTAAGTCACATTCCTGAAACCAAATAAATTGCAAATATTTTAACCAAAGCTACACCATTCAGCATCTTTCTTTATTTTTGGTCCAAACTCAATGTTAAAAGCTCTTCAAACTTGAGTTTAATGGGAGAATGACAGTGTATAGATAATAAACAGCATATAATTAGTAAAATTAGAAGATGATTATAGCGTAGTAATTAGTTCTGCTATGTCAGCTAGTTCATTATGATAAAGTTAGTTTGAGTGCTACCCAAAATCACTCTATATATATCAAATTGTAATCAATTCTCTGCAATACTATAGAATAATATCTACCACATCTAAAATGCTTTCTTTCTCGTCTCTCTATTCTCTTCTCACCTAAAAAAATATTCTGGTACCTTTTACTCACTAAGTCAAACTAACTTATTAATAGTATTAAGGTTCACCACAATCAATATCTTAATATAATAGAAATGATATATATATATATATATATATATATATATATATATATATATATATATATATATATATATATATATATATATATATATATATATATATATATATATATATAGAGTAATGTATATATAAAAGAGAGAGAAGAGTGTTTATATATTTTCGTAGAATGTAAAAAAAGAGAAGAGTGCTTTGTTATTGTTGTGTGTCATATACTTCAGATTCTACTGCTATTTATACACATATGGAAGACATTCTTTTCAAATTTTATTAAATACAATCACTTTTGATAACCTGAGTCTTATGGAAAATAGGCATCTACCTCAGGCAATCTTATCACAATACTCCTTTTTGAATGACTATTTAGGATTATGTCTCATTAAAATCTTACTAAAAAAAATTTCAATGAAAAAAAAACTTTAGTAAAGAAAAAAAAAGTACAATATCCTTTGTGATGGGATTGCTTCATTAAAAACCTTGTTAAGAAAAATCCAATATAAAAAAACCTGACCAAGGAAAAAAGAGTATAGCCTCCCCCTCTTGTCATCATTATTTAATATCTCAAAATTGGCACATCCCAATATGATGTACCAATCTTTCGAACGAGGATTTTGGAAGTGACTTCGTAAATAAATCTTCTAGATTATTTCTTGAGTGGATCTGTTAGACATCAATTGTTTCTTGATTTTGAAGGTCGTGAGTGAAGAAAAATTTGGGAGAAATATGCTTTGTTCTATCACCTTTGATGTATCCACCCTTAAGTTGAGCAATGCATGCTGTATTATCTTCAAACAGAACAGTTGGAGCTATTCTATGATCAATCAGTTTACATGATGACAGGATATATTGGATCAAACTCCTGAGCCAAAAATACTCGCGACTAGTTTCATGTATCGCTAGTATTTTAGCATGATTAGAGGATGTTGCTGCAATCATCTATTTCGTGGACCTCCATGATATAGCTGTACCACCATATGTGAACAGATATTCTGTTTGAGATCTCCCTTTGTGTGGATTAGACAATTATCCTGCATAGCCAACTAGTCATGACTTGGATCCATATGGATAAAACAATCCCACATCAACCGTTCCATGAAGATATCGAAAGATTTGTTTGATTCCATTCCAATGTCTTCCGATTGGAAAAGAACTATACCTTGCTAGTAAATTCACCACAAATGATATGTCAGGTCGTGTATTATTAGCAAGCGACATTAGCGCTCCAATGGCACTAAGATTTGATACTTCAGGACCAAGGATATCTTCATTTTCTTCTTTAGGACGGAATTGCTTTTTTTCCACATCCAAAAACCTTACGATTATTGGAGTACTTAATGGATGTGACTTATCCATATAAAATCTCTTCAAGATCTTTTCTGTGTATGTTGTTTGATGAATAAAGATCCCATTTTTTGTATACTCGATCTGCAGGCCGAGATAAAATTTAGTCTTTCCAAGATCTTTCATCTCAAACTCTTCTTTTAGAGCTTTTATAATTGTTGGAATCTTTTCAGGGGTTCTAATGATATTTAAATCATCAACATACACAGCAGTTATAACGAATCCATATGCAAATTCCTTTATGAAAACACATGGGTAGATATCATCATTCTTGAATCCGTTTTTGGCCAGATACTCAATAAGACGATTATACCACATTCGTTCAAATTGCTTTAGACCATATAAAGACCTTTACAATTTGACTGAGTATAATCCCTGTGAATATTCATTAGATGATTTAGATATCTTTAATCTTTCAGGGACTTTCATATAGATATCACGATCTAATGATCTGTATAAGTAAGTTGTTACCACATCTATTAAATGCATATGTAGTTTATGATATGTGGATAAACTGACCAAATAACGCAATGTTATTGGATCCACTACAGGAGAATATGTTTCTTCATAATCTATACCGAGACTTTGTAAAAAATCTTGTGTCACAAGTCGAGCCTTGTAGCGTACAACTTCATTTTTCTCATTTCGTTTTTCTCACAAATACACATCTGTATCCAACAGATTTTACATCTTCTGGTGTATGGACTATAGGTCCAAAGACTTCACGTCTTGCAGGTAAGTCTAACTCAACCTTCATAACTTCTTTCTATTTTGGCCAATCATTTTTTTGTCGACATTCTTCAACTATTCTTGGCTCAAGGTCCTTACTTTCATGCATGATATTTAATGCCACATTATATGCAAATATTTCATTGACAATTGTCTTATTTCGGTCTCATTTTTCTCCTGTAAAGACATAATTTATCGAGATCTCGTTATTTTAACAATTTTTAGGTACTTGAACGTCTTTTGCCATCAAAACTATATCAGAAATTTGGACAACTACAGGTGTCTTTACTATGTCTTTATATTTTTCAACAAGAATAGTATTTACCTATTTTCTTTTTCGAGGATTTTTGTTTTTAAAACCAATAGGCCTACCACGCTTCTGACATGAATTTATTTCGGTGGCCATTTGTCCGGCTGGGACATTGGAGTATTTTCAGCTGGTATATAGAATTTAGTAACCCTTTTGTATCAGAAAATGCATCAGAAAATTCATTTGCTATTTTTTGCAAATGTATAATTTTTCGAAGAGTAAAGTATCGTTTTTGTCCCCAACGTTTGGGGTAAGTCCTATTTATGTCCCTAACGTTTAAATCGTCCTATTTGTATCTCTAATGTTTATAAAAGTGATTCAATGTTATCCTACTATCAATTATACTAACAAATCAGATTATATTTTTCAATTATTCTCATTTGGATGTATTCATTCTCCATTAGATCTCATTTGGATATGTTCAATTTTAATATTATACCCACTATTTGTGTTTAGATTCAATTATGTCCCTAGAAAAGTGAATTATGTAAATTTTGTAGAAATTAGTTTTAACTTTTGATGAGCTATTTTTTGGAGTGGATCATCGATTCTATCCCATATATTTGTATTCTAACTTCAAGAAGAGATTTTTAAAAATCAAACTAAAGTGTTCATGTTGTGTAATTGACGGCAGGATAACATTGAATCACTTTTACAAACGTTAGGGATAGAAATAGGACGATTTAAACGTTAGGGATCAAATAGGATTTACCCAAAACGTTGGGGACAAAAATGATACTTTACTCTTTTTTGAACTTCTAGTTCATATTGCCTTGATTGAGGTTCTAAATGCATCAAGAATAATGCATTCCAATTAAGTTCTTTTTTTAGAAAGTTTGTTTTCTCTTTCTAATGTTAGAAATTTTGATTAATCAAAATGACAATCTGCAAATCGAGCTTCAAATATATCTCCAATTTGTATCTCAAGATACCTTACTATAGAGGGAGAATCATATCCAACGTATATCCGCAATTTTTTTGGGGTCCCATTTTAGTGCGAGAAGGTGGCGCAATGGGAACATATATCGCACACCCGAATATTCTTAAATGGAAAACATTTGGCTGCTGGCAAAAAACTAATTGCATAGGAGAGAATTGATGGTAACTTGTTAGCCTCAAACGAATAAGTGCTGTGGCATACAAAATAGCATGCCCCTAAGGCGAGGTTGGGAGATTTGTTCTCATAAGTAAGGGTCTAGCAATTAATTGAAAGCATTTAATAAATGATTCTGCTAACCCATTTTGTGTGTGAACATAAGCTATTGGATATTCAACGCTTATTCTGTTAGCCATACAATAAGCATCAACGGCTTGGGAAGTAAATTCACTAGCATTATCAAGACGAATTGTTTTGATTGAATTTTCTAGAAACTATGCTTTTAATAGAATAATTTGAGCAAGTAATCTCGCAAACGCCAGGTTGTGAGAAGACAATAAGCACACATGTGACCATCTTGAAGATGCGTCTATTAGTACCATAAAATATCTGAAAGATCTACATAGTGGATGAATAGATCTACATATATCACCCTGAATCCTTTCCAAGAATTCAGAGGACTCAAATTCAATCTTTACTGGTGATGGCCTTAAAATTAGCTTTCCTTGAGAACATGCAGCACAATAAAATTCACTTGATTTAAAAATCTTCTAGTTCTTTAATGAATGTCCATGAGAATTTTCAATAATTCTTCACAGCATGATTGTTCTCAGATGATCCAATCGATCATACCAAGTTATAAATTTATTTGAGCTAGTAAACTTCTGGTTTACAATGACATGTGATTCAATTGCACTAATTTTAGTATAATATAATACAGATGAAAGTGATGGTAACTTTTCTAATATAACCTTTTTATTTAAATCATGAGTTGTGATACATAAGTACTCATGATTTTCCTCATTCATTGTTTCAATATGATATCTATTCCTGCGAATATTTTTAAAACTCAACAAGTTCTTTAGAGACTAGGTAGACAATAGTACGTTATTTATTATAAATTTTGTTTCTCCGAAAAACAAAATCATAGCTCTTATAGAGCCTTCTATCACATTACCTGAGCCAATAATAGTATTAACATATTCTTTTTTTGGTACAAGATGTGTAAAATATATATTACTTTTGAGAATGATATGCGAACTTGTACTATCCGTAAGGCAAACATCTTCACTATATGTTCTTGCCCTTTTCTTCAAAGACAAATGATAATAAAATGGGTAGAAATATTTGCACAGTAAAATTATTTTCTTGATTTTTTTAAAAAAATAATGTATATAATATTATATACTAAAAATTTTATTATTATTATTTTAGAATTTGACATATTTAGTAATTTTGAAATTCATAAACATAAATATTTTATTAAACATTATTTATATACATCACACTTGGAATTCAAATATATAGAAAATAAAACTTAGAGTATTTACCTATTTTGTTCCTCAAAGAATTTCGGATCAGACACTTTAGTCCCCAACTAAAATTAATTACTCGATTGGTTCCTAACAATTAATTCCGTCAGTCACTTAGGTCCTTGGCTCCGTCAACTCTAACGGAAGACAAAATGGTCCATGACAATTTTAACAGGGGATAAAATAATCTCTGACAACTCTAACAGGGGATAAAATGATCTCTAACCCCTTTGTTTAAAAACGACTTTGTTCTTCCTCAATTTTCATCATATCTCGCATAATCTTAACATTCATACGCTTCTTCTTCACTTTCACATTATTCTTTTCCACTTTTTCCTTCCTCCTCTTCAACTCCAAAATCAAGCCATGATGTAACTGCTACGTGTGTCGCACCTACCTCAACGTGTCATGGACCACACACTTTCTAAATCTTTGTGACTGGTACACCCACCTCCTCCACACTTCACCCACCAATAGCATCCACCTCCACGTCCTCAATAACAGTATCACCTCCAACCCCAACAAAGTCCACCATATCCTCAAGACCAAATTCCATAACTAACTCAAGGGCACGCTTTTCTCCACTCTCCGGCAAGCAATATAGATTGTTGGACATTAGGACATCATTAGAAGATTCTCCTTCGACATTATATGCAAACTCTCATTTGGATCGTTGCTACTTATATGGAAGCTGAAGCGATTACTGAAAATCAGTTCGGAAAAGAAGCTGATAAAAGCGATCGAAGTGGTGGACAATGTGATCATGGAGATGATAGGATAGAAGAGGAAGGAGATGGTGACGACGACAATGGGTCTTAACAAATCAGACTTGCTGTCTAAATTCATGGGATCCCTCGAAGACAACAAGTACATACTTTGAGAGATATAGTCATTAGTTTCTTGAGTATTAATTGGTTGAGAACAAGTTGAGAATTTTTCTTCTTATGAACATTGAAGTTGCAGAGTGTGCATTGTGTAGCTTGAAGTTACAGTGTTAAATTGTTAGTGTTATACGAGATATGATGGAAATTGGAGAAAAATAATGTCGTTTCCGAACAAAGGAGGTCAGGGACCATTCCCGGTTAGAGTTGCTAGGGACTATTTTGTCTTTCGTTAGAGTTGACAGAGTAAAGAACCTAAATAACTGACGGAGTTAATTATTAGGGGCCAATCGAGTAATTAATTTTAGTTGGGGACTAAAGTGTCTGGTCTGAAATTTTTCGAGGATCAAAATGGGTAAATACTCTAAAACTTAACAAGAAGTTTCTTACATTATTTATTGACATGAGTACTTAACAAATCCACATATTAAACTTTTTCGTCATTGATTAAATGACCAATATTTTCTTCAGGATCCTCAAAGAAATCAGATACTTCATAATGAGTGGCGTAATTTTCAACAACATCATTTGAAACGAAATTTGTCTCCTTTCCTTTGTCATCCTTTTTCAAAGATGCTTGATAAAGATCAACTAGGTGCCTCAGGGTACGATAGATACGTGACCAATGACCCTTTCGACCACAACGGAAATATTTTTTCTCTGTTGATTTATTTTGCGCATTATTTCTTTCTTTATCCTACTTCTGGTGAGATCATTTCTTATGAACATAATTTTTCTTTTTTCCATAATTTTTTTATTACCAAAACCTTGTCATTTACCTCTTCTGGGGTAATGATTTACCGCATTTGCTTCAGGAAATGGGGCGACGCCAGATGAACACGTTTCATGATTTTTTAAAAGCAATTCATTGTTGCGTTTAGCAACAAGAAGGTAGGAAATTAGCTCAGAATATTTTTCAAGTTTTTTTTCTCGATACTGCTGCAGCAGGAGCACATTCGAGACATGGAAAGTCGAAAAAGTTTTCTCTAACATATCATTATCAGTTATCTTTTTTCCCACATAATTTCATTCGTGAGGTAATTCGAAACATTGTTAAATTATATTCATTTATGTATTTAAAATTTTGGAGATGTAAGTGCGTCCACTTCCACTCATATCAAACTTGAGAAAGTATCATTGCTTTTTTATAATTATACCTTTTTTAAAAAAAATTTCACATCTGTAAAATTTTTTAATGTGAGATATTTATTTTTTAATTCTATGTATGTCATATACCTCAAATTCTATTGCTATTTATACACATATAAAAGACATTCTTTTAAAATTTTATTAAATACAATCACTTTTAATAATTTAAATGTTATAAAAAATAAGTATTGATCACCTCAAGCAATCTTATCACAACATATATAATTGAGTAATACGCCTGAGCGTTGAGTTTTTGTATAATTATATCTTATTTTGTTTATTATATTCTCGTGCAGTTATTATTGTTGTTCTTGTTGTTGTTAACGCGAAGAAACTCCGTAAAAGAGAGAAGAAAATAAGAAACCGAAAGCGCACTGTGAGAGAGACAGAGTAAGAGAATTTGGAAGATTGATTTCTTCACTTTGGGAAATGAATATATCAATATAATATAATTTTAATATATATATATATATATATATATATTAAATGTATTTTATAGTTATTTTGATAATTACTGCATATATTTCAGAAGATATATTGATTATAAATCAAATAACTTTTTAACATATTTTTTAGAATTCATAAAAATATTATAAGAAATATTCTTAATCCTAAACAAACAAATGTTTAAGAAGAATATTATTTTCAGTTATAATATTCACACATAATTCCTAAAAATATAATTTATAACTTTGATGGTAATTTAAAATATAACTGATTTTTATGTAAAAAAATCGTATTAAATTATTAATTAATAATTTTTTGTGTAATTAAAATTTTTTTATATTTAATGAGATATTTTTGTTTTAACATTTATTTAAAAAATATATTTTTAGATAAGAATATAACATATATATATATATAGGAAACATTTTAAGTACACCGGAGAGCATCGGTGCACCAGTTGTTTTAACCGTTGATTTTAATTAATATATATTATATATATTTTTTATAATTCAGATCAACGGTTAAAACAACTGGTGCACCGGTACTTCCGATGCACTTGAAATATTTTCATATATATATATATATATATATATATATATATATATATATATATATATATATATATATATATATATATATATATATATATATATATATATATATATATATATATATATATGGCACGAATTGATCGAATAGAGTTGAGACTTAATCCACACAAAAATTCTATCTGCACTTTATCTTATCCGTTACGGATTTGGTTGGTTGACCGAATTGAATACCTACGAATAGGGGTGTTCAAAACCGATCCGGACCGAACTAAACCGATGGACTGAACCAAAAAAATCGAAAACCGAAAACCAAAAAAACCGAAAAAAGTGATGTTTTGCTGTTTTTCTGCGGTTCGGTTTGATTTTCGGTTCTTGCCACCAAAACCCTAACCGAACCGAACCGAACCGGTTCTTCCCAAAACCCTAAAAATTAAAACTACCCCCCCAAACGTGTTACCACCTTACGTTACCTTACCAGCTTACCTTACTGCTGCCGTGCTGCGCGAGTCCCTCCCCCCATGGAAACCTAACCCCGCCCAAATCCCAGATCGGAGCCACCACATCTCGCTCACTCACCCAGACGGCCAGACCCCCCACGGAGTCAGCCTGAGCCACCCACCTCCTTGATACTCGAAGCCTTCCTCTTCCTCCAAATCTCACCTCCTTCACTCCTTGAAACTCGAAGTCGAAGCCAGCCTGAGCCACCCACCCACTGCGAAGACGAAGACGAAGACCTAGTCACCCACTGACCCAAAAGCCACAGGGTAGCACAGCCACGGGCGACGATCAACACAGGACCCCTACTCACCACCTCCGACCTCGCCGCCTCCACCCAGAAAGCCTCCACCCAACAGCGTTTCTGGGTTCTGTAGGGTCACCTCACCACCTTCGACCTCACCGCCTCCACCCAAAAAGCCTCCACCTAGCAGCGTTTCTGGGTTCTGTAGGGTCACCTCACCACCTCCGATTCTCCGACCTCGCCTCCTCCACCCAGAAAGTCTCCCATCCAGCCACCGATTCAAGTGCATATGGAGCCCGAGCCATCTATTCAGGTAAACTTTACTGATGCATTGTTGCCTTGTTGGTATTGCTGCTTGAGGTTATTGTTCAGTTTATTCAGGTTAGGGTTATTGTTGGTATTGCTGTTTAGTGTTTACCATGTATTTAGTCTATTGTTGGTAATTTTGGTCTTGCTGATTTATTGTTCAGTTTAGGGTTATCAGTTTATTGTTTATTGCTGGTTATTGATTTAAACTTTAGTTGCTGGTTTCTGTCCTTGATTTAATTTTCTAAATTATTAGGTTTTGTTCAATTTATTGCTTGTTTATTGCTGATTTATTGCTAGTTCATTGCTTGTTTATTGCTGGTTTTGTTCATTGCTTGTTTAAATTATCAAGTTTTGTTCTGTTTGGTTTATTGCTGGTTCATTGCTTGTTTATTGCTGGTGATTGCTTGTTTATTGCTGGTTTTGTTCATTGCTTGTTTAGATTATCAAATTTTGTTCTATTTTATTTATTGCTGGTTATTGCTTGTTTATTGCTGGTTTAATTGTTCATTGCTTGTTAATTCTCATTTGTGGAATTTTGTTGTCAAAACTTAAAAGCCATTTCACACATGCAAAATTAAATGTGAAGAAATTAAAGCCCCTCCACACACTTTTTTTTTCCAAAGAATTAATTAAGAAAATTGAAGCAACAGGAATTCTCAAAACTAAGGCAACAAGCAGCGTTGGCCCAAAGATATATATTAGTGTTGGTTCTAGGAATGCCTAAGCACAGGTAAAGTTTAGTATGCTACTTGATTTGATCTCCCTCTTTAAGCACAGGGTGTTGAATAATTATAGGAGTTCTCTAACTCCAATGACAGCTGAAGTGTTAATTTGTATCCAAAATTGGCTTTAAAATTCTCCAAAACTTATCCTTGAGGAACTCATCGAGGAATTGGAGAAGTTAGAATTAGGTATGGTTAAGTTTCTACTTATAATTTTCTTTATTTTAATTTAGTTTTTATTAATATATATTATTTGTTATGATTGTTTCTTGTTTTATATATTTTGTAGAAGTTGCACCCACTCGTGATCCCAATGAAGAAGATTCTGGTGTTGAGTCTGATTAAAGTACATCTTGTTAAGTTTTATGGTATGAATTGTTTTTCTTATATTATTATTATTATAATTATTGTTGTTGTTGTTCTTGTTGTTCTTATTATGTAACTGTTTTTTTTTTTTATTTCAGGTTGGTTTACATTATGAAGTTTTAGCTATTTTATTGGAGAAGATACCATAATCTTGCTATCAGTTTAATGACAATTTATTTTTATTTTCAGTTGTGTTGACTATTGAGCTATTAAACTTCTTTAATTGTCGTATTTGAATTCTATTGTCGTTATATTTCATTAGATCAAGACTTTGTTGGCTATTGTGTATTTTGGCTTGTTGATTTCAATCTTATGACATTGCATAATAGTATGGTAGAATTTTTTTTTATTTGATTGAAAAAACCGAACAAACCGAACCAAACCGATTTTAATTGGTTTAGTTTGATTCGGATGACCTTAAAAAAAAACCGAACCAAACCGAACCGCAGCTTAATTAAACGATCGAATCGAATGACTTTTTCTTCAAAAACCGAACTAAACTGCACCGCGAACACCCCTAAACTACGAATAAGGTATATCTTGTCACCTCTATACAAATCATATAACTTGATAATTTTTTTATTTCTTTTCCAAAAGCAAAATTAAATAATTAAGCGAAAAAAGTGATGGCCACTTTTTGGTGTGCATTTGGGAAATCCATTTCATACGCATTAAAATTCTTAATTTAATTTATGAAAAAAAGTATTAAAGAATTTGAATTGTGTTGTTAAATTAATAAAGGATAATATATCCCTAGCTAGAAGAATAAATCAATATAAAAAAAAAGGTATCTTTCGGATACCCCATTAAATATGATAGCAACAAAGCACTAAAAAACTAAAACGTTAGGTTGAAAAGTTGTAATGGATTCCAACTCTCCAACGTAAACGGGATCCACAACTTTTAATATATTTAACTATTACGAATTTGAGTGAACATGCTGTTTTTTTAAGCTGTGAATTTGTTGTAATTCAATTTTCTGTACCACCCTAAAATTAAACAACTTTTAACTGAATCTATTTAATTATTTTAGCTTCATGCTGGGATTATTTCTATTTTCATTTTCATAATAAACGAACAAAACTTTAAAGAAAATCAACAAATAGGACCCACACCAAAAAATTTGAAACAGAAATTAACATCTGTTCTGCTGTTGAAATATACAGTAGAGGATAAATTAGAGATTTGTTATTGTTTAATGAATTATTATAGATAAAATACGGGTATTTAAATTATATTTATCAAAATCGAATTAGTCAAATTATTGGATCATCGAATTATTTGTTTAGCCAGTAGATTACATGTTGAATCGATTCATTCGGTCACTAATTAAATAATTATATAAAATTTAATTTAATTTTTTATTTTTATAATAAATGTTTTTTTAGTTTTATTTTTATAAAATTAACTATTATTTTTTAAATTTTAATAATTTATTAATTAATTAATATTTATTATATTGCTCAAGTATTTATAAAAAAAAAATAAAGATAGTAATCATGGAAACAGAAAATATGTTGTACTTAATAAAAAAATTTCTTTTAAATTTGTAAATATAATTTATTTATGTAATATATTAGATAGAAAAATATCATATGGTAAATAACATTTTTTTAGTTTGACCCGATTTTACCAAGTTTGACTAGGTTAATTCATCCGGTTTTGATCGGTTATTAGATTTGACCAAATTTCAATAGGTTAATTGCGTGACCGATTTAAATGATGGTTCAATATAATCTCAGTTAATGATTAGGTTTTCGGTTCAACTGATCGGATCAAACTGAGTTTGATAACTATTATTTGAACTCTGATATTTATTTAAATAAATAAGTGAGCTAATTACTCAATCAACCAAGTTGATTAAGATAAATAAAATTTTTACAATTTCTTCTATGTTAAATTGTATTTTTTAACTAAATTTATAATTTTATCTTATTCACATCGATTACTATTTTACTAGATTT
This sequence comes from Arachis hypogaea, assembly GCF_003086295.3. Lineage (NCBI taxonomy): Eukaryota > Viridiplantae > Streptophyta > Magnoliopsida > Fabales > Fabaceae > Arachis > Arachis hypogaea. Next base: position 110,148,596 of record NC_092045.1, on the reverse strand, counting down.
TTTTATTATTTTTTAAAATTTAACTATCATGTGCCCTAACGGCACATATTAAAATTGTTACTATTAAAGAGTTATTTTTCGCATACAAGCGATTAAAGCTTGTAAACCTTACAAGTTCAATTAAAACTAACTCAAATCACGCTTCGAACCATTCTTCTTCCTCTTTGTCTTCTTGTTGAGTTAAGAAATTAACTAAATTAATTAATGATGACAAACATTATTTTTTAGCAAAATAAATAATTAGTGTTGATTAATTATATCTACTTATTAACTAATTGTTTATTGTTGCAGGCCAAATGTTAATAGACCAAATGGAATAAAAGGCATTCAGCAAAGAATATTGGGCTAAAAGCAAAATAAAGAGCCTAAGCAAAAGCAAAGGAAGAAACCAAAGAAATTAAATCGGGCCATGCATACCAATACCCGATCCAAGCCCGAACTGGTTTCAGAATTGAAATTCCCTCTCTCTTGCTTAACTAAAAGCAACGCTCTTCTTCCTTCTAATCAAGTCACATCAAGATTTCAGAAAAAGCAAGAAAGAGAAAGAGAAGAAAAGCTTCTTTCCATAAGCCATTAACCAAAGAAGCAAGAGAGAGAGAGTTGAAGCTTGAAGCACAGAAGCTGAAACAGAAATCCCAAGCTAAATCAAGCTTAAGAAAGGTAAACCATATCATCTTGCATGCATCAGATCTACATCCTTTCTTCCCTACTCTCTGCTCTATCCGAAAATGGCCTTGAAGGGAAAGTTGTTCTCTGCCCTATTCTGCTGTGTATCTACGGTCTTAATCAAGACTTGGGGACCAAGTTGGTGTTCAAGGGTTCAGATTTGGTTGACCATTGGAAAACAAGTTCGGTTACTTCTTCATGGCTTTCGGTCAACTTGGAAAAGTCAGAAGCAAAGGTTACTCTTTGATGTTAAAAATGAAAAAGTGAATCTGTGAGTTGGTGAAGCTCAAGGCTCAAGGTGTTGACCTTGGATGAAGAACCAAGGAACATGCATGAAGATAAAAAGGAGCTTGCTGTTCATTCAGAGGTAAGGAGAGAAAATCAGAGTTTGAAAGTTTTGTTCTGAGAAAGCTCTTTGAAGAAGTTCAACTAACTGGACAGTATAACCTACTCAAAGGTGCATTCTGCCAGTATGAAGAACTGAATCAGAGGCTTGCTAATCTGTTTTTTCGCATAGCAAAGAGGCTGTTGTTGAAGTCAATCTCCTTCATGTTTTTCTGATTGTAATGTACTTTTCTAAGCTTATCTTTCTGTAATTTCTTGAGAGAAAATGCAAAGTGAGAAAGCTTAAGAAAAAGCCATGAGTGAAAGGGCTGAGAGATACACTTGAGAGAAAAGCCTAGAGTTATTTTCAGATTTCTTTAGGTTGGTTAAGTGTCTTGTATCTTATTCCTGTATGGTATCCCTTTCTTAGTTGGGTTAGCACTAAGAGTAAATAGTTAGGTGTTAGCATAGCCAATGTCAAGTTAGGTTAGAACTTGAGTGTGAAATTGGTGTATGTAATACTGTTAACTATAGTGAAATTCTTCCATATTTGTGGAGGAGACTGGATGTAGGTTGCATAGCACAAAGCAACCGAACTAGGATATATGCTGGTGTAAGCCTTTTCTTCTCTGTCATGTTCTGTTTTCTATTATTCATGAGACAAAAATAAATTGTCTCATAAATTTCCGCTGCTGAGTTCAAACAGAATCAGATTTGTAACTTCTACTAAAAAGGTCAAAACAGCAACTTAAAAAGAAGGCATAGATTCAACCCCCCTTCTCTAAGCCTACTACAACCTTCACTTCTCCTTCTTCTTTTCTTTCGTTTTTTGCCTTCTCTTTCTCCTTCTTCTTCTTCTTCTTCTTGCTGCACGTTCTTCTTCCTCTTACTCTTCTTCTTCTTCTTTTCTTTCGTTTTTGCACGTTTTTCTTCCTCGTCTTCCTCTTCTTCTTCTTCATTTACGTTCTTTTCTCTCTGTTTTCTCGTTTTTTTTTCGATTTTTCATGGTGAAATCGTTTTTGAAGAAGAAGAAGCAGCAGAAGATGAGGAGGAGAAAGAGAAAGAGTTCTAAATTATGCATAAGATGTACTTCAACGAATTTTGGGTGTATTTTTTAAATCCTTTGGGTGTAGTTTTGTAATCTTTTGGGTGTATTTCTGTAATCCTTTGGGTGTATTCCTATAATCGTTTTGGGTGTATTTCTGTAATCGTTTAAGTGTATTTCTGAAGTTCCATTATCTTCAAAAGGATTATAGAAATACACCCAAAGGATTACGAAAATACACCCAAAATTCGTTGCATAATTCAGAACTCTTTCTCTTTCTCCTCATCTTCTGCTGCTTCTTCTTCTTCAAAACGATTTCAAAGCTTAATTTTAGAAACCATGAAAATCGAAAAAAAAACGAAGAAGAAGAAGAAGAAGAGGAGGAAGAGGAAGAGGAAGAGGAAGAGGAAGAAGAAGAAGAACCGTTCTGAGTGTAGCGCTTTGAAAATAGGAAAATCGAAAAAAAATGAAGAAGAGGAAGAGGAAGAGGAAGAGGAAGAGGAAGAGGAAGAGGAAGAGGAAAAGGAAGAAGAACCGTTCTGAGTGTAGCGCTTTGAAAACAGAAACGGTTGAATAACGCATTAAAAGGCCCGTATGTATAGCAACTTGTAAGACTTGTAAGTCAAAAAGACTTGTATGTGTAGCACTCCTCACTATTAAAATCTTTTTCCTATGAAGTACAGACACTTCGCTAAATTGCCGTGTCCGCGTGTCGGACATATTTTAGACACAACACTCATCGACACTTGTCCGACACGTGTGTCTGCTGTGTCCAAAACGTGTCTTAATATAAAATAAAAAATTTTTACTGGACACGTTTGGACATATCTAAATATCATCACGTGTCAACGAGTTCAATCTTATTCTTAACATAAAATAAATTTAGATATAGTATATATTATTATTTATTAAAACAAAAAATATTTTAAACACTTGATATAATTAAAATAAGATAATTAAAAATAATTAAAAAATTAATTTATATTTTAATATTAATAAAAGATAAAAATATCATTACATTTTATCTAAAAAATACTTTATATTTTATATGTATGCGTGTCCCTGTGTCTTATAAAATTTTAAAATTTGTGTGTCGGTGTGTCCCGTGTCAATTTGAAAACTTGATAAAATATTAACATAAATATTAATTAATTATTAATATTAAAATTTAAGTGAATTATGATTAAATATATTTATCTAAAAGAATTTTAGAAAAGAGAAAATTAAATGATAATAATATTTAAGATAAAAAAGAATCACGAAGAGAAAACCATTAATTAAGAGAGAAAGGCCAGTAAAGTAATCACTAAAGTGGATGACATAAACTTATAAATTTAGCCTAAAAATTAAAAAATACAATTTAATATAAAAGAAAGTATAATTTTTATGCCTAAAACAAAATTGAATGTGAATATTTCTGAGCTTCTAATAGACGTATGGACTATGGAGTATAGCAATTTTCTTAGTTAAAATCTCTCACTGCTAGACCAATCCTACGCTACACCCGAAAATAAGAAAAAGAATAACAATAATGACTAAATCGTATTACAATATCTAAATCCGAAATTAACTTAATAATGGCAATTGATCAATTTCCATCCTAATCCTATTTGGATAGAAAATTCATGTAACAATCATGTAAACTATTACTACAACTCTACAAGTATAGACATTCATGATTCATGGACAAAAAAAAAAAAAAGAAGAAAGAAAGAAAGAAAGAAGAAAAAAACACTATATATATACTATTTCTTTGATCACATTCTCTCCCACCAAACAAAATCTAAGGAAAGTGGGAGGAAAAAAATGTAAAACTTGGCAGGATAATCAGATTCTCTTCCTTGATCTTCATCCTCCATCATTTTGAAATCTTGGTAAGTGTGTTAAAACATAAATACAGAGATTCTGATAATAGAAAGCCTGAGAAGAGAAGCAAACAAAATATTTTTGTTTTGATACAAAACTTGTTCAGAGGCGAAACATTGGAGATACAATTTTTTTTTAATTTTTTCACAATCGTAGTTTCTAGATTCATAATACAAACAAAGAAATAGACCAAATACTTTTGTTTAGTACAAAATTTGTTCAATTTTCTACCTCCCAAACAATCATTTTTTTTTCTATCTTTTCTCAATCTTAATCTCTTATTGCTGTTGTTTTAAGACACTTACCATCAAAATCAAGCATTGCATTTGCACTCTTAAACAGGGGCAGAGTCATTTAATGTTTTTCTGTTTCAACATCATTTTGAAGACTTATCATCTGTCAGAAACATGAGAAGCAAAAACAGCAATATCTTCCACCTTGTTTTGATGCCTTTTTAGCTTTTGGAGGAGGAGGCAGCCACGGCGGCGATGATTTCTCTGGCTGCTGTTGTTGGTTTTCAGTTTTTTCATGCATTTCTGATTCTACTGTTGAAGAACTTATTCTTTCTCCATTATTTGTTAATCTAAAAGAAATCAGGAAAAGAAAGCTATGCTTAATAGTAGGAAATTTTTTATCCTTTTTGTAATGTTTAGAATTTTTTTGAAGAATATAATTTAAACAAAAATATAAATGAAACTGAAATAATTTCAAACTGCTAAAAAATATTGTCCAAAATTTAACCTTGAGAAGATACAGGTAACACCATGAATTGTCAAATAAATAGACTTGCACATTTAATCATTTGTGCTATAACTAGTGATGGATTAATTCTTATAATAAGATATTAAACTTTAAGCTATGAATATAAATAGTATAAATGATTGACATTGATCATCCATACTGGAATTATGTTGTATTACTTAGAGCTGGCAGTATTATTTGTACTTGCGGATTGAACTTAACTCGTATCTTACCCTACTCATTATCATGGCTATACTATTACTGCATGGCATAGCATTCATAGAGAAAAATGCAATTAACCTTTCCTTTCAATAATGTGTTTTATTGGAAAAAATTTTCTAAACCCCGTATATATTATATACTCAAGAGATTATGCATAAGAACACATAATATAATAGGTGGAGACTCAGATGCAGTCAATTTCACGTAAAGTTGATAATTGAGAACCGTTAGATGAAAAATTAGTCAAATCAGTCAAATCATTTAACGTCTCTTAACTATCAACTTCACGTGAAATTGACTGTACTGTATTTTCACCAATATAATAAAAGAAGATATGATGAAAATGTTTCTTACATCGGAAACTGAAACGAACGACCGCTCTCCATGGATCTGTAAGACACAATAGGGACATTATTTGCTTCTTTATTATGATGATCCATTGTTGTTTTGTCCAATACTTTTGTCTCAACTTTTCTTGATTCCTCATCATTTTTATGTTCATGCTTTTCCAAATCAAGAACCACACTTCCGTCCGACGAATCCGACGAGACGGAGTGTCTGTTGTTGTTTTCTTCATAACTCACTTCCTGAACAGTTGGCAATGGCATGGAAACATTGTAAAGTTCCCCGGATTTGTTATTATTATTGTTCATTGCAAAAGAAATGTCCCTAGTTATGAAACTCCCATTCCCTAATCGGATACTAAACAAAGATTCATTTGATGCAACACTCCATTGTTCATTATGATTTGATTTACCAAACACAGATGCTGGAATTCTGTTCGGATCATAACCGCTTTCCATTGTGTAATGAGATGGAGAATGTGTAGTTGAAGCACCTGTGTAGCTCCATACGGGAGAATCATATACATGTAGATCATAACTATGTTCGAAACTATTTCTATTTCCTGGCTCTTCTCTATCGTCAGAATCTAATGATGAGTCTGACGATAGAGAAGAGACAGAATATCTCTTAATAGAATCCACGTCGCTGTCGTCTCCGTTTAGGTTAACTTGCACTTTAAGTTTCTTGCTACTTCCTTTGTTATCCATTTGAGAACTCTACAAAAGCAAGATAAGTAGCAATATTAGATGATATTGAAGAGAATAAAGCAATTCTTGTAAAATGTAACATATATACATTTGTAACAAAAAGGAGTTACCAAGGTTTTTGAGTTCTTTTGAGGAGGCACAACAATGAAATTGTGTGTATCTTTTGTTCTAATTTCTTATTTTTTTTTATACATACAGGCACATATATAAGAGCTGCAAGATATTAGACATCCTTCTGCAACAAGAAATTAAATTGAATTATCATTGACATGTAACATTTTATCTTACATTAAAAAAATGAAAATAAAATAAAAAAGCTAACATGTAAGCAATTATCTTATTGTAGAAATTAAACACCAAATAAAAAAAACTAAGGTATAATGCTATGAAGCTTACTCAAATATTCATAATTGAATCTTTTAACCTTGCAGCTTCAAATTATAATTGATTCGTTCAAATCAATTCAACATGAAGGTGAATTGCAAGGACCCAGAAAAGAGATTAACCTTTTTTGGGCCCCCAAATTAGAAGAAGATGGAAAATGACAATAATGAAAAATTAAGCATGAAAAGTGATTGAGAGAAGGTCAAACATGAAATGGTTCCAAAGGTTAATTAAGGTTTAAAAACTGGGTTTTGGGGATAACGTTCTGTTAATGAAGAAAACGCAGAAAAGACTAAAGTGGTCAAATGATAAAAATAGTCAGAGAGAGGTTCCCGGGATCTTATACACTTATATAGCAACGTGATTGTCAATTTACTAAATTGGGTCACTCTCACAGCCTCTTTATACAAATAAAAATAAAAATAACAAGAATAAGTTATGATATATATTATAATAATTGATTAACTTTCCATGATTTTAATTGCTTTTAAATCTATCCATATAGATATGGATCGTCACATAAAGAAATGACGAGTATGGTGAACCATCAGCCACGTCATTATGCCACCACTTAAAACTTGCATTAGGTAAAGCCAAAAATAGGCAAGGTATAATGTCAAAGATTTGTCACCAGTGAGAAGAATACTAAACATAGTCTAGATTCAGTTCATTTCTACCAATTCAAGTGTGTGTTTTTTCTCTAGAACTATGTCATTTGCATTCCCTCTAGAAAAGGACTAGTAGGACTTATGATATCGGATTGGGTAGAATTTAGATTTTATTTTAATTTTATTTGTAGGTTTAATAATTTTTTTATTAAAATTTAATTTTTTTAACTTTAATTTTATTACAATTTAAAGTTTTTTTTATTTGATTTTATTCAATTTTATTCATAACAAATTAATTTTTTAATCAAATACAATATTTAATTATTTTATATTTTATATTTTATAAATATACTAATAAAATAAAAAAGATAAATTAAGTCTATATTAAAATTAAAAACAACAAAAACACAATGAGATTCATGTTAAAATTAAAAAACAAGAATAATATAAATTCGATTTCTATCAATTTTATTTTATATGTATAATAATTTATTAATTTTTAATTATATACTATAATATGTCAAGACTATTTCGCTCTCAATCAGTCCCAGTCGAGTTGTCAATTCTATCTAAACAGCTTGGGTCAGATTAGATCCTCGCGGATAAAGTTAGTATTACCAACCCTAAAAAAGAGTAAAATTTAGAAAATGGTTGGAATAAAGTGAATATATTAATTTTATTTTAATTAATTATTTTTTATTTTTTTGAATATAAAAACTAAGGATTAATATATTATTTTTTTAAAGTTAAAAATTAATTTATGTTTCTATTTTACTAGAAACTAATTTGTCAAACATTTAAAAAAATATAAAAATTTTGACTCTTTTTTTAGGACTAGTTTGTTGAATGCAATATCACGTTCTGAAACTTTGAGAAGAGGACAAGGTGTAGAAAAGGACAATGCTGAAGATATGTTAAGAATGGAGGGTAATTTAGAGAAGCATAACAAAAGAAGTTATCCATAGATAGATTTTGTGATTGTAAATGTTCCTATGTTTATCATCATCTATATCAGAAAAAGGATGATAACCAAAAACTATGAATGAAGCTTAGATCAAAATAGTTGCTATGGTAGGAGTTTTGCAGTCTCAGCTCTTCAATGTTAGAGTCCACACCTTAACTTGTAAGTTATGCTCTTATGTATTTTGGTCTTTATTAGTGTTGATCTTTGGTTTTATATTATGTACATTTTTGAATCCATTATGTATTATTTTTTGTTTCTTTCTCTTTTTGCAGCCACAACAAAATGCCTCATTCCAAATCCAATAATGCATACAACTTTACCAGGCCTAATTACATGTTTTGATGGTACTTCAATCCATCACAAAATGCCTCAAGTTCCAAGTGATTGCAGAAGTATTACAAAGGTATAAATATACTAAGATTTCATATTCACAGCTGTTCAAGTAAATTTATAACACATTAAATAATAAAATTCCTATAAGGTTTTTGGGCTGCGGCGAAGAAGGGCGAATGAGAGGACGGAAACTTATGTGCTGTTAGAACCAGGGCAGGAAGAGAAGTTTGTTTCTGAGGAAGAACTTAAGGTCAAGTTGAAAGGGTGGCTTGAAAATTGGCCTGGCAAGTCTCTTCCTCCTGATCTGGCGCGATACGAGAACATCGATGATGCTGTTTCATTTTTAATAAGATCTGTTTGTGAACTTCAGATTCATGGAGATATTGGCTCAGTTCAATGGTACGAGGTTCGTTTGGAGTGAACAGAGAGATAGTGTAAAATCATTCTCCTCAAATATCAAAAACACAATACTCTCTCTGTTTTCTCTGTTACTTGAAAATTTTGTAACGCATTTATTAATTGTATTAATAATTAATAAATATTAAATAAGACAATTTTTTTTCTTCTTAACATTACCGTCTTTATTAGACTATATTTATAAAATGATCATTTAGTTAATAATAACAATTAAATGATAGTTAGTTATCTTTCCTTCTCTTATTAACACGTATATATAATGTACTTCTATAATTCTATGTACTCTGAGAATACATAAGAACGTCTCTGGTGGCTATACCAGTGATGGCTACAAATGACTACATGTTGACCAATGACCATACAATAGGATGATGACACTTGGATTGTGAGAGTGTATCATTAACGTTTTAGCATATTAAACGCGGTAACTTGTGTTTCTTTTACCCCAGGAATTTTGTGAAAAAAATCATGATGTATATTAGGAGTATGATTGTCAGTAGGGTGAAATTTCTGGAGAGAATGGGTGGTTGTTTCGACTGCCGGTGATAGCTAGGTCCCAAGTTAACATCTGGCGATGCAATCTGTATGTAGCGGAGGAAGAAGAACAGTAGTTATCTTTCGAGTGGAGTGAGGGTTTTGTCGTCGACAGTGATTGTTGTGGAACCCAATGATGTGATGATCATTCTTTGTATAAGGAGGAAGAAGGTGAAGTAGGTTAGATTGGATGGTATACGAAGGGCGTTAGTTGATATCTTGTGTTCTTGGTTTGTGTCCATGGAGTTTTGCGATGTCTGGTAGCATTCCAAGTAATAGGATGTTGGAGTTGCAGGTGGTTTCAAGTTTGGCATTTGTTTTTAGTCTTGGCTTTGAGAGGTTAAAGATGAGTGTGTGCCAGTGTCATTGAGATTAGGAAATTGGTTTTTTTTTTCATAATATTATTGGGCTTGCTATTTATGATGGTTGTTTTTTTGTGGTATCTGTTTGGGCCCAAATTTTTCAAACAAAATGAGTGAAACCGCTCATAATTACCGTGTCATTAGCATAGTTACCGCTTCCCAAATTTAAACTCATGCAGTCAACATTTTTATTCAACCCGCCACATATCGCTTGATTACAGGCTAACTTAGGATAGTCACGCTAGTCACCAATAGTAACTAGGCACCACAGACGACACCTACATTATATATATGCATCTATGTGCTAACAAGATAAAAAAAATAATTAACTAACACTTAATTATTATTCCTAACTAATTGATTATTCTATAAATATAGTCTGATACTCTTGTGAAATTTTGTTTTGATTAGTATTGTTCTCATTTAATTTAATTACTCCAAAGAATTACATAATTAATCTAGAAAAGTTGTTTAGTAGCACAAAAGATTTTAGGAACTGCCATTTATTTAATGAAAGTTTATCAAAAATAATGCTCTAAATAACTTTATAAGACCCACATAATTGATTCGTTATTAAAAGTAATTAAATGGCTAAATGCATTGATTAGATTATAAGAATGAACAAAACTTGTGAAACTACTTTTGGGGAAGAAAATCAAAAAGAGCATCTTCTTCCCCAATTATCACTGATATTTAGTTAACTTTCCAACCTCTTAACCTTTTAAGTGTATATAAGGCAAATTTGCAGTATGATTCTCTATCATAGCATTTTTTTGAGACTAATAGATATAAAATGAGATGAGATTATCACAAAACATATAGTTCTTTCTTTGGTAGTAGAGCATTACAAAATCTTCAAACATGATTGAATTCTTCAGGTTTTATTTGAGCTTCTCTTCAATCAGCATTGGCACTTTGTTTTGTAAAGGACTCACATCCTGCAAAGACGTGTCTGGGATCTGCAATAATTGTACCAATTAATTATCTATGTTTTTTTATGAACCCCACTTGAATACAATAATCACCCAAATTAAAAGTAAACATGTTCTAAATTATAAATATAGGTTTAATTGTGATGCACTACCTTAGTTTCAGTTTTAGAAGGTGGTGGTAATAGTGCACCACCCCTTTTGGTTCTGGCAAGAAGCCCTTTGGTCACAGGGGATACCATCAAATCTGTTGGGCTTGTATACCTTAATAAATATATATAACAACAAAACGAATATTAGGAAAATTTTCAACTAGTATAGTGTCACTAACCGTTACACCATATAACAAAAAAAAAGTATAAATGTTATTTATTTATGCATATACGTACCTTTCTGGGTACTTGAATGCCTTGGGGACTCTAAGGCGATCTGGGGTGACAGGTTTACGCAATTGGTTAAAGGAGCTTAGTGGAGTTGTTGGTGTTTTGCAATCAGGTTGAGGTTCAGGTTGGAGTGGTTTTGCTTGAATTGGAACTTTTGGAGGCGTTTTCAGCATGTTTTCCATGAGTAGGGCACTTGAGAATGTGATGGTGATGAAAGTGGTGGAAGATTAAGTAAGGTGGGTGAATGTTTAGAAGAAAGAAAAAAAAAAAAAGAGATTGGGAAATACAACGGTCGAATTGTATGTGGCAAGCAGTGATAGAAATATATAGAATTAGAATAGGTGTTATATATTCAAACACAATGAAGGCCGTTGGAGATGGATACAACGACCACCACCAAATGTTTGGGGTGATCTTCTCAACTTTTTTTTTAATTATTTAGTAAAATATGTTTTTTTATTATTTAATATTTTTTATATATATATTTATTTTATTTAAAGAGTGTAAAGTAAAAAATTATACTTTATTATACAATTGAAAAAAAAAATTGAAATAATCAATTTTCCTATCAAATAAAGAGTTTGTTTGGGTGAACTTTTAAGAAAATTTTTTTTTCGAGTTATCTTTTTTTAAAAGATCTTATGAAAAAGTAAAAGCAATTTTATATTTGGGTATCTCATGCAAAAAGATTTTTTATCTATCAATTATATTTGAGTATAACAATATAAAAATATTTTTTTGTTTATTTATTATATGAAAAACATCTTTTTTAAAGAGAAAAAAATCTTTTAAAAAAAGATGTAAATTATGGCTTCTCAAAAAAGATATTTTTTTAATACTTTTATTTTTACTATTAAAAATTTGCCAAACACGTTAAAAAATAAAAAAATTATCAAAAAATCTTTTTTTTATTAAAATAATAACATCCAAACAAATACAAAATATCAATAATATTAATTTTAACTAATTTTTTATAAAATATTATAAAATTTAATAACAGAGTGTTACACTCAAATTTTATTAATATCTAAAAAAATAAACGATTATCTTCAAACAAAATTGATACGTAATTTTGTTGTACATCTAATTTGCTGCTTTTAAAGAAAGATAAATAGTATTTGAGTAAAGCGCAGGCTACAGTGAAAAGGAAAACTGGCAAAGAGATGAAAATTCTTTTTATATTTTCTTAAAGTAGAATACACTTCTTTTTATTTTCTTAATGCAAAAATCTCTTCATTTTAGAATTATTGTTTTAGTAAATAGTTAAATGATTTTTCAAGTTTTATCCGTTAAATAAAAGCAGAACTCACGTACAATTATATTAACATAAATTAATAATTAAAATTATTATTAAATTTATTAAGAATTTAATTTTGATGCACTGACAGTATAAAGCATTTTATATAATTGTATAATCAAATTCATTTTTTTAAATGACTATTTACACAAATACACATATAAAATTATATTACATTAACAATACATTAAAATTAAATTTATTTATTAAATATTTTAAAAAAATGTAATTATTAATTTTACATAAAAATAATTATATATAAGCCTTGAATGGTGCTTCAATTTTTCAATTAATGAAATTTGTCCCCAAATTAACCCATTGATCTAATTTCTCTTTTCACACTGTTAATCAACAGTTAACTAATAATTTGACTTACTCAAATTATCTAACTATTCTAACTTAATTATAAAATTCTAAAAATACCCACCTCCTCTTATCCTCCTCCTTTTTCTTTTTTTTTCCCTTCTTCTACCACCCTACCATTTTCAACACCACAACTATTTTTACTATCACATACCAACACCAGAACCATTCTTATTATCTATATAGGACAGGAGGAGTTTTGGGAAAATAAAAGAAGGAAATTTGTATGTTCACCATTTATGAGGAGAAAGAAAGAACGGAAATTTTAGATGCGGTTAGAGTGTTTGTGGTGCGGTTTAGTTCGAATTTTTAAAAAAAAATTATTTAATTTAATTTTATATTAATAATTCGATTCGGTTTGATTCAATTTTTTTATTGAGACTATCCGAACTAAACTAACTCAATTAAAATAAGTTTGGTTTGATTTAGTTTGTTCAATTTTTCAATTAAAAAAAAATATTCTGTTCTAGTTATTTGTAGTAAAATTCTGTCCTATATTATTTTTAACAAAAACATATACAACAAAATAAGAAGTTTAATTTCACAAATACAAAGTCATAAATAAAATCATACAACATAATAACTAATAAAAATTTTGATACAAAAAATTCAACAATAAAAGAAGTTATAACACAACAATCAAAAAGCATGAAAAGTTCAACACAACAAAAAGAATAAAGTTGCTTTCATTAATTTTTCCAACAAAGCAGCTATATTTTGATGTTCTCTAGCAAAATAGCAAAATATTGTTCAGCAAACAAAGAATCTGAAATCAAAAATTGAGTTATAACACAAATAATTAATACCAAATGGGATTGTATATTCATGAAAAAATGACTGTTAAATAATTATATGAATGTTTAACTAAAATAAACATGTGCCTCTCAATGTTAGGTATTTTCGATTTTCAATTTTTAAATTAGGAATACATTTGGGTCTCAATTTTTACATTATTTTTAAAATTAGAATCATAAAAAGTTTCAGCAAATAAACACCGTTTACAAACAAAATAATTGGTTCACTTTATTAAAACTATAGAATCATTGTAGTACAAGCCTATATGGCAGCAACCTTAAACCAGGATTAAAAACAAAAGGAAGAACTTTCTATGTTAATTGTTAAGGACATCCTCTGAGTTTGAAGATTGAACTATGAATAGTAAACAACATAACAACAATAAGAAGCAACTTGAGTAAATCAACAAGAAGTAATCAAGCAAGCCTGATGCATGGTTAATCAAGTATATATCACATAATATTTGTTTTTTCCTTACAATGCGTGCCTAGGTCTCAAGGTAAAATAGCTCCATCTTAGAAACAAAAAGATTTATAGCTAACAAGAACAACAGTGCAAAGCAACCACGATCAAACAAGATGAAACTATATTTGTAGAACTAAGATGAAATCTACAATAAAAAAGGATCGCAAATAAACTGATACGGTATAAAAATCGGTGTCAATTTATATATTATATTCTAGGCGATTCCTCGTCACGCCTATCTACTGAAGAACTCAGAGGTTGAGGAGAGGTCATGCGTTTGACCACAACTCCATGTCAAATGTATTTCGATGGCTCCAGTACGCAAGGTGGTGCGGGAGCAGGTATTGCTTTTCTCTCTCCTAACTAGTAGTGAGACAAGTCATTGCTGAGTATCAGGTAATAGATGCAAAGCAGCAGCCATAGAGAAAAAGAGTCCTAGACTCGATTCGCCGAGTTTGATGAAATAAAAATAGACCAAGTACCTAGAAGAGCCTACTGATACGGTATACAATGAATGAATCCGTTAGGGTTAAAAAAGCATGAAAAGAAGGGTGTATGTTGGATTTAAGGAGCACCGTTTTGGGGAACTTGGCATGTGCGACACGTGGCGAGAATGGCACAACTCGGACTGTCTGTGTTGTCACTCTCAAAGCGGACCGTCTGATTGGGCAGCTTCAACTCGCACCTTCAGATCTCCTGATACCACACCCTGGTAAAACACGCATGCACTACATATTGGTGTCCTACTCCATTCTCCCCTCCATATGAAAATTAAAAATCATCAAATTATAGTAGTTGAGTTTAGAAAATAATAGTATTATTTTTTATGATAACAAACATATAATTAGTTGAATTTAAAAGTCTAAATATTATTTGATGAATCTTTTATTCGTACAGCCTCATATTAATGTTGTTATTGATAGAAAGGCCAAGCGTTTCAGCCGTTTATATTGAACAAAATAATAAAGAAAAAATTGCAGAAATTTAAACCAAAACGGACAAACAATATTACAAGAAAGGAAGAAATGGCTAGGGCTGGAAGTGAGTCGAGTTGAGTCGAACTAGACCAAGCTCAAGTTCGGCTCACGAAAATTGAACTTGGCTCACGACTTGGCTCATTAACAACTAAGCCTATTTTTTAAATTCAAGCTCGACTCACTGAAAGCTCACGAGCTGGCTCGAGCTCACGAACTGGCTCAAATAATAGAAACATAATCTATAATTCTATCTTAATAAATTATAACTTATATATTTTAAAAAATATTTAAAAAGATCAATTTTATATATTCTCTATCTTTCAATAAATTATAAATTTTTTATTTATATTATACATCAAAATTATATATAAAAAATAAATATAAAATTTTAAATAATTAAGATCATTAATATATATATATATATATATATATATATATATTACTATTTCATATATATAAATATATATATATATATAATCGAGCCAGCTCACGAGCTAATGAGCTGAGCTTATCCAAACTCAAACTCGACTCATTTATTTTATGAGCTTAATTCCAAGCTCAAGCTCGGCTCACCAGCTCACGAGTTCAGCTTATCGAACTATTAACAAGTCGAGGTCGAGCTGGTTCATGAGCTGGCGTGACTCACTTCCAGCCCTGGAAATGGCTCTTTTAATCAAACTAATGAAAGAAAAATGATAAAACTTAGAGACAAAGTTAAAAATCAAGGATGAAGATTAAATTAATATAACTTATCAGTGTGGTTATCAAAAGAAAAAAAGCAAGGAGTAAAAACACAAATCTGATTTTCTTAGAACATTTCTATTACTTATCTTTTTTTTTATTGAATATGTTACTTTTTTATTCTATCTTTCTTTGTTTCATGAAAAAGATAAATATATGAGGCATTAGTAAATGTCATTGAGAAAAAAATAAAGGAAATATATTTAGAGAAAAAGTCATTGAATAAGTCAAATTCTTTTGATATATTTTCTATTTTGTGTCATGAGTTTTAGAAGTTCTTTTTACTAAGTTGAGAGAGCACTTGGCAGAAAAATCTAAATTAGGTTAATTTAGTAGTGAAAACTCAATAACAAGCTTGTGTGATCAGGGACGGAGCCACTCATACATAAAAAGGGGGCAATAACCCCCTAAATTTCAACTTTTTCTTATAAGCTATGTGTAAATTTTGGTTTAGTTCTTCAAAATTTTAATTTTAGTCGCTTTATATTAAAAAAATTAAACTTTGCCCTTCCCTAAATTTTATTCTAGCTCCGCGCCCTATGTGTGATCCTTGATAGGATTAAGAAGAATTTTAGGGACTTGGTAATAGTAATTCTTTTGAATTATAGTAAAATTTTTTATCATTATTATGATAAAGACTGAATGTAAGTCACATTATATTAAGTGACTAAACCAAGATATATATTGGTGCAAGCTTTTTATCTTTGCTCTGCTATATCTTTTACATTACTTTTAAAAGACAAAAATAAAATATCTCTTACATAACCATTTTACAGAACCAAATTTTAAATTTATTTTAGTGACTAATTAAAAAAAACCCCTAAATTTAACTCTTTATAAGCCATTGAAAACTTTTAATAATTTATAAAATCAACTGAAATAAAAAAATTGAAAATATCTATTCCAAAAGAATTTAATTTTAATGCACTAATATGTAAAATGTTTATACAGTTATATAATTACAACTGTTCTTTTAGATAACCATTCAAATAGTCAATATAAAAAATAGTTATTTTTATTAATACAACATTATATAATTGGATGCATATATATAACGATTTTACACTCACAATGTATTAAAATTAAATTCATTTCTAAAATCATCTAGTCTTACTTGACCTTCTTTTTCCTTAAACCCGAGTGACATGTGATTTGTGTAACAATTCATTGATTTTGGACACTTATTTTAGAATGACAAGAGCTGAAGAAGTCAAAAGCATGAACATTTACCTGTTCAATCTTCAAACAGTATCGTACTTAAGATACTCCAGAATTAAAGTACATCTTCCCATTGAACCGCGTCAAGCAGCTAATAATTCCAAAATAATAAAAACAAGTCAGAGAAACAAAACATCAGTAATAGTACCTTGCAAGACTTTTGTAGGGTTTGATCTGATATTTTGTCATATCCACAAATCACAGCCACGAATTGAACCATGGACACTTATTATTATTTACCAAAAAAGCAAAAGTTTTCTTCTTTCTCCATTGTCCTGTTTTTCTTCTCAATAATTGTTATACTTTCTCGGTGCTTCATAGTGAAAAGTCAATAAACTCCATACAGTCCTTTCCATTGCTACCTTTAACATAATATAGTTGGTTATTCCTTTTCTTGCAATAATTTGTACCTACTCATTGTTCTAATGGTGATTGTAACATTGGCTTCTTGGTTGGTGAGTCCTTCTAAAACTTAATTGTAGTGAAGGAATCTGCTCTGTTCTGTTTCCCGTTCTCTTTGTTTGTATAACATGGCCTTTGAGGAATCCGAGCTTATGATTCCGGAGCTAGAAAGAGAGGAAAACCTGATCGCCGCAGCTAGGCACGTTGTGAGGGCATTAGGATCAAAGAAGAATCTCACCGGCGACTCGAAGAAGATTCTAGCAGATCTTGGCACTCAGCTGCGTTCAATTAGCATAGCGAGTTCAAAGGAGAAAGGCCTAGAAGATAGGCTCAACGCCATTGAGGAGGTAATAATGAACTGGGAGGAAGATCAGAGCGAGTATTTGAACGCCGCGGACGAAACGCGACGGTTGATTGAGAAGTTAGAGAGCTCAACTTTAAGCAAAGAGGACAAAGAATATAAGCTTTTGCATAGAGCTTATAGCATTCTCCAAACCGCTATGTCTCAGCTCGAACAAGTCTTCAAGAACTTGCTTAGCCAGAACACGCAGCCTTTTGAGCCTGAATACGTGTCGTTTAGAAGTGAAGGTGACTTTTCTGATGAGAATTCAGTGGTGTCGTTCGGTGATGAGTCCGTCGAATCGTTCCGGAGAGACAGTATCAACGATCCGGTTAGTCCAGATGTGATTCTTCATCTTCGGTGCATTGCTAGTTTGATGTTTGCTTCCGGTTATCGCCAGGAATGTTGCCATGCTTATACCATGGCGCGAAGGGAAGCGTTGGAACAATGCTTGGCAATTCTTGAAATTGAAAAACAAAGCATTGAGAATGTCCTGAGAATGGAGTGGACTGCTCTGAATTCCAAGATCAAACGGTGGATTTGGGCCGTGAGAATCTTCGTTAGGGTGTATCTTGCAAGCGAGAAGTGGCTTGCTGACCGGATTTTTGGGGAAGGCGAACCGGTAAGTCAAGTTTGTTTTGTTGATGCATCAAAGTCTTTGATGTTGCAGCTTCTGAATTTCGCCGGAGCCGTTTCAATTGGCCCTCGCAAACCTGAGAAATTGTTCAAGATTCTTGACATGTATGAGGTCCTTTCAAGCCTTGTACCGGAAGTTACCGATCTGTATCAAGACAAGGCCGGTTCGTCCGTTAGGTTCGAATTTCTCGAGGCAATAACCGGATTAGGCGATTGCGTGAAGGCCACGTTTCTTGAATTCGAGCATGCCATTGCCTCGGACGGTGCATCAACTCCTTTTGTTGGAGGCGGAATCCATCCCTTAACCAGATATGTGATGAACTATCTTGAAACTTTAACTGACTACGGCGAAAAGCTTAATCATCTTCTGAAGGACAAAGAAGAAACAGAGGAGGGAAAGATGGCGCGCCACTTCCGGTCCGTGGCATCGATCTTAGAATTCAATCTTGATGAGAAATCCAAATTATACAAAGATGTTCCCTTGCAGCACCTCTTCTTAGTGAATAACATCCAGTACATGGCTAGAAAGGTTAAAGGATCTGATGAACTTGGGTCGATTTTCGGAGACGATTGGATCCGAAAGCGCAAATCCAAGTATAGGCAGCATGCAATGAATTACCAGAGACATAGTTTGAGTCCAATTCTTTCCTTTCTTAAAGATGATGGAATCCAAATGCAAGGAACTACTAGCAATGTTGGCTCAAAGAATGTTCTTAAAGACAAGTTAAGAAGCTTCTACATTGCATTCGAGGATCTTTATAGGGTCCAAACAGCTTGGAACATTCCAGATATTCAGCTTCGCGAAGAACTGCGAATTGCGCTGTCCTTGAAGGTGGTCCAAGCTTATAGACAATTTGTAGGGAGGCATGGTAATCAGATTAGTGAGAAGCACGTTAAATATAGTGCTGAAGATTTAGAAGCTTATATTTTGGATTTCTTTGAGGGAGCTGCAAAATCATTGCAAAGTCCCCGGAAGAAGTAAAGACAGGATCAAGGATAAAAAAAAGGTTCCGGATGTATAAAAAATTACTCACTAAATCAGTTATCATGTATTTTAAATGTGTAGTATTTTATATTTTATATATAATTTATTAAGATAACTGATTTAGTAGCTGATTTTTAATGTACATGATAGCTGGAATGATAATTGTGATCCATCTCTAAGGGAAGCTTGTTGTATTTGTACTATATATAATAAATTAATAACAAAACTGGTTAGGGTCCATGCCAAAACCTTATTGTTCTTCCACTTATTACTTTGTGTGTATGTATTCAATGGTATAGTCATGTAGAAGACTATAAGTTAAAGAATTCTAAGTGCTTTTTATTGCTTCTTCTAACTTCTGATTGAGAATTTCCTGTGTGCACTGAGAGCAATGAATGCTCATATTATGCATCATATATTTTATTCTCATTTTAGATATTCTAATCTTATATCACCTGGTATTTTCTCTAAACTATTTCTTATATTCATTCCTATATCTAATAGGATATTATCTTTAAAATAAATAATAACAGGTGACATCATTGATCTTGTGAATTGGTCATGTAAAAAATTAGGGAGTCATTTAAATAAAAATGTTTAAAATATTTTTTTAAAAATATTTGTTAGTAACTAAAATTTATATATATAATCAATTAAATTATCTTAATTTTGTCAAAATTAGGTTAGACAAATTAATTTGACTAAAAAATGGTGAATCAAATCTTAAACCGAACTAAATTAATATTATTTTTTATAAAAAATGACTACAATATCTTTATTATAAAAATGATTAAAATATTCCTATTAATTTAGATCAATTCAAGATTTGATTTACTATTTTTTAGTTAAATTAATTTATCTGACTTAATTTTGATAAAAATAACACGATTTAATTAATTATACGTATTAAATTTTAATTATTAAAAAATATCTTAAAAAAATATTTTAGACGTTTTTATATAAGTAACTCCCAAAAAATTAACATCCATAAGATCATCTGAAAAATCCTTATTTTAATTGCTCATTAATTGAACATCAAAACCTTGTTTGTAGGGTTCTGTATAAAATTCTTTCATAATTGACCAAGTCTTTGATAAGGCAGAGACTGTTAGAGGTAAAAGACCAAACCAAGTCAATTGTCAAATATATCCTGTCAACATTTGCCTCAGACAAAGGGTCCTCAAAGAAAATTATGTATTTTAAAACTTCTAAATTATATATATATGACATAACCAAGAACTTTAACAAGTAAAAAATATTTTTAGCTGATTTCCTCTTTGATGAAGTTGTCTGGAAACTAATGAGAAACTTCAATCCAATTTGACATTTTCAAGCATTCTCTCCTTTTTGTTCTTCTTCGTTTGAATCCTTAAAATAGGTTAATTAAATTTAACGGACTAATTCATTTATCTATTTAAATAGATAAACTTTTTTTTAAAAATTAAATCCGTTAGATTTTGGATTAAATAGATTGAGTTCAATTAACCTAAATAAATGACAGATTAAACGGATGAGTCATTTTTTTTACATTAAAAAAAAAAGTATTTTTGGCCAATATTTTTTTCAATTCAACATGAAAATCCGACTTATGAACTAAAACATAAATAATGCTTATTTAAGGTTTTTGACTTAAAATTTTTTTTGTAAAAATTTATTTCAAAAACTAAAATAAAAAGGTAAACAAATCCATCCGCTTAACCTATCAAATTAGCATAAATAATCCGAATTAAAAATTATAATGTGTAAATAAAATAAACTTAAACAGACTAATCCATTTAACCCACAAACTTAATAGACCAAACCTAAATAGATTGGATTGGCCGTTGACAGCCCTAATCTTTATGTGATAATTAAAAAAAAAAATTAGTGAAAGTAATCAAGGTTACTCCAATGTCAATTATAATAATGGTAGTGGAGTGGACCATTGATACTTTAAAAAATGGTTCAATATTCACAACTTATAATATTATATAAACAATAAATATTATTATTTTAAATTAGTATTTAATCAATAATAATTTATATTTATATTTATAAAAATTTGTATATAAAAAATATATAATTTATACTTATATTTACTAAAATTTATATACATAAATGAATATAATTTATACTTATATATTTATTAAAATTTGTATATATAAATTAATAAAATTATTTATTAAAAATACTTTAATATTTATACTGAATAAATATTAATCAAAATTACTAAAATTGTTGGTTTATGTTAAAAAGAAGGAGAATAGTGTTTGTTATTATTGATGTGTGTTCTGTCTTAACTAAGTTATCTTATTTATATACTTATAAGGCCACCATTTTCAAATTTAATTAATTGTAATCTTTTTTGATAACCTGAGCAACATTAAAAAATTGAGTCGCATACATTAAATAGGCATCCTACCTCATACTTATTACAATACTCCTCTTTGGATGACCATTTAGAATTATGCACCGTTAAAATCTTACTAAAGAAAAATTCAATAGAAAAAAATTTTAGTGAAAGAAAAAGAGTACAAAATTCTTTGTGATGGGGACTGACTCATTAAAAACCTTGTCAAGAAAAATCCAATAAAAAAAAACCTGACTAAAGAAAAAAAAGTATAGTTTAATATCTTGAAATCGGTACATCCCAATTTGATGTACCAATTTTTTAAAGGAGAAATTTTCAAAGTTTAATATTCTCCAGAGTTTTCGTTATTTTAATTTCGTATGGAGGTAAGATTTTGGTAATTTTATAATAATTAAATGTGAATTTGATAAGTGAACGTTAGTTTGATTAATTATTGTTTGGGTTTGAATGAGTTTATGTTAAATTATTGTTGAATTATTGTTATTTGCTTGAGATTTTGATTCGATTATATATGAACGGCCATCTGGGATGTTTTTTATTATTTTGGGAGTAAAAATGAATTTTCAAAAGCTTTAAAAATTATATTGGCTAATTTTGAATTATTAAAGAAAAGTATTATGTTTGAATTTGATTTATCAAGAAAAAGAGTTTAATGAAAGAGGAATGGATTTGAATTGTTTTTAAAGAGAGATTTTGATATTTGAAAAACACCTGAGCAATACGTAAGGGTTGCGGTTTAGTCTCACTTGCTCCGAGTATAAGATGAGGAAGAAGAATTATGAAAACTGAGTTTAATTATGAAATTTTGAAAGCTTAGGAAAGAATTGATATGATAATGAATTTTTGAATGAGAAATTTGGGTAGTAGCAAAGATTGTGGTTCATCCCACTTGCTCCAAATCAGTGTTTGTGACGTTTAGGTAGTAGCAGTAGTAGTGAATTATTTCACTTGCTCCAGGTTGAGCTTTTAAACACCCACCTAGACAGTAGCTGCAGTAATAGTTATTCCACTGGCTTTGGGTTAAGCTGGTAGTAGCAAGGGGATTGTAGCTCAAATTCACTTGCTCCGTAATGGGAGTTTCTGTCCATGGCTAGCTACCAGGATATGTCGGATTGGTTATATAACCGACAGATGATATCATCAGCTATACAAAAGGTATGCATCATATGCATTATTTATCTTCCTTGTTTATGCATACTTCTTTGTGATATATGTTGTCTGTGATTGTGTGTGTGCTTCTTGATTTTTGATTTTCTCTATATCTCTGGTTTGTTAAAGTTGTTTGTATTACAAGGTTTGTTGTTATTGACTACCTGTTGAGGATTGCAAGTACGCTATTATGGAATTTCTGTATAACAAATAATAAAATGAATATAACTATACACTCCGACTTTATTAAGAACTCTCCAATTCTTACTCCAT
The DNA here is from genome assembly GCF_003086295.3 of Arachis hypogaea. NCBI lineage: Eukaryota > Viridiplantae > Streptophyta > Magnoliopsida > Fabales > Fabaceae > Arachis > Arachis hypogaea. The sequence goes on along the minus strand of NC_092045.1, from coordinate 110,125,775 downwards.
ATTTCTACTCCTTTTAGCTACAAGTGCAAAGGTTTAGTGCATAGTTATAGAAGTATAGAAGATTATGTTCACGAGTTGAGTTAGTAGAATTTACTCTCCCCTCATCGTTTATTATTTTTAGTTTTTATTGGAGTAGGATTTGTTTTTTTGAGAATCTTGAAATAAGTCTATATATTTAATACTATGTGAATATATATATTTTTGTGATTAAAAGGTTTAATATTAAAAGCTTTTGTTTTATTGATTAAAGTTTCGGTTTATATTTGCAAAGACTCAATATTAAATAAAAATAATATATAATAAAAAGATTTAGAAGTAAGTAATACTCGAACTTTTAATATGATCATGAGATGTAACACTTCGAATTTTTGAAAATTAAATAATTAGTTATTTATGAGTTATTATATTATATTGAGATTTTATTTTTAAGAAATTTATTTTTAACAAAAATAATAATTAAATAAAATTTTAAAATTTTTAAAGTATAATTTGATTATAACTTATTTTATTAATTTAAATTATTTATTAAAAATTATTTTAGTAAAAAATTTAAATTTATTATTATTATTATTATTATTATTATTATTATTATTATTATTATTATTATTATTATTATTATTATTATTATTATTATTTTCATTCATTTTTGGCAAAAGCATTAAGAAAACAAAAAAAAAAATAAAAAAAAAAACGTGGCTTATATGAATATATAAGCTTGACACCTAACCTTTCTTTCACTCACATGATTTTTATTTCACATGGAACCATGACACATGTTTACAACCTTTCCCTCTTTCTAAATGAATACCGAACCAAAATCCAAGGCAATATGGCAAGAGGTGACCGAGTGAGGGAGAGAAACCATGACTCTCTTTTATCTTCCAACTTTGATTTTTTCAAATTCGTAACTATAATAAAATATTTAATCTAATAAAAATGTTCGTATTCTTCTTTTTTATATGTTGACGTTACTTTTATTTGGTAGAAATTTACAGTGATATAACTCTTATTTTTCTTAAGTTTGGCCAATTGAAATTTTAGAAGGCACAAACGACTTCTGATATTTTCTTCTTCATCAGCTCGGTCAGAAAGCTTCTCCAAAATTTTCGTTGATTCTGATTTCGTACGAAAGTAGAAAATTTATTCCAAAATTAACGGTTTTAATTTACGAATGCCATTAAAGTTTATTGAGTAACTGCAAATAATTTATAAATGTTTTGTTTGATTAATTAATGAAAATTGATGAAATTGAAATTGTTGGTGATTATGAATATAATTAAATGTGATGAAATTTGTTGAATTGTAGTTGTGAATGGTGATTAATCTGGTGTTATTTATTAATTTGAATATGGTGAGTTGATTATTGAAAACCTGTCATATGAGTAATTGATGAATTGAGTTTGGGTTATGGTTGTGATTATGACTAATTTCGTTGTGGTGAGTGGTTAACTGGTGAGATTGGTTTTGGTTTGATTTGTTGGTATTGAATTAAGATTTGAAAATGATTTCTGATATTGGAATTAGTTTGAGTGATTGGAAATGATTGAAAAAAATTTGAGAATGGTTCGGTTAGGACTCAAAAAGAGTAGCAAAGTCTGAGTTTTAGGAGAGATGTTGTCAAAATTCTATTATGAAACTTAAGACTTTGTTTGAAATATTTAGAAAAATGTTAGACTTGAGAAATTATATTATTTGGTTTTTGATTTATTAAGAACATATTTATATTTGGTTTGATTTATTAGGAAAAGATTTATGTTTTGAATGTGATTTATTAAGAAAAGATCATGTATTGAGTTTTGACTTATTAAGAAAGACTTTATGTTTTGAGTTTGATTAAAGAACTACATTTTAAGGAATTATGATTCAAGGAGTTTATTAATTTTAAAGAACTAGTTTAATTGTCGTTCTCCCTAAAGTCTCGAGACTCTGCCATGAGATTTACTTAATAAATTATTCTTTTAGTCTTTTGAAAGAATTTTAAATATGAAATGATTTTGAAGTTGGTTTAGAAAAATTATGGTTAAGTAAGAAATGATTTTTGTATGAAAGAAGAACTTGCTGTAAATAAAGTGGTTTCGGAGGTTTGGAAAAAGTTATAAGGAGTGCTGTTAGTTTTAAATAAAAATTATTTGAGTTCGGTTTGTTAAGAGAAAGAAAGAAAGAGAAAAGAGAACATGGCACGTGTGATTATAAAATGAATAAAAGGTTACAAGAGAGTGACGAAAAGTAAGTAGTTATGGTGCCGATGTGAGAATATTAAGTCGTGGGCTTTATATGTGAATGATTGTGCGGGGATGCTCGTGTGTATGGAATGACTTCCAGGAGAAAGGGGCACATGTTTCAACTGGAGAATCAGCGCTTGCAAGTACTTGCAGAGGTCATGTTCGGTTCGGCATATTTCAACTGGAGAATCAGCACCTGCAAGAAGTAGGGGTGTGCATGGCTCGGCCCAACTCGAAGACTCGGCTCGGGCCCAAATACTTTAGGGGCTAATTTGGTGTGATTTAAGTGGGTCTAAGGCCGGATAAGGGTCTCAAAAATAGACCCGGTCATTATTTCGGGTCGGGTCCGGGCCATGGCTCGGGTCACCCGAAATCGGCCTGGTGGCCCGGTCATCATACACAATTAATATTTTGTGTTATTAGTGATAGATGATGGCTATTATTATGTGGAATTTAAGTATTATAAACCTTAATATTTTGTGTTATTAGTTATTATAAGATTATAAGTTAATGTTTTATGTTTAAAATGCATAAGATTTTAGACTAATTAATGCATAATATTGTGTTATTTGTATTGATTTAAATATTTGGTGTTATTAGACAATATTAGTATTGATTATGGTTATGCTTTAATTTTAGAGAAGAGTTGGTTCTTGTTATATTTTTCTAAATGAATTTTACCATATCAAATAATGGTTGGAGTATTGAAAATTTGGATATTTTCACATGCTAGCTTATAAGAAGGTATCAAGGTAATGTAATGTTAACGACCCAGTTTTTATCCGGTATAATCGTGGCCCGAAAGTGAATAGATTTCATCAGGTCTAGAGTCGAGTTCGGGTCTAATAAATGGGTCCGGTATATATTTCGGGTCGGGTTTGGGTCACATCAAACCCGGTTTCACCCGACCCATGCACACCCCTAGCAAGAAGTAGAAACTTGTAAAGGTTAAGCCGCTGGAATGTCTTATCTGACTTGCGAGCGGATTGCGTCGGGTGCGAGTCGAAACCGACAAATGAGCTCATTACCTACGATAGGACTAGACATGCATCATCATTGTTTGCACATTTGTATTTGATTGTGTTTGCTTATCTTGTCTCTCTGTGATTTGCTGTTTGTCTTATTGCTATTTATTTGTGTGTTGATCTGTTTTCTGTGCTATTAGTTTATATATTGAGGTGACTGAGAATTGAGGTTGTGATTGAGATTTGTCTTAAGTTCGGAAATTAAAGAAGGTAATTAATTATATAAAGTAATAGTAAAAAGTATTTTCAAAAGGTTTGATAAAAATATAGTTTTATTGAGTAAAATTAATTGTTTGCATTTTATTTCATTATTCTTACGGCATTCCCATTCCCTACTGAGATCGCATAGTTTGTTCTCACCCCAAAAATTTTTCCCTATCAGTGACACAGATTCGAAGACTCAGTTTGAAGTTGCGGGCGATTATTAGTCTTATTTGAGTTAAGTTTATGTATTGAGTCGCTTTCCTAGAATTCCCTCGCCTTTGTTAGTTAAGATTTTATTTTATACAGAGGGATAGGAGTTGTATCTGAGTTTCATTTGGATTCTTTTGTATGATATTTATTATTCTTACTAACTATGTGACTAGTATTACTTGAAGATCTTTTATATATGATTTAATTAATAGAAACAAAATTTTTCGACTTTTTCTTAAAAATTGAAATGCGAAATCGAACTAAAGGCTCAGTATTAAATAGTAAATACGAAAAAAAGGTCAGTAACGCTTCACTTTTAGTACGATCACGACGTGCTAAAAGTTAGGGTGTTACATGAGGTGCTAAAAGTTAGGGTGTTATAGGAGTGACTTCCATGAAAAGTTTCTAGTGCTGCAAAAGTTTCATCATTGGATCCCATCGATTTAACCCACCTGCCGAAGATACTTACAATTTTCAGAAACAATCAATCATTGCATATTTTATTGTGAGAAATTAATGAAAATTTGGTCAAAAATAGATTTACCGACTACTAGAAGGGGCACCGAAGACTCTGATTTCTATGTTGAGTGGAACTTGAGAATGGAGGTCTTGCATACCCAACCAATAGCTCCCCTCAAAGGATGATGATGATGATTTTGAGCTGGTCCTTATGAAAGGCTAAGAATAGGTTCATCTTTGATAATATATCAACTAGTATGGAAGAGATAATTGTGTCGATTTTGAAACTGCAAAAGAAGTTTCAACAAATCCCTAATTCTTAATTAACGAGCACTTTACTTTCTTTTATCTTTTTTATTAGATTATTATATGATGTTACTTTTATAATAGAGTATTGAAATTTGAGAGTCACCCACTTTTTTTTGTTTATCCTATATATAAACACTTATAACGAATAAAATTATCTGACTTTAAAATAAATAAATAAATAAATTGTTCTACAAATGAGATAAAATCTCTTAACAAACTAACTCAAATTCTAAAAATTTTTATCGTCATATCCTCTATATTCTTAAATCACATTTAATATGTAACCCCAAAAAGATCTACTACTTATTTTTTCAATCGACAACTATCTTGTCTGACTGATTGACATTAACCAATAACCATGCACCACTTTGCGGCTATCCTCTTCCCAACAACACAATAATCTCTCATCATCTATCACTCTAAATCAAGCTAACAATGAAAGCATAAGGAAGGAAAAAAATCTATCGTTCTTCGAATTCTTCCGTTATGCTGCTAAAATTGAGCTAGTCCTCACAGAAAGTACGTACTAATGTATAAGATGTTATTTGTACGGATCACTACAAGAAAAGAGAACTATTTTAATATGATTTTTTTTAACGGTCATAGTTAAATGTAAAAATTAATATATATTTTTGACAAATATCACAAATATCAAATTTTTTATATTATAAGTTGATTGTAAAAAATTACTCTTTAATTTTGACACTTATTTATCTTAACTTACTCTATTATTCTTTTTTTCGTTGAGCTCCGTCAATTTTGGCATCACACTACTCTCAATTTAGGATCATATTACTCATTCTTCATCTTCAAAATCTCAGTTTATTCTTCAGTTTCAAGATCTCATCTCATTTTTTGTTAAAAATTTTTTTTGAGAATTTTTTATAGTCAATAAGTGTCAAAATAAATAGTATTTTTGATGATTAATAAGTATCACAAAAAATATATTTTCAAATTTTTCTAACAAATTATTTTTGATGGCCAATATTTATCAAAATAAGATTTAAACTTTTTTTACAATTACTTATATGTCAAAAATACTATTTTTGACAAAACTTTTATTAACATATTTTCACAGTTAAAATAGTGTCAAAATTTATTTTTTGATGAATTTTAATTATTTTTGATACATAATAATCCTAAAAAATAATTTATATTGTTGTAATGAATTTTGAGAGGAATCGAAAACTGACTGGTCTTAATGGTGACGGATCGGACTCTTAGAACAACAAGAAGTGATACCTACAAAGATAATTCGATATTCAAATTAAAATGAATATGAAAAGTATAAAAAAGAATTAGTAACATATATGAGAAAATCCTTAATTGATCAGCTGATATAATATGTGATTGTTATCTTATTTTATTTTATTAGCTAAGATAAAATAAAAAAAATATTTAAATTTGCAGGTCTGGTAAAAAATTCTAAAGCCAATTTATGATTATTGGGCCTGTTTGAATCGTGGTGGTGGTGATCTAGACCTAGGTAACCAAATTCGGTAGTTGCTCCGAGAGAGAATTCGAATATAGGCTGAAACACCCTGCTCAAGAATAATGTCTTAATTTTGAGATGTTATATGTAATCAGATGAGGGAGGGAAAAAATGATTACAACATGATAATTGATAGGTGTTATGGTTAACGAATTTCGGTAATTAAGGTGGTGAATTTTTTAAGAAAAGGAACCAAAAGTGAAAGTAACAGTGTATGGAAGATGAAAAATGCCCTAATACTATCTTAAAGTTCTAATAGAAACAAAAGGAAATAATAAAGAGAAATTAAATATATAAAATCAATATTTATTTATAATAATGAAATGTGCAGAATGATGGGCAAATGGCAATGTATAATATTTTATGAGCGCAAAATATTAACTAATTATATATTTGTATATATTATTTTATATATTTTTTACTAAAATAATTATTAGTCATTAGAATAATCAAATTTGTCATAATAAAATCATCAAACTATTTTATATCAGTATAACCAATTTTTTTCATAAACACCAAATATAAAATCTCTAGCTATATATGTTTTGTTTGAGTTTTATGTTCATATAATATGTTTAATTCTTTATCTAAAGAAAAATAAATTGTTTTACAAATGAGATAAAATCTCTTAACAAACTAAGTCAAATTCTAATAAATCTTATCTTAATATCTTCTATATTCTTAAATCACATTTAATATGTAATTTAAAAAATCTACAATTATTTATTAGGAGCTACTTAAATAAAGACGTTTAAAATATTTTTTTGAAAGATATTTTTTAATAATTAAAATTTAGAGGAATGCTACACATACAAGTCATTTTGGCTTACAAGTCTTACAAGTTGGGCCAAGTCTTACAAGTCTTTCATTTTCATCTTCGTTTCCTTTTTCGAGTTTTTTGTCAAATTTGTTCGATCTCCTTCGTGCGTTCTCTTTTTGCCTTCGATCTCCTTCTGCTTTTTTCGATTTTCATGGTTTTTGAAATCAAGTTTTGAAATTGTTTTGGGAAGATGGAATTTCAGAAATACACCCAAACGATTACAAAAATACACCCAAAAGATTACAGAAAATCACCCAAACAGTTACAGAAATAAACCAAACTATTACAGAAATACACGCAAAAGATTACAGAAATACACCCAAAGGATTTAAGAAATACACTCAATATAGGAGGGAGACAGTATATTTCTTCTTGAAATCTTTTAATGTTTTGTTGGTTAAAGATGTGGCACATAACAGAGACAATCTAGAAAAAAAATCTAGAATAACAGTAAAATAATACCTTGAATAATGTTTTTTCGTTTTTTCTGGTGATTTTGATGAAGGAGAAAGAGAAAACGAAAAGAAGAGAAGAAATTTCAATAAAAAAAAAGAAGGAGGAAGAGGTGGTGTTGATGACGACGATAACGAGATAACGAGAGAGAAAAATTACGAAAAAGAAGAAGAGACACGGAGAAAGAAGAAGAAGAAGAAGAAGAAAAAGAAGAAGAGGAAGAGGAAGAGGAAGCACGGAGGAAGAAGAAGAAGAAAAAGAGGCACAAAAAAATGTGAAAACGGCGTGAATATAAATGACTTGTATGACTTGTATGGAAAAACGCTTGTATGTGGAGAATAATCCTAAAATTTAATACATATAATTGATTAAATCATGTTGTTTTTGTCAAAATTAGATCAGATAAATTAATTTGGCAAAAAAATCGACAAATTATACTTTGGATCGGTCTAAATTAATATTTTTTATAAAAGATAACTATAATATCTCTATTATAAAAAATGACTAAAATACTCTTTTTATTATTATTATTTTGAGAATTTTAAATTCTAACCATTTTTTTCTCTTTGTGCTGTCATAGAATTATAATTTAGAATTTTTAAAATTAATATATATATTAGAAAAATTTTAGTCATTTTTTATAATAGGTTATTGTAGTCATTTTCTATAAAAGATAATATTAATTTAGAATGATTCAAGGTTTGATTTACCAATTTTTCGACCAAATCAATTTGTCTGATCTAATTTTGATAAAAATAACATGATTTAATTGATTATATTAAATTTTAATTATTAAAAAATATTTTTTTTAAAAAATATTTTAAACATTTTTATCTAAATCTAAGTAACTCTGTTTATTTTTTCAATGGACAACCATCTTTGCCTGACTGATCGACATTAACCAATAACCATGCACGACTTTACGGCCATTCTCTCCACAACAACACAACAATTTCTCATCATCTATCAGTCTAAACTCTAAATCAAGCTAACCATGAAAGCAGAAGGAAGGAAAAAAAATCTATGTTGTGCGTGTGTTGTAACACTCTGAAGACATCAGTGCTCTTTGAAAAGTTTGCATCAATAATTATTATATTTAACAAATGATTCTCGTTACTAGTCGTTACGAAAATGATTGTCGGTAACAACCATCAATTGCTTACAGGCCATCGGTAGTATTTGGTGGAGAGATAAAGACAGAAAGACGGAGACTGAGAGACAGAGACTAAGAAATAAAGATTGAAATAAATTTTAGTATTCTATTTGATGTAAAATGGGAGACAGAAATTGAAACAAGAATGGAACTCTAATTTAATGTACACAAAGAGTAAAATTAGAATTAATTAATTGAAATGAGAGTATTTTAAGTATAAAATTGGAATTAATTAATTAAAGTTTCAATTTCTATCTCTAAAAATTTTAGTCCCTTGTGTCCCTACTTTTTGGAAGTATTAAAATACTGAAATTTTGAATACAGAGACAGAAATTTTAGTACTAGTTTCTAAACCAACAAAAATATGAGAGATAAAATATAAAAGTTTTTAAAATCTTTTATTAAAATAATTTTTAAATTTTTTTTAAATTTTAAAACAGTAATTTTAATAAAATAAATCAAATAAAAAACTGTATTATTATTGTTTAATAAAAATAAATATTAAAAATTATTTTATATATTTTAAAATTTGAAATTTAAAATGTGTAATATTAAAAATTGCAGTACGGTATGTAATATATAATTTATTTATGAATTTTGTTAGATAAACAATAAATTTAAACAATTACGAACAATGAGCTTATTTTTTATTCGATCTCGTGCGAGGATGCAATAGTGGTGACAACTAATTAATTAGGTTGTGGCTATTTAGTGGCCTATTACTTTGTTATCAGCTATCACAATTCACAATGCAACACTAAGTTGAGGATATTAGATTTTCTCAACTTTTTTTTTTATTTCAGAATATAAAAGTTAATTTTTATTTTATATTTTATAGATGAATTAAAAAAAATTAAAAAATTAAAGATCATATTTTATATTTTTAATTAAAAAAAATTAAGAGAAATTATTTTTCTGTGTTGATATGTTGATACGTGGGGTTTATTTTATGGTTGATCAATTAATGAATAAACTGACCGACAAAATTGAACTTTAACGAAAAAATGGATAGTTTGAAACAAAAAAGGTTGCTGCATGAACACTTTTTTATTAGAAAAAAATACGGAGAGTCAATATAATTAGTGTATAATATATATATAATGGTGGATAATATAAAATGAACAGTATTTTTAAAATTAAAATAAATATGAGTAATTTTTATTTTTAATTCATATTAGACCAAATAAACAGTTTATTGTACATATTATACTATAGTTATAAAAATCGAACCAAATCGATCGGTTGATCAAAAAATTGGTGATTCGAACCTTAGTCCAGTTTAGTTTACACCGTTTAAAAAAAAAATCGATGTGAACTGATAAGAACCGGATTAAACCAATTAAAACCGACGAAAATCGGTGTAAATCGGTCTAACTTTGAAAATTTTTTTAAAATATCTCCACCAGGTCTCGAACCAAAAATCTTGAGCAACAACAACCTCCACTTGCCACTCAACTATTGTATTTCTAATTATTATATTTGACAAATGCTAATTATATAATATACATAAATATCTAATTTAATTTAATTTTTATTTTTTCTATTTTTTAAATTAATTATATTTTAATTATATACCATTATTAATATAAATATAAATTTTACTAAAAATTTATTAATTTACTTGATCTATTTTAATACTAGTATTGTGATTAAGGTTATATTAGTGTTAAAATCTACTGATATTATAGTTAGATGATAGACTTTGTGAATTAATTATTTTTTTATTGTGTCAAATTAAGATATTATTGTAGTATTACTGATAAATTTTATGGTTTTTTTATATTAGTTATTTTTAGAAGTTGAGATTTGATTCTTCATAAAATATTAGTGAAGATATGTATTTTAAATTTTAAGTTTTTAATTATTTTATATTTTATATTTATATGAAATTGGTTTTATGGGTTCAATCAATAATTTATTGATTAAGCTAATAAATCAATAAACTAATAACTTGATCAATTTAATTATTAATTCAATTCTAATAATTATATATTGTACTGATATTCCATTAATTCCTAACATGATTCTTTCATTAATATTACCATTTTACGTACCATGTATAAACACGAAAAGAAGTAGTCTGGTTTGATTTCCTAAACCAATAAAAGATTAAAATATTGACTTGTGTTGTTGTCATGTATGTGATGCACGGAATATATATCTTCGTTAATTTATGTACATCATTTTTAGGGAGAAAAAACAGTCTAACACATTCTCCTTGACTTTAATAATTGATCTGATAACATTATTAGAAGATGGTGTCAAGCTTTTTTTGCTTATTATTAAGAAACTTAATTTAATTATATTATTTAAACACATGACTTTTTAAAACTATTTATTGTAATATGTATAAATTTATAAAAAAAAAACTCTAAGAATAATTAGCATTGGAGATAAATAATTAATCACAATATTATTTATTATTCCAAATGTGATCGGATACATGAGATGGGCAATGAGCAAATAAAGGATTATTAGGTGAAATACATTTCCACATATGCAAATTGAATAACGGTTTAATAATGATTAAGCTTCATTTTTTCACTTTATTAATATGATTGTTTTATAAAAAATTTAAGACATAGTTTGTTCTTCCTTTTTCAACCATGCAACAAATTTTCTCAAGTTCTCTCTAGATGCACCTCCTTTTTCATTGTTGCTCTTCAACTTCTTCTCTAACTCAAGAGACCTTGACTTTATATTCTCATCACCAAGAAGTTGGTCTACTTTGGCCTTTATCTCTTCATGTGAAATTAGTCCATTTTCATCACCTTCAAATCCCAACCCAACTTTCAAGTCATCACAAATATATAATTTGTTAAGAAATTGATCACAAAAATATGGCCAACACAAAAATGGCACCCCATTAGACAAAGATTCAATGGTAGAATTCCAACCACAATGAGTAACAAAACAAGCAATAGCAGGGTGGCTCAGTACTTTTTGTTGAGGCGCCCATCTAACTATCTTACCTCGGCTCCCAGCCTTGAACTCATATTTGAAATCTTGACGCATAACCAAAAGAAAGGGTTTGTTTGTGAGATCAAGTCCAAGAGCAAGTTCTACAAATTGTTTCTCATTGAAATGAGTGGTGCTTCCAAAGGCAACATAAAGAACAGAGGCAGTTGAGTGGTTATCAAGCCAACTCATACAAGAGAGATCTTCTTCCAAGAATGATGTTGTGCTATCTTCATTATTGTTACTTTTCAATAATGGCCCAATGGGGAGTAGCTTTGGGAAACAAGACAATGCTGCATGTTCAAGTTCATTTGTGGTGTTGCAAAAATACCAATCTGTGGAATATTGAGTTTTTGTGAAGCTCAACAAATATTTAAACATCTTCCTCTGAGTTTCTATTTTTGGAAAATTTGTCCACCAGATTAATCCTGTGTCCATTTCTCGAATACTAGGTGATAACTGAAATCTCCTTTCTGCTGTTGGAGCTCCTGACAGTTTCAAATGAAATACAAAAATGTTTGGAATACAATATGTTAAACAATTAATATTTTTTATTACTATTATATTACGTGTATACTAAAATGAGCTATAATAAATAGATAGTAATATAAAATATATATTAAAAATAAATTAAATAATATATATAATATATATAAATATATAATAATTAATTTTGATAACTAATTTTAATATATAAATAGTATTTTATTTTTGTAATATTAATTAATATTTATTTTTATATTACTAAAATTTAATATAAAAAATATTTTTATTAGTCAAATAATAAAACAATAATAAATTTTATTAATAATGTATTATTATACATAAAAAAATACATGAAATTTAATTACGCATGGTTCATCAATGGCCGGAGTTTTCTATTATAAAGAATAATGTTTGACCAAGCTAAGTAAATAAATCATGTTCGTGAAACATATTATAAAGAAAAAATATAAAGAACCAACTATAAACATAAGCCAATTTAAATTAATTTCTTTTATTTTTAATTTTAATATTCAAAAATTACGGTAGTAGAGTATTATTTTTTTTACTTTTTTAATAACAAATTTATTTTTAATTAATTAACTTTAATTGACTACACTCTTAATTAATTCTCTAACAGAACTGCATTATGAAATATTAAGTTTGATTTCATACACTTCAAACGAAAAATTTTCTATCAAAGCAATTCACCATAAAAATAATCAAACATCTTATGAATGCAAAATATCAATTATTACTACTATGTTTTTATATTTATTCATTTTTTAATTATAAATATAAATAAATTGTCATAAAATATTTTATATTTTATATCAATGTAACGTAAGATGATTGTTTTAAAATATCAATAACAAAAAAGAAAAAACAAAAATACTGATAAAATTATTACTAAACAAAAAACTATGTTTACGTTCAAAATCAACTATCAAAATAATTATTATGTATTTGTATATAAATATATGCATAGCTTAATTTATTTTTAATATATATTTTATTTTTTAATGTATATTCTACTTCACTAACATGATTATTCCTAAATAGATAATATTTGTATCAAAGCTTATATTATATAATTGTCTAAACCAATAAATTAAGGATATGCAGCAAAAAATATTTGCTTTTAAACAGATATTATAAAACTAACAGAAATGGAAGCATATATATATATAGGAGTATATTATTACCTTGAGAATCTATGATTCCATCATCAATAAGCTTGGGAATGTTATACTGCATGGCAAACAAAGCCGCTGATGCAGGCCAAAAGAGAGCTCCATTGATTCCCATTTTCTTTGCAACTTCCAAAGCCCACCCCATAGTTCCATCATAAACAATACAACTTATTGTAACTCCATCATTCAATCTAAGATCTTCGATTAGCTTCTCTAACATAGAGGGCATGGTCCTTAACATAGAGGTACATAACTCTCCTATATTTCTTCTATCATCCTCAGGTTCCAGACCATCAGGGATTGACATCAATTTTATTGATGATGATCCGTTGATGGAACTCATCACCACCTTCTCATGTATGAATTCTGTGTTAACAAAGATGATGTTGCAGCCATGATCAGCTAATTTCTGTGAAAATGTCATCAAGGGATTAACATGACCTTGAGCTGGCCATGGTAGAGCCAGAACTGTTGGCGTCTTCATTATTAATTTATGGTATTGGGTTCATAGTAACTTAGATCTATGCAATGGGTTAATATATACTATGAATTTTCAAAATGATCATCGTCATGGCTTACATGATGTGTGTGTGTAGGTTATAGGAGATTCCAAACGGGTCGATGATATTTGTCAGATTCTATTTTGACTAGTAAAGAAAAAATAATATTAGAATATTCACCTAATATACTAATACTGAAGAAAGTTGTTTGAAATTGAGATAATTTAATATTTAATATTTTGAATTGCTGTATATATTGTATTGAAAGTAAAATTGTATTTTGCATGTAGGTGATGTAAAGAAATTTGAAGTGTTAAAGGAGAAAAGCTTTTATTGAAATATATAATAAAATTTTCAATTTTTACAAATATTGATTATTTAATCTCTTTAGAATAAGAACTTTAACAAATACTTTATATATTAAAACCCTTATTTATTTTTAATTGAAACTTACCACTTTTTTAAAAACTTAAACAAGCAAATGTCTTTTGAAGTGAAACTGAAAAAAAGAAAAGTAAAGTTATTCATATTCATATAATATTATAGTATAAAACCGTCAACACTAAGAAAAAAGGAAAAGAGAAGGCCGCCGAGACAATAAGTGTATGTCATACTTTTCTTTCTCGTTTAATTTATAAATACCAAATAATAATAGGTAATTGCTCCGTTTCTTCAAGAAATTAATTATTTTTCAATTATATATTATTAAATGGTAGATTTATTATGTATAATTTAACACATAAAACAATTATATTTTTAATCAATTTAACCCAAACAAATATAGACTTTAGAATATGCGCTGCGCATATGTAATAAATTAAGAGTATAGAAAAAATATAATATTTAAAAATCGATTCAGATATGATACTACAAATGTAAATAAAATGTATAAATAAATTTATTTATTTTATATGTTAAATAAAAGTATAATTAAGTTTATTTTATTATATCATAGTACACGATAAAAATAGATAATTATCCATCAGCTCGGAAGCTTAATGACTAATCCTTCGAATACTGCAGAGGCACACAAAATGGACGATCCTCCCAAACAAGCAAGCTCCATTCCCATCCTCTAATGAATATCGAACACGAGAGAAATAGTTAAGGAACACAGACCCTAAACCCTTGTCCATTTGTGCCAACTTGCGTTAGTATATAATTTATCCTTTGTCTTCGAAGGATACATACCAAAACAATGGCCTAATAAGTATTTAGGCCCATAGCTTTCGTGTTTAATTAGTTAAGGAAAATTAATTTTGTTTTATATTTTGGTCCCATAATTAGCTAGTATAATTGTGTATTAATATTAAATACCCAATATATTTTCATATATCGTTATATCGATTAGAAAAAATATAGATAGATAATAAAAATAATAAATAATATAAACAATAAATATATCGGATGTTCATTTCACTAGATGTATAGATGGTTATTTTAATATTAAGATTTAGATGATTAATTTAGAAGTGTAATGTGTTTTTATTTTATTAATAATTGTTCATATTGTTTAAGATGGTTATTTACCTAACACTCTTCGATAGATTAATGGTAAAAGCGTGCGCGGAAGTGATGATCAAGTGGTTGATTATTTTGTTAAAAAATATATATAAAGCAATATAATAATAAATATACATATATTTATACATAAATATATTAATAACTGATTTTAATGTACAAATAACATTTTTAAATAAATATATTTAAATGTATTGATTTTTTTTTTTACATTTTTGTTAATTAATCTAAACTACCTTTTAACGTAAACATCAAAACATAAATTAAAACTCACATAATTGATATTATAAAAATATAAATTTTACAAATAATCGTCGGTTACTTATAAACTTAGTCTTATAACTTTTGCTAACATTACTATGATCTATACAATACCTCCCGAGTTACTAAAGAGATTATTATCGTATACATTTGATAATCTACTTTAATTAAGGTAAGGTAAAAAC
Source organism: Arachis hypogaea (assembly GCF_003086295.3). Lineage (NCBI taxonomy): Eukaryota > Viridiplantae > Streptophyta > Magnoliopsida > Fabales > Fabaceae > Arachis > Arachis hypogaea. The sequence goes on along the minus strand of NC_092045.1, from coordinate 110,110,327 downwards.
TCATTTATTTATCTAACTGTTTTTAAAGAAAAGTACAGGGTATTAATAGATTGTTTGTCAATTTATTGTCAACTATAATTAATTATTATATTTTAAATATATATATAAAAAAACACATTTAAAAAATATATCTATAAAAGTATTTCTATTAAATACAGTCATACAAAAAATATTTTTACTAAACACATTCATAAAGACATTTTCATTAAATACATTTATGAACAAGAGTTAATAGAAGTTAACAGAAAATGCTATTGCATTGATAACATAACGAGATTATGTTTTTAATTATCAACTTCTTACCAAAACAGCCGCACACATATAAGTGAATGAATTAATTAATCTATTCCTTCAACCACTTAATGAACTTGTTTAAGTTCTGGGAAGAACCACCTCCTTGTTGAATGTTGTTTTCTATCTTCTTCTTCAGCACACGTGACCTTAATCTAATGTTCTCATCAGCAAGTAGTTTGTCCACTTTGGCTTTTATTTCCTCACGCGAGATCAATCCATTTTCATCCGAATCAAATCCCAAACCAACTTTCAACTCATCACAAATATACATTTTGTCATAAACTTGATCCGAAAAGTACGGCCAACACAAGAAGGGAACTCCATTAGACAAACCTTCAATGGTGGAATTCCAACCACAGTGACTTATAAAGCAAGCTATAGAAGGGTGACTTAGGATCTTCTGTTGAGGACCCCATTCCACAATCTTACCCTTACTCCCTTCAAATTCATGCTTGTAAGAACCATTTTTGTTGTGAACGGAATCTTGACGCACCACCCAAAGAAACGGTCTTTTTGTTAACTCAAGTCCAAAAGCTAGCTCGCGAAACTGTGTTTCGTCGAAAAGAGCAAAACTTCCAAAGGCAGCATACACGACAGAAGCGTGAGGCTGTTGATCAAGCCAACTCATGCAAGAGGAATCTTCTTCCCAGAAAGATGTGGTAATATAATTTGTGTTGTAGGTTCTTAACAATGGGCCAATTGGTAAGATCTTTGGGAGAAAGGAGAAAACTGCAGGCTCAAGATCATATGCAGTGTTGCACAACCACCAGTGTGACATGGTTAAAGCTTGTCCGCAATGCGTTATATAATCGAATAGCGTCTTTGCATTTATTGGATCACTAGCAGTGTTTGACCAATACAGGGTTTCTGTGCTCATAAGAGCCATGCTTTCTGATAACCGAAATGTCCTTTTAGTGACTGGGAGTCCTGCAATGTAATGCAAATTCAGGTATTAAAATTGGTGGAACTCAGATGTAGTCGACTTCATGTGAAGTTGATAACTGAAAGTTCGTTAGATGATTTGATTTATTTGACTAAATTTTCATTTAATGACTCTCGACTATCAACTTCACGTGAAGTCAACTACACCTAAGTTTCACCATCAAAATTTCAGGGGAAAAAAAAGAAAATACTCAAAATGGTAACTCAATAGAAATTACTTTATCGAATCTTCATAACATATAGCCTGATGTCTGATGTATGTAGTTTTGCCAAAATCTAATTATGCTTTTTTATAAAAAAAATTACATGTATATAAAAAAATTAACCACTAAATTAATCATAATATATTTTTGTATATATGTGTGATTTAATTTATATTTAATATGTATTTTATATTAATAATTAATTTTTAATAGAAAATATTAAAAAATTAATACATTTTTATTAATATTAGCCAATAATTTAAATTAATACTTTATTTTTATATTATTAGAATTTAAAATTTAAAATTTAGTATTTAATATAATAAAAAAAATTTAGTATTAACCATGTATATTAATTAAAAAAGATTGCTCTGTTTAATATGTTATTTTGGGTAAGAATTCTTCTTAGAACTTAAACCATGCACAATGCATAGATTCATTCATATTTTATACTGAAATTTCATATCTTATATAAAAAATGAATTTAACAACAAAAATAGAATTCTCTAAATATCTGATGGAGATATAATTATTTATGTACATTCTTTTATTAATTTAAACTCTTAAAAAAATAATTGCATGATATAATATAAAATATTTTATTAAGATCTTGCCAACTTCACCATAAATTATACTTCTAGAATATTTTGTATTAGGCAAGGACTTTTGTGATGGATTTTAATAGATTAATGACAGATATCTTTATATCGTTATTATGTATCTGATCATTTCCTAAAAATAATATTGTCAAATTTTGAATTCATTGTTAATTTACAACCAAATTTAGTTACAATTTTTTATAACATTTGTCTAATAATCGTCGTTAATCCAAATCTGAAAACCATTTTTCTTAATAGAGGAAGTATATGGAGCCAATAGAATATTTGTATAATGTGTATAATAAAAGTTTAGGGATGTCCGATTCAGTATTAGAGATATAACTATTAGTGTTACCTTTTTCCATTAGCTTAAGTTTTTGGGATGAGTGGTTTTATGACATGAGATGTTTATTATTCCTAATATACGGATAGTTATTCTGGATAGTATGGGTGATGTTTATTTTGTAACTCATATAACTCATTGTACATATTATACAAATATTCTATTGGTTCCCTAGACTCTTCTTAATATGATAAATGATAGCCACAAATTTTATTCGTCCATAGTTTTGCTTAACTTTATTTTTAGCTTTTGCGATAGATGAATCCGCTGATAAAAATTTTGCCACTCTAAAAATATTATTTTTGTTGATGTTTTTAATATGAAAATAACAGAAAATATTTTTGAAAATAAAAATTTTGACAAAACAATACAAAGATATCACACAATAATATAAAAATTCTATAAAAAGTTAAAAACAACAAAAGCATTTTTTTTTGTAAAAATAACAGAAAAATTAAATTATTTCATAGTAACACAAAAGCTAACGGCTACCCATATTATCCCTTTTCTTTTTTAATCCCTTCGTGGCATATATTATCTTTCACTATAGAGCATAAAAGGTTTTAAAAGTACTGCTGAAGAAAGCGCATTGAATAGTAGCTGAAAACAATTTTTTTTTTAAAACAATAAGTAGTTAGGGTTTAAACAAAGTGGTGAAGTGATATTATATTGTTACCAGAAGAATCTATGATGCCACGATGAATGAGCATAGGAATATTGTTCATCAAAGCAAACATAGCTGCTGACGCTGGAAAGAAAAAAGCGCCTTTGATTCCCATCTTATTCGCAACTTCCAATGCCCATCCCATTGATAAATCAACAACCATGCAACTAACTCCATAATCTTCTATCAATTTCTCAAGAATTGAAGGCAATCTGCTTTTCAAACCAACACATTGTTTGGCGAAATTGGTTCTTTCGTCCTCAGGGCTTAAACCATCCGGGACGGAAACCAGTTTTATTGGTTCATCATCAAGGGTATTATTGTCTTTTTCCCTAACCATCATGGAACTCACAAAACGGTTATGGTTGATCTCCGTGTTAACAAAGATGACTTTGCATCCATTCTCGACCAGCTTTTGTGAGAAGCTCATCAAGGGAGTGACGTGTCCTTGAGCTGGGTATGGTAAAGCTAGCACTATTGGAGTCTTCATGTTTTTGTATATTACACTTTCAAGTTGGTTTCCAACGTTGATCTTTCACACCACGAATGAAGCTCTACTTATATAGTGCACCTAAAATAAGACTAATTCTTTACAATTGTCATAACTAATCACGTTGATTCTTGATTCTTTATAACCAACGAGTTAGGCTAGCAATTTCTGGCAAAGGGGTCACTCTTTCAGTCTTTCTCATACATAAATGTTTGTTGGGTCATGCATGATAGAAGCCCCAAGGTGAATAGGAATAACTTTGTTTGTATGAATGCAATAATATGCATAACCACTTATCTTTTTATGTATAATAATTTATAGAATTTACAAACGAAAAGAGAAAATGAATGATTATGCATATTTTTGTAGCATTAAGTTTTGCTTACTTTTATAGAAGAATAGTGTAACAAATGATTGCAATTTTTTCATCTTCTTTCCTTGTTGGTGGTTGCTAGCTAGAATTTACCGTTTCTCGGCTTTTATTTTAACATTTGTTTGTAGCTTTTAATAAGCACGAGATGCAACACATGTCAATGGAAAATGATGCAACTTACACACTTCACTCTTAGGATATGTCTCCTTTTTGGCATTGTAATTGTCATTTGTTGTGACTAAAACAGAACATCTATAGAAAAATCAATTGTCGTAAAAAATAAAAAATAAAAAATGTGATTAGGTATATAAGGTTGGATGACATTTATTATTTTCGTATATGAAGCACATGGAATTAGGGGGTGGCAAGTGGAGAAGCCCGTCCCTCTCCCCAAAAGTCCGTCCTGTTTCGTTTAATAAAGTAGTTCTAAAATCTCACATTGTCCTGCTTAACAGTGGGTTGATAGGCCAAGTCCACCAAATTCTTTTTTTTATTATTGAATATTAAATAATATATATAATTTTACAACTATTTTAATAAATTTATAATAATTTTTAAAGATATAAAAAAATTATAATTTTAAAGTCACAAATATTATAATTTTTATAATTATAAATATGTAATAAATATAATCCTAAATCAAGTTTTTTGAAACAAAATAATAAAATTAATATTGTCCAAAGTAAAATAAATATTGTCCAAAATATATAATTAAATATCTACAAATTTAGAACGTATAAATCAATCAAACGTAAAATATAATCTAAAACACTAAATTAGAACATTTTCAAAAAAATCTTGAACCCGACTGAGAGGTCCGTCCTGCCCTGTCAAAATCTGCCAAAACTCACGATTTAAACGGTGCGGATTAGACGGACTTTTAATGTGTGATAATTTCAATTTTTCAGCCCCGTTTGTTTTTTTTTTTTTTGGCGAATTATACGGACCGATTTGATGAGTTTAGGCCATTTGCCACCCTTACATGGAATGGAAGATGAAAAGAAAAGCAGTGGGAATAAAGAGAGATAATAGCAAGGTTGCGAGAACCGGACCGGTCAATAAACCAGTAAGGTTACTGGTTTACTGGTTCGACCGAAGTTCAACTAGAGTTCAACCGGTTTTAATTAAATATTAAAAAAATTATATATAATTTTAAACACATATATTCATCCTATAAGTTTTTACCAATAGAACTGAGATGTTCTGGATTTCATGCTTTGTAAAACCAAAATAAAGAAACTCTTAATCAGAAATCATAATTAACAACCACTCAGACTTATAATTATAATCAACAAAAATAAAATAAAAAAAAACAAAAACAAAAATAGCAACTCACAATGGTTACAATCAACAACAAAAAAATGCAACAGCAACAAAAGTTCTGTCCAGAAATCAGACTCCAAATTCAACGGAAGAGCAATTCAAAATCTGAGGATCATTATAATCAACTCAAATTTCATAAACATTGGCAACTCAGAATAAAATAACAAATTCACAAAATCAGTAACACAAATATCTGAGGATCAATAACAAATTCTTTCCAGTAAATTTAACAAAATAAACACAAGTTTCATAAACATTGGTAACTCAGAATAAAATAACAAATTCACAAAATCAGTAACACAATATCTGAGGATCAACAACAAATTCTTTCCAGAAAATTTAACAAAATAAGCACAAATTAACAAAATCAGTAACTCATAATGAAAATCCTAAATCAGCAATTCAATTATTAACAGTAAAATCAGCAAACAGAGGAGACAAGGAGGAGGAGGCGACACCGGCGAACACAGTATTATCAAAATCCAAGCCACAGTGCTTACCAGCGGCGAGGAGGATATGGAGTGACAACGAAAACCAAGGAGACGGCGACACCGGCGAAGAGAGAGCGCGCGCTCAAACAGAGGAGACGACGGTCACAGAGCTTCCACACGACGGTGAGGGAGCTTCCTGCGACGGTGACACAGCTTCCCAGGACAGCGACGGAGCTTCCTACAACGGCAACATAGCTCCTACGACGGCGACGGAGCTTCCGAATGCGACGCCTCTACCCAGCGGAGACGAGTTCGTCGATGACAATGAAGCGTGGTTGTGAGGCTCTGGGGGCTGCGGGGCGCAGTGGCTACGGTGGCTGGAGGGCTAGGGTTCTTTGTGCTTTCAATTTAAAATTTGCAGTTCAGTTTCAGAGAGGTGAGGAGAAGAGAGGAATGGGGTTGGGTGCGTTGGGGATCAGGGTTTCTTTTTATGAATTTTTTTTAGAATTTAAAACGGCGCCGTTTGAACTTTGAGGGAGGGCTCTTGAACCGAAAACCTTGTAAAAAACCGACCGATTTCGGCAGTTCACCGATTAATCACCGGTTCGACTAATTTTTTGACCGATTTTTTGCTAAACAGTTTAGAAGGCTAATCAAACCGACCTAGTGATCGATTTTTGGTTAATTCGATTGAACCGATCGATCGATCCGATTCGATTTCCAGAACTATGGATAATAGATATTAGATAACAAAAAGAATATAGAAAGGGATAAATTTGCCATTATTGAACATTTTAGAGGTAATAGTGAAAGAAAACCCTCCATCGCTCGTTGTATTTCTTAATCCACCGTGTCCTCCTTTGTATTTCTTCGAATTAATACTCAAATTAATTTTTAAAATTATACTCACATTTTAATCTAATGTTCAATATTTTAATTTATTCAATTTCGTCCTCCAACTCAATTTACTCAAAGTTAACACTTATGATAAATTCTTTGCAAATTTTTTCAAGGTATTTTATTACTCAAACTGAAGGACAATTCTTCAATGGGCAACGTAGCTTAAGGATCATCATCTATAATTCTTAGCAATTCAATATTAAATGGACGGTTGAGATTCAAAGTTTTTTATAATTTAATTTCATAATAAATATATTTATATTTTTTATATTTTAAAAAAATATTATTGGATTTTCTTATATATCCTTCTCTTCTAGAAGTTATTTTTATCAGTGATATATATAGACTTTTAAACAATTTTAGTAATTTGTTCTACTAAAAAAACTCCTCGTTCATTTCTTCCTCCTCTGAAAATCTGTTGTGGGAAGGAATCCCTTGTTCTAAAAAATCTTCACGTTCCTGGTGGCTTGCCAGAGCTTTCACTTGACGATAAAATATCATAAAAGCTTTATGTTGTTAGATAAAACTACACAATAATTATTATACGTGCCTAATCAATAATTAGCTTGTGGTTCACAATAAAATTCTTGATGTATGGTGATCAGAAATGTGTTCTATTAAGTCTCATATTTTCTAAAAGAATGAGTATAATTGTATGATTGTATAACATCTTATATTATTAGGATTTTTTATTTTAATAAATAAAATAAATATAATAATTATCGAAATAAATAATTTTATGATTATTTACCGATTTAAATTTTCTTGCCATATCTCGTTTACAGTGTAAACGAGATGACATTGCGTATATCTCGTTTATAGTGTAAACGAGATATAACACGTCAGCGTGACACGTGTATATCTCGTTTACATAACACATCAGCGTGACACGTGTATATCTCGTTTACACTGTAAACGAGATATGGCCTGTCTGCGCTTATATATAGAAGTTGTTATAATTTAGTTTCGGGCTCCAGTTTGACTTTGTTAACATCTTTCTCCTCTCTTTTAACCCTTTTTGATTATACCTTTGACCGAATTGGTGATGGCGGGCCAAGCGGAGAATGACAGAGACATTAACAGACTGAACGAGACGACACATTTCGCCGGGGGGTGGCCGACTTCGAGGTTAGTTTTGTTATGTTTGTTTAATTTAAGGATGTGGTCGTTGTTAGGGTAGTCATGAAGAACTGGAACGTAGTTATATGAATTAGGAGTTAGGTCTGTAGGAGAAATTTAGAATTCTATACGCTTGTGCTAGGTTGGTATGACATAATTATTAGTTTGGAACTCTGTTATTCTTGTGCTATGTTGTTAGTATTTATAACGCTGTAGTTAGGATTTGCCTATTATCGAATATGTAATGTAGAGACATGTGTAAGCTAGGAAGTTGAAATACTGTATTCTTAAGGCTAAATTTTTTTTTTCATTCTTCAGAGGCTTCGCCTCCTACTGCCCCCCGAGTGAGCTATACCTTACCTCCATCGGACACCATCGTCCCGTATCTGGCTGAGGCCGGATTTGGCGACATGGTGCCCCTCAGGAATTTTACTTTTGACAATTCCCTGATTTCGGCACTGGTAAAGCGATGGCGTCCAGAGACGCACACATTTCATTTCCCGTGGGGTGAGGTCACTATCACCCTGCAGGATGTGGCGTACCACCTAGACCTACGTGCACACGGTAACCCCGTCAGGGGTGCCTCCGTTACTTTGGTAGGTGTTACCATATGAAAATGTGGGCGTTAGTGGAGCAGCTGCTCGGCGCCAGGCCTCCCGTGGCAGCACGGCAGGCGACGCAAAGGAAGGAGTCCTTCACACTGAAGCTGGTGTGGCTGTGGGATCGTGTCTGCCAGATGTCCCAGACAGACAATTTCCAAACCCTCCGACAGTACGCTATGTGTTATATCATGTTACTGATCGGAGGGTATCTGATGACCAACAAATCCAACAATCTGGTGCACCTTCGTTGGCCTCGACACATGACGAGAAAGTCCTAAATACTTTGTCGAACATGCAGCAATCGCGCACCATGAGGTGTCCATCGTAGGATAGTTTGACGCATAGGTCACATATGGTGTTGGAAAAACAGCTCTGCAATGCCTGAAGCAGTTTTGGCATCTTGTTGTACGACTCTTCCTAATCACCGTAGATCCGAGCAATTGCCTTCTGCTTTGCCATACACACCTTTCTGTATGAGGGTTTAAAGTGATAGAGGAGTTGGACTGAATCAAGGGCAATATGACCCTACAGATGAGACTGCTATCTAACTGACGATGGTCTTGAGACATGGTGGGTGTTAGACAGTTGTGTGGTCCACCAAACCTCCGAACCTCCTTAATCACAACAAAAAATTTATGCTTACACTATATCTCTAACCTACATAACATATCATACAAAAGTACTCAAATTCACAATTAAATTTGAACTTACTAGTATCTGAGATTCTGACGAAGGGCCACAGAGAGGCTCCATTGACACCCACTGTCGGCTTGACGGCACTACACATGGTACTTTAACCGGGGGGACTCAATCACCCGGTGCTCAGCACTCCTATGAATATTATAGTTCTTCACACCTTGAAGCACTTCCTCTCGGTTTCTGTACCTGTGTCCGACCCAAAATTCTACACCGCCGTCTAGGTTGTAATCCACTTCACAGCTGTCAGAAACCAGGGTCCTCTCATGCATGGCGTCCAGATCTAGACTGTGATAGTAACTTGGCACAGCCGATAGCGCCGGAATCGGGTGAGGTGGAGGCAGCACATGGCACCGCATAGCCCCGGCAGGTGTCTTCGGCACAAACTCATCCTCATCACCACCATCAGAAGACTCACTGTCCACACTGTCCGCCACGTAATCCTCGTCCGACTCCTCCTCACCCTCCTCTCCCTCATGCTCCGGAATCGCGACATGAATGGGCGGTGGTGCGAGAGGTCGGTCGTCCTGCACATAGGTTTCGTGTACGGAACCCCCACTACCACCGTGACCCACCTCGGCGGACAGCTCCATTACCCGTTCACACATGATCCTCCCATGAATGTCGAACATCAGTCGCACATGCTCGTCCCCGTGAAGTCGGAATAGTTGAAACCGGAAGACTCCATTTCCCATGGGTGCTAGCAACCTATACCCCACCCTACCTATCTCCCTCGCTTGTGTACCACCGAGCTTGATCAATATCAAACTCTTCAAATTCGACAACGTCTCCACACACTGAGTGTGAGGATCCTGACACTCAAATGTCACCCCGCTGTCGCCATTTCTCATACGATAATTGGAATAAACAAGCACAACTATGAATGGATTGTTATTGGCCATTCAGCTTTGTTTTTGTGAGAAAAATAAGACAGAGAAAGAATATGAAATGTGTGTGGAGAATACCAAGGGTTACACATCCTTTTATAGATGCTTAATATTTGTCTTTTATTATCTCATTTACAGTGTAAACGAGATGACATTTTCACGTATCTCGTTTACAGTATAAACAAGATGTGTATATTTTGTTTACAGTGTAAACGAGATATACACGTGTCACGTTGACGTGCCATATCTCGTTTACACTCTAAACAAGATACGTAAAAAATATCTCTTTTATAGTATAAACAAAATATAATAAAAAAAATTTAAATCGATAAATACTCGTAAAATTATTTATTTTAATAAATATTATATTTATTTTATTTATTAAAATAAAAAATCTTACATCATTAATATATCAAAATTAAATCCATAATATATACACAAAAATAATTGTATGTTAATTATTAATCTTAAAATAATCCTGTACAATAAAATGACAAGACTAATGTACGATGATTCAAGAAGCTCATCATTTAGGCAGGGTATCGGCAGGGGTCCATGATCTTGAAAGTTCGTGATAGTTTTATTTTTATGTATATATTATATTATATAAAAAAGTACTATTTGTAATATAATATAGATGACAAATATTTCTTTTGTTATTTTTTGTATAAAAAAACATTAGAGACTTCAGATTAAGAAATTAAATTTTGAAAAATAAAAATTATAAACTTTGTTTGATGCTAAATTTGAGTATCAAACAAATATTCGTATATTATTTTAGATGCATATCGTTTCTAGTTTTGCACATCACTCGATCTCTTCAATTATTTTCGTTTGGGACCATATGATGGCTTTAGGGCCAGAAATTGGGTGTAATGGCTGGTACACGATAGTTACGTCCCTCGCTTTTATTGAATTGGTATAGTAGAATGTTTTAGAACGAATATTATATATTCAGTGGCGGATTTAGACAATTTTAATAGTGAAAATAAAATATATATTATAAAATAATTTTTATAATAAAAATATTATATTTAAATAAAAAATTAGTTATTAAATTATTTATTATGAATTTGTGTATTAATATATTATTACGATTTGGCCTAAATTAAATATAGGCCGGCCCGATTCGGGCACCACCCGATCTGAATAGTTGGAAGCGGGGCGCCTCGATCGTCGATCTGGACACGCGTCTCTGACAGCTACTTTACAGCTGTGCAAGGGAGACCTCAAAGGAGGTGGGCCTGTCCTTACAGGGTCCACCTCTGACACGGTATAAATGGGGAGGGACATATCCTTCCCCTAAGGTACGTCACCTATCACTCACCTTTTTTCGCCTGCACACTCTATTGACTGGAGCGTCGGAGTGTCTTTGCAGGTGACACCCCCCACTCCTTGCACGAAATACTCGGAACATTGTCTTTGCCAGCCCGGGAGCTCACGACTAGGCAAGACCCCCACTTCACCAACCAGGATTCCAACCCGAACCGTTCGGTACCCGACCTACCGAACATTGGCGCCGTTTGTGGGGAGAATGAAGCTAAATGGAGATCATACCGGGTCCAGGGGACCACGGGCGCGCAGCAGCCCCCGAGGGGGCAGCCTCCGTTGCCTCGCCCTGTGAGAGGTTAAGATCCCCTCCCCAACAAACCGGGTTCCAGTCGAGAGCTCAGGAGAGGCGCCCCTTTGGGGGAACAGGCAGTGACAGCGCCAGGATAATGTAGGAGCTACGCCACAGGGTGCAGAATTTGGAGCAACAACTAGCAGATCAGGAGCATCCTCAGCGAATCTCCGACCCTGACTACTCTCAGTCCCTTGAGAGTCGGGGAAGAACCTCCAACCGAAGCAGTCGCTCCCGGCGCACCCCTATACTGAGATCAGAATCGGAGAGTAGCCGGGAGGATTGGCGGCGCCCTAGGAGGCGAAACGATACAATCATCTATGCCCGAGGCAAACGGGCATGCGTCATGCGTGGGGACCGCGAAAACGGAGAAGGAAGGTCCGAAAGAAAGTGGCAACCCGTCATCATGGGCGCCACCCCATTCCACCGTTCCATCCTCGAGATCCGGTTGCCGAGACACTTCGACAAACCAATAGACATGAGGTATGACGGGACACAGGACCCGCAGGAGCACCTAACGGCTTTCGAGGCCCGAATGAACCTCGAAGGAATGGGAGACGAGGTGAGGTGCCGCGCTTTCCTGGTCACCCTGGCAGGCCCGGCGATACGGTGGTTCAATAGCCTCCCGCAGGGTTCTGTAGCCGCCTTCTCGGACATCAGCCGCGCCTTCTTGGCGCAATTCACTACTAGAATCGCGAAGGCAAAGCACCCAATCAATCTTCTCGGCGTGACCCAACGTGCCGGGGAGACGACCAAGAAGTATATAGATCGGTTCAACGACGAATGGCTGGAAATCAAAGGACTAACCGACTCTGTGGCCAGCCTTTGTCTGACGAATGACCTTCTTAATGAGGATTTTCGAAAGCACCTCACCACTAAACCGGTCTGGACGATACATGAGATCCAGACCGTAGCCAAGGAATACATAAATGATGAGGAAGTCAGCCGAGTCGTGGCTGCCAACAAACGGCAGCCCTCCTACAATCAACCCAGGCACCATGGTAACGGAGAAAGGCAGAAGGAACAGGTCATAGACGGGGGGCCGAGCAAGGCACCCAGACCGTCTCCCGGGATAGAAAAATTCACCAACTACACCCCACTCACTCTCCCCATCATAGAAGTTTACCAGCAAATCGCCGAAAATGGAATATTGACGAAGCCCCGACCTCTGAAAGACCGTACAGGGGGGAACAACAGCCTCTATTGTGATTACCACAAAGGCTACGGGCACCAAACGCAGGACTGTTTCGACCTGAAAGATGCGCTAGAACAAGAAATCAGGGACGGTAAACTGGCTGAATTCTCCCACCTTATCAGGGAGCCGAGGAGACGACATCGCGACCACGATGAAGACGGCAAGACCCGATCGACGAAATGGCGACAAGGACCAGAAGACAACAATCACGGCCTCACCATAATAAACGTGGTGATCGCCGAGAACACAGCGCCAAAGTCGAGGTCTGCGCACAAGAAAGACGCCAAAGTCCTGGCAATTTCCTCCTCGCTGGCACGAAGCTCCAAGAGGTCCCCAACTATTTCCTTTGGGCCAGAGGATCATTGGTTCGACGAGGTCCCTGAGAACCCACCCATGGTCATTACGGCTAGGGTGGGAATCGGCCTCGTCAAACGAATCCTTGTGGACACGGGGGCAGACTCGAACATTATGTTCCGCAACGTGTTCGATGTGCTAGGATTACGGGACGCCGACCTCATGACTCACCAACACGGTGTCATAGGGTTGGATGACCACTTCATTAAGCCAGACATGATAATATTTCTCCTGACCTCCGTGGGACAAGGACAAGGGCAGAGGTCAATTATGGCCGAGTTCGTGGTTCTACGGGACTCCACTGCCTACAACATCATCTTGGGGAGGAAAATGATCAACGATGTTGAGGCGGTAATCAACACGAAGCTGTTGGTTATGAAGTTCGTGGCTGATGACGGATCTGTAGGATCCATAAGAGGAGATCTGGAAACGGCAGTCGCTTGCGACAACGCCAGCCTCTCCTTGAGGAAGAAGTCTAAAAAGCATCCGGAGTGTTCTTTGCAGACTTAGACGCCAGAGTCGATGACAAGCCAAGGCCAGAACCAGAGGGGGACTTGAAAAAGTTCAGGGTCGGTGAAACGGAGGAAAAGTTCACGTTCATTAATAGAAACCTCCCACACGAATTGAAAGAACCCCTAGTAGAGATGATTAGAGCTAACGAAGATCTATTCGCTTGGACGCCAGCCGATATGCCGGGCGTAGACCCTAAAGTCATGTCACACCACCTGGCCGTCAAGCCGGACACCCGTCCAGTGGCCTAAAGAAGGAGGAAGATGTCCCAGAAGAGAGCAGAGGAGGTGGCCAAGCAGACGGCCAGCCTCCTAAAAGCGGGTTTCATACGAGAACTAGACTACTCGATATGGCTGTCAAATGTAATTCTGGTAAAGAAGCACAGTGGCAAATGGAGAATGTGTGTGGACTATTCCGACCTCAACAAAGCATGCCCCAAGGACTGCTTTCCGCTTCCCAACATAGATGCGCTCATCGACGCGGCGGCGGGGTACCGGTACTTGAGCTTCATGGATGCCTATTCCGGCTACAACCAAATACCGATGCACCGACCCGACGAGGACAAAACATCATTCATAACACCCGGAGGGACCTATTGCTACAAGGTGATGCCGTTCGGACTGAAAAACGCAAGGGCAACATACCAAAGGCTGATGAATAAAATATTTGGAAGCCTCATAGGCAAGACAGTGGAAGTCTACGTGGACGACATCCTTACAAAGACTACGCGGCCTGACGACCTCCTGACCGACCTAGGAAGTGTGTTCGCATCTCTCCGACAGCACGGCATGAGGCTTAACCCTCTCAAATGCGCTTTTGCCATGGAAGCCAGAAAATTCCTGGGATTCATGATAACCCAAAGGGGAGTAGAAGCCAATCCCGAGAAATGCCAGGCAATACTCCAAATGAAGAGCCCGGGATGTGTCAAAGACGTTCAGAGACTAGCAGGTCGCCTCACCTCGTTATCCCGCTTCCTCGGAGCGTAGACAGCAAAAGCCCTACCTTTCTTCAATCTAATGAGGAAAGGAATAGCATTTGAATGGACTCCTGCGTGCGAGGAAGCCTTCAGACACTTCAAAGAAATCTTGGCGACACCCCCAGTACTCGGAAAGCCCAAAGTCGAAGAACCACTATACATGTACCTGGCCATAACGGGGGAAGCCCTGTCAACGGTTTTGGTACGAGAGGAGAAAAAAGCTCAACAATCAGTCTATTTCATGAGCAGGGCCCTACAAGGGGCGGAACTACGGTACAGCAAACTGGAGAAGTTAGCTCTGGCGCTCTTGACCTCTTCTCGAAGATTAAAACAGTATTTCCAAGGTCATCAGATCATCGTCAGAACGGATCAAGGAATCCGACAAGTGCTCCAAAAACCAGACTTAGCGGGAAGGATGATGACTTGGTCCATTGAGTTATCCCAATATGACATACGGTACGAACCTCGGCATGCGATCAAGGCGCAAGCAATGGCAGACTTTCTGGTAGAAGTAACGGGGGACCCAACCGAAGAGACGGACACACGGTGGAGGCTCCATGTTGACGGGGCCTCCAACTAGACGTCCGGCGGTGCCGGGATCATCCTCGAGAGCCCGGCTGGAGTCGTATACGAGCAATCAATCAGATTCGAATTCCCCATTTCAAACAATCAAGCAGAATACGAAGCCCTTCTAGGAGGTTTAGCCCTGGCAAAGGAAGTCGGAGCGACGAGGCTGGAGGTATGCAACGATTCACAAGTCGTTATCTCGCAAGCAAACGGAAGCTATCAAGCTAGAGACTCACTATTACAAAAATACTTGGAAAAAGTCAAGGAACTGAGTAAAACATTCGAGGAAGTCACGATCCGACACATTTCGAGAGAAAGGAACACGCGGGCAGACCTACTATCCAAGTTGGCCAGCACGAAATCGGGAGAAGGCAACCGATCTCTCATACAGGGCATGATGAAGGAGCCAGTGGTCAACCTGCACCTGTTAAGGTCGAGTCCCTCCTGGCTAGACCCCATCACTAGTTTCTTGGAAAGCGGCAAGCATTCCGACGACAAAAAGGGTGCCAAAGCATTGAGGAGGGAGCCGGCCAAGTACGCTATCATTCAGGGACAGCTATTCAAAAAAGCACTCAGTCAACCCCTGCTGAAGTGCCTATACCCCGATCAGACGAACTACGTGCTCAGAGAAGTCCACGAGGGATGCTGCGGCCACCACATAGGGGGAAAAGCCCTAGCCAAGAAGCTAATCCGAGCAGGATACTACTGGCCTTCGATGATGGCAGATTCTAAAGAATTCGTGAGAAAGTGCGTTAAGTGTCAAGAGAACGCCAACTTCCACAAAGCACCAGCTTCGGAGCTGAGTCTGTTAACGACCTCCCGACCTTTCTCACAATGGGGAATTGACCTTTTGGGACCTTTCCCACTCGGTCCGGGACAGGTCAAGTACCTCGTAGTCGCCATCGATTACTTCACCAAGTGGATAGAGGCCGAGCCACTGGCCAGCATATCCTCTTCTAACTGCAGAAAGTTCATGTGGAGGCAAGTAATAACCCGATTCGGTATCCTGGAAACCGTCATCTCGGACAATGACACGCAGTTCACCGACAAAAAATTCACAGATTTTCTCGCCGGCCTTGGCGTAAAACAGAAATTCTCCTCGGTAAAGCACCCCCAGACAAACGGCCAGGTCGAATCCACAAACAAGATCATCCTACTGGGGCTGAAGAAGCGGCTTGATAATAAAAAAGGTGCTTGGGCCGATGAACTTGCCTCGGTCCTCTGGTCCTACCGAACAACCGAGCAGTCATCCACCGGAGAAACACCTTTCCGACTAACATACGAATTAGATGCGGTAATACCCGTGGAAGTCGGTGAGCCGAGCCCGAGACTGCTCCTGAAGGGAGTAGAGGAAGCGGTGGAAAAGGATCTTGTGGACGAAACAAGGGAGATGCCTCACTTGTCGGAAACAGCACTCAAGCAAAGGATGGCCGTGCGATACAACGCCAAAATACTCAAAAGAGAATTTGAACAGAACGACCTCGTCCTAAAACGCAACGACATCGGCTTACCGACCCCGGGAGAAGGAAAACTGGCGACAAAATGGGAAGGTCCCTACAGAGTTAAAGAGGTGATCGGCAAGGGCGCCTACAAGTTGGAAAAGCTCGATGGCAAGGAGATCCCGAGAACATGGAATGCAGACAACTTGAGAAGGTTTTATTCCTAAGTCGTTTACTTTGTAACAATACCTTTGCCATGGTTATAGACTTACTTGATTACCGGTTAAGTTATACTTGTCCATATTTTTGCTCTCTTTTGTTTACTTTCCTGGGACGACTATCGCGCAAACGAGTCCCGCGCCTTACGAACCAGAAAGCACGGCGATACACAGCCTCGTGACTGATCACCCCGAGAGCCCCCTAGGCCAAGAACATAACAAACAACCGTAGTAAAGAGAGAGCTCAACTTCGAAGAAGTACCAACACAACGGTAAAGCGAGTAAATTACCAACATAACGGAACGAGTAAATTGGCAAACAAAACAACCAACAATAAACAAACAAACGTATATACAAACCAACCGACCCACTAACGGGTGCGAAAGTTTCGGTACGAAAGTTCTATAAAAAAGTTACAAGAGATCACTTCTTCGGCATATCAACAACCTTCCCATCCTTAATGGTCTTGAAGACACCAATTGCCGATATGTCGAAGTCGGGAGCAATAAGCTTCACTTGAGCCTTGAGAGCCTCTTCGGTCATGAAAATCGCATTCTTGCCCTGCTCTCTAACCTCCTTGTGCTTTCTCTTGAACGCATCAGCCTCATCTTGAGCAGTCTTGACGGCTGCCACGGCTGTGTCCCGCTCTTTCTCCAACACGGCCACTCGACCTTGTGCAGCACTTAACTGGCTCTTCAAAGTCATTTCTTGGTCAGTCAAACAGGACACAGAAGCATCGGCAGTCTTCAGCTTCTCTTCGGCCGATGCAGTCTTCTTCTCGGTAGCGTCAAGCTTATTCCTCGCCTCGGTCAGCTGCCCCTGAAGTGTTTCAACTTGAGCCTTGAGCTTATTGTTGGCTGTGGCGGCGGTCTCGAGCTTCCGACGAAGCGAGGCCATACCCGAAAGCTCGAACTCAGCCTTCCGAGCTATAGCCGCACCACGAAGGAGGGTGCGGTACATCCATCGTGCCTGCCCCGAGAGGTCGGTACCATGGAAATGTTCCTCCGTACCGGGAAGCAGTTGGGTATCTATGAACGACCCGGCATCAAAGTTCCTTTCCATAACGGTAAAGACCCCCTCAGGGCTTGACTGCGACCTTTGTCTCTTGGGAGTGGGGATGACACTCAACTCCTCATCCTCCTCCCGACGAACGGAAGACGAGTGCCCGGGACAGCCTCCTCCTGGAGAATGGGGGACGCAGGTGGAGTGGCAACCTTTTCTGCCATGGCCACCTCAGGAGGCGTGGGTGCCGTCTGCGTCCCCTCGTCCTCAGGAGGCGCCGCTGATTGATCTCCGGCCTCTTCACCATCATCCTCCACCAAGAAAGTCTTGTACAGATTCTTGAGACCGGTCACTTCAGCAGACATCCCCACTACAAATAAAAAATGAACAAATTAGTAACCAGCATACTAAGACAAAGCAAGTAACCATTCAAAACGCAAACACGACACGGACGATTTACGAATATAATCCCGGGTGACCTCCCGACTACCCATGAGGAGGTGAGGATTTACATGGTTCCTCCCGAAAACGGCCCACAGCACGTCGGCTATCTTCCGATCCACAGCCGACATCCCCTTATAGGTAACTTTAATGAAAGTATTGGAGCCCGCCCCGAAACTCCAATAGGTCGGAATGAGGCGTTCTTTCTCCAACGATAACCAGAAGGGGTGACGACCCTTGACCGGGCGAACCTTGAAGTATTTTTCCTTGAACCCATGATAGGAATCTTCGAACACACCAAAAATCCTCCGCCCCTGGGCAGATCGGAAGGACATAAACCCCTTTCTCGCTCTTCCCTCCTTGGAAGGGTTTGTCAGGTTGAAGAAGAAAAGGAAGATGTCAACAGACACTGACAGCTCTAGGTACTCGCATACCATCTCGAAGCAGCGAATCGACGCCCAACTATTCGGATACAGCTGCGACGGGGCCTCGAAAATCCGGCTTAAGAGTCCCATTTGGAAGGCGGAGAGGGGAATTCGAACCCCCACTTGAGTGAACATGGCCTTATAGAACCAAATCCAATCGGGGACCCAGAGAGCATGGAAGTTGAGCTCATACATCCGCTCATGAGGAGCAGGGACGTACACATTGTAGTTAGCTTCTTCATCAGTACCCCCACACAAGTAATTGGACTGACGGAACTCGGTGAGCTCCTTCTCACCCATTTGGTTTGGGGAATCCTTGAGGTCGGAGACCACCCAAGCGTACGGGTCATAACCCGTGTCGGAGGTGGAAGCCCGAGCGACCACACGAGGCATACCTACAGTGGGGGCACCACTCGGTTAGTCTATGAGGTCGGGAACCCGAAAGAAACCCAGAAACTACGTCTACCAGTCTACCTTACAACCCGAACTAAACACGGAGAAAGTCAATAACAAATGAGACCTATCCCAGAATGGTACACCCCCTAAACACACTCTGCTTGACATTACAAAGATGTCTATCCTACGAAAATCAAACAACATGCAGCAAAAACACGCAGCAGATATGCAAGAGAGAATCAAAGCGGAAGAGAAAAGGGATCAGAGATTACCTGAATTAGTTGCAAAAACTGAGAAAGAAGAAGGAAAAATGCACGAGGGAACTAGAGCGAAGCTCTGGGGATTTCTAGGTGAAAAGGAAGGAGATAGTAGGGAGAAAGTAGGAGTAAGAGTGTAAAGAAAGAAAAAAGAAGTTACCAAGGCAAAGAATGTTTAAAACTACCACCCAAGAAGTGCGAAAGGCCTAGGGGCAAAATAGTCTTTACATACAGGATTTTTTCAGCCCATAATGAATATTTAATGATCTGCGCGAGAAACGAGGCAACAAACGGCTATTCCAGCAACGAACAGACGCGCGTAAGAGGCACATCCACCCTACGGACGACCGACCTGGCGACAACACACGAAAGAAGAGATGACACGCCACCAACGATCCCTACGGTCGTTGCTGGCGCGTCGGGGGCACTGTTACGGCCTGGCCCAAACTAAATATAGGCCGGCCCGACTCGGGCACCACCCGACTCGAACGGTTGGGAGCGGGGCGCCTCGATCGCTGACCCGGACACGCGTCCCTGACAGCTACTCTACAGCTGTGCAAGGGAGGCCTCAAAGGAGGTGGGCCTGTCCTTACAGGGCCCACCTCTGACACGGTATAAATAGGGAGGGACATACCCTTTCCTCAACGTATGTCACCTATCACTCACCCTTTTTCGCCTGTACACTCTATTGACTAGAGCGTCGGAGTGTCTTTGCAGGTGACACCCCCCACTCCTTGCACGAAGTACTCGGAACATTGTCTTCGCCAGCCCGGGAGCTCACGACTAGGCAAGACCCCCACTTCACCAACCAGGATTCTAACCTGAACCGTCCGATACCCGACCTACAGAACATATATATATTATTTAATTTATTTTTAATGTATATTTTGTATTTCAAAATTTATTTTGTATAAGTAATTATTTTTTATATATATGTAACATAATTATCGATATAATTATATTTTGTTGTTATAAAATATGATTAGTATTCAGAATATTTAATTATAAATTAAAAAATTAAAATAGTAATTTAAGTAAACATATAATTTAAAATTTTATTTTTTTTATATTTCATATTTTAAAAAGATTGAATAATTTTTTATTGATAATATAATCAAAATGTCTCTTTTATATATATATATATATATATATATATATATATATATATATTGTTAAACCATTATTTAAAAATATTTAAATTCACCTTTCATACAATTAGTTCTAATTTTAATAATATTCACCGTTAAAAAAGTTCGTTCAATTAGTATAATTATTATAAAAAAATTAAAATTAATTTGAAAAAAACACCAATGGATACATAATATTCTTTTAAGCCGATTTCTAAGAAAGAATACCAATCTCATTTAAATTTGAGAATTTATTTTTACAATAATTTAATATAAAATTTTTAAATTGACTATCAAGTGTCAAAAGTTGAAAAAAAATAATTGTGGAGTCAAATTTAATAATTTAATGAAGGTAAATAAATATTATTATTATATACTATTCAAAAAATTTTAAATTGTAGTGGGACACTTGCCCCACTACAATATAAGTAGATCCATCCCTGAATATATTGATAAAGTAAAAAAAATTAAAAATAAAAGGTTCTTTGTCTTTAAACAAAGATAATTGAATTTATATATGGAGAAGTCTAGGGACCAGCAGATTTGTTAAAATCTAGCAGCACTTAGCCAGCAAAACAAAATTGAATGATTTTTTACCATTAGATGAAATCTCTCACCATTAAATACACTATTGATGATTAATTGATGACTACAACTCACAAAATCTACTGTCCCCTAGCACTCCTCTTTATATATGATAAGAGCTACCAAAATGTTTTATAAATATATATCATAAATTAATTATCAAATTAGTAATCATATTTTATTATTTGAATAAATTAAAGTATAACTTTTATCATTAAAATTTCAAAAATATTTTTAATATTTAATATAATTTAATTTAATTTAAATGTTTGAAATAAATTTTAATCTTATCATTAATATTTTAACCATTAATAAATAGTCGATTTTTTTTCTTCTTAATTTTGTTTGTATATCATCATCATACTCACTATACCACCATCCCACCCTTATCAACAATAATTTACACCACCCTCCACCACCTCTCAAATCTCCGGTTAGGGAAGGACAGAAGGATCGAAAAATTTTAATATGCAGCAACTGAATTTTAGATGAATTTTTAATTACTTTTATTATATTTTTTATTACATAAAAATAATTTAGACATAATATATATATTTTTTATAGAAAAAATTTAGAGTATACGATATGATTATTAAAATATAATATAAATTATTATTTTATTTTATATAATAATATAATATTAAATATTAATATTTTAATATAATTTAAAAAGCAAACGAAATTTTTAAAATGAATATAAAAATAAGTATATAAAAATTAATTTAAAAAATATAAAAAATTGAATATATTATATTAAATTGGTTAAATAAAAATATTAACGAGTAAAAATATTAAAATATAAATACAATAAAAAATAATACATATAAAATTATTGAATTAGATAATATCTTTTATTACCTTAAACATATATTTTATACATAAATATAATTTCTTAAAATTTTGTGAGGATCCAACCACTATTCGCTTTCTCTTCATTTTTATCATTGCCTTCCGCAGCATTTAATTTGCTCTCAATAACAGCCCCAACCCCGCCACAAATTCCACACCGACGTATCTACGTATCTTTATTAAAAGGATTTAGTTAATTTGTGTCTTAAACGCACATCTTAAAAATATAATAATAAAAAATTTTAATATTTTTTTACGTATTCAACATATTAAAAACGTAGAAAAAATAAATTTTGTTAATAATTTTTATAAAATATTTTTTTATAATATACTTAATTAATATATGTCCTTAGGACACAAATTTAAAAAAAAATCTAAAATCAAAAATATTTTTAAGATTTTTGATATATATATATATATATATATATATTACTCTTATTATTTCTATTATATAACATAGTACAGAATAACTCAACTATATTAAAATTATTCTTAGAAATATAATTATTTATATATTTTTTTTATTAGTTTAAATTTGTAAGAGAAGTTATTTTATGACAAAAATAATTAAGTTGTTAACATCAGTAGTGTAATCAATTTTTTTTATATTAGAATAACCAACGTTTTATGAATATAAAAAAATAATTGTTATATTTTTGCCCTTTTATTTATATTCTAATTATAAATTTAATTTGATTATATTATTTATAAAATTTGATTATGTTTGATTATAAATGTGGATTTATTTTTATTATTATATTGCTTATAAAATTTGATTATGATTATTATGAATATGAAAATATTTGTATTACTGTAAGGATGACTATAGTAGTTGATTATATGTAAATATAATTGCTGTCTCTATTTTTACTTATTCTTCTCTTTGACATTGTCTTCTTATGATGGTTCTTCTCCTTGTCATCATCATAGTTATTAGTTAGTAAAGATTCAAAGTATTTTTGGACTCTATGAACACTACTCAATAATAAAATATCTCTTAATTATAACAATATAATAAAAATTTCTAATTAAAACAATTAAATTAAACATTTCAACGATGTGAAAAAAGATATCTTCCAGTTAGAAATTGACAAAAACTGACTTGTCAAGCAACGGTGGCTGGGAAGGCTGAATTGGATGATGTATTTCAGCCATCCACTACTCTACGAAACGTGCTTTAATTTATTTGATATTTTTGAGGTTAGACTAATGCTGTTCTTATTCTTCTTTTCTTTCTTTGTCATCTATCATTAAACTAAAATTACCATAATATTAAAATGACAATAATTTAAAATTATTTTATTTAATATTTATAATTTTATGTATATAATATTTTAATTATATATTTATTATATTTAATATTATTCAATTATTTTAACAATAATTAAAAATTAAAATAAAGTAATTTTAAATTATTTTGAGCTGATTTTTTAAGAGTTAAGTACGATTTTAGTTCTAAGGTAAGAACTCAAAATTTATTTCGTCTTTGGCCTTTTTTTGGCTAAAAAATAATTTTAAAGTTTTAACTTAATTTTAAAATTGTTCTTTTTACCAAAATTTTAATTTTTATTACCAAATTACTTCTAACTAAACAAATTTTAAAATGAAAAAAAAAAAAAGAAAACGAAAGAAAACAAAGGGAAAGGAGAAGGGGGGAATCACGCGGAGGGTGGGGGCAGGAAAGAAGGGAGAAAGGGAAGGGGGAATCACTTGCCGCTATGCTCCTCTCCGTCGTCGCATCACCACCGAAATCACCGGCGTCCACCACTGCTGTTGTTCCTCTCTGTTGTCGCACCAGTACAACTGCAGTTCGCTAGCGTCACCACTGGCTTGGATTTGCGTCACTATCATTGCCGCTTGGGGTCATGCCAGCGCCGCCGCGGTAGCAGCCTTCCTCTGCTTGCATCGCGTCGCCGGCGTTCTACCTGTCCCTTCACTATTCTTTTCTGTGTCTTGTTGCACTTTATTTCTGATGATAGGTATTCACTTTGCTTCACGTCACTTCCTGCTGGATTTGTTGAATTTGTTTATTTGCTGATTTTGTTAATTACATTATTTCTGATTCTGATTTTATTATTGTTATTGATTTTATCTGCTTCTATGGTTTTGCTTTTGATTCTGATTCTATTATTCATTATTGTTGTTGATGTTTCTGTTTGTTTCTACTTCTTTTTCTTTTGTTGTTGTTCTTTGGAGAGAGACAGTGATGCTTTTGCTTCTATTTTTATTTTTTTATGTTTATTATATTGTTTTATTATTGTTGTTGCTTATGATTTGATAAAGACCAAGAAAAAAAAGTAGAGATGAAGAGAAGATGCTGTTATGGGGAAGGAGAAGAGAAAGGGGAAGGAAAAAGGAGGAAGGGGGAATGATATTTTAGTACAAAAAACAATTTTAAAACTAAATTAAATTTTTAGAATTATTTTTTAGCGAAAAAAAAGTTGAAAACGAAATAAATTTTTAGCCTTTAACTTATGAATTAAAATCATACTTAACCCTTTTTATAATTATTTTTTTTAAAGATAAATAAATAGTGGCTACCTTGGTCGCATAGTTAGCAAAATCGGACCGGACTGGTCGGTTCGACCGAAAAATCGATGAACCGGACCTAACACTGGTCCGGTCCAAACTTCTAACCGCTTAAGGTAGAGAACCGAAACGAACAGATCAAATCCGTACTAAACCGGCGAAAACCGGTCAAACTCGGTGAGCATCGGTTCGACCGAACCGCTTAGTCGCAATTGAAGGAGAACCTACGACACACCAGCGTTCCGCAACTCCACCGTGCTCCATATGCTCATTCGCTGCCAAGTGTCATGCTTTGATTTTGGAAAAATCCAAAATGTGATGGCGGGGTTCGAACCCCTTACCTATGAACCGGACCTAACACCGGTCCGGTCCAAACTTCTAACCGCTTAAGGTAGAGAACCGATCAAATCCGTACTAAACCGGCAAAAACCGGTCAAACCCGGTGAGCATCGGTTCGACCGAACCGCTCGGTCCCAATTGAAGGAGAACCTACGGCGCAACTCCACCGTGCTCCATATGCTCATTCGCTGCCAAGTGTCATGCTTATCCAAAATGTGATGGCTGGGGTTCAAACCCCTTACCTAAAGATAGTAAGGACACTAGCATGACCACCAGGCTGCAATGCTTCTTGTCATTATATGTACAAATTATAATACATATAGGATGTTTTAGTTTACTTATATTCAATTTATTTTCATTTTAATGTCACTCATTTTTAAATAATTTATATTTTATTTAACTATACTTTTATATTTAATATAAATTAAAAAGATAAATAAATAAATTTTATTAATCATAATTTATTTATTTTTTTATGATTATACGATATCTATTAATATTATTTTTTCAACAAATATTTATAGTATATAATAATAGGTAAAGACTCACATACATTTGTCTTCATATGAAGTTGATAATTGAAAATTGTTAAATAATAATTTAGTCAACCTTGTCAAATCATCTAACGATTCTTAAATATCAACTTCACATGAAAACAACTGTACGGGAGCAATGATCCAGTGACCTAATAGCTTGACTAGTGACCGAATTAACCGGTTCGATCAGTAACCCACCGATTGAACCAATAACTCAATAACTCAGTAGCTTGATCGGTTCGATTACCGGTTCGATTTTGATAACTATGCTTGATCGTGATAAACAATCATGAAAATCATTTTCAGATTTGTGTGAAGTCTTCTACATACTAGCTGTTTGGCTTTATATATAGAGCTCCAATAATATGATGGTATTCATAGATATTAAGTTGCAAACTGGCAATAATAATTGATTCTTTTCCGCACTGATATAGCAATATGAAGTCGATATTCATTCGCCTGTGAAAAAAGAGAGAGATAGAGAAAAGGGGGTGCAATTTGCCAAAGATAAGCCAAACCAAAATCATTACTATTAAAGAAGAATATTAAATCTTGAATTATTCAATTCGTTCTCTGTCAGTTAACAGTTAAGTTTATTTTATTTTATAATATGTGTCATTGTCATTTTCCTTTTGTATAAGGTTTCTTATTAAATTATTATGTATATAATTAATCTATAAAAATATCTAAAATTATTTTATTATTTTCTCTTTATTAATTGAGGGTTAGTTGTTTAGTAATATTTTCCTTGAGTTATTTTAGAATTTTAGCTTTTTTAATAGTTAGGCATTTAAAAAAAGTGACAAATAAAAAACCCAAAAAAAAAATTGTAATAGTTTACTTTAAATTTATACTTTTAGAACTAAGTTAAAGAATTTGAGTGAAGTATTGTTAACTATTTTAAAATAACAAACTTATTGTTGTTGTTATTAACTTATTATTATTATTATATATTATAAAATAAACAGACAAAACAAACATTTTTTATGGTGACTACAAATGATTATTTTATTAAAGTATTATGTATAATTATTAATTGTTAAAATATGTTCAAATATATTGCGCACAAAGTGGTCAACAATTTTTTAGCCAATATATATCCAAACAAAAAGTATAGGAACCAATTTTTAAATAATCAACACTATCTTCGTATTATATTTAAATATTTTTGTATTACACTCAAATTTATACTGTTGGGCCAACCGTGGAGAGCTCTCGACAGCTGAGGAGACTTCAGGGAGGAATCAAGTGAGAGAACATAAGATAAGAAGACACCACATCCAACTCAAAACCTTAAGGTATCAAGTTAGTGGGTCTCTCATCTTATAAACTCCTCACTCTTCCATGCTTTCTTAGATGTGGGACTAACTTCAACACTCCTCACACTTGCAACACTAACAATCTCCCCCTCAAGTGTGAGCCTCCACATCAAGCATCAACTCCCCTCTATCTCCTCCACCACCACGAGTATTCGTCCATCACACCGCCGCAAAACACCGCGGGACACGCCGCCCGGACCACCTTTGCCGAGAAGACTTTCAATGCTTCACCTTGAATACTCCTTCAACCAGACCGATTAAACCATCGGCTCTGATACCACTTGTTGGGAATAAGACACCATTCCCCCTTGAGAAAACACATTTGACAGAGAAATAAAATACGCACAATCACAACACAAGAATTTAACGTGGAAACTCCAATTACCGGAGAAAAAACCACGGCCGTTGTCATATGACAACCAGAGAATATCACTATGTGAAAATTGTTACAACACATAGACTTCTTTCTCTCTACGGCACCCCAGTACACCCACACTCTCTCAAAGCAAATATCTAACTACACCTCACAACACTCTCTAATCAAAGAGTACAGAGGAAAAGAAAAATCAGATACAAGCTTAAAGTGTTTCTGACTGGTGCAAAAACAAATGGAGAACTTAGCCTCATATTTATAGCCTAGGCCACCCACTCCATTTGCTATCCTAAGCAATGTGGGACTAATTCAACCAAATTCTAACAATCTCCACCTTGATTGAAATAGTCACACATCTTCAGCTTCCATTGTCAACACCGACAATTCTTTGCTGCCATTGTCTATACCGACAATCATAGTTCAGAGAACTATCATACTCCACCATGAAAGTATACTCACTTGGAATTAGACCACTCCAAGCATTTCGCCTTGGTACAGATCGAAACCTTGCTGAAAATTCATGGTGCAACTTCCAAATTGGCTTTTCCTGGAAGTTCTTCAGCCATCGACCTAACTCCGCCACACACCTTGCATCTCAACGCCAACCAATACCCGTGTGCAATTGTGGACCCGATTGCCACAACTTATCCTTATCCATGGCAGTGCGGTAATACCATGAGGATTCTTCTTGTCTTTTAGAGAACATCATCTTTCATACCAGAGATCTTCTCCTTCAACGCCTTGTGCAAACCTGATTGTATCAACACATCCTTGACTTGTATTTGCCACAAGCCAAAATTGATTCTTCCATCAAATTTCTCTATTTCAAACTTCAGAGCACTTGAATATCCTGACATTGTTGCACCCGTATACTGGAATAGTATAACTCAACTGTAGACCATGCACTAGGAAGGGTCCCAGGAAAGAGAGGTGGGTCACAATGGACACACTTAAATACCAGGTCTTTCCTTAGCCAGAACCTCTCCAAACTGCACTCTCACAGTGTCACACTGCCTTCCAGCAACAACAACAGCAACCAAAGATCAACCTCAAGTTACAGGACAAAATTCTTTTCTGATGTGGAAGGTCAGACTAGGCTGCAACCACAGAGCATACTAAGAATAAATCCCACCGAACCGAAGCTCTGATACCACTTTGTTGGGCCAACCGTGGAGAGCTCTCGACAACCGGGGAGACTTCGGGGAAGAATCAAGTGAGAGAACATAAGATGAGAAGACACCACATCCAACTCAAAACCTTAAGGTATCAAGTTAATGGGTCTCTCATCTTATAAACTCCTCACTCTTCCATGCTTTCTTAGATGTGGGACTAACTTCAACACTCCTCACACTTGCAACACTAACAATCTCCCCCTCAAGTGTGAGCCTCCACATCAAGCATCAACTCCCCTCTAGCTCCACCACCTTTGCCGAGAAGACTTTCAATGCTTCACCTTGAATACTCCTTCAACCAGACCGATTAAACCATCGGCTCTGATACCACTTGTTGGGAATAAGACACCATTCCCCCTTGAGAAAACACATTTGACAGAGAAATAAAATAGACACAATCACAACACAAGAATTTAACATGAAAACTCCAATTACCGGAGAAAAAACCACGGCCGTTGTCAAATGACAACCAGAGAATATCACTATGTGAAAATTGTTACAACACATAGACTTCTTTCTCTCTAACACCGGCACCCCAGTACACCCACACTCTCTCAAAGCAAATATCTAACTACACCTCACAACACTCTCTAATCAAAGAGTACAGAGGAAAAGAAAAATCAGATACAAGCTTAAAGTATTTCTGACTGGTGCAAAAACAAATTGAGAACTTAGCCTCATATTTATAACCTAGGCCACCCACTCCATTTGCTATCCTAAGCAATGTGGGACTAATTTAACCAAATTCTAACAATTACAAATATAGAAAAATGTTTTCTCTAATGCTACATTTTTTCTTCTTTTTTTTTTCTTTATTTTTTTCTTTTTTTAGTTAAATGAATGTAAGTTCATCATTTTTTAAGTAATTTTGCAGTATTATGTGTTTCTTCTTCTTCTTTGTTTGATTTTTTTGTTTTTATTCTTGTTAAGAGAGTAAAACAAGAGAAAATTTGATAATGTAAAACAAAAAAGAAAAGATGAATAAGAAAAAAACAGCAGAAGATGAGAAGGAGAAAGAAGAAGAGTTTTGAATAATGCAGAACTTATCAGAATAAAAATACACTCAAATATCTTCGTGTTACACCCAAATTTGTGGTAAATACATAAAAATATTTCCTCTAATGCTATATTTTTTTTCTTCTGAATTGAACCACACTTCAGTCATTTGATTGGATTCAAAATAATAATCAATTTCATTCTGGTTCAATTGAAATCTGAACCTGAATTATTCATTATCTTCAACAACAAGATAACTGATGATGGAGGAAAAAGAGAAAAAAAAAAGAGAAGAAATTCTAATAAAAAAAAGAAGAAACATATCTAAAACAACTTAATCATTGTCTTAAAATTCATAAACAATAAATCACTTTCCTTTTTTATTTCTTTTTATTCATTTTGACATTAGGAACAATCATCAGAGCTAAAACATGCAATAACAAACGACTAAAATTTAAAATTAAAACATGTTCAGAAAAAGCAAATCCTTATTCCTTCAACCAGTTGATGAACTTGTTTAAGTTCTCTGAAGACCTTCCTCCAACATCAGCGTCCTTCATTAGCTTCTGCTTTAGCTCACGAGCCTTAAATCTTATGTTCTCATCACTAAGTAATTTATCAACTTTGACTTTTATCTCTTCACGTGAGATCATCCCATTTTCATCCAAATCAAATCCCAATCCAACCTTCCACTCATCACAAATATATATTTTGTCAAAGAATTGGTCAGCATAATATGGCCAACACAAAAAAGGCACTCCATTAGACACACCCTCCAAAGTCGAATTCCAACCGCAGTGACTTATAAAGCAAGCAATGGCAGGGTGGGATAGCACCTTTTCTTGAGGAGCCCATTCAATTATCTTACCTTGAGTCCCCTTGAATTCGTTAGGAAAACACACTTTATTGTTACAATCTGAATCTTTTCGCACCACCCAAAGAAAGGGTCTATTAGTAAGTTCAAGTCCAAGAGCGAGTTCTTTGAATTGTTTTTCATCAAAAAGAGTGGTACTTCCGAATGCAACATATATAACAGAACCATGAGGTTGTTGATCAAGCCAATTCAAACAAGAAAAATCTTCTTCCCAGAATTGTCCCAATGATCTTTCACTTACACCTTGATCATGGTCATAGGTTCTTAATAATGGACCAATTGGTAATAGCTTTGGTACGAATGATAATGCTCCAGGTTCAAGATCGGGTGTGGAGTTACAGAGGCACCACTCTGTGGATTCTAGAGTTTGCATGGATTGAAGAGTAATGTTGAATACCATCTTCTCAGTCATAGAGTCAGATATTTTGGCCCACCATATGATTTCTGTGTCCATGGGAGGAATGCTTGGTGATAACTGAAACCTTTTTTGTGTGGTTGGCAACCCTGCAGTTTCAAAACAGGATAATATTTTGGAAATAGCTTGAAAACTAATGACGACAAAAATTGTTTGAATTTTTTGTTACTATTTCTTTCGCAAAGAAAAAAAAATTGCACAGAAAAAAAAATTGCACCATTTTTCTAGCTTTGGTGGATAAATATGAACTAACCAATCCACCAACACAAGTTGGTTATGTTATCTTACTTTTGAAAAAATACTTCTTTTAATATTAAAAGCAAAATATATAAAAAAGTATAGGTAGATAATAAAAATATTAAACAATGTGAATAATAGATATATCGGATATTTAATTTACTAGGTGTGCGAATGATTATTCTAATATTAAGATTTAGGTGAGTAATTTGGATTATAGTGTTGGTATTTTTGGAATTTGAAATGGAAAATTAAAAATGTTAGAATTTGAAATGTGATATTGTTACCATCAGAGTCTATGATTCCATCCTCAATAAGCTTTGGTATGCTGCACTGCAAGGCTAACATAGCTGCTGCTGATGGATAAAACAGAACTCCTCTGATTCCGATCTTTCTTGCAATTTCCAACGCCCATGCCATAAGAAAATCAGCAACTATGCAGCTTACTCTCACACCATCTTTCAATCTAAGATCTTCAATTAGCCTCTCAAGCGTAGCAGGCATGTTCTTCAATATAGAATCAAATAGTAAGATGATATTATTTCTGTCTGCATCAGGTCCTAACCCATCCGGGATTGACACCAACTTTATCGGCGATCGTCCGTTATCGCCGCCGCCTTGATTCCCCATGGAACTAACCACTTTGTTGTGGATGAATTCAGGGGTGACAAAGATGATATTGCAACCCCTTTCAACCAATTTTTGAGACAAGATCATCAGTGGGTTTACATGTCCTTGAGCAGGGCATGGTAAAACTAGCACAGTTGGAACAACACCCATCTTGTCCTATGATTTGAAGTTTTTCTAATCTTCTTCGGATCTATTTATATTTGGTCACTCCTTGTGTGTCACGGTTCTAATTGGTTCTTGGTCCTTAAGTGCTCAGCAAGGGTGTATGACGTATCTAGCTATGTCACACCATTATTGGAACTTGGAATAAAATAAATTAACACAATGTGGAAACTTGGAAACTTCAAAGGGAAAATACAATACTATTCCTTTAGCTTGTTACTGTATTAACAAACTACATGCATTTTGAAAGAAAAGTAAGAATACAAACGAGGAAAAGTCCTGCGCTGAAAAGCACTCTCAACATAAAAATAAAATTAAGATAATATATAAAAAACAGAGTTTTTTCTTGAAAAATAGCTAAAATCTTTATTTTATTTTTTACCAAAAAAATTCTCCTTATGTGTAACAAATAAAGTTTGAATTCTTTTGAACAATAAATAAATAAATAATGTTCGAGTTCTTTAAGACTAAACTTTATTAGCTATGTAAAAAATGCTGGACTAAAATGTTTCTTAACTCTTATAAATGATATATTTACACATCTCGACTTTAATTTATATTAGATGGAAACCTGTCTATATTTGTTCATCAATTGCAAAAATAGATGAATATCTTTTTAAAAATTTTTATTATAAACTTATAGGTTTTAGAATAAAAAAAAATCAGGTTCTTAAGATTTGAGGTTACTTTTTTTTAAGATATTTTAGGGAAAGTATGAGGAGCCAATAGAATATTTGTACAATGTGTACAATGGATGTTTAGAGAGTATTAGAGATATAAGCATTAGTGTTACCTTTTTCCATCAGCTGAAGTTTTTGGGATGAGTGATATCATGACATGGTATTAGAGCGCTGGATTTAAAATTCAATTTAAGCTTTTGGGAAGATGTTTATTATCCCCAGTACTCGGATGGTTAATCTAAATAGTATGAAAAATGTTCATTTTATAACTCAATAGCCAATTGTACAAATAGTTCATTGTCTCCTTAGCGAGACTCATCTATAAAACTATTTAAAACCTTGGACACGAACCGGGTTATGTCTTACATGGGCGATGATCTTTTTAGTTTTTGTTTGTTTTTTCTTGGCTTCTTTCCCACCATGTCACAAAAAAGTTTGGAGAAGTGTACTTTGTTTTGATTTCCTATAGACCTATACTTAGGGGTGACAATATGTACTCTACTTATGGTATCCAATTCGATCCATCCGATCGGGTAGTATTGTCAACCTCGATCTGCAGCAGATAGGGTTGGGTGCGAGTAGGGTTTTCGTGCAGGT
This sequence comes from Arachis hypogaea, assembly GCF_003086295.3. NCBI lineage: Eukaryota > Viridiplantae > Streptophyta > Magnoliopsida > Fabales > Fabaceae > Arachis > Arachis hypogaea. The sequence goes on along the minus strand of NC_092045.1, from coordinate 110,077,640 downwards.
CAAATAGGGTGTGGGTTGAGTCTTAACCCTACCCGATCAACCCACACTCTATATATATGTATATGTTATATATTTATATAAAAATATATTTTAAATGGATGTTGAATCAAATTTCTCTCACTAAATGTAAAATATCCTTAGCCACTAAAAGAAAACCATTAATTGATAATTCAATATTTTTTTACATAAAAATCAATTATATTTTAAATTATCATCAAGTTATATAATAAAATTGTATCTTTTTTATAACCCGCGGGTATGATCGGATACCCGTAGATTAAGAGCGAGTAGGGTTAGGATTGAAAAATTCTCAACTCACGGATATGATAGAGTTGAGTTTATATAAAAATGGTAGAATTAGAATTGGATCCAAACCCTACCCAACCCCATCCATTGCTGCCCCTACCTATACTAATCAAAGGAGAAACATCGCTCTACTTTGTATCTTTTAACGTGCGCTGCAAGGAGTATCTTCATTGATGTGCAGGTTTAGAATAATATTCAAACCCATTTTAGAAAGGGCATATGAACTCTAATAGTAAGCTTCCTAAATGAACAAACTATGAAACAAAATAAAAAAAAATTAAGATTAAAGTACTGTTTTAATCTTTGATATTTAAGTTGAGTTTTACTTTTGTCTTTAATATTTAAAATATTTTATTTTATTTTAATTTTTTAGTCAAAATTAATTTTTTTTATTTTTTTATTATTATCATCTACTTTCTTTTATTATTTTGTCATTTTCACTTTTAAATTATATTACGACCACTACTATAATCACTACGATTACTATTTTTGTTATTATCTAAAAAAATCATAATAAAAAAAAATATCTTTGGAAAAAAAATTTAATTTGGACTAAAGAACTAAATAAGACAAAATAAAAAATTTAAAATAAAAATAAAATATTTAAAATATTAGAAACAAAATTAAAATTTTATCTAAATATTAGGACTAAAACAATATTTTACTCAAAAATTAAATTATGTTAGAATGCGTTTAGACTCTTCTAATATTAGAAATAATTTGAATTTGAATTAAGCTCATAAAAGAAAATATATATTTGACAAAAAATATATTAAAGATGTCGATATAATTTATTGTTTTTGTCTAACAATATTTAAAAGTATATACTAAAAATATATCGTTGAATTGTTAGACTAAATAAATTAGGCTAATAACTAATAGTACTAACAAAAATAATAAATTTTGCTGGCACTTTCAAATTTTCTCTTTGACAAATCCTATAGTTAAATTCTAACTACAATAGCTGATAAAGCAAATTACGAATGATGACAGTATGGTATTTAACAGCTTTTGTTGCGGAGTCCATTGTTTTAGAATAGGAAGTAAGTGTAGTTATGTTAGTTAGTTAATTTATGCTCTCAGTTAGCTAGTGAATAGTCATGTATCTATAAATTGGCAGTGGTCATCATCTTTTGTATACACGCAGCCATACTAGATGATTCAGTTCACAATCTAAAGCCATTTAGATAGGTTTTTGTGAGTTACTCTTGTATATTCAGTTCACGATCTATTATTATTATTACTACGAATTAATATCTACGTACAAGTTATTTAACCAAATAAGTCCAATAAATTATTTATACTCACACATCTTCCTCTTCTTCCTTCTCCTTCTCCTTTTATCTTAAACTTTCTTTTCCTCCATTCTTTTTCTCCTTCTCTTCCATCATCTTCATCATCATCATGATCATCATCGTTATAATTATCATCGTCTTCTTCGTATACGTATCGTCGTTGTTATTATTATTGTTATTGTAAAAAAATTTTCATACGCCATAGAATTTTATCAAGTTTTTTTTTTTATTTTACTCTCTTAACAAAAAAAAACAAACAAAAAAAAGAAGAAACAGATAATGCTGAAAAATTAGTTGGAAGATGATGAACCTACATTCATTCAACTAAAAGAAAGAAAGAAGTAAGAAAAAAAATTCAGTATTAAAGAAAATATTTTTGTGTATTTGTAGCAAATTTCAGTGTAAAACTAAAACATTTTTTTGTATTATTAAAAAATTTTGGTGTATTTGTACTGATAAGTTCTACATAATTCAAAACTCTTCCTCTTTCTCCTTCTCATTTTTTGCTGCTTCTTCTTCTTCTTCTTCTTTTTCATCATCATCATCATCATCATCATTATCATCTTTTTTTATTCATCTTTTTCTTTTTATTTTACCTTATCAAGTTTCTTCTTGTTTTACTTTCTTAACAAGAATAAAAACAAAAAAAAATCAAACAAAGAAGAAGAAGAAACACATAATATTACAAAATTACTTAGAAGAGGATGAACCTACGTTCATTCAACTAAAATAAAGAAAAAAATAAGAAGAAAAAGAAGAAGAAAAAATGCAGTATTAAAAAAATTTGTGTATTTGTAACAAATTTCGGTATAAAACTAAGACATTTATGTGTATTGTTAAGAATTTTTAGTGTATTTATACTAATAAGTTCTACATAATTCAAAATTCTTCTTCTTCCTCTTTCTCGTCTTCTATTGCTTCTTTTTCTTTTTCATCATCATCATCATCATCATCTTCTTTTTTTTCTTATTCATCTTTTTCTTCTTGTTTTACCTTCTCAAATTTCTTCTTATTTTACTCTCTTAACAAGAAAAAGAAATCAAACAAAGAAGAAAAAAAAACACATAATGTTACAAAATTACTTGAAAGGGGAATAATCTGTATTCATTCAACTAAAAGAAAGAAAGAAATAAGAAAAAAAAAAGAAAAAATATAGCATTAAAGAAAATATTTTTGTGTATTTACAACAAATTTCGGTGTAAAACTAAAACATTTTTGTGTATTGTTAAAAACTTTCAGTGTATTTGTACTGATAAATTTTGCATAATTCAAAACTCTTCCTCTTTCTCCTCCTCATCTTCTGCTGCCTCTTCTTCTTTTTCATCATCATCATCATCATCATCATCATCTTTTTTTTCTTATTCATATTTTTCTTCTTATTTTACATTCTCAAGTTTCTTCTTGTTTTATTTTCTTAATAAGAATAAAAACAAAAAAATCAAATAAAGAAAAAAAAGAAACACATAGTGCTGCAAATGTACTTAGAAGAAGATGACTTATGTTCATTCAACAAAAAGAAAGAAAGAAATAAAAAAAGAAGAAGAAAACTACAACAATAAAAAAATATTTTTGTGTATTTGTAGCAAATTTAAGTGTAAAACTAAGATATTTATGTGTATTGTTAAAAATTTTTGGTGTATTTATACTGATAAGTTCTGCATAATTCAAAACTCTTCATCTTCCTCCTCCTCATCTTCTGCTGTTTCTTCTTCTTCTTTTTCATGGTCATCATTATCCTCGTCTTCTTTTTTTTTTTTATCTTATTCATCTTTCTTCTTGTTTTACCTTCTCAAGTTTCTTCTTATTTTACTCTTAACATGAATATAAACAAAAAAATCAAACAAAGAAGAAGAAGAAATATATAATGCTTCAAAATTACTTGGAAGAGGATGAACATACATTCATTCAATTAAAAGAAAGAAAGAAATATGGGAAAAAAGAAGAAGAAAAGAGATGCAGCATTAAAAAAAATATTTTTGTGTATTTGACTATTTGTAGCAAATTTCGGTGTAAAACTAAGACATTTATGTGTATTGTTAAGAATTTTCAGTGTATTTGTACTGATAAGTTCTACATAATTCAAAAATCTTCCTCTTCCTCCTCCTCATCTTCTGCTTCTCCTTCTTCTTATTTCATTTTCTCATAATTCTTTTTGGGAAGAAAAAATACATAATGTTGTAAAATCGATAAAAAGAGGAGGAGTAAAAAATGCAACAACAGCAGCAGCAATAAAAAAATAACGAAAAGGATGAAACATGCGAAGAAGAAGAAGAAAGAACGCGAAGAAAAAAGAAGAGGCCAACATCAGTGACTGAACTAAGGAGTTTTCTAGGACTGACAGGCTACTATAGAAAGTTCATAAAAAGATTTTTCCAACTAGCTCTACCTTTGACTCGCCTAACCAAGAAGGACATCCCTTTCATTTGGACACCAGATTGTGAAAGTAGTTTTCAAGAGTTAAAGAATCGCTTGACATCTACTCCAGTGCTGGTCTTACCTAACCTTGATATAGATTTTAAAGTTTAGTGTGATACCTCAGGACAATGATTGGGTTGTGTATTGATGCAAGACAAGAAGGTAGTGGCATATGCGTCAAGACAACTAAAGACCTATGAAGTCAACTACCCAATACATGATCTTGAGATAGCCGCAATAGTATTCACCTACATTGAAGACATGGAGGCATCACTTATATGAGTTGGGTTTCAGGTATTCTCTGACCACAAAAGTTTAAAATACCTGTTCAACTAGAAGAAGCTTAACATGCATCAGAGGATATGGATGGAGTTTCTTAAAGACTATGACTTTATTCTAAACTATCACCTAGAAAAAACTAACATGGTGGCTGACGTTCTGAGTTGAAAAATACTCAAAGCCTTATGGCTGATGATAAAAGAGGCAAAATTAGTAAGGAGCTCTGGTGACATAAACCTACAAGTCACCCTCACCCTGAATAGCATACGCTTGACTACCTGGTAGTAATAAGTCCATTCAAGGAGCAATTAATCAAGACGTAAGAATCTGACCCGAATTTTCAAGAGACCCTACGCCTTATCAAGAAAGGGAAGCTGAAAGGCTTCACCAAAGGAGAAGACAGGCGTGGAAGTACCAAGGTCGAGTTGTGTCCCAAAGGAAGGCAATATTTAGAAAAAGATAGCGGAAGAAGGCCACAAAGGAGATTTCACCATTCATCCTGACATGACGAAGATGTACCACGATTTAAAAGGATATTTTGGTGGCCAAGAATAAAAAAGGATTTGGTTACAATAATGAATAAATGTTTGGTCTATCAGAAGGTAAAAATCGAGCATAAAAAACCCTCGAGAGTATTGCAACCCCTGGGCATCCCAGATTGGAAGTGGGAGGGTATATCGGACGGACAGACAAAAATGACCATCTAGGCATTGGAAGACATGTTGAGGGTCTGTGTTCTAGACAAACTAAAAAAATGGAAAAGCCACCTACCACTAATCGAATTTGCTTATATCAACTGTCATCATGCTAATATTGGGATGACACGATATAAGGCTCTTTACGAATGAAAATACTAATCTTCTTTGTGTTAGTATGGACTAGAAGAAAGAGGATATTTAGGGCCAGAACTATCAAGACAAGTCCCAGAGGATAACAGGAAGATAAGAAAAGAATACATACAATCCAAAGTCGACAAAAGAGCTATGCAGACTAATGAAGAAAACCCCTCGAGTTTCAAGAAGGTAATCACATGTTCTTGAAATTTTCCACCACCACAAGGGTAAGGAGGCTCTTAAGGTGAGAAAATTAAACCCTTGGTATTTGGATCCATTCAAGTTCTCTAATGCATAGAAAAGTTAGCATAACAAATTTCCCTACCTTCGAATTTGTCAAGACAACACAATGTGTTTTACGTGTCTTAACTCTAAAAATACTAGCATGATCCAAGTCATATGCTACAACAAGAGGATGTAGCACTCAAAGACGACTTAACTTTTGACCTACCAGCGGTAGAGATCTTAGACAAAAGTGTGAAGCAATTGAAAAACAAGACGATACGACTAGTAAAAGTAATATAGGTAGCGATGGTTTAAGAGATTACACGTGAAAACTGGAGGCGGACATGAAACAAAGGTTTGCGGACTTGTTTATAGGTAACGAGGCTAAGGATTCGATGGTCCAGAACGTTTAGACCATTAAATGGTCCCAGAACAAAACATATTTTTTAAGTTTTTTTAATAACTGCTAAATAGTCCTTTTCTAATTTTAATTATAAATTAACCCCATATATTTTATTTAATCATAAAAATTATTTTTTTATTTTATAAATTATTATTTTATCAATAATCTATCATGTTTATTAACAATCAAAAATAAAAATAATAACAAATTAGATCTTCCATTGATCGTAATAAACTATTTGGCTATTTGAATCGATTAAAAGATTATATTTGATCCGTGACGTTCGTCTAGGGCTGTGACTCAATCGATTGGACTACAGGTTGTTATCACAAAACAATCGATTGAAAATTGCAAGGCAGCATGGATTTCACAAAAATCAATCAATTGGTCATATTACCCGATCGATTGAACGATGACTAAAATGTGGGTTTTTTTAATTCAATCAATTGTTTACACTACCCAATCGATTGAATGCTTCAAAACAACCTGAGTTCTCACAATTCAATCGATTGAATTCATCAAAACAATATGGATTTGCCAAATTCAATCGATTGGTTGTGCTACCCAATCGATTGAAGTGTGTACTAAGCCTATTTCAATTTTGTTATCGTTTTTATAAATTATTATCTTATTATTCATCTATCTTATATTTAAAATTCTATCTTCAATTTTTAAGGTTTTATTTTGATTTAGATACTCTAATCTTATCTTTTCTTTAATATTAACATTATAAATTGGTGAATAATTCATCACCAATTATTCAATCCCACCATTGAAATCGTGTATCAATCTCTTTGATTATAAAAAATTTCATTGTTTTTCTTTCGGATATCCATCTACTTAATATCCAATTTTTTTATTTTTTATCCGTCTATTTAATATCCACTATTTGTTCATCATTAATTGATAATTACAGTTGCAATAATCAGCAAAGGTCGAATCAATTTTTTTATTGTAGTGTTCAGAAAATAATCCATCGTTTTGATTACAAAATCGAGGTCAGTGAATAGAATCTCTAATTTTGCAATTCTTTGTTTCGATACTTTATTCGTGAAATTGATTGTGTAATGAAAAATATATTTTTTATCTTTTAATAATTCACAGACATTGAGAAATACTAAAAAGTAAATATATTTTATTATTTTTTATTGTTAATTAGCTAGCAATCAGGGACGGATCTAGAGGGGACGAGTAGTGGCCTGAACCCCAAAATTTTAAGAAACTACACTTATATATAATATTTGTGTTTAAAAAATAGAAAAATATTATGTAATTTAATAGTTTTATATGTATTATTTTTCACTATGAAATAGATCTATGTCTTAATTGTTTAATTCACTAATATTTTTTACCTGACTAATTTAATATCATACCCTGAAGTCTTTGTACCTTTCAAATTAGTTTTTATATAATAATTTCTATATTTATTTTTAAAAAAATCATTTATTTTTTTATATTAATATATTTAACATTCATATTTTTATATTAATAATAACTTACGTAGTTATGTTTTGGTAATCACATTATGTACTTTAGATATTATTTTCTTGTAAAAAAATATTAATTTTTTTTCTAAATTTACGTTGTTAAAATAAAAATTTTATAAAGATATCTTATATCTTGTATTCTATAAGGGTACTGTGTCTTTCAAATAATTAATAATTTATAGTTTATTTTTAATTTTTTAAAATTTTTGAACGAATGAATTTTAATCAATAAGATATGTGATAATTTTTAGCTAAACACGCTATAAATTATTGGTATTTTATAATTTTATAATGTACTATTGATATTGATATATTTTCTTTATGTAATTATCATATTAAAAATAAAATTGTGGAAAAAAATTATAATTATATGTATCTTAATAAATCTGTTAAAAACTAACTCCAATAACTATATGTTAATTATTTTTATAGATTAAAAAAATTATTTAAAAATTGGCACAACCAATTGATTGAATTTGACAAATCCATATTGTTTTGATGAATTCAATCGATTGGGTAACACAACCAATCGATTGAATTGTGAGAACTCGTGTTATTTTAAAGCATTCAATCGATTGGGTAGTGTAAACAATCGATTGAATTAAAAAACCCACATTTTAGTCATCGTTAAATTGATTGGGTAATATGACCAATCGATTGATTTTTGCTAAAAATATGCTGCCTTGCAATTTTCAATCGATTGTTTTGTGATAACAACCTGTAGTTCAATCGATTGAATTATGGAAAACTTGAAATTCAATCGATTGGTTTGATAATCCAATCGATTGATTTTCAAAGAAATACGTTTTCACAGTCCTGGACGAACGTCACGGATCAAATATAATCTTTTAATCGATTCAAATAGCCAAATAGTTTATTACGATCAATGGAAGATCTAATTCGTTATTGTTTTTGTTTTTATTGTTAATAAACATGATATATTAAAGATAAAATAATAATTTATAAAATAAAAAATACTTTTTATGATTAAATAAAATATATGGGGTTAATTTGTAATTAAAATTAGAAAATGTCTATTTAGCAGTTATTAAAAAAACTTAAAAAAACATATTTTATTTTATGATTATTTAATGGTCTAAACGTTCTGTGACCATTGAATCCTTAGCCAGATAACGATCATGAAAAATATTTTCTCTCCCAGTAGTAGAGGTTTACCAACATAATACCTAGATTACCTAGGGGTCTTTATCGACTAGTTTAGGGCATGGAATTTGGGACAAATTTTTTTTATGAGGTGGTAATGTAGCAACTACTCCTCCCTCTTCACCCTCTTTAAAATTTCAATTTGAAATTCAAAAGCTAGTTGAAAAATAGATTTAGAATTTTAAATTTTCGAATTGAAGTCTAACAACCACTCCAACTTCCTTTTTTTAAATTTAAAATACTCGTCACACTTGCTACCAAAAGTATATAAACAGGAATAGACTGATAGATAACAAATGACTCCTTTCAACACTAATATTCTCCCTCCTCCTCCTAAAAAAATATTCAGTATGTAAATACAAGAGTCAGCCCATAGTCAATCAAAAACCCTTAAAAAGGATATGAAATTATGTTTTTTTACTGTATATGTTGACATAGATTATATTTCTCTTATTATTGTTATGCCAAATTTTTGTTATTTATCTCCTATGAAGTACGGACACTTTGCTGAGTTGCCGTGTCTGCGTGTTGGACACATTTCAGACACGACACTTACTGATACTCGTCCGATACGTGTGTCTGCTGTGTCCAAACCTTGTCTCAATAAAAAATAAAAAATTCTTCTTCGGACACACTTGAACACACCTAAATACCATCACGTGTCAGCGTGTTCGGTCTTATTCTTAATATATATTATTAAAATAAATTTAGATATAGTATATATTATTATTTATTAAAATAAAAAATATTTTAAATACTTGATATAATTAAAATAAGATATTAAAAATAATTTAAAAAATTAATTTATATTCTAATATCAATAAAATATTAAAATATTATTAGGGTTTATCTTAAAAATACTTTATATTTTATATGTATGTGTGTCCCCGTATCATGTAAAATTTTAAAATTCGCGTGTCGTCGTATTCCGTATCGTGTCGTGTCCCGTGTCCGTATCAATGTCCATTCATCATAGCTTATCTCTCTACCATATGTACAATGTTCTATTTTCTCATTTTTAATATCTGTTTTATGTGATTAATTCTTTCTCTTTTTGCACGCATAAGATGGGTTCATTTTCCAAACTTCTATCCTACAAATTTATTATTTATACAATGCTTTTTAATAAAAAGTACATGCATATTTCTATAATTTTCTTTTCTTAATTGATATCATTCCTATAATTATTGTCGCTGCTTTCTGACCGGGACTCAGCATTTTTTGAGGTTTTACGAACTACTATTTTGAAAAAGGTTGCTCCTTTAATGACTTTCACCCTGTTGATAGTTTTCTTTGTTGATAAATTTGTAAGAGACGACGATTTTCTGATGACTTTGCTTTTAATTTTCGTCTTTTTCTTCTCGGGATGTTGCTTGTTGGAAGAGAGTTATTTTCTTTGCTGAGAGTTTTGTTGGAATGTTAGCCTTGTAGATTTTTTTTGAGCCCTTACTCTATCACTGCCTCCAAAAGATGCCCCTGGACCTTGGTGTGCGTCTTGGGGTTTTTCTTTTACTGTTTGTATGCTCGAAGTCATGTTTGTCCGAGATGTTTTCATGTCGCCCGAGCTGTTTTGGTTAGTAATTCATTTTTCTTTTTCTTGCTGTAGGACTAGTTGGCCATGTCTTCTCGAAAAAATATTGTTGAGACGTCTTCCAAGATTTCTGAGGGTATTTTTGACTGGCAGGACTCCCTCGTGTTGATGTTTGTCTCCGTGGTAAATGCTGAGTGATGAGCGGATATTTTATATACTTTTTGGTGGTATTTTCATTTAGTTTTTAGTATGATTTAGTTAGTTTTTAGTATATTTTTATTAGTTTTTATGCAAAAATCACATTTCTGGACTTTACTATGAGTTTGTGTATTTTTCTGTGATTTCAGGTATTTTCTAGCTGAAATTGAGGGATCTGAGCAAAAATCTGATTCAGAGGCTGAAAAAGGACTGCAGATGCTGTTGAATTCTGACTCTCCTGCTCGCGAAATAGATTTTCTGGAGATACAGAAGCCCAATTGGCACGCTATCAATTGCGTTAGAAAGTAGACATCTTGGGCTTTCCAGCAATGTATAATATTTTATACTTTGCCTGAGATTTGATAGCGCAAACTGGCGTTTTAATGCCAACTTTTTACCCTTTTCTGGCGTTAAACGCCAGAACTGGCATAAAAATTGGAGTTAAACGCCCAAACTGGCACCAAAGCTGGCGTTTAACGCCAGGAATAGCCTCTACATGTGAAAACTTCAATGCTCAGCCCAAACACATACTAAGTGGGCCCTGGAAATTGATTTCTGCACTATCTATCTTAGTTTACCCATTTTCAGTAAACCTAGGTTACTAGTTTAGTATAAAAACTACTTTTAGAGATTCATTTTGTACCTCATGATATTTTTACATCTGAATTTGTATCTTCTATGGCATGAGTCTCTAAACCCCATGGTTGGGGGTGAGGAGCTCTGCTGTGTCTCAATGAATTAATGCAATTACTTCTGTTTTCTATTCAATCACGCTTGTTTCTATTCTAAGATATTCATTCACACTTCAACATGATGAATGTGATGATCCGTGACACTCATCACCATTCTCAACTTATGAACGCGTGCCTGACAACCACTTTCGTTCTACCTTAGATTGAGTGTGTATCTCTTGGGTTCCTGGTCCACAAGTTTGATTGCTTCTCCAGACAACAGAGCGTTCAGATCCGTGGAACTAGAGTCTTCGTGGTATAAGCTAGAATCAATTGGCAGCACTCTTGAGATCCGGAAAGTCTAAACCTTGTCTGTGGTATTCCGAGTAGGATCTGGAAAGGGATGATTGTGACGAGCTTCAAACTCACAAATGCCGGGCGCAGTGACAGTGTGCAAAAGGTTTCAATGGATCCTATTCCAGCATGAGTGAGAACCGACAGATGATTAGCCCTACGAAACCCATAGTTGGACCATTTTCACTGAGAGGACGGATGGTAGCCATTGACAACGGTGATCCACTAACATACATCTTGCCATGGAAGGAACCTTGCGTGCGTGAAGAAGACAACAATAGGAAAGCAGAGATTCAGAAGACAGAGCATCTCCAAAACCTCAACATGTTCCTCATTACTGAATCACAAGTACTTTTTATTTCATGTTATCCATTCTTCATAATCAAAAATCTTTTTTATCATTAATCTCCTGACTAAGAGTTACAAGATAACCATAGCTTGCTTCAAGCCGACAATCTCCGTGGGATCAACCCTTACTCACGTAAGGTATTACTTGGACGACCCAGTGCACTTGCTGGTCAGCTGCACGAAGTTGTGTAACACGATTTCGTGTACCAAGTTTTTAGCGCCGTTGCTGGAGATTGTTCGAGTTTGGACAACTGACGGTTCATCTTGTTGCTTAGATTAGGAATAATTTATTTTTGTTGGTTTTGAGTCACTAAATTTGAGTCTTTTGTTTGAGTTTAGTTTCATGTTTTAAGTTTGGTGTCCTCTTTGTGTTTTTCCTTTTAATTTTCGAAAAAAATTGTGTTTGGTTTTCTAAAAATTCTAAGTTTGGTGTCTTTTGTTGCTTATTATCTTATACATTTTCAAATTATTAGTATTCCAAGTATAAAATTTTTTTAAGTTTGGTGTCCTTTGTTATTTTTATTTTCTTAAAAATTTTCAAAATTTGTTCTTGATGTTTATCTTGACCTTCAAAGTGTTCTTGGTGTTCATCTCTACATTCAAAGTTTTCTTGTTTGTTTCCATTGTTTTAATCTAAAAATTCCAAGTTTGGTGTCACTTTGTTGTTTTTCCCTCTCCACTTTAAATTCAAAAATAAAAAATACCTTTTCCTTTAATTCCTCATAAAATTTCGAATCCCTTGGGTTGACTTGGTCAAAATTCTTAAAATAATATCTTTTTTCAAAACTTAGTAACTACTTTCTCTCTCTATTTTTCGAAAATATTCTACAAGATTTTTTAAAATCTTTTTAATTAATTAATTATTTTCGTTTTCATTTTCTTTTTATTTCTATTTTATTTCAGTAATTTAAAAAAAAGGGGGAAATTTAATAAATAAATAAAAGAATATTTTTTTTACAATCCACATCATCTCGTTTTTTCCATCATGGACCTAAGTGGAAATGAACAGTCCAAAAGTACTCTAGGGTCATATGCTAACCCTACTACTGCTTCATATGAGAGTAGTATCTGTATACCCCCCATAAGAGCTAACACTTCTGAGCTAAATTCTAAGCTCATTATCATGGTACAACAAAACTGCTAGTATTCCGGTCTTCCACAAGAAGAACCTACTGAGTTTCTAGCACAATTCTTACAAATTACTGACACAGTACGTGATAAAAAAGTGGATCATGATGTCTACAGATTATTGCTATTTTCATTTGCTATAAAAGACCAAGCCAAGAGGTGGTTAAATAACCAACCCAAAGCCAGCATAAGAACATGGAAACAGTTATTAGACAAATTATTGAATCAAAATTTCCCTCCAAAAAGGATGACACAGCTAAGGCTGGACATCCAAGGCTTTAACCAAGAGGATCATGAATCTCTTTATGATGCCTAGGAGAGGTACAGAGAGATGCTAAGGAAATGCCCCTCTGAAATGTTTTCAGAGTGGGTGCAGTTAGCATCTTCTACTATGGACTTACAGAAAAAACCTAGATATCTCTAGACCACTCAGCTGGTGGATCTATACACATGAGAAAGACAATTGAAGAAGCTCAAGAGCTCATAGATACAGTTGCTAGAAATTAGCATCTGTACTTAAGTAGTGAGTCATCCATGAAAGAAGAAGCTAAGACAGTATCCACTGAACTTAGTCCTCCAGAATAAGTTGCTGAATTCAATAAGCAATTATGCTATCTAACAAAAAAGCTAGCAGAATTTAAGGTAATGCTACAAGAAACCAAGGATGCCAACCAACATTTGGAGGAACAATTGAATCAAACAAAACAACAGTTATCCAGACAAATAACAGAAGAATGCCAAGCTGTTCAATTAAGGAGTGGAAAGACATTAAATGTCTCAATTCAAGGCAACAGAAAGTCAAGGAAGGAACAACTGACAGAGGGTGAGCAAACCACTGCCCAAAATCCCTCTGAGAACAGTAAGAGCCCAGAGAGGAATACTTCTGGCGCTCAAACGCCAGAAAAGGATAAAGAATTGGAGTTAAACGCCCAGTGGATGCCCACTTCTGGCGTTCAAATGCTAGAAAAGGGTGAGAAACTGGCGTTAAACGCCCAGTTGATGTCCAGTTCTGGCGTTCAAACGCCAAAAAAGGAAAAACCTGGCGTTAAATGCCCATCCAGCCCCCAGTCCTGGCGTTCAAACGCCAATGAGGGATCAGACACCTACAAGTGCTGATAGTAACCCCTCTAAGAAGGCTTCTCCAACCACCTCTGTAGAAAATAAACCTGCAGCAACTAAGGTTGAAGAATACAAAGCCAATATGCCTTATCCTCAGAAACGCCACCAAGCGGAACAGGATAAACAATTTGCCCGCTTTGCAAACTATCTCAGGACTCTTGAAATAAAGATTCTGTTTGCAGAGGCACTTGAGCAAATACCCTCTTATGCTAAGTTCATGAAAGAGATCTTAAGTCATAAGAAGGATTGGAGAGAAACTGAAAAAGTTCTCCTCACTGAAGAATGCAGTGTAGTCATTCTAAAAAGCTTACTAGAGAAGCTTAAGGACCCCGGAAACTTTATCATACCATGCATATTAGAGGGTACTTGTACCAAGACAGCTCTATGTGATCTAGGGGCAAGTATCAACCTGATACCTGCATCCACTATCAGAAAGCTTGGTTTGACTGAAGAAGTCAAACCAACCCGGATATGTCTCCAACTTGCTGATGGCTCTATTAAAATGCCATCAGGCATGATTGAGGACATGATTGTCAAGGTTGGGCCATTCGCCTTTTCCACTGATTTTGTAGTGCTGGAAATGGAGGAGTACAAGAGTGCAACTCTCATTCTAGGAAGACCTTTCCTAGCAACTGGACGAACTCTCATTGACGTCCAAAAAGGGGAAGTGACCCTGAGAGTCAATGAGGATGAGTTTAAGTTGAATGCTGTCAAAGCTATGCAACATCTAGACACTTCAAGAGATTGCATGAGTATTGATATTATTGACACCCTGGTGGAAGAGATCAACATGACTGAGAGTCTCGAATCAGAGTTAGAAGATATCTTTAAAGATGTTCAGCCTGACTTGGAGGAATTAGAGAAAACAGAAGAACCTCTGATAACTCTTCATTAGGAGGAGAAGTCTCCTAAACCCGAGCTCAAACCACTACCACCATCCCTAAAATATGCATTTTTGGGAGAAGATGACACTTTTCCAGTGATCATAAGCTCTGCTTTAGATCCACAAGAAGAGGAAGCACTAATTTAGGTACTAAGGACACACAAGACAGCTCTTGGGTGGTCCATAAGTGATCTTAAGGGCATTAGCCAAGCTAGATACATGCACAAGATTCTATTGGAGGATGATGCCAAACTAGTGGTTCAACCACAGTAGCGGCTGAATCCAGCCATGAAGGAGGTGGTGCAGAAAGAGGTCACTAAATTACTAGAGGTTGGGATCATTTATCCTATTTCTGATAGCCCTTGGTGAGCCCTGTCCAAGTTATCCCCAAGAAGGGAGGCATGACAGTGGTTCATAATAAAAATAATGAACTGGTTCCTACAAGAACAGTCACAGGGTGGCGCATGTGTATTGACTACAGAAGGCTCAATACAGCCACCAGAAAGTATAATTTTTCTTTACCATTCATAGACCAGATGCTAAAAAGACTAGCAGGTCATGACTATTACTACTTTTTGGATGGCTATTCAGGCTATAACCAAATTACAATAGATCCTTATGATCAAGAGAAAACAGCATTCACATGTCCATCTGGAGTATTTGCCTACAGAAGGATGCCATTTGGTCTGTGTAATGCACCTGCAACCTTTCAGAGATGCATGCTCTCTATTTTCTCTGATATGGTGAAAAAATTTCTGGAAGTCTTCATGGATGACTTTTCAATATTTGGAGACTCATTTAGCTCCTGTGTTGATCATCTAGCACTTGTTCTGAAGAGGTGCCAAGAGACTAACCTGGTTTTAAATTGGGAAAAATGTCACTTTATGGTGACTGAAGGAATTGTCCTTGGGCATAAAATTTTGAACAAGGAAATAGAGGTGGATCAAGCTAAGGTAGAGGTAATTAAAAAATTACCACCACCTGCCAATGTTAAGGCAATCAGAAGCTTTCTGGGACATGCAGGATTCTACAGGAGGTAAATAAAGGATTTTTCAAAAATCGTAAAATCTCTGAGTAATTTACTAGCTGCTGATACATCATTTGTCTTTGACACATAGTGTTTACAGGCCTTTGAGACTCTGAAGGCTAAGTTGGTCACAGCACCTGTCATTTCTGCACCAGACTGGACATTACCATTCGAATTAATGTGTGATGGCAGTGACCATGCTATTGGTGCAGTATTAGGAAAATGACATAACAAGCTTCTACACATCATTTACTATGCCAGCCGTGTTCTGAATGACGCACAGAGGAATTACACAACCACAGAAAAAGAGCTACTTGCAGTAGTCTATGCCATTAACAAGTTTAGATCCTATTTAGTAGGATCAAAAGTGATTGTGTACACTGACCATGCTGCTCTCAAATATCTACTCACAAAGCATGATTCAAAACCCAGGCTCATAAGATGGGTGTTGCTTCTGCAAGAGTTTGATATAGAAATAAGAGACAGAAAAGGGATAGAGAACCAAGTAGCAGATCACCTGTCCCGAATAGAACCAGTAGAAGGGGCGTCCCATCCCCCTACTGAGATCTCTGAAATCTTCCCGGATGAGCAACTCTTTTCCATTCAGAAAGTACCGTGGTTTGCAGACATTGCAAACTATAAAGCGGTAAGATTCATACTCAAAGAGTACAGCAGGCAGCAAACAAAAAAATTAGTCACTGATGCAAAGTATTACTTGTGGGATGAACCATATCTCTTTAAGAGATGTGCAGACGGAATGATCTGTAGGTGTGTGCCCAGAGAAGAGGCACAGAAGATCCTATGGCATTGCCATGGATCACAATATGGGGGACATTTCGGAAGTGAGTGGACAGCCACAAGAGTCCTCCAATGTGGTTTCTACTGGCCTACTCTCTATAGAGACTCTCGAGAGTTTGTACGTAGCTATGACAGTTGCCAAAGAGCTGTTAATCTGCCTCACGGTTATGCCATGCCTCAGCAGGAGATCTTAGAGATTGAGTTGTTTGATGTATGGGGTATTGACTTTATAGGGCCTTTCCCACCATCATACTCAAACACTTACATTCTGGTAGCAGTAGATTATGTATCTAAATGGGTAGAGGCAATTGCCACACCCACTAATGATACTAAGACAGTGCTGAAGTTCCTCCAGAAGCACATCTTCAGTAGATTTGGTGTCTCCAGAATACTAATCAGTGATGGAGGAACTCATTTCTGCAATAAACAGCTTGACTCTGCTCTGATTCGATATGGAATTAACCACAAAGTGGCAACTCCATATCATCCACAGACAAATGGGCAGACTAAAGTCTCAAATAGAGAACTAAAACGAATCCTGGAACGGACGGTAAGTACTCGTAGAAAGGATTGGACAAGGAGTCTGGATGATGCTCTATGGGCATACAGAATTGCATTCAAAACTCCTATAGGGACCTCTCCATACCAGCTTGTGTATGAAAAAGTCTGTCACATGCCAGTAGAAATGGAACACAAGGCCTACTGGGCAACCAGATTCCTAAACCTTGATGCCAAGAGAGCTGGAGAGAAAAGATTGCTCCAGTTGAATGAGCTAGAGGAATTCAGACTCAATGCTTTCGAAAATGCAAAAAATTACAAAGAGAAAGCAAAAAGGTGGCATGACAAGAAACTGTCATCCAGAGTCTTTGAACCAGGACAGAAGGTTCTGCTGTTTAACTCTAGGCTCAGATTGTTCCCTGGGAAATTAAAATCCCGGTAGAGGGGACCATATGCGATCACAAGTGTGTCACCATATGGATATGTAGAGCTTCAGGATGTTGACTCTGACAAAAAGTTCATTGTTAATGGACAGAGAGTCAAACATTATCTCGAAAGCAATGTTGAGCAAGAATGCTCAAAACTGAGACTAGACTAAAGCTCAGTAAAAGTCCAGCTAAAGACAATAAAAAGCGCTTGTTATGAGGCAACCCAGTCAATTAACAAAAGTTCTTATTATTTAAATAATAATTACAGGAGTTTGATATAAATTATCTTTAAGGTTGATTGTCTAAATGCAGAAGTTCACAGAGTTACAGAAGGATTCAGCGCACAAAGCAGAGAAAAAGAGTTCACTGGCTCGAAAATGCCAGTAAGAGGTATTTTGGGCGTTAAACACCAGAATGGGTATCATTTTGGGCACTTAACGCCAGTAAAGATACCTTTCTGGGTGTTAAACGCCAGAATGGGCACCATTCTGGGCGTTTAACGCCAGAACTGCAGCATCCTGGGCGTTTAGAAAAATGCCCAGTGATAAAGGATTTCTGGCCTTTTAACGCCAGCTAGGGTACCTGGCTGGGCGTTAAACGCCCAAAATGGCCAACAATTGGGCGTTAAACGCCATAATGGATACCATTCTAGGTGTTTAACGCCAGAAAGGATAGGGGGAGGAGATCTTGTTATCACTTCATTTTTTTTCAAATTTTCATGTTTTAATTCATAATTTTCTGCATAAACATGTTACAAATTTTCATCTCTCAAATTCAATTTTCAAAAAAAATTAATAATCTTCTAGATTCTTTTCAATTTTCTTTCAAAATCTCTTTCAAATCTTTTTCAAAAACTCATTTATCTTTTCTATTTCTTTCCAAATCTTTTCCAACTCATCATATCTTCTTTTAATTCTTAGACACATCAACAAAAATTTTGATTTAACTTCTTTATATCTTTTCCATATCTTTTGAATTTTAAAATCTCATATTTTCATATCATGATTCATCTTTTACAAATCATATCTTTCTATCATATCTTTTTCAAAAATTTTTGAAACCCACCCCTCCTTTTTACATACACGTTCGGCCATCCCCATTCCTCCACCATTCGAATCTGTCTCCACCTCTATTCCTCTCCTTTCCTTTCTTTTGCTTGAGGACAAGCAAACCTCTAAGTTTGGTGTGTTTTTCCGTGATCACTGAGCGAAAACTCACCAAGATTATGGCTCCTAAAGGAAAATAAACCACTCTAAGAGGCAAGAAAGAGAATAATCCAAAACCACTTTGGAATCAAGAGAAGTTCTTAACCAAAGAACATACAGACCATTACCACAAAATAATGGGTTTGATGTCAGTGATCCTGGAAGTTAAGTTTGATCTGAAAGAAGACGAACATCCGGAGATCTAAGAACAGATTCGAAACAGAGGTTAGGAAATCCTAGCTAATCCTGAGATAAAGGTTGGAAAAAACATGGTCCAAGAATTCTACTCAAATCTGTGGTTAACAGATAAGTAGAGAATGACAGGAACTGCCTTCCATACCTTTCGAACTATGGTCAGAGGGAAGACTATTTATTTCCACCATGACAAAATAAGAGAGGTCTTCAAGCTGCCTCAACTACAAGATGATCCAGAATCCTTTAATAGGAGAATGGTGATAGTAGATAATCGTTTGGACCAAGTTCTAGAAGACATATGCCTCCCTAGAACTAAGTGGATAACCAACTCAAAAGGTGTCCCAAACCAACTCAAGAAAGGAGATCTCAAACTAGTCGCTAGGGGTTGGTTGGACTTCATTGGGCATTCTATACTGCCCACTAGCAACCGCTCTGAAGTCAAAAGAGTAGTGATGATTCATTGCATTATGCTGGGAAACAAAGTGGAGATTCATCATCTGATTGCTTGTGAGATTTACACAATTGCAAATAAGAACTCCACTAAAGACAAATTGGCTTACCCAAGCTTAATCTCTCTGCTATGTAAAGATGCTGGGGTAAAGATGGGAGTGGATGAGTTTATCTCAGTCGAGCATCCAATCACCAAAAAGTCAATGGAGGGACAACAAGTACATGACAACTCCATCAAGAGGAGGGCGCAGGAGTTCCTCCCAAAAATCCCTCAAATTGACTATTGGGCCCACCTAGAAGCATCTGTCACCAAGCTGCAAGAAGCTATGGATCAAGTTAAGGAAGAACAACAAAATCAAAATAGCATGCTCTGTAAGCTGCTTAAGGAACAAGAAAAGCAAGGGCATGAGCTACAGGAGTTGAAGCACAAGAAGCTCTCCCTTGAGGGACCAGACACCCCACAGATTGAAGGAGCATCAATCTCCCAAAAATAAAGGTTGTTGAGTCCTAATCTTAAATCTGTGATAACTTTTATTATTAGAGACCTATCTTAAGAATTACATAAGTATTAGTAATTAGGGTCTTTATTTTTATTTTTATTATCTCCAAGTAAGCTATAATTTGTTCTTCTCATCATCACTAAACATGAATAAAATAGTAGATTCTCTTTAGAGTAAGGAGACAATTATTTCAAGTTTTCAATAAGAAAAATTCTAATTATTTTTATGTGGTGGCAACGCTTTTTGTCTTCTGAATGAATGCTTGAACAATGCATGTTTTTGATAGTGAAGTTTATGAATGTTAAATTTGTTGGCTCTTGAAAGAATGATGAAAAGAAATAGAAATGTTATTGATAATCTGAAAAATCATGAAATTGATTCTTGAAGCAAGAAAAATCAGTGAAAAATACAAAAAAAATAATAATAATATTTTGCAAAAAAAATTAAGAAAAGAAAAAGAAAAAGAAAAAGAAAAAGCAAGCAGGAAAATCCAATAGCCCTTAAAATCAAAAGGCAAGGGTAAAAAGGATCCAAGGCTTGAAGCATTAATGGATAGGAGGGCCCAAAGGAATGAAATCCTGGCCTAAGCGGCTAAATCAAGCTGTCCCTAACCATGTGGTTGTGTCATGAAGGTCCAAGTGAAACACTTAAGACTGAGTGGTTAAAGTCATGATCCAAAGCAAAAGAGTGTGCCTAAGAACTCTGGGCACCTCTAACTGGAGACTCTAGCAAAGCTGAGTCACAATCTGAAAGGTTCACCCAGTTATGTGTCTGTGGAATTTATGTATCCTGTAGTACTACTGGAAAACAAGATGCTTAAGGTCACAGCCAAGACTCATAAAGTAGCTGTGTTCAAGAATCAACACATTAAACTAGGAGAATCAATAACACTATCCGAATTCTGAGTTCCTATGGATGCCAATCATTCTGAGCTTCAAAGGACAAATTGAGATGCTAAAACTGTTAAGGAGCAAAAAGCTACTAGTCCCGCTCATCTAATTAGAATCTGAGCTTTACTTAAAACTTTGAGATGTATTGCCTCTTGATCTTATTTTTATCCTATTTTATTTATCTAGTTGCTTGAGGACAAGCAACAGTTTAAGTTTGGTATTGTGATGAGCGGATATTTTATACGCTTTTTGGTGGTATTTTCATGTAGTTTTTAGTATGATTTAGTTAGTTTTTAGTATATTTTTACTAGTTTTTATGCAAAAATCACATTTCTGGGCTTTACTATGAGTTTTTATGTTTTTTTGTGATTTCAGGTATTTTCTGGTTGAAATTGAGGGACCTGAGCAAAAATCTGATTCAGAGGCTGAAAAAGGACTGCAGATGCTGTTGGATTCTGACCCTCCTGCACGCGAAATGGATTTTTTAGAGCTACAGAAGCCCAATTGGCGCACTCTCAATTGCGTTGGAAAGTAGACATCTTGGGATTTCCAGAAATGTATAATAGTTCATACTTTGCTCGAGATTTGATAGCGCAAACTGGCATTTTAACGCTAACTTTTTACCCTTTTCTGGCGTTAAACGCCAGAACTGGCATAAAAGTTGGAGTTAAACGTCCAAACTGGCACCAAAGCTGGTGTTTAACGCCAGGAATAGCCTCTACATGTGAAAGCTTCAATTCTCAGCCCAAACACACACCAAGTGGGCCCTGGAAGTGGATTTCTGCACTATCTATCTTAGTTTACCCATTTTCTGTAAACATAGGTTACTAGTTTAGTATAAAAACTACTTTTAGAGATTCATTTTGTACCTCATGACATTTTTACATCTAAATTTGTATCTTCTACGGCATGAGTCTCTAAACCCCATGGTTGGGGGTGAGGAGCTCTGCTGTGTCTCGATGAATTAATGCAATTACTTCTGTTTTCTATTCAATCACGCTTGTTTCTATTCTAAGATATTCATTTGCCCTTCAACATGATGAATGTGATGATCTGTGACATTCATCACCATTCTCAACTTATGAACGCGTGCCTGACAACCACTTCCATTCTACCTTAGATTGAGTGTGTATCTCTTGGATTCCTGGTCCACAAGTTTAATTGCTTCTCCTGACAATAGAGCATTCAGATTTGTGGAACTAGAGTCTTCGTGGTATAAGCTAGAATCAATTGGCAGCACTCTTGAGATCCGAAAAGTCTAAACCTTGTCTGTAGTATTCCGAGTAGGATCTGGGAAGGGGTGGCTGTGACGAGCTTCAAACTCACAAATGCCGGGTGCAGTGACAGTGTGCAAAAGAATCAATGGATCCTATTCCAGCACGAGTGAGAACCGACAGATGATTAGCCCTACGGAACCTGTAGTTGGACCATTTTCACTGAGAGGATGGATGGTAGCCATTGACAACGGTGATCCACCAACATACAGCTTGCCATAGAAGGAACCTTGCGTGCGTGAAGAAGACAACAGTAGAAAAGCAGAGATTCAGAAGACAGAGCATCTCCAAAACCTCAACCTGTTCCTCATTACTGAATCACAAGTACTTTTTATTTTATGTTATCCATTCTTCATAAACAAAAATCTTTTTTATCATTAATCTCCTGACTAAGAGTTACAAGATAACCATAGCTTGCTTCAAGCCGGCAATCTCCGTGGGATCGACCCTTACTCATGTAAGGTATTACTTGGACGACCTAGTGCACTTGCTGGTCAGCTGCACGAAGTTGTGTAACACGATTTCGTGTACCAATGAGTTCTGTGCAGAGCTGAGAAAACGTCATAGGATTTGTAGTAGTCGTGCCCAGGAGAAAGATTATGAGCTTGTAGCACCTGATTCTGATGAGAGGGTTTGTTTTTCGACCTTGGTTCAGGGGGAGCGTCTCTTCTTTTATGCCTATGACTATTTTTTCAGCCAGCTGAACATTACTTTCCCTTTTACTTCCTTCGAGACTGACTTGTTGTGGTCGTGTAACGTTGCTCCATCCCAGCTCCATTCGAACTCTTGGGATTTTATCAAGATCTTTCAGTTGCTCTGCCAAGAGTTGGATGTCAAACCTTCCCAAACTCTCTTTCTTTACCCCTTTGTTTTGACTAAGCCTGGAATTTCCTCCAAAAAGAAAGCTTCTTGGATTTCCTTTCGATCTGCCTAGGGACATAAGGTGTTTGCTATGTATGACGAGTCCTTTAGGGACTTTAAGAATTACTTCTTTAAGATTTGAGCTGTTGAGGGAGCTCGGCCATTTTTCTTAGAGTCGAATGGTGAGCCTACCTTCCCCTTGTGTTGGCAAAAGAATGTCGTGGTGTCTCGGTACTCGTGGGAGATGCTTGATGAGGTTGAGCAGGCCTTTGTAAATGTGTTGGAAGACATTTGGGGGGAGCCTCCTCATCTCGATACAAAGAGATCTTTAGGGGACCCTTCTCTTGTCCGAGCTGAGTGGTAGTGACCGACTTCCTTTTGTCTTGTTTTACTTTGTTTTTTGCTTTTATTTCCAGCTTGTAACCTGTTTCTATAGTTTGATTTTGCTTTTCAGAGATGGCCAAGAATAATGACTCCATGAAAGCTTTTAAGAAAGCAAGGAAGGCTACCGCTGCGTAGAATATTTTGGCCAAGGCTGCAGGGGATGGATCTTCTCAAGTTCCTTCTAAGAGACCAATCTCGAGTTCTACTGGGCCGAGGAGGGTGATCCCAACACCTCAGGTCCATTTAGTTGATCTTCCCCAGACCTTTGCTGCTACTTCTTCTCCTACTGCCGTTCCTCCTCCAAAAAGACTCCGGACTGTCGAGCCTTTTAATCTAGATGCTCCCGACTTTGATGTTATCGGGTTTGTTGATCAACAAATTTCTCCTTATGGTGTCATGCCTACTGATGATGTATCCATTCTTCATCATTTGGATTTTATCACTCAGAGTGGCATTAAACTGGCACACATGGGAGCAGCTTTATACCGGACTACTCAAGATCTTCCTATCCATGCTACAAAGGCCTTTATGGAGGAGGTCAAGTCAGATTTTGATCGGATTAAGGGCTTGAAGGAGGAGCTCGAGGTGAAAGTGGCCAAGTTGGAGAAAGAGTTGGAGGGGGAGAAGACTCGGGCTGTTGCCTTGGCGGCTTCTGCCAAGTTGTCTGAAGATATGGCTTTGAAGCATAAGGATAGCTATGTTACGACTTACAGGGAGATGATGGGTCTTAGGGAGGAGATTGAGTCTGCCCGAGCTAATTATGCTGAGCTCCAGGTGAAGTCGACCCTCCTCCTGTTCCTGCTACCAAAGCCCCCGTTGTGTCGCTCTCTTCAACTCAGACAGTTGAGGTCACTCAGCTTGAGTCTGATCCTGATGTTCAGATCCTGAATCGGGATGACGGGACGGTAGATGCAGTGCCTTTTCAGACCCGTCCTCCTTCACCCCGGGATGTTGCTACTGGAAAATCTCTGGATCCTCTTTGATTATTTCTGATGTATTTGTGTATAGCCCGGCCTGTGGGCTTTTGAATTCTTTTATTTTGTAGTTTTTTGTCTTAACTTCTAAATACTTTTAGTTGCTCTTTTAGCAACTTTACTTTGAAAAAATAAAGGTAGTTTTCAAGCCTCTTGGGGTCGACTTCAGGTGGCCTCTTGAGCTTGATTATGATGATGACTTTGTTTCTTTTTGTGATATGCTAGTCTGCATCTTTCTTGAAAGCTTAAGGAATCTTGAGAGTGTTGGGACTTTGTTGTCCAATCTCTTTTGATCCTCTTAGTGTTTTTGTTTTCTGTCTAGCTTTGTGTAGCTAATCTTTTTTATATTTGCTGATGTAGTGCTGGTAGTTTGATTTTTTTGAGGTCATATCTTTCTTGGTCCGATGTGTAGCGCCTGCCTTCTGTTGTCCGACTTCTTTTTGAAGTTATTTTTAGTTTGAGCCGACTTCATCATGTCGATCCCTCTTTAAATTATTTTTAGTAATCCATTTTCTTTGGACCTGAGTCAGGTCTCTTTTATGAATTACTTTTTATAACTTTTTTTAGTATGTGTATTATATGAACTCTATATCGTTATTTAATAGGTCTCATTACTATAATATTTTCTAAAAGTATAATACTATATGCATTTTTCCTATATATTTAACATCGTCATGTTTATTTCATGCAATTAAACAAAACTGAAACAAAAATAAAACACAAAATGATTTCTATCTATTTTTTCTATTGTTTTCTATAGGTTTTACGGTTGAATTCTAAGGTATAGATTTAAATTTGTTTAAATTGTCTAGATATTCCTTTTTAGTGATTTTTTTAGTCACGTAAATTTTGTTTGCCCTATATAAAGTTTTCTAAGTAAGAGAACACATACACAAATTCATCGTTTATACAAGACTTTTTAATTGGGAGTACATACATATTTCTGTCACTTTTTGATTGATATCATTTCTATAATTATTGTTATAATTTTACAAATCATTTAAACGCTAAACTCTAAACTCTAAATTTCATATGGTTGTTTACATGTCTCATTACTATAATATTCTCTAAAAGTATGATACTATATGCTATGTATGATCAGGGCGGCTGGACAAAAAATTCAGATTTTGAATTTTAAATTAAATCCAATCTAAACCATTTAAAAAAAATCGATTTTAAATAAAAAATTTTAAATCGAATTAGATCTCTTTTATAATTTAATTTTCTAATTAAAACCATTTAAACAGTTTAAATCCAAATTCAAATTCATATCCAAATTAAATCCAAAATAAAAAGAAAAAAAATCCTAATCTAAAATTGAATTGGTGAAAAAAATCCTAATTCAAAATTGCTGTGTTCTTGGTGTTTTTGTATTTCTCTCTGCAGCTCTGTTGTTTTTCGCATCCATAGACCGTTACTCTACTTCTTCCTCCTTATTCAAAGTCACTCACTTCAATGAACAGTTCAAGTTTGTAAGAGATTTTCTCATTAAAATAACAACAACTAATCTAACTGTTAATTAATCAAAATCAACTAATTAACCAAAAATTATCAAACTTAATAAAAATAAAAAAAACAAAAACTTAGAACAGGGCAAAAAAAGGGGACAAGGTGTTGCAGCGGCCGTAAATGGAGGAAGTGAGAAAGTGTATTTAAAAAGTGTATGAAATTTTATGTTTTATTATATATACTTGACATAGATTATATTTCTCTTATTATTGTTACACCAAATTCGATGGTTCACTTTTTAAATTTTTATCCTATAAATTTATTATTCATTCAAGGTTTTTTAACGAGGAGTACATGCATATTTCTACCATTTTTTTTAATTGATATCATTTCTATAATTATTGTTATCGTCTTACAAACTATTTAAACTAAGAGTACATATATATATGTACTCTGGATGGTTATTTAATATGTCTTATTACTATAATATTTTTTAAAAGTATGATATTGTATTAGGTTATTATGTTCATTTTATACAGTTAAACAACACAAAATGACTTCTATCTTTTTAACTGTTGTTTTCTATAGTTTTTACAGTTAATTATAAGGTATGAATTTAAATTTATTTAAATTTTATGAAATATTCTTTTTAGTGACTTTCTTTAGTTATAAATTTTTAGGTATGAATTTTTTTAGCCTTTACAGGTATGACTTTTTTTTTAGTTTGTCTTATACAAAGCTTTTTAAGTAGTAGTACATGTATACAAATTTATCATTTATATAAGACTTTTTAATTGAGAGTACAAGCCATTTAAATAAAAAGTACGTGTATTATATGAATTCTACCATTATTTAATGTCTCATTACTATCATATTTTCTATATGAATTCTATCATTATTTAATGTCTCATTGCTATCATATTTTCTAAAGGTACGATACTATATGCTATGTATGTAATGCATTAATGTTGTTATTATGTTACAAATTCTTAAATTAGAGAGCACGTATATATTGTAGGTAAATATATTATTATTATTATTATTATTATTATTATTATTATTATTATTATTATAAATTAGGGAGTATATATATTTTTTCTGTACCTGTACCTGTTATAAATTTAAAAATAAATTTAAACAAATTTTTTATATATTCTTTTTAAATATTAAAAATTTAGATTATTTTAATTATATTTTTTATAATAATACACACATTTCTTATAAAATTCGGTCAAATTATAATTAAATAAATAATTAATTAAATATGAACAAAATAGTTAAAAAGTTTAACAATCATAATTTAAAAATTTAAAGATAATATTTAGAATTAGAGGATTTTTCCGAATTAAAAAATATAATTTTCTGTGTAAAAATGCTCACCGAAAATTTGACTGTCAATACCGACTTAGATCTGTTCGATATTGTGCACTTGATAAAATTAATTATTGGTGAAAAAAGCTAAAAGGTTTCAATATCAACTTTGTCAACACTGAATTCATCCATAAGAAATAATGGATTTATGTTTCACTTAAAAAAATAGAGCATTTTATTAAAATAAATTTGTTTTAAAGTTAAATTGTATATTCTTAAGTTTTAAACAATAAGCTGTCTTGTAATGTGACATTTAGATCAATTTAAATTATGTATTTATCGTGGTGAAATTTTTACATTTTATATAACAGATTTTGGTATAATTTCTATTCTATTTTAGAGGTGATGATCTATTATGATGATGAAAAAGGAAGAAGAGAAAGAAAAAGAAGGAAAAAAAGTTAAATGAGAAAAGAAAAAAGAATAAGGAGGTAGAGAGAAAAAAGAGAGAAAAAATCGAATAAAAAAATGCATATTTATCATAATTTAGTTGAACTTGATTAAATAAAAAAATAGATAAATTAAATTATTAAATTGGTCCCTTAAGTTTGGACATAATCTTATTTTGGTCTTTAAGGTTTAAAGTGTCTTATTTGAATCCAAAAAAAGTTTCATTATTTAGCTTCAATGTAGTCTCACCGTGAGGTCAAAAATAAATAATTAACAGAATATCCTACATGACAGTAGTATAAGAACAAGGTCGATAATCTGAAAAACAAATATAAGATCCAGAGCCACAAAATCAACCATGCATGGATCAATATATTTATTTATAATTTTTTTACAATTTAAATAAAATATTTTCTATAAAACTAAGGAGAATAATAAATAAATGTATTGATGCATCTACGATTAATTTTATGCGTCTGGAGCTTATACCTGTTTTTTAGATTATTGACATTGTTCTTGTACTGCTGTCATGTA
This sequence comes from Arachis hypogaea, assembly GCF_003086295.3. NCBI lineage: Eukaryota > Viridiplantae > Streptophyta > Magnoliopsida > Fabales > Fabaceae > Arachis > Arachis hypogaea. The sequence goes on along the minus strand of NC_092045.1, from coordinate 110,049,773 downwards.
GAACATTCCGTTAATTATTTAACTTTGAGTTTATGATGAGACTATATTAAAGTTAAATGAAACTTTTTCGCGTTCAAATAAAACACTTTAAATTTTAAGGATCAAAACAATATTACGTCCAAATATAGTGGAATAATTTAATACTTTACCCTAAAAAATTTTGGTTATCTAAAATTATTGTGATAAAATTTAAGCATTAAAAGACATAAATAATAGTCACCAATTTAAACATCAGCAAGAATTCTAATTAAAGTGTGACTATCCACTGAGTTTCAAAAGGAGTTTCATCTAATTATTATTAATTAGTTTATTTATATTATATTTAAAATAAAATATAATTGATAAACTTCATAATAAAATTGTTAAGCATAATTAGACATGAAATAGTGAATATGTAGTAAAAATAAGTTAAAAATGATAGATCTTATAATCTAATATTAAAAAATGAGTTAATAGTCAATTTCGTCCCTGAAAGATACTTCGATCTCCATTTTCGTCCCCGAAAATCAAAATTAATAGAAATCGTCCTCCAAAGGTACCTTACCTGATCACATTCGTCCTTCTGTCATCTCCGTAGCTGAGTTGGTAAACGTCCACTGACGTGGACCGTTAACTGCCAAGGTGGCAGAGAACAAAAACGACGTCGTTTCTGTAGAAACCCATTTTTCTCAGCTCCACCAACACCACTCCCCCTATTCACCATAAACGCTCCAAGAAACCCACCATCACCTTTGCTCACTCCCACAACCATTCCAGAGCTTCATCATCTTCTTCTTTGTCTCGGCTTTCAAGGGCACTAGTTGATACTGTGTCATCTGGGTCTATGCAACATGCACTCTCCCTGTTCGACAAAATGTCTCACTTAAACACCTTTCATTGGAACCTCATGATAAGAGGCTATACGGATAACGGCTTCTTTCTACATGCTCTCAACTTGTATCTCACAATGCGCTTTCAAAGGGTTCCTGCCGATCATTTTACATACCCTTTTGTCCTCAAAGCTTGTGGTGGCTTGTTGGATTTCCGAGAAGGCGAAAAGGTTCATGGGAGCTTGTTTAAAATGGGCTTGGCTGAGGATCTTTATGTTTGCAAGTTTGGTCACATTGATTCTGCAGTCAAGTTGTTTGAGAAAATGCCTCTTCTAGACTTGGTTTCTTAGAATTCAATGATTGGTGCGTATTTGATGGTCCAACAATATTTCACCTCTTTAAAGTGGTTTAGGACGATGCTCCAGGCTGGGATTCGCTCCAATAAGTTCAGCTTAATCAATGCGCTGGAGGCATGTTCTCATTGTTTTTATAATTTATGGGGAAGAGAAGTGCATTGCTATGCGCTCAAGATGGGTTTTGAATTAGATGTTATGGTCCAGACATCGCTTCTTGACATGTACAGCAAGTGTAGGTTGTTAAGTTATGCAGAGAAGATTTTCGATAGTATATCTTCGAGGAACATTGTTGCTTGGAATGCAATGATTGGTGCTTATGCTCTGAGCGGTCAACCAATTCAGGCTTTTGATTCTTTGAATGAATATACTCAAGGATGATAAATTGGCTGTTGATAATGTCACACTCATAAACCTGCTTCCTTCCTGTGCACAACTAGGAGCTGTTTTATAGGGTAAGACTATCCATGGACTTGCCATAAGGAAAGGCTTTCTACCTCATCTGGTATTGGAAACAGCTCTGCTCGACATGTATGGCGAATTTGGAATACTGAAGTTGGCAGAGGTAACCTTCGATCAAATGATCCGTCACGAGAATTCACCCTCCTCCTTCGCATCGAACCACTAGATCCATGACTGTCGTACGATGCATGTGACAAACCGCCACCACAACCACCATTTCCTATCTCCATCCAGTCAGCCAGCCAGGGATTACGGCTCCTACTTACCTCTACTACCACCGAAAGTGTTCACAGCGATGTATTTATCATTCAAATTGGGATTAGGGTTTATCCACTCCAAGGACTAATTTGACGTCTTAAATAAGACTTATCTTGTCATCAACAACATGCTATAGTCTGGCGTTTCCCACCTTAGCAGTTAACAGCCTACGTCAGTGGACATTTGCCAACTCAGCTACGGAGATGACGGAAGGACGAACGTGATCAGGTAATGTATCTTTGGAGGACTATTTTGATTAATTTTGACTTTCAGAGTCGAAAATAGAGATCGAAATATCTTTCAGAGACGAAATTGACTATTAATTCATTCAAAAATGTATATGATGCACAACAAAAGAATATAATATAACATATGTAAGAGAGACCGGATATTACTATTTTAAAGAATATTTTATGTTGCAAAAAGAATTATAAGTGGACAAATGAAAATGTGAAAAATACGAAGTTGTATGGATTTTGAGAGAAAATTATAAAGTCATAAAAATAAATTTGTCAACTTATGTATTTTCAAATTACTATTCAGATATAATATTTTAAAATAAATTTTCTTAAAAAAATTTACTATTTAAAATTAGAGGTGGTAATAAGATCGATAGGAATATATTTTTATTCTATTTGACTCCGTTTCATTTATGGCAGATTGTCTATCCGATTTACTATAAATAGGATAGAGTGCGGTGTGAATTTATTTACGGATAAAGTCAGGTGCAGATTTAGAATATATCTTATCTTATTTTATCTGTTCTCTAATATATTATATAATATATATTTAAAAAATTATATGTATAGTAAAAAAAGTAGGTATTAAATTTAAAATTATTAATTTAGTATGTTTATTTTTTTTATAAAATTAACCTAAAACAAAAATAAAACTAAAAAATAAAATTTATATATCACAATTTCCCAAACCACTAAATAAATTTAGAAACCTTAAGTTAATTTTGCCGTTTCTCAAATTTGTTTGCTTAGAAACCATAAGTTCTTCCTTTTTCCTTTATCGCTGCAATTCCAAGTTCTTTTTTTTTCTTTAACATTTTATTGTTTTTATTTTTTATTTTATTAATGAGAAATTCTTCATATACAAGCATTTTCTCATATAAGTCATATAAGTCTTTTATTTTTTCTTCTTTTTCTTTTTCCATACCTCCTCTTTTTCTTCTCCTTCTTCTTCTTCTTCTTCTTCTTCTTCTTTTTCCGTGCCTCTTGAAGTGTTTCATCTTCATCGTCGTGTTTCTCCTCGTTCTTTTTTTGATTTTGTAACATTATATATTTTTTTCTTCTTTGTTTGATTTTTTCCTCCCAAAAAGAATTATGAGGATATGAAATAAGAAAATGAAGAAGAAGAAGCAGAGGAGGAGAAAGAGGAAGAGTTTTGAATTATGCATAAGGTGTACTTCAATGAATTTTGGGTGTATTTTTTAAAATCTTTGGGTTATTTTTGTAATCTTTTCGGTGTATTTCTGTAATTCTTTGGGTGTATTTCTATAATCGTTTGGGTGAATTCCTGCAACCATTTGGGTGTATTTCTGTAACCGTTTGGGTGTATTTCTGTAATCGTTTGGGTGTATTTCTGAAGTTTCATTATTTTCAAAATGTTTTCAAAGCTTGATTTCATAAACCATGAAAATCGAAAAAACGAAGCAAGAATACCAATGATAAACGCAGATAAAACAACGAATGAAAAGGTAAAGAGATAACGCACGAAGGAGATCGAACAAATTTGACAAGAAACTCGTTTTCATGGAATAAGAAGAAGAAGAGTAGGAGAAGAAGAAGGAGAAGAAGAAGGAAGAGGAGGAGGAGAAGGAGGAACGCGAAGCACGCCATAGAAATCGTATATGGGCCAGCGTGCTTTTTGTTAAGTTTCTCCCAACTTGTATGACTTGTAAACCAAATGACTTGTATGTGTAGCACTCCTCTTTATTAATATGTATAAAATATGAAATAATTAAATTTTATATTTGCTTAAAAAAATTTAATTTTTTTGTGTGGGTAGAATCGTATAGGATAGGATTGAGAACTTTAGGATGCAGGTAGGGTTGAGAGATTCTCAATCCGCGAATAGAATAAGGTTGAATTTTAAAAAAGTTTTTAACTCGCAGATAAAATTAAGATAGAGTCTAAACCATATTCTACCTATTGCCAGCCCTAGCCATGTCTTACAATAACATGTATAAATTCTATCTCACATCAATACGCTTATAGTAAAAAATTGAACCTTATTTTAACCGGATGGATATTTATCTCATCCCTACTATTTCTAAATCCGACCTCATTCTGTCAAAAACTCGTCCTACACGAATAGGAGACAGAATGAATATCTGCGAATTCGAGTAATATTGTCATCCCTATTTGAAATTTAAAAAGAAATTTGAATAATTCAATTTAATTGTAAACTAATTATTATTAGTTGCTATTGAAAAATTAATCTTAAAATTAAAGAAAGAGTATTTGATAAACATAAAAGTACTTTTAATTAAAAAATAAAAAACATTTGAAAAATATTTTATTTAATTGGATTGACTACTATTAATTATATATAAAATGAAAATCAGAAAATTAAATGAAAGGATTTTATTTTATGAAAAAAAAATTAAAAGAATAAAAGAGAAAGAGGATTAAATGCATAAATGTATAAATGAAGAGAGAGAAAAAAAATATGATTAAATACATATCAATTCCGCTATGTTATCAACAGTATTTCTACCAACTCTTATTTATGATTATGTTTAATGGAAGTGTCTTTGTAAATGTGTCTAATAAAAATATCTTTTTTGTAACTGTGTTTAATAGAAATGTCTTTATAAATGTATTTTCTAAATGTGTCTTTTTATATATATATATATATTTAAAATATAATAATTAATTATTGTTGACACTAAATTGGTAGATAATATATTGGTACCCTATACTTTTCCAATACATATATGCATAAATGAAGAGAGAGACCAAAGTTTATTAGTATGAAAAATGATGTATTATCATCATACAAAAATGCATGAATTACAATACAGTAGTATATATTAACCCACGCATGCATTAAGTTACTATGAACCCAAGAACACATGAAAATGAACACTCCAACTGTTCTGGCTATACCATATCCAGCTCAAGGACATGTTAATCCCTTGATGATACTTTCACAAAAATTAGCTGAGCATGGGTGCAACATCATCTTTGTTAACACTGAATTCATACATGACAAAGTGGTGAGTTCCATCAATAATAATAATAATAATAATAATAATAATAATAATAATAATAATAATAATAATAATAATAATAATAATAATGGATCATCATCAATAAAATTGGTGGCAATCCCTGATGGCTTGGAACCTGAGGATGATAGAAGCGATTTAGGAGAGTTATGTATCTCTATGTTAAGGACCATGCCCTCTATGTTAGAGAAGCTAATCGAAGATCTTAGATTGAATGAAAGAGTTACAATAAGTTGTGTTGTTTATGATGGGATTATGGGGTGGGCTTCGGAAGTTGCAAAGAAAATGGGAATCTGATAGCTCCCAAGGCCCAAATGAAGAAGACCAGCCCAAAACGGAGTTGTCCAATACAGAGGAAGACACAAAAAGGCAGCCAGCGCAAGGTGCTGGACCGTCTCAAATGGAAGAATCCAAAAAGCAGTGAACCAAGAGAGCTCCAGGCTGGATGAAGGATTTTGTTATTGGATGAAGCTATGCGTAACAGAGAAACATTTCCTTGTGCTGAGCTGGTTAGTTTGTTACGGAGAAGGGGAAAATATATGGGATTGAGGATGATTCAGAGTTAGTTAGAATATTGTGTGAAGAAACGTTTCTGGAGTGCTCCCCCACTCGAATAGGGGCAGTGTCTATTTCATTCATTTCCATTATCATTTCACATTCAATAATATACAGTTTTCGTTCCACTACTGTGCATTCTACTATATTCCACAACTCAATTGCAATATCATTAACAGTCACGAGTAAGGTCTATCATTGGTGCTTTCATTGAGAGAGGATGGTGATCCCTGCTGAACTCAACCCACAGCACGAGCTTGCAGCTCTGCAGAGAAGTCATGTTGAGATTGCCAGTCAAGTGTCCATCATGAATGAGCGAATGGATGGATTGGAAGAGTCGCTGCGGGAGATTCAGAGCATGCTGAAAGAATCCCTGAAGAAAAAGAAGGTGGTCAGTGAGTCCGATGAGGAGGATGGAGCACAGTCATCTTACAAGCAATCTGTTCGCAACAATAATCACATGACTAGAGGTATTAAAGCTGAACTACCAATCTTTGATGGTGATAGAGTAGAAGAATGGGTATTCAAAGCCCGTGAGTACTTTGAATGGTATGCTGTACCGGAGGATATGAGAGTGCGTATGATTTCTTTTCATTTAACTGGTCCTGCTTATGCATGGTATCGTTGGGGTGTTAATAACAATATTCGTTATACATGGGACTCATTTTTAGAAGCTCTATTAGTTCATTTTGGACAGAATCAATTTTACGATCCTAAAGCAGCACTCAAGGAGTTAAAACAGGTGAATACTGTGGCTGAATACCAGATCCAATTTGAGGAGCTCACCAATCAGGTGACGGGACTAAGTGAGGAATGGGTAATCTCTCTATTTGTGGCTGGTTTGCAAGATTACTTAAAATGTGAGCTACTCCTCGCCAAACCTACCTCATATGTGACAGCAGTATCCTTAGCCAAGCTCTATGAGCAGAAAAACAACAGTCCCCACCCCAAATTCACAAGCCTACCTCACCCAAACAGCCGCCATAACAACCCAAACACCAACCCTCCACCCACCAGGAACCAAAACAACACTTCCCAACCCCATTTTGTTCCTGTCCCACTCAATTCACCCAACACCAACAACCAAAAAAATTTGAATTCCACCCCACCATTCAAGAAACTATCAGTTGCTGAAATTAAAACGAAGAGAGAAAAAGGATTGTGTTATTATTGTGACGAGAAGTGGTCACCTGGACATCGGTGCAAGACATCCTGCTATCTATTGATTGGAGATGAGGAAATACAGGAAATTCTAAAGGAGCCTGAACCTGCTGTGGTCCAAATTACAAATGAGGAGCAACCTGTAGTAGTCGGTCCTGCACAACCAGAAATCAGTTTTAATGCCATGGTTGGTCAATACCAACCAACAACATTTAGGCTGAAAGGAACTTACAAGGGACACGAAGTTATGGTCCTGATTGATGGAGGTGTGTTGAAGACATATAGGTCATTGGGAGAAATTTTCTTTTGGCCAGGAATGAGAGCGGAGGTACACAGATTTATTGAACAGTGCGCGGACTGTCAGATGACTAAATATGTGCCAGCTAGAGCACAAGGGTTACTGCAGCCATTACCAATTCTTGCCAAACCATGGGAGGAGATTTCACTTGACTTCATTGTACAGCTACCGAAATCGGGGGGATTCAATGCCATTCTAGTTGTAGTAGACCGATTCAGCAAAGTTGGGCATTTCACAGCCCTTAAGTCAGGATTTTCAGCTAAAGATGCATCTAAGGCCTTCATCAATTCGGTGGTTAAGTTACATGGCTTCCCCACTACTATGGTTTCTGATAGAGACCCTGTTTTCTTGAGTAAATTTTGGAAAAGTTTGTTTGAATTTAGCGGGACAAAACTGCATTATAGTACAACTTATCACCCTCAGAGTGATGGCCAAACGGAGGTGGTGAATAGAACGTTAGAGAAGTACTTAAGGGTTTTTTCTCATTCCTACCCAAATCAATGGTCTACCTACCTGAATTGGGCTGAGTTTTGCTACAACAATTCCTACCACTCAGCTATCAATATGACACCCCATGAGGCCCTCTATGGGTTCGTAATGAGGAAGCTGCCCGGTTATTTGCCCGGATCGACCACCATGCTAGCGGTAGACGAGCTCCTTAGAGCACGAGAGGTGTTGGACAGGGAACTGCGCTATTCCCTGCAGCAGGCTCAAGAACGAATGAAGAAACAAGCAGATCAACACCGTCGAGAGAAGCAATTTGAAGTGGGAGATTGGGTGTGGTTGAAGATCAGACCCTATCGGCAGCGGTCCCTCTCTAATCACAGTTATAGCAAACTACAAAAGAGGTTTTATGGGCCCTATCAAATAAGTCAGAGAGTAGGACAGGTTGCTTACCAGTTGAATCTTCCTTCTTCCTGCGCTCTGCATCCGGTCTTCCACATCTCTGTGCTGAAACAGTACCGAGGAGAACCACCTCAGGGGCCACCGAGCTCGCTCAATCTGCCACCCTCACTGCAACTGCGTCCTCTTGCCATTCTTGGTCGTCGTTCGGTGCCAACAGCTGAAGGAACTCGAACACAGGTGTTAGTAGATTAGGAGGGGACCGCACGTGACGAGACAACTTGGGAAGACTTAAGTGAGTTGCAGCAGTTGTTTCCAGAAGTTGACCTTGAGGACAAGGTCATTTTGGAGGGGGAGATAATTGATAACTCCCAAGGCCCAAATGAAGAAGACCAGCCCGAAACGGAGTTGCCCAATACAGAGGAAGACACAAAAAGGCAGCCAGCGCAAGGTGTTGGGCCGTCTCAAATGGAAGAACCCAAAAAGCAGCGAACCAAGAGAGCTCCAGGCTGGATGAAGGATTTTGTTATTGGATGAAGCTGTGCGTAATAGAGAAACATTTTCTTGTGCTGAGCTGGTTAGTTTGTTACGGAGAAGGGGAAAATATATGGGATTGAGGATGATTCAGAGTTAGTTAGAATATTGTGTGAAGAAACGTTTCTGGAGTGCTCCCCCACTCGAATAGGGGCAGTGTCTGTTTCATTCATTTCCATTATCATTTCACATTCAATAATATACAGTTTTCATTCCGCTACTGTACATTCTACTATATTCCACAACTCAATTGCAATATCATTAACAGTCACGAGTAAGGTCTATCAGAATCAATGGAGCTCTCTTTTGGCCTGCATCGGCGGCTCTCTTTGCATTGCAGTACAATATTCCCAAGCTTATTGACGATGGAATCATAGATTCTCAAGGTAATATATAATGGCGAATTTTATGGTGCCTTTTGTTTGGTGCCTAACTTTTGCCTAAATTACTTTTTATAGTAACTTTAAAATATTTAAAGTTTTTTAACTTTATACTTTTAAATTTAAAATTAATTATTTTACCTATTTTAGTAATTAGACAATATTTTTTAGACACTATAACAAACACCATATATAATATACTCCTATGTGCTTCCCTTTATAGTAGAGAAGTATATATATTAAAAAAGAATTAGAGTATATTTTTGTTCTCAATATTTATAATTTTTAAAAATATTTTTAATATTTAATTTTATTTTTAATATTTTTATTTATGTCAAAATTATTCTTTGAAAATATTCAGAATAAGTTTAATATAAATTGAAAATATTAGAAATAAAATTAAATAAATAAAAAATATTAAAACAAAATTAAATACTATAGGTATTTTTGTAAAAAATTATAAATATTAAAGACAAAAAAAATATTGTTTATTATATAAAAAATATCCTAATATAAATAAAATTTAATTAGATTTTTAATTTATGTAAATTGTTGCAACGAGTTATGGTGTTCAACTAAATGATGCTAAGCTGCCATGATTTAACTTATAACAAAGAGTGTATAATTTATGGGAAGCCACCACAATTTAACATGTGTCAAAGACAATTTATAAATAACATTGTATTTTGACAACAAGCTGTACTTCAAATGGTCTCAAGTCTCACTTTTAATTTAAAAAAAAAATAACATTATATTTTTATAAAGTTTAAAACTTTTTATTGTACTTATTACATCTTATATCTAGTATATATATATATAATAAGTACATCAATAATGTTTTTAAAATTTATTTTTGTGATTAATTATTTTAATAAAAAATATATAAAATAATTCATATGAATATATACAAATATATAATAACTAGTTTAATTTTTTTACTTATAATGGTAAATAGAAATTCTTTATTTTGAAATGAAACGAAAGAGTCAATGTTTTATAACATGTTTCACCATGGCCAACTTGATTTATTTACTTGGTACAACATTCTTTATGAAACTCCGTTCATTAACGAACCACGCATAATTAACTTTCATGTTTTATTTTATCTGGAAATTCATCAGGGTTTCCAACCGCAAAAAGGAGTTTTCAGTTATCACCTAGTATTCGTGAAATGGACACAGGATTAATTTGGTGGACAAATTTCCCAGACTCAGAAACCCAGAGGAAGACGTTTCAATATTTGTTGAGCATCAGAAAAACTCAATATTCCACAGATTGGTGCTTTTGCAACACCACAAATGAACTTGAACATGCAGCATTGTCTTGTTTCCCAAAGCTACTCCCCATTGGGCCATTATTGAAAAGTAATAACAATGAAGATAGCACAACATCATTCTTAGAAGAAGATCTCTCTTGTATGAGTTGGCTTGATAACCACTCAACTGCCTCTGTTCTTTATGTTGCCTTTGGAAGCACCACTCGTTTCAATGAAAAACAATTTGTAGAACTTGCTCTTGGTCTTGACCTCACAAACAAACCCTTTCTTTTGGTTATGCGTCAAGATTTCAAATATGAGCTCAAGGTCCGGAGTAGAGTAAGATGGTTAGATGGGTGCCTCAACAAAAAGTACTAAGCCACCCTGCTATTGCTTGTTTTGTTAGTCATTGCGGTTGGAATTCTACTATTGAAGCTTTGTCTAATGGGGTGCCATTCTTGTGTTGGCCATATTTTTTGGATCAGTTTTATAACAAATTATACATTTGTGATGACTTGAAAGTTGGGCTGGGACTTGAGGGTGATGAAAATGGACTGATTTCACATGGAGAGATAAAAGTCAAAGTAGAGCAACTTCTTGGTGATGAGAATATCAAATCAAGGTCTCTTGAGTTAAAGGAGAAGTTGAAGAGCAACAATGAAGAAGGAGGTGCATCTAGAGAGAACTTAAGAAAATTTGTTACATGCTTGAAAAAGTAAGAACAAATTGTGCATCCTAATAATTTGTTTCAACCTTTCATGGATTATGTGCATTTGAATAATTTGTATTAACCTTTTTACAGGTTACATACAATTTAATTAGTACTGAAATGTAACCTTTGTTCAAAAGTTATATTTGAATAATATTAGATGCAAGTTATTTTATTATATAATTTGTCTTACTTTTTAGAAAATAATTCTTTTCCAAAAGTGAGACGGATAAAATAAAAGACCCAACTCTCATGCGAACCATTATTCAATTCGCATATGTTTGATAGAAACCTTATGCAACCAACCTGGCGTTGTATTTTAAAATTGTGGCATCAGGATGTCTCTTTATAGAAAACACCCACTTACAACCAATAATCTTTGAATTTGGTGGTGGTTGTCTAAGTCTTTGTTCTTATAAGAGTATTATATTCCTCTTGTACAACTTTAAACCAATGAGAAATGGCTATTGTAGCAAAGGCATCCTTGAGAGATTGTTCTAAATTAGTTACCTATATATGTTGTGAAGGTCTTTCACTTAGACCTACCTGTTTTGACTCGGGTCAGTATTGGGATATTTGGTTTTAGGCTGATTGGGAGATGTTGATTAGATGGAGCATTTGAAGAGGATGTAGGATGCTGAGGTAGGTGCACCTCAAGTAGGGGTGGCAACAGGGCGGGTAGGGGGGTTTATTCTATCCGATTCCGTCCTGCTGTACAACAATCCGCCCCACTTCTATCCGCGGATAGTAAAACATTGAATCCTAACCTGCTCTTGTGGGTACCCGTTCCGCTCTTACCCATCCTTATATTAAAATTTTAAAATTTATATAATTATCATCACATACATAACATAAATTAAAGTAAAAATTTAAATATGATATAATATTATTAATTATTTATTAATTATTTTACATATATTATACATATTATATATTAAAATTATATATATATATATAAGAGCGAATAAGGGCGGGTATTACCTAAACCCGATCCCATTCCGCTAAAAAACAAGGTAGATACCGCGGGTTCGGGTGGTATTGCCATCCCTAAAATCAAGGCCTGAATTAGGTGTCTGGCCAGAGGCCAATTGATGTATTATTTCTGAAGCTCGTTGAACAAGTTGATTCCTATTTGACTTAGACAAATCATGAGAAGCATGAGAAGATAAATGTAAAGATGGACATATATGGACATATGGATGCAGAGTCAGGATTGAAGTTAGTTACATTAGAAGTATACAATATTTTTTGAAATATGTACCATTAGGAGATAATCGAATAAGTATTTGTATTTCTTTTTTTTTTTGTTTCGTTCAGATAGATTGGACAGCTTTTAATTTTAAACATTACATCACAAATTCACTCACACTACACACTCACACACCCAACACTTAAGAGTTTCTATCCACTACTTAATTTTCACCAAAGATTGCAAGTCTTCTGTAAAATTTTTGAAAAACCTACCTTATAGAAATTTTCTTTTCCACTATTAGTAGAGATCGAAAATAAATTTTTTTATTTGATATGATACTTTATTACTGAAAAGTCTCCTTGTCAATTTATAATTTTATATCGGCATTCATTGATTGCGAGATTGTAATAAACATTCAAACTTGTAAATATTTTTATTTCAATATATACTTATACTATCTTAGTAGGTAGATAAACATGCGCCAACGCGGTTACCAAATATATGTATGTACTTGGAAAAGCATCAGAAACTGTAACACATATATAGATCAAATCATAGGACAACATGAGTGTTCCAACTGTGCTAATTTTACCATTCCCTGCTCAAGGACATGTCAATCCAATGATGATCTTGTCTCGAAGATTGGCTGAAAATGGTTGTAATATCGTCTTTGTCAACGCTGAATTCATCCATAAGAAAGTGCTGAGTTCCCTGGGGAATCAAGAAGGCGGCGTTAACCGACAATCTCGGATAAAGTTGGTGTCAATCCCGGATGGATTAGGACCTGATGCAGACAGAAATAATTTGAGCCAAGTATCTGATTCTATAATGAAGAACATGCCTGCTATTCTTGAGAAGCTAATTGAAGATCTTAGATTGAAAGATGGTATCACAGTAAGTTGCATAGTTGCTGATTCAGCTATGGCAGGGGCGTTGAAAATTGCAAGCAAGATTGGAATCAAAGGAGTTGTGTTCTATCCATCATCAGCAGCAATGTTAGCCTTGCAGTGTAGCATACCAAAGCTTATTGATGATGGGATCATAGACTCTAATGGTAACAATATCACATTTCAAACATGTTAATTAGAAGTTTTTGTTAAATTGTTAGAAGTTTTACCACTGCTTCTAACATGTTAATTCCATCGATTTATGAGATTACAGTAGCTAAGATAAAAATCACCTTAATATTTTGAGTTTGTGACAATTTTAAATCATATTAATAGATAGGAAATAAATATTGAAAAAGAGATAAGTGCTTACTCAACTTAAAAAGGAGAAACTGTATGAACTCTTCCGAACTCACACCTCTGAAATACCTCTAAACTCAAACCAACTTTAGCAACTTCTAAATGCTAACCCAGTTTAAAAAAGGAAACTAATCCTAATTCAAATAACCGAAAATTTCATTATAAAGATAATGAATATTATGACTTTTTCCAAAAATATCTTTCTTGTATCACTCTTGGTTCTTTCTATGATTCTTTGCTCAAGAATAAATCAATTTTTTTCAATTACAAAAAGATAGAATAGAAAAGACGAAAATAAGATTGTTTAATAAGTAAGTTCTTGTAAATTTGAGTTCATCCTTAAGAGGTTGTCAATTATATAATGATAATCAATCTCTAAAAATGAATCTGCTATACCAAGGAGATATTTTCTTCTTTTGAGCGACAAAAACTTTTTAAGAAATAAAAAATGTCTAATTATCTAATTTTTTTATTTTTGTATACATCTTTTAAATATTTAGTGAAATATATTTTTTTCAATTATTAAATTTGATGTACTACGAATATAAAATACTTTAAACAATTTTCTAGTTACATTAATTTTTTTTTGAATGATCATTAATATGATCTATGTAAAAAATAATTATTTTTCTCCTGACATGATATTATGTGATTGGATGTATGTGTAAAATTGTTAAAATATTTCTGAGACTTATTTGTTGTTGTATTTTTCATGATCATGTTGATAGTTAAAAGCATAAATTGGAGTGGATAATTTTGTAAAATTCTTTGTAATTACAACGTGAGTGTATATTGTTATTACAATTGTTGTTGTAAATTCTGCTGCAATTCATTGAGGCAATGCACGTCACATCGTGATCATAATCAACACTGTTTTGAAACTGCAGGGTTGCCCAACACTCAAAAAACGTTTCAATTATCACCAAGTTTTCCACACATGGACACAGGATCCATATGGTGGGCAAAAGGGGTTGACTCCGTGTTTGGGAATGTGATATTCAACAATATTGTTCATGGCATGCAAACTCTGGAATTGACAGAGTGGTGGCTTTGTAACTCCACACCCGATCTTGAACCACAAGCATTATCTTATGTACCAAAGTTATTGCCAATTGGTCCATTATTGAGAAGATATGATGACAATCAAGGTGTAACTGAAAGATTTTTGGGACAATTCTGGGAAGAAGATCTGTCTTGTATAAATTGGCTTGATCAACAACCTCATGCTTCTGTCATATATCTTGCTTTCGGAAGTCTCACTCATTTTGATAAAAAACAATTCACAGAACTCGTTCTTGGACTTGAACTCACTAATAGACCATTTCTTTGGGTTGTGCGTCAAGATTCCAATTGCAACCCCCATGAATTTAAGGGGAATCAAGGTAAGATAGTTGAATGGGCTCCTCAACAAAAAGTGTTAAGTCACCCTGCCATAGCTTGTTTTGTTAGCCATTGCGGTTGGAATTCGACTATAGAAGGTTTGTCCAATGGAGTTCCCTTCTTGTGTTGGCCATGTTTTGGTGACCAATTCTTTAATAAAACATATATTTGTGATGAGTTGAAGGTTGGATTAGGATTTGATTTAGATGAAAATGGATTGATCTCGCGTGAAGAGATAAAAGTGAAAGTGGATAAAGTGCTTAGCGATGAGAACATAAGATCAAATGCTCATGTGTTAAAGGAAAAGATGTTGAACAATATAAAAGATGGAGGAAGGTCTTGTGAGAATTTAGACAAGTTCATCAAGTGGTTGAAAGAATAAAGGTTTAGATTTGCTCAGATGAATAATAATTGAAAAGAGCCTGTGATGTTTTCTAAGTTTGGTTTGCTTATTATTATTACTCCACCGTTTTGGTATTGAGTTGTAATAATTATTATATATTATAAACAAAGAAGGCTGAAGGTTGTAGCAGGTTTAGAGAAGGGGGTTAAATCTATGTCTATCTTTTATGTTACTAAAATAACCATTTAAATCAAACTTTTAATTCTTGTTCCGTTTGAACTCAGCAGCGAAAATTTATGAGACAATTTATTTTTGTCTCATGAATATCAGAAAACAGAACAAAGCATAGAGGAGAAAAGCTTACACCATCATGTATCCTGGTTTGATTGCCTTGTGCTATACAACTTACGTCCAGTCTCCACCACAACAGTGGTGGAATTTTCACTATAGTTAAAGTATTACATACACCAATTCCACAAGATTGACACAATCCTTTCACACTCAAGTTCTAACCTAACTTGACATTAGCTATGCTAATAACTAATTCTTCACTCTTAGTACTAACCCAACTAAGAAAGGGATACCTCACATGTACAAGATACAAGACACAAACTTACCTAAAGAAATCTGAAATAACTCTAGACTTTTCACTCACGTGTATCTCTCTGCCTTTTTCCACTCTTAGGCTCTTTCAATGACTCTCTCATTCAGCCTTTTACCTCAAGAAATTACAGAAAGATAAACATTGAAAAGTAAAAATACAATCTGTAAAACCATGAAAGAGATTGACTCTTCAACAGCCTCTTTGCTATGTGATCAACCAGATTTGCATGTCTCTAATTCAGTTCTTCATTTTTGGCGGAATGTTTCTTTGAAAGAAAACACTGTTCAAGTATAGGAACTTCTTCAGGGAACTTTTCACAGAACAAAACCTCAATAACTCTGGTTATCTCTTTTTGATTCTGAATGAAGAAAAATCTTCTTTTATCTCCTTGCATGTTGTTGGGTTCTTCTTCCTAGGTCAACTTCTTGAACAGTGTGTTTCACCAACCCACCATCTCACTTTTTTATTAATCCTTAGATAGGAAACTTTTACTCTGACCCTCTCTTATTGACCGAAAGCCATAAGTAAGCAAACAGAAAAAGTCTTTCAATGGTAAAACCAGATCTTATCCATTGAGAAGCTATTTAGTCCCCAAGACTCACTTGTGACTGTAGATACACAGCAGATTAGAGCAGAAACCAACTTTCCCTTGTATTCCATTTTCGGACTTGCAGATAGTTGGGAAGAAGAGAAGAAGGCAGTATTCACGTAATAGGAAAAGGATTACCTTTAACCTTTGCCTTAACTTGATTTGATTTGATTTTGCTGATTTGACCTCAACCTTTCTTGTCTAACCTTTTCTTTCTTTCTTCTTCTTTGAATAGCTTAGGAACTAAGCACTTTCTCTTACTTCTGTGATTTCTGACTGAGCCAGGAAAAAGTGAACGTTGCCTTGGAAGAAAAATGGAGGGATTTACTCGCTGAAATCAAATCGGGCTTGGTTTGGTTATCACTTAGCCCGTTAGATATCTTGCTTTGTTTTCTTTTGGGCCTTTTTTAATGATTTGTAACCCATTGGATTTAATTCTTATTCTCCATCCTCTTGGGCTACTGCAGTGATGAGTTTTTGGCCTGTAAGACTAAATAAATAGTTAGCAACATATAATCATAAATAATCAACATTTTATTATTTATTTTGTCCAATATCATAATGTTTGTCATCATTAATTAATTTAATTAATTTCTTAACTCAACAAAGGCATTCTTCTATCTATGGGAATATGGGATTGTACCAATGTGTTCAATATATGACTAGGTAGGTGCTCATTTTTTTATATTATAAATAATTTGGTAATATGCATTGATATTTTAAAATTATTGTATTTTATCCTGCTATAATTTTGATTCAATTTATTTGAAAAAGCACAAAACGCAAATGACATTTTGTGGGTAAATAATAATTTTTATGCAAATAAAAATAAAATGGCATCGACGTTTTGTATTAAAGAGGATGTGACAGCAGGGAAGAGGGTGGTCGCCACTGTCGTGTTGTGTCTCGTGTTGTGTCTGTAGGACTTGTCACGATGGACTTGTCGTTCTTCATCTCTCTCTCTCTCTGCTGGGGTTCGCCTCGCCGCCGTCCCTGGTGTTCCCCATCGCTGCCGTCGCCGGAGTTCAGCCGCTCTGTCACTGTTAGACCAACCCTCTGCTGCTCCCCTCATCTTCTCTATGCATCTGTGGGCTTTCTATTCACCATCGCGGGGCCTGGGTTCTGGTTCCTCTCCCGTCACACTATGTTCTACTGCGCCGCCATCGCTAGAGTTTCAATCGCTCCGTCGTCGCTGGGCAAGGGTTTCATTGCTCCCCCATCATTGTTGTACATCTGCTTTGTCTCTACTATCGTTGGCAAGGGTTTCGTTCTTCCTTTCTTTATGTTTTCTTAATTTTTGAAGAATATAAACATCACTTTTTTCTTTCTATTTTTTTAATTTCTGTTGTTGATTTTGAATCTGAAATTGCGCTTGATGATTGGTGAATTGTTGTTTAATTTGAAATTTCTATTAAATTTATTTCGTAGTTGTTGCTGATGCTAAATTGTTGGGTGGAAAGAAAAGGGTTGAGGGCAGTGGATGGGTGGTAGTGATTTAGGATGACGAGCATATTTTCTTTTTGGTTTTATGTCCAATAATTGTAGATGTTCATATTCTTGGATTGTTTGTTTAAAATTCTTGTTACATAAGACCATCTTTCTTTAATCTAACATATATTGTCGAATTTGGAGTTCATATACTTACATATTTATTCATGAATATTATTAGATTAGATATGTGTTTATGTGTTGTCAAATTAGGTGAATGCTAGCCGGCAGTTTGTTGGAGTAGCTGACTAGCTGAGATGCTTGGACCAGTGGACTTCAACAAAGACATGAAGTTTTGGAAACTTTACAAATACAATGGTTCTTCCTAATTAAGTGGCATATAATAAAGGATGTTCCCAACACTCAATTTTGTTACATTCATATATATCACCGTTGAAAATGAGAATAGGGACGTTACTTACACTAAGGACACACAAGAGGTAATTCTTAGTTTTCAGTGTTTAGGAGACAGATTGCTGCTTGTGTTTGATTAGGAGAAAAGTGTTTGTTGCAGCATAACCATGTGAAAAGACTATTCAAATCCTTTGTTAAATTGCAATTTCCTTAAACATGTGCTTACATGGTTTGCAAATTGGACTAAAGCAGGGTCTGGAGATGCTGAATATCTTCAAAAGCTATTCTGTCAAGACATCTCTACTAGATGATTTTGACTTCTATGAGAATCGAGAGAAATTTCTTTGTTCAGATAAAAAATTCAAGGGGGAGTTTGATGGTTTATTCTAGCTTCTTATGAAAAGCATAAACCAATTTTTCACTTTGCTAAACTAATAAAAAATTCAGGTAGTTTTGTAAGAATCAGTCATCTTTAATGTAAGAATCTTTTTGTTATCTAATGTACTAGTGATCTCTGATTTTGTTAGTGTATATATCAATTTTGTGTTGCTTTACTTAAATCATGGATTATTAATTGAGATCCTTAATTACTTCTTTTTCTTTGAATGATGGCCAATCTTTAAAAATGAAATCACTTAGTTTTTATGTCAAATTTTCCTTTCCTTTTTCTAAAATAGTAGAACATTTAAGATTTATATTTTAAATAAATCAAATTATATAGTTAATATTAAATAAATTAAATTAAATAATTTTGTCCTATTTATCAATTATATTACCAATTAATATATTAATATTAAATATTTAATATTATATTAAATTATTTGATATTTGGATATCTAAACAAATTAATTATTGAATATAATATTCTTTTTATTTTCTTTCTAATTTTGTAACTTTAATATGGGTACAAGATAAATAAATCTTTATATTATTTGGAGAAAGATAATATTCTAATTTATTACTAATTATACTAAATATAAATCATACTATAATTGTACAAATAATTTACTCTTTATTTATTAGGTGTGTGAATATGTGAACCTGCAGATCAGATCTGCGGATACATATCCACAATTGACCAGTTTAGATAATTAAACATAGCAATTAATATTTTCTTAATTATAATTTAGAGTTAAATACTAGTGAATAAATATCACGAATACATACTAATGAATAAAGTATTTTTTATTTAAAATTTACATTTAAATTATATACTTTTATTTATTATTTTTAGAAAATTATGAAAAGAACTCAATTCAATTATAACGTACTAATTCTGTCTGACATTGTAAAATCCTATAATCAAATCAACTTAAAAATATATATAAATCCTTACAAAAAAATTGGCAACATTAATTTAAAATATGTATAAATAATTATGATAACAAAGAAATAATAATAATAATAATAATAATAATAATAATAATAATAATATAATAATAATAATAATAATAATAATAATAATAATAATAATAATAATAATAATATAAAGTGGACTATAGTTTACATATACATTCGAAATTTTAAAAAATTAATTTTTATAAATATTATAAAATTTATTCTTACTGAATAATTTTTATATTAAAAATCTTTTTTAATAATTAAATATCTCTGATAGTCTTTTATAGTATTTTTTTAAATTAAATCTTACAAAATTTTTGAATTCAGTGATAAAAATAGACAAAAACTCTAACTTCAGTCGTACAGTAGAGAAATAAAAATCTTGAATAGTTATATTTTAAATATATATTGATATCTAACAAGAAAAAATCATAATTATAGACACCAAAAACAAACCTATTACCTTTTTTTTAAAAGAATATAATATTATAACTATTAATAAAATCTCATATTTTTTATTTTTATTTTTATTTTTTTATATATATTAATCTTTTTTGTAAAAAAATATATTTTTAAGTTATTTTTTATTTATTTCTTTCTTTTAAACATATTTTTTCTTTATTTTTCTCTCATATTCAAGAGACAAATATATTTTTAGAGTATTGATAAAATGGTCTCTCTAGATTGGTATCCATCCTAGACCAATAAAATATTTGTCGCATCCTACAACTACACCGATCCTTTTAGAGTGTGGATCTTATCCAATACGATGACAGTGTAGATCAGATAATATTCGCCATTATTTTCATCAACGCTTATGTTAGGTAGCGTTTGGAAGAGTGAGAGACTGAGAGACTGAAATTGAGAGATAGAGACTGAGAAACTGAACTTGAGAGATAGAGACAGAGAGACCGAGACTGAAATAAGTTTCAGTATTGTATTTGGTGTAAAGTAGAAGACAGAGACTAAAATAAGAATGAAGTTCTAATTTAACTTGTACACAGAGTAAACTTGAAATTAATTAAGGTGAATTCTATGTTTAATTAAGGTGAATTCTATGGTGTAGAAAGAAAAAAATTTCTACACCTATAGATATGTGTTGGTTCATTGGAGAGTTTGACAAGTGTTTAAAGAAGGAGACAAAGTTTATGCTCTTTATAGGAATGATATAAAAAAATTCTCTTTTTATATAGAATTTAAGTGAGTAATTATTTTCATTATGACTAATTATGTTGACATAATAATAGACCTCATCATAAATTGGATTTCTGTTTTATTATTGTTCGAAAAATAACGACTCAGTTTAAGCTATTAACCATTTAATCTAAATTTATTTTTTATTTACAAAATATATAGTAAATTATTTTATATAGCAATATTGTTTAAAAATAAAGGGTTGTATGATATCTAATAAAAAAAATATTTGTGTCATAAGTTTTATATTATTAAATTGTCTTAAAAGCATGTTTACCGTCACAAAATTTAAAAATTGTAAATAACAATATAATAAATAATATTTTTTATTGTTAACTTTTAATTTAATTAAACGTATTTAGTGAATTTAGATGCTAGCAAAAATTAGTGTAATTTATTTTATTTTAATAATAAAAAGATCATTAAGTATGTATTGCTTATAATATAAAAAAAATTAATTACAAATGGATATTATTAGTATGACTAATTATGTAATATGTGAGTCATATTTCTGGAATACATTACAATTGTATTTTGGCTTACAATATAACACAATGAATATATTTTTTATTTGGAGCTTATTTATTCCATTGATTTCTATAATTTTATGAAATTTTTAATTAAGTTTTTATATTTTTTTTTAATTGAGTCTTTGCTCTAAAGTTTTTTTAATTGAGTCTCTATACGGTAAAAAAGGACCTAATTAAAAAAAATTAATGCAGAAACCAAATTAAAAAAATATAAAGACCTAATTGAAAATTTTACAAAATTATAGAAACCAACAAAATAATTAAACTTTTATTTGAATTTAACAAAGTTTATTATAATAGTAATAACAATAATAAATATGGATTAAAAATAAAAATAATAAGTTAGTTTATTAAAAGATTAAAATGATTCAAAGTTCAAACAAAATAAAATATATAAACTGAAGCCTTTTATTGTAGTTGTTAAAGATCGATAAAAAAATAATTTTGTGGTGAGGTTTATCATCTTACTAAATTTAATTTTAATTAGTATAATTAGTCAATCAAAATTTTGACCTAACCACTTGTAGAAAAAATAAGGCCCTTGTACTTCTCCTGCAAAGAGTACAGATTTTGTCCCCCTTTAAACACTTGTCAAGCTCTCTAATGAACCAACACATATCTATAGGTATAGAAATTTTTTTCTTTCTACACCATAGAACTCACCATTAATTAATTGAAATGATGACATTTTAGGTGTAAAATATTATTAAAGTTTCAGTCTTTGTCCCACCAAATTTTAGTCCCTGTCCCCACATTTTGGAGGTACTTTAGGCTGCGTTTGTTTTTGTAAACAGGACAGGACATGACACTGAGACAAAGACATTGAGACAGAGACACTAAAAATTATTCTTTATGTATTGTGTTTGGATACAATGGACAAGACACTAATGTAATGTCTAGTATTCTGTTTGGATACATATAAACAAGACTAAAATATAATGTAAAATTACTAAAATAGGCCCATCTAATTTTAATTTTCATACCCACCTCTCACCGTCTCTGTCTCTGTGTTGCACTCCTTGGCTGCCACCCTACTCTTCTCCACCCTAACTCTTCTCCACCCTAATTCATGGGCCGCCGTTAACGACATCTTCTTCCTCACCAAGGTCAATTTTTTACACTCTCTCTCTATATTCATTTTGATTGTCGTTTTTGCTTCTTCAGTTGTCATTTTGTGTTTCTTGTTTCTTTCGCGTTCGAGAGGCACTGCGTGGTCTTCACTGTTGGGACTTCCATTGCCTCCGTTGCCATTGTTTGGATCGGTCTCTTCATTTCTCAGTGCTTTCCATTCATATCATCTGATTTGATTATTTGATTGGGTTCATTGATTGTAAGATTGGTTGATTTCTTATTTTAGGGTATTCATTGCGCCATTTCCATAATGAATAGGTTGAACAAAGGCTTGAATCAATTGAAAAAGCTGTGAGTCTTTCTGTATCTCATTTTTTTTCTTCTTAATTCTAATTCTAATTCTAATGGATATGTCTATCTCATTTTTTTAATCAATTGAACAAAGGCTTGATCAATGTGTTGAGAGAGTAATCTACTTGGATTCTGATGTCATAGTTGTTGATGACATTCAAAAGCTTTGGAAGGTTTTTCTGAAAGATTCAAGTTCAAAAGTCATTGGTGCTCCTGAATATTGTCATGCAAATTTCACAAGATACTTCTCGTATGAGTTTTGGTCAAGTTCAGAGTTCCTTAAGACCTTTGAAGGGAAGAAGAAAAGGCTTTGTTATTTCAACACTGGGGTTATGGTAATGGACTTGGGTAAATGGAGAAAAGGTGAATACACCAAGAGGATTGAGAAATGGATGAAAGTTCAGAAGGAAAGAAGGATCTATGATTTGGGTTCACTACCTCCATTCTTGCTTGTTTTTGGTGGTGATGTTGAGCCTATTGAACATAGATGGAATCAACATGGTCTTGGAGGGGACAATGTTGCTGACAGTTGCAGGAGTTTGCATCTTGGTCCAGTTAGTTTGATGCATTGGAGTGGTAAAGGGAAACCATGGAAAAGGCTTGATGCCAAGAAGCCATGCCTTGTTGATTATTTGTGGAAACCTTATGATCTTTACTTACAGCATGATCATCATCATCACCACCATAGAATTGCCAAGAGATTAGCAGATTCATGAATTTTTTTCAAAGGGAATTTAGAAGATTTGTATTGGTTAGTTTGTAGAGTGACCAAGATTCTTTGTTTTGTATAGATAGAAAACCATAGAAAGATTTTTACAATTAATACATTTTTGTTTACTGCTTTAATAAAAACAAGTTGAATATATTTGTTGTTCACACCCCTTTTCTTCCATCATCTTCAGTAGGCAAAATTTGACCCAAAAGTTGCTTGAAGCTACAAGAAGAGTCCATTAACAAGGTAAGGATGGAAAGCCATAATTAGCTAACAAGACCAGATTAGCTGATTTGATTGCTTCATCTGAAAATTGCCAAAGTTTCTCTTAATAGATAAAGTTGGCATAAATCCATACAGACATGTGGTTCGGGTGAGTTATGTTCAGCTTTAAAAAAAATAACCCGAATGGAACTGAATGCCAGAATTATTGGAAAAGAAGAGTAAATTGAGAAGTGTTTGAAATTTTTCCTAATTAGCATGAATTGTTCTGGAAACATAAAGTTACAACTTTTTAGTTACAGCATAAACAAATAAGGCTAAAACTACCATAGTTACACTATAAACTCAATGCAAAATTGAAACAAAATCCTAAATTCTGCACTAACATAAAGTCAAATTCTGCATTAAAAAACTGCACTAATACAAACTCAATGCAACAACAAATCAATATCTCTCTGCATCAACATTCTACACTATAAACTCAATACAAAATTGAAACAAAATCCTAAATTCTGCACTAACATAAAGTCAAATTCTGCATTAAAAATCTGCACTAATAAAAACTCAATGCAACAACAAATCAATATCTCTCTGCATCAACATTCTACACTATAAACTCAATGCAAAATTGAAACAAAATCCTAAATTCTGCACTAACATAAAGTCAAATTCTGCATTAAAAATCTGCACTAATAAAAACTCATTGCAACAACAAATCAATATCTCTCTGCATCAACATTCTACACTATAAACTCAATGCAAAATTGAAACAAAATCCTAAATTCTGCACTAACATAAAGTCAAATTCTGCATTAAAAATCTGCACTAATAAAAACTCATTGCAAAATTCAATTTAGAACCACATTAAATGTATCACATGTCACATTGTAACACACAAATTAAACATAAAACGTAATACTAATTTCAGTCATTTGTTTATTGAGAAGAGATTAACTCTAACTCTAACTATACAATATAGCTCTGGCAAATCCAGCTTTCTGAGTATGTCCTAGTGACCAAAAGGTTTTCTCCAGTTGAGGATTTGTGGAGAACTTGAGTGCAGTCGAAATAATTTCGTCATCTGTGAAGCCAAGCTCGCTAAGCATGTCACCAACCTTTTTTTCTTCATGAGTGTTTATCATAGCCTGAGCAAATGCATCCAAACGTTTTCCATGTTGATCAAACACATATTTTAGGGTCTCAGTTAGCTCCTTCATCATGTTGGTGTCCTTCGTCACCTTAGATGAATGTGGCTTCTTTCCTTGTTTTTTCTCAGAGGATGAAGCCACAGAGTTAGATTGTTGGGGAAGAGATTCACTGAAATCATGAGTTGAGTTGAACATAAAAAATTCTTCGTCATCCATTGCTTCATCTCCATCTTTTTGGACTTCTTCTTCAGCGTCATTATCACTTACAGCATCCACTCCACTTGCTCTTTCTTTACAAAATATTTTCTCCAAACGTGGATATAGAGGAAAGGGCTTTCCTGGAGTATACAACCTTTGTCCTTGTTTCTAGGAAAAGAAATTACAAAAATATCATAAAAGGACAAAAATACATGTTGCACAAAATATAAATAATTTAGTAAATTCAAACTAGTGAACCAACCTTCAAATATGCAGCTAGGATCTCTTTGTTATCCACAACCACACATTGCTTCACATCATCCCATCCAAAACCGCTACAGGCTGCCATGTCAGCTGCAAATTGATACTTCTCTTTTAGCCTTTTAACTTTATTCTTGCAATGGCTTATTTGAAAACCACCACCTGGAAATTTCTCATTCATTTTTGTCGTAAGCTTTTCAAAAGAACCAGGTCTAAACTGACCCGCATCAGCTCTTCTTCCTTCAATGACAAGCTCCTCCATAAAACCGACAAATGCTTCTGTCTCTTCGTCAGTCCAGACATGTCTGTCCATTTGTCCCTATAATCTAGATTAACTCAATCAAAATTCAAGTAAACATTTAAGATATACATGATGTATTCATTGTAATAACTCATAAAATATGATATATTTAATAAAGTACTACATGTAGTTCACATAATTAAAGTTTTACAATTAACTCTTACAACAAATGTCCAACCAAACAAATTGAAAGATTCTAATAAAACACACATGTAACAAATAAATTAACTAATTGATACGGGAATTCATCCAATCATTGTACATTTCGTTTGCTAAATTGTCTCGCCAAGCAGTCTAATCATTGATGCCCTCTATGCTCTCAATCATGTCATCATCGCCATCTTCGTTACCACTATGATCATCTCCAATAAGCACGTGCTCCTCTTCAAGAAGTGTGTCCTCTTCAGGATCGAATTCCATATTAAGCCGAATAAAGTTTTGCAGTAGACAACAAGCAATAATTATTTTATTTTGTGTCTTAATTTTGTAGAAACAAGGACTCCTCAAAATTGCCCATCTCTTCTTCAATAAACCAAAACAACGCTCAATAATGTTTCTAGCCGAAGAGTGCTTCTTGTTAAAATATTCTCGAAAATTCCTAGGAGCATTTCTACCATGAGCCCATTCTTGAACGTGGTATCGAGTATGCCTATATGGTGCTAAAAATCCCTTGCAATTAGTATAACCCGCATCTACTAAATAATAATTCCCTATAAATCGAAAGAGATACATTATGAGGACTATGAAATTTGACTGAGCTAAAAACATTGAAATGTTTTTATTACTTAAAAATTAATACTTACATACCAATTGGTATCTTGAGGTTATTACGACGTGAAATGGCATCTCTAAGGATTCTTGAATCCGAAGCGGATCCTTTCCATCCACTAAGTACGTACACAAAGTTCATATCTCGATTGCATACGCCTAGGACATTAGTTGATATCTTACCTTTTCTTGTTCGGTATCTTGATTTATCTTTTTCAGGGACAGTCATATCTATATATGTTCCATCTAATGCTTCTAGACAACCCTAAACCAAAGAAACTCACATGTCAAGACTAATTCTATACAAAATTATAGATTATACAAAACCACTACCTCAATTATTTATTACATTTACCTTGAACCATTTCCATTTGGGATCTATACAGTCATCTGGAACAGGAACAACTTTTGCAAATAATATACTTTGAACACGTATGACCGAGGATAACACCTTGTTGAAATACCTACTTATTGTTTCTCCTGACCTATAAAATCTAACTTGAAGCGTGCGATTCTTTTTATGATGAGCTAGTATTATTAAAAACGTAATCACTTGTTCAGGTATACTTACACGACATTCATCTTTTAATCCACCTTGAACTTTTAGTAACTCACACAATCTTCCTAATGCATCTACGCTCATCCTTAATTCCCAAATACAATTTCTATCGCCCTCTCCTATTAAGCGGTTTAATACATTCCGTCTTAAGGGATTAGTATTAATTTCTCTATTCCTAATCAACAAATGTCCTCTTCTCCTTTTTCTCAAATATAAAAATACAAACATCAAAACTAATATCGTTACTACTTCAAGCTCAGCCTGAATCATAAAATAAAAATAAATAAATCGTCTAAATTGCTCAAAGCGATCCGATGGTTCCATTCTTCCCTAAACAACACATAAAAAATAACTTATATAATTAACACATTCTAATAATTATCAACAACAATAAACACAGCAACCATAAGAGCAACAGCAATGAAACTCACTGATTATATTAATTTTTAGTTCAAACTAATAATAAGAGACAAATTCAATGTAATTTTTTCATTCATTCTTTTAATATGAACATAATACATCAACATATTAAAATTCAAAATAATTTTTTCATTTATTCACTCACACTATCATTGTAAACATTTGAGATTTTATCAAAGAAAAGAATACAACTCTTATTTTTATATGATTTTCAGATTGGAAAATCATAAAAAAAAATTAAAAATGAAAAAAATGAAAATAAAGCAGAACGAAATTCTTTTGAATAGAAAAAAAAATAAGAAGCAATAAGGAGAGATGCAAAGTAATACCTAGTTATATGACCGATAAAGAGAATAACAGTATTCCAAGAATTGTAACAGGAACAAACGGTAATTGGCTATTAGAAATATTGTTATTAGATTAACTGCACAAAAAAATCAATAAACACGAGATAAAAAGATAAAAAATCAGAAAAGAGAAGAAGATAAAAAAAAAACAAGACAAGAATCGGAAACAAAAAAGAAGATACAGAATCAGGAAAAAGAAGAAGAAGAAAGAGAGACAGAAACAGAGAACAAGAAGAAGATATTATTGTGAAAGAAGTGAAGAAAGAAGAAGAACAGAACGAAATACAAAATCACAATAGAAAGAGCAAGAAGAAGATCAACAGTAGAAAGAGAGATCAAGAAGAAGGGAGAGTACCTGGAAACGACGACAGAGAAGTTTAGGTTAGGTTTTTCACAAGAAGAAGATCAAGAGCAGAAAGAGAGAGCAAGAAGAAGAGAGAGTATTGAGAACGACGGCAGAAAGCTTAGGTTAGATTTTTCACAAGATAATAAAAGGGGGTAATAGGGGAATAATGAAAAATTACTATGGGCAAAAAGGGAAAAAAATTTCATTAAAAATCCCGTGTCCACCTTCTTATTTCCGTGTCCACCAGTGTCCTTCGTTTAGAAGTGGACACAAAAATGAAAAAAAGTGTCTTAGAGACATTGTGTCCATTGTCCATGTCTCTCTATCCAAACACGTTTTACATATGTATTGTCCATGTCTTTGTGTCCTGTCCACCCTAAACAAACGCAGCCTTAGAAATTTTGGGAACATATACTAAAATTTTAGTACTAATCTTTGAACCAACAAATATGATACTGAGTCTCAGTCTCCGTCCTAGATATTTGATTATTCTGTTGGTCCCTATAGTTTTGCGAAATTTTTAATTAGGTCCCTATACTTTTTTTCTTTTAATTGAGTCCTTGCACTAAATTATTTTTTTAATTGGATCCCTACACTTTTTTTCCTTTTATTTGGGTCCTTACACCAATTTTTTTTAGTTGTGTCCCTATAAAATTAAGCCAATTACTACTAAGAGGGACCTAATTGAAAAAAAAAATTAGTGCAGGGACCCAATTAAAAGAAAAAAAGTATAGAGACCTAATTAAAAATTTTTGTGAAATTATAGGGACCAACAGAGTAATTAAACCTCCTAGATACTGAAATTTTTGTTTTCTCGTTTTCTTACTTTGGCTATCTTTTATGTCATAAAAAAGATTTTAATTTTCTTTTAGTACCATATTAAATTAACTTTAATATATAAGTTTAAATTAAAGTTCAAAATCTGTCATCAACATCATCACTTTAACTTATCAAACTGTTAATGAAGTAAGTTCGAATTGGCTATCGTTCTTTCTTGATTCAGTTGTAAATCTATAAACAAATCAAAGTTATGATGTCACTATATTAATACAATAATAGTTTATCATTATTTTGTTTAAATACTTGATTAAATTCACATTAATTGCTATTATTTTTATTTTAAACTTGATCCTAAATAAATTTATTTTCATTAGCTGTTGTTACAAAAGTGATAATAAATTTTGATCTTTAAAATATTTTTTGTAACAATTTAAACTTTTGTGTCATAATATTTTGTTACAAAATACTACTTACTTTTGTAACATTTTTTATTCTTAGTTACAAAAATAGAAAATTTATTTTAAAACATTTAATTAAATAATTGATATATCAATTAATTTTCTAAATACGCTAACTTAACATTTATATAATATATAATCATATAGATAATTAGAATATCTTACATGTCATTAAGATTCTTTTACAATAAAATAAATTCTACAAATTTAACTAAACACAACTTTTTCCTAACATAAAATTGTATCATATCGAATTTATAATTCTTGACTCTTCTAGCATATTTCAGTCAATATAAAGTCTAGCATGTTGGCATCAATTTTGTACCCCTGCAAATATGAGCAATGAAAACCAAAATTAAAAAACCACATATAACACTATCTTCATCAAATAAAAATAAAATTAGAACTTACAAGTTAAAATTAACTAATTCTTTAAAAATCTATTCTCAAAGTTTAAAACTAGACAATCAAGAATGAAAATTATCAAAAATTGACAATTGAATATATAAACTCGGTCTAATTAATCATAAGTCAATTCATTAAATTTACATAAGTATCAATTGTCAAACAATCACTACAAAGCACAATTTTCACCAAAGTTCTCATAACAAATATACTTGACTTTTGGAAATAGTTTGAAAATAGAAAAGTATAGCAAGAATGGAAAAATAAAATTGAATAACAACTTAACAACTAAGCCACACTATCTTGAACTTTCTTGACAACTAAGCCACACTAATCCAAGGAGTATTAAGCATCTTTCATTTAGGCACTAATAAAGCATTATATATTAACAATCTGGTACCTTTAATGTTTTTCGCTTTTTGAGTTGACAATCTAGAACTGTAAACATAAAGGATGTCACCAAAATATGCAAACCATCAAACTAAAGAAAATTATATACAAGACAGCAGAATGACTGATACAAGTAAGATAACAAAAAGAAAATTTAGCAGTGATTCTTAAGAGGTTTATCAATTAAAAGATGGTCATATTTGCCTTAGAAATCTACATTAAGAAATTAAGAATAAGTATATGATATGCTTAACCATTCATTGCCGATTGTTATAATTAGCTTGTAATATATTCAAAAGTTACATCATTCAAAGATTCAACTTTGCAAATCTATGAGCAGTTATGAAAATTTTTTACACGTCAATCATAAACTTCATAGTTCATAGAAAGGAGAAATCAAAGGCTTCCTAATTTGATCAAGTAATGACATCAAAAATGATTAAAAGCAAATTTATAAGACTAACCAAACGGAATATCACAAAGCAAAAATTAAGTTACGGGACATCTTCAAGAGAACTGCACCATTTTAGAAACGAATAGATAAAGGACATTATCAAAACCTATTGACTTAAATATCTCAAGAAATTTTTGGTGAATTATATATTTGCCAAAGAGGTTGGTGATTCCCTTCCCAAGATCATTTTGTTTCACAATTGACTCTCCAACTAAAACCTGCACAAAAATAACATTTTGGCACATTAACATTATATGACATAATTACTTGCAAACATATTGGTTACAAAGATTGAATTAAAATACTTATGTACATTTTAAATTTGCAATACTTATAGTTTTAACATTAGCTTCTTGCAAATATGTAATATCATTTGGTGTGAAAAGACTAGATTCTACTACCATATGAAAAAGCCATAAAACCATTAGTAGGATACTTTCAAAATTAGATAACAACTTTCATATAACTATAATTAACAAAGAGAAGGCTACTTACAATTATGTTTCTCTTGCAGTTTGTTGCTTGTTAAATTAAAATAATGTATACATATTTTTGCATGACTCAAAAAATAGAACAATAAAAAAAATTATACTATATTATCTAAATTATATTCCATTCATTGAGTCAAGCACACAATTACAGAACCCTAATAAAGCTCCATTCTCTTAAACTTCAATTCTTTAACATAAAAGCAAATAAGCACACACACAAATAAGCATTCAACCATAAACCAAAAAAATTCACAAACACCTCATAATCTATTCAATTAATCCATCATCAAAACATAATCTATGCAGTTCCAATCCGAAATGCTCTCATATTTAAATATTATCATTAAGCATTCTAAAAATGCTATCATGAAAAAGTAACTACAAGATATTAAGCATTCCAAATTAAAAATGCTATCATGTTTATTTGAGCTAACATCAGTAGATTATCAACTAACAATACAGTTAACAATACTCAAATAAATTGCACTACCTTCAGCAGAGAAGCAATCAAAGAAACCAGACCAAACCAGCAACAGAGGAAGGAAAGCCGAATCAAACCAGCAGAAGTAGAGCACGATGCACAGGACGCAGAGGAGTAGAGATGACGGAACGGTGACCACGAACGACGCCGACGACCACACCACGCAGTGACGGCGCACAAGACGGGACGAAGACCACCGAAGACCATGATTCCAACGCACACGACACGACAGTGGAGTAAACGATGGTAGAAGAGGAGAGGAGACGAAGACGAAGCGGACAGTTCACTACCAAAGGCTACGTTTCATCTTGCCGCAGGAGCTCCATTGTGTTTGGTGGAGTAGACGATGCAGAGATGAGTAGTGAGGCGCGAGTTAAAGGTTGAGCACTTAGGGTTTTCTTACTGATTCACCCTATTATTTTTTACATTCTTGTAACTTGGTAACTTAGTTTTTTTTCTCCTTTATATTTGATTATTGTAGTTTATAAATATAATTTAATTAAATTTTTTTATGCTTTCACAAATTAATTTTTAGTTAATATTAAAAATCTGATTACGAATAAAAATTATATATTAATTTTTTTAAAAAATATAAAATAATATTTATAATTTTTAAAAATTAATGAATACAAATAATATGTAAAAAAATTTTAATTTTTGAAACAAAATAAAATTATTTCAAAAAAATTATATAAACAAATTTTTTTTACTTTCAAAGTGATTAACATTTTAAAAAAAAATTGTTATAAAATATACTTATATTTTGTGGCAAATAAATAACTTGTTATAAACAATGTTGAATAATTTTGTGACAAATTTATTTTTTGTTACAAAACAATTAGAGTTTTTGAAACAAAAAGAAATCTTGTTACAAAACAATTGGAGTTTTTGAAACAAAAAGGTATTTTGTTACAAAATATTACGAATTTTTGCAACTTCTTTATCTTTTGTTACAAAATATTTTGTAACAAAACAACAGTTCGTTACAAAAACTAACATGATTTGTAACAACTAAAATTAGATTGTTACAAAATATTAGCATATTTTGTAACAATTTATAATGTTGTTACAAAACATTATTCTTCTGTAACAATCACCAATTATTATTACAAAAAATTATTTTTTGTAACAATTTTAAATTTGATACAAAATTTTTGTTACAAATATTTCATTTTCTTGTAATGTAAGGTTATATTTTTTTCAAGGATTTAATTATAATTTTAAATTTTTATGGATTTAAATGTCTATGAAATGAAAGTTAGGGATATATTTGTCATTTTGATAAAAAATTTAAATATGATTCGATTTAAATTGTGTAAACAGCTCGGATCGAATCAGATGTGATAATTATAAAAAAATCGATTTTTTTTATTCTGGTCAGGGGCGGAGCTAGAAGAAATATTAGAGGGGGGCTAAAAATATTTACACAATAAAATAATATTAAAATAAATTTTTGAGGAGAACTAAACTGAAATTTATGTATAATTTACATGTAAAAAATTAAAATTAAGGGGGGCCGTTGCCCCACTTTTGCAGTATGTAGCTCCGCTCCTAATTTTAATTTATTCAAAATATTTTATTGACCGATTTAATAATACGTCCAATAGCAATATGACACACGTGTCATCTTTAAAAAAGACATTTTTAATATCTTTATCAGAGTGGTCGTTATCTAAAATTATTATGATAAAATTTAAGCATTAAAAGACATAAATAATTAATCACCAATTTAAACATCAGCAAGAATTCTAATTAAAGTGTGACTATCCACTGAGTTTCAAAAGGAGTTTCATCTAATTATTATTAATTAGTTTATTTATATTATATTTAAAATAAAATATAATTGATAAACTTCATAATAAAATTGTTAAGCATAATTAGACATGAAATAGTGAATATGTAGTAAAAATAAGTTAAAAATGATAGATCTTATAAACTAATATTCAAAAATGTATATGATGCACAACAAAAGAATATAATATAACATATGTAAGAAAGACCGGATATTACTATTTTAAAGAATATTTTATGTTGCAAAAAGAATTATAAGTGGACAAACGAAAATGTGAAAATACGAAGTTGTATGGATTTTGAGAGAAAATTATAAAGTCATAAAAATAAATTTGTCAACTTATGTATTTTCAAATTACTATTCAAATATAATATTTTAAAATAAACTTTCTTAAAGAAATTTATTATTTAAAATTTGAGATGGTAATAAGATTGAGAGGGACAGATTTTTATTCTATTTGACTCCGTTCTATTTATGATAGATTGTCTATCTGATCCACTATGAAATAAGGTAGAGTACAGTGTGAATTTATTTATGGATAAGGTGATTTATAATATAATGTATCTTATTTTATATATTTTCTAATATATTATATAATATATATTTAAAAAATTATAGATATAGTAAAAGAAGTGGGTATTAAATTTAACATTATTAATTTAGTATGTTTATTTTTTTTATAAAGTTAATCTAAAATAAAAATAAAACTTAAAAATAAAATTTATATATCACAATTTCACAAACCACTAAATGAATTTAGAAACCTTAAATTAATTTTGCCGTTTCTCAAATTTGTTTTACAGAGACCATAAGTTCTTTCTTCTTCCTCTATCCTGCAACTCTAACTTCTTTTTTTTTTCTTTTTTTTAACATTTTATTGCTTTTATTTTTTATTTTATTAATATGTATGAAATATGGAATAATTAAGTTTTATATTTGTTTAAAAAAATTTGATTTTTTTGTGGATATATAGGATCGTGTAGGATAGGATTGAGAATTTTAGGATGCAGGTAGGGTTGAGAGATTCTCAATCCGCGAATAAAATAAAGTTGAATTTTAAAAATATTTTTAACTCGTAGATAAAATTAAGATAGAGTCTAAACCCTATTTTACCCATTGTCAGCCCTAACCCTTCTTTACAATAACCTACATAAATTTTATCTTACAGATAGTAAAAAATTAAACACTATTTTAACCCGATGAATATTTATTTCATTTCTACCGATCCTAAATCCGATCTCATTCCGTCAAAAACTCATCCTACACGAATAGAAGATAGAATGAATACATGCGAATCCGAATAATATTGTCATCCCTATTTAGAATTTAAAAAGAAATTTGAATAATTCAATTTAATTGTAAACTAATTATTATTAGTTGCTATTGAAAAATTAATCTTAAAATTAAAGAAAGAGTATTTGATAAACATAAAAGTACTTTTAATTAAAAAATAAAAAAATATTTGAAAAATATTTTATTTAATTGGATTGACTACTATTAATTATATATAAAATGAAAATCAGAAAATTAAATGAAAGGATTTTATTTTATAAAAAAAAAATTAAAAGAATAAAAGAGAAAGAGGATTAAATGCATAAATGTATAAATGAAGAGAGAGAAAAAAAACATGATTAAATACATACTAATTTTGCTATGTTACCAACAATATTTTTGCTAACTCTGATAATATATTGGTACCTATATTTTTCGAATACATAAATGCATAAATGAAGAGAGAGACCCAAGATTATTAGTATGAAAAATGATGTATTATCATCATACAAAAATGCATGAATTACAATACAGTAGTATATATTAACCCACGCATGCATTAAGTTACTATGAACCCAAGAACACATGAAAATGAACACTCCAACTGTTCTGGCTATACCATATCCAGCTCAAGGACATGTTAATCCCTTGATGATACTTTCACAAAAATTAGCTGAGCATGGGTGCAACATCATCTTTGTTAACACTGAATTCATACATGACAAAGTGGTGAGTTCCATCAATAATAATAATAATAATAATAATAATAATAATAATAATAATAATAATAATAATAATAATAATGGATCATCATCAATAAAATTGGTGTCAATCCCTGATGGCTTGGAACCTGAGGATGATAGAAGCGATTTAGGAGAGTTATGTATCTCTATGTTAAGGACCATGCCCTCTATGTTAGAGAGGCTAATAGAAGATGTTAGGTTGAATGATGGAGTTACAATAAGTTGTATTGTTTATGATGGGATTATGGGGTGGGCTTCGGAAGTTGCAAAGAAAATGGGAATCAATGGAGCTTTCTTTTGGCCAGCATCAGCGGCTCTCTTTGCGTTGCAATACAACATTCCCAAGCTTATTGATGATGGAATCATAGATTCTCAAGGTAATATATAATATACTCCTATGTGCTCCCCTTTATGTTAGGGAAAGTACATATATTAAAAAAGAATTAGACTATGTTTTTGTCCTCAATATTTATAATTTTTAAAAATATTTTTAATATCTAATTTTATTTAATTTTATTTTTAATATTTTTATTTATGTCAAAATTATTCTTTGAAAATATTCAGAATAATTTTAATATAAATTAAAAATATTAAAAATAAAATTAAACAAATAAAAAATATTAAAACAAAATTAAATAAAATTAAATACTATAGGTATTTTTGTAAAAAATTATAAATATTAAAGACAAAAAAATATTTTTTTATTATATAAAAATATCTTAAATAAGATTTAATTAGATTTTTAATTTATGTAAATTGTTGCAACGAGTTATGGTTTTCAACTAAATGATGCTAAGCTGCCATGATTTAACTTATAACAAAGAGTGTATAATTTATGGGAAGCCACCACAATTTAACATGTGTCAAAGACAATTTATAAATAACATTGTATTTTGACAACAAGCTGTAATTCAAATGGTCTCAAGTCTCACTTCTAATTTTTAGAAAAAAAATAACATTATATTTTTATAAAGTTTAAAACTTTTTATTTATTACATCTTATATCTAGTATATATATATAATAAGTACATCAATAATGTTTTTAAAATTGATGAGTTTGGAAAACTCTTATTTAATTTTGATGATGAATAAACATTATTAAAATATTTAATTATAAAATTATTAATTTGATCTTAATTCATATTTGCTTAATTAATAATTTTGTTGTGCAGATTTTATGTTGGGCCGAAAAATGAGTTTGTAGTTTAAGCCCAATAATCAGCCTTGCTACAAGTTATATATTAAGTGGCTGAATTTTTATATTGATGGGCCAAGTTCAATGATGTTATAACCAAGCCCATGGTTAATTTTGATGAAAGTTTCTATGCTTGATCCGAAACAAGATTCATCAAGAAAGCAAATGTTAACTAGTTGGGCCAGTTTTAATTTTAATGCTACAAAGCCCAAATCTTATTATTGATGAATGCTTCCAAACTTGGTCCGAAACCAAGATAAAATGAAAGCAAAATGCTTCCAACGGATCCAAGCTTTTAACCATGTAATGGATTTCAAAAGCTATTATATTGTTAATTGATGCATGGGAAATATGAGAGAGAAAAGTTCAGCTGAATTGATTGATGGCCATAATGACTACACACCACTCTAAGCTAGGGAAGTAAAAGCAACTTTTACCAACAAAGTGGTTTATCACATTGAATTGCTTTTCTTCTAAGTTGTTTATTCTCTCTCATCTCTTTCTTGTTTCTTCTTCGGTCTTTGTCCAGGAAGCTATGGACGCTATACTCATCAACAAAGAAAAAGAAGAAGTTGCATGCATCAAGACCATCAAATTAATGATGGCAGGAAAAAGAAAAGTATGTAGTGGCTGAGATTGTCACCAAATGTGGTTAGATTTGGTGAGGTAATCTCGAGCTCTCCATGCTCAGAAAAGGAAGATGAAGATTCGGCCAGCAAGGGAGATTCTTGAAGCATGGCTTGTCTTTGATTCTGCTCAACCACCACAGGGAGTAGTTAGAGTGGCGAAGTGATGGTTAAGGCAGAAATTGAAGCAGATGAAGTCATCATCATCATGAAGCAACAAGGGCCAGAAATCCATCTTGGAGAGGAAGCCAAGGATGGAGAGGAAGCCAAGGATGGAGAGCCCGGATTGATGAAGAGTGATGATCAAGGAAGGACTAGAGGTAATTGCATGTTGGGTTTTGCATGGTTATCTCTTCTCTCTCTATGTGGCCGAACCGGTTCTGTTTGTTGAAGGAGGAAGAAGTTGGTTTGGTTTTGGCTTCAATAAGTGGAGGCTCCTCTCTTCTATAATAAGGGTAGACAACCACTGTTTGAAGCAAGGAGTAAATTTGAGAGTGCAAGGCACAGAGTTCTCAGAGCTACCTGAGCTAACAGTTTTCTCTTCTCCTTCAATGTTCTCTGTTTTGTAATTTTTTCTGTTTAATTTTGTCATGTCTTGAGTCTCATGGAAAAAGGCAAACAAGTGAGGTTTGTATGAAAAAGCCATAGAGCGGAAAAAGGCAGAGAGTACAAAATTAAAAGAAAAAGCCATAGATGTCTTAGAGGTCCTTTGTTCATCTATGTTGTGTATCATGATTCTGTGGGAATCCCCTTGTAAGTTGGGTTAGCACTTTACAAGTTGTAATCAAATTGATTATAGTGAAATTCCATCATGTTTGTGATGGAGACTGGATGTAGGCTGCACTGCACTTAGCAGCCGAACCAGGATATATCTGGGTGTAATCTTCTTCTCCTTTCTAATCCATTTCTGTTTTCAACTACACAGGAGTAAAAACCAGAATTATCTCGTGCCAAGTGACGAGACAAAAAAAAGTCTCGTGGCTAGGAACGAGACAAAACAAAAAGTCTCGTGTGTAGTGAAGAGATAAAAAGAGTAAAAGTTTCCAGAATTAGTCTGACAAGTCAGCAAGTGTTATCAAGCAAAAAAAGGGGGCTAAGATTCAACCCCCCCTTCTCTTAGCCACTGAAACCATCAATTGGTATCAGAGCTTGGTCTCAAAGAGATCAAGCTTTGCAGCTTGGAGAAAAGATCCTCATGACAGAAAACAGTGGCGCAAATGTGGTGTCTTACAATCCGGCTGAAGGTCAATCAAGCAACAGACCTCCCCTTTTCAATGGGAAAAATTATACCTATTGGAAGGAGAGGATGAAGATATTTGTACAAGCAGTGGATTACAGACTATGGAAGATCATCCTAGAAGGTCCTCAATTCCCATCTACCACAAGTGCTGAAGGAGTAGTCACTCTTAAACCAGAAGCAAGCTGGACCGAGGAAGATAGGAAGGAGGTGGAGTTAAATGCCAAGGCAATAAATCTGCTCAACTGTGCTATCAGCTTTGAGGAGTACCGACGAGTATCATGATGCACAACGGCAAAGGAAATATGGGACAAGTTGCAAATCACTCATGAAGGAACCACCATTGTAAAGAAGACTCGGACAGACATGTTAAACAGGGAATATGAAATGTTTGCAATGAAGGAAGGAGAGTCCATTGATGAACTGTTTGAACGGTTCAACTCCATCATTGTTGGCGTAGATGCTCTTGGAATTAATCATTCAGAATCTGTGCTAGTGAGAAGAGTGTTGAGATATCTTACAAAAGAGTAGGAAACAAAAGCTTTAATTATTTTTTAGAGTAGTAGCTTAGATTCCATAACACTTGATGATTTGAGAGGAAATCTTCTTGCTTTTCAAAACTCCTATTTGAAAAAAGATTCAAAAAAGAAAGGAATTGCTTTTTCTTCTGTGACTAACCCTCTGGATGATGAATCCAGTGATAATTCTTCTGAAAATGAGTTTGTGTTATTTGCAAAAAAATTCAGAAAAATGATGAAACTCAAAGGCAAAGGCAGCAGCTCAAGGAGGATGAAGAAAGACCTTAGCAAAGTAATCTGTTACAATTGCAAGGAAATGTGGCATTTTAAATCTGATTGTCCCAAGTTAAAGAAGGAGGAAAAGCCGTAAAAGGAAAAGAAGAAAGGACTGATGGCTTCATGGGAAGATTTGGAAAATGATTCAGATGATGATGATGAAGAATCTGAGACTAAGTCACAGCCTTATCTCATGGCAAATGAGGTAGATCAGGTATTCTTTCAAAACCCTGACACTGAAGACCTTCATCTTATGATAGATCACCTCTCTGAAAAAATAATATGTTTTCTGACTGATAATCAAGATCTTGAACAACAAAATTTCATTCTTAAGGCTGAAAATGATTTTCTTAAAGAAAAACTAAGAGAAGCCGAAACTTCTTGTGATCTTGTTGAAGAGAATAAGCAGTTAAGAGCCCAAGTGAGAAACTGTAAAAGTGACCATTTTGTTCTTGCATATGTGGACTGTTTTAAAAGAAATGAAGAGTTGCCTGAAGAGGTTAAAAGGCTTAAGGAAGACTTAGCCAAGTTTACACAAAGTTCTGAAAATCTTAATCAAATTTTGGCTAGTCAAAAACCTCTCTATGATAAAGCTGGGTTGGGGTTTTATAAATCTGAAAAATCTCATTTTGAAAACATCCCTTCATCTTCAAATGATACAAGGTATCAAGACCCAACCTACTTTAACAAAACAGCAACTCCAAGATTTTGTAGACTATGCAATCGAAATGGATACTTTCCAATTCAATGTTTCTTTGGTGAAAGAATGATAGGTGATAAAGTTTACAAAGTTATTTTTGATTACAATGATTTGGGACATAAGAGATGGTTTAACGTGAAAGGATCCAAGAAAATTTGGATACCTAAGGTCACTTGAGCTTATTTTGTAGGTATGCCTAGCTTCCAAGAAGAAAGAAAATATGTGGTACATGGACAGCGGATGCTCTAGGCATATGACCGGAAAGACAACCTTCTTCATAAAGCTTGATGAATATGATGGAGGGCTTGTCACTTTTGGAGATGATGCAAAAGGAAAAATAGTGGCTGTTGGGAAAGTTGGTAAAAACTTTTCATCTTGTATAAATGATGTGCTTCTTGTAAATGGTTTGAAACATAACTTACTTAGTGTTAGTCAATTGTGTGATTTAGGTTTGGATGTTATTTTTAAGAAGTTTGTTTGTTTGGTTGTTTGTGAGAAAACTGGGGATATTTTATTTGAAGCCAAGAGATGCAACAATGTGTATGGATTAACTCTTGAGGATTTAAAGG
The DNA here is from genome assembly GCF_003086295.3 of Arachis hypogaea. Taxonomy (NCBI): domain Eukaryota; kingdom Viridiplantae; phylum Streptophyta; class Magnoliopsida; order Fabales; family Fabaceae; genus Arachis; species Arachis hypogaea. The sequence continues at coordinate 110,009,562 of NC_092045.1, read as the reverse complement.
AACAAAATGTAACATGCTTTACATCTTTTGAATTTGAAAAATGGCTTTGGCATAGAAAGTTGGGACATGCTAGCATGTACCAAATTTCTAAGCTAGTTAAAAAGAATTTGGTTAGAGGAATTTCAAACATCAAGTTTGATAAGGATCTTACTTGTGATGCATGTCAATTGGGCAAGCAAGTAAAATCCTCTTTTAAATCAAAAGATGGAATCTCAACCAAAAGGCCATTAGAAATGTTGCATATTGATCTTTTTGGTCCTACTAGAACTCAAAGTTTAGGAGGTAAACACTATGGTCTTGTAGTGGTAGATGATTACTCTAGATTTGGTTGGGTACTTTTCCTTGCTCATAAGAATGATGCATTTTATGCTTTCTCCACCCTTTGCAAGAAAATTCAAAATGAAAAGGATTTGAAAATTGCCCATTTGAGAAGTGATCATGGAAGAGAATTTGAAAATCAAGACTTTAAAAAATTCTGTGATGACTTAGGGATTTCTCATAATTTTTCATGCCCTAGAACCCCCCCAACAAAATGGGGGTGGTTGAAAGAAGGAATCGAAGCCTTCAAGAAATGACTAGGGCTATGCTATGTGAGAAATGAGATTCCTAAATTTTTATGGGCTGAAGCTGTGAACACAGCATGTTATATTTTGAATAGAACAATCATTAGAAAAGGGTTAAAGAAAACCCCTTATGAGCTATGGAAAGGAACCCCTCCAAATCTTAAGTACTTTCATGTTTTTGGATGCAAATGCTTTGTGCTTAATAATAAAGAAAATCTTGGAAAATTTGATCCAAAATCCTATGAAGGAATGTTTGTTGGATATTCCACCACAAGCAAGGCCTATAGAGTTTATCTCAAGGAGCATAGGACAATAGAGGAATCCATACATGTTACTTTTTGTGATTCTAACTGAATTCCCAGTACTATGATAGATAATGATTTAGATGGAGAAGGAGCTGGAACAAGCAAAGAAAATCCCAAATCTGTCCAGAATGAAGAATCTGCCAGTCCAGTTTTGTCTCGTCAGATTGGAGGAGACACTTCCGTTTTGTCTCCTGAGCAGGCACGAGCAACTGAAGCAGTGAGACCACCAGAAGTTCATCAAAGCTATACACCTGTCCGAAAGCCTAGAGAATGGAAGTCTATGAGGGGTTATCCTCATGACTTCATCATTGGTGATCCCTCTCAAGGAGTAACAACAAGATCATCCACCAAAAGGAAAACCGAACCTAGCAATCTTGCTCTCTTGTCACAAATAGAGCCCAACAATGTCAAACAAGCTCTTGAGGATCCATCATGGGTTAAAGTAATGCAAGAGGAGCTTGCTCAATTTGACAAGAATAAGGTTTGGACACTAGTACCTCATTCGGATGGTAAGAAAGTTACCGGTACTAAGTGGGTGTTTAAAAATAAACTTGGTGATGATGGACAAGTTGTTCGTAACAAGGCTAGATTAGTGGCCCAAGGTTACGATCAAGAAGAGGGTATTGATTTTGATGAGTCTTTTGCTCCGGTAGCTAGAATGGAAGCAATTAGGTTGCTTCTTGCCTATGCTGCCCATAAGGGTTTCAAAATGTTTCAAATGGATGTTAAGTGTGCCTTCCTTAATGGCTTTATTGATAGAGAAGTGTATGTGGCTCAACCCCCCGGTTTTGAACATAAAGAGTTTCCAAATCATGTTTTTAAATTAACTAAGGCTATTTATGGTCTTAGACAAGCTCCAAGAGCTTGGTATGAAAGACTTAGTGCCTTCTTGTTGGAAAATAAATTTCAAAGGGGTACCACCGACACTACTTTATTTATTAAAGCATCTAATGATGATATGCTCCTAGTTCAAGTTTATGTTGATGACATTGTATTTGGATCGGCCAACATTTCCTTGTGTGAAGAGTTTGGAAAACTCATGACTAGTGAGTTTGAAATGAGTTTAATGGGAGAGCTTACTTTCTTTCTTGGCCTCCAAATTAAACAAACTCCTAGTGGCACTTTTATTTACCAAGGAAAGTATGCCAAAGAACTTATCAAAAAGTTTGGCCTAGAAAACTCCAAATCAATGGACACTCCTATGCATCCCAATACTAAACTTGAAAAGGATGATGATGGCCAAGATGTGGATGAAACAAGGTATAGAGGAATGATAGGTTCACTTATGTACCTTACCTCCTCTAGACCGGATATAGTCCAAAGTGTGGGTGTATGTTCAAGGTTTCAATCTCATCCAAAAGAATCCCACCTTACGGCTGTTAAGCGCATCATTAGATACATTAAGGGAACTTGTAATTATGGATTATGGTATCCTAAATCTGATGACTTTTGTGCAGTAGGTTTTTGTGATGCAGATTATGCGGGAGATCGAGTGGATAGGAGGAGCACCTCCGGCATGTGTTGCTTTTTTGGAAGCTCACTCAACATGTGGTCAAGTAAGAAACAAGCCACAGTGGCTCTATCCACTGCTGAAGCCGAATATGTTTCCGCATCTGCATGTTGCTCACAATTAATTTGGTTAAAAACACAATTGGAAGATTACAAATTAAAAATCAATAGTATACCCTTATTTTGTGATAATATGAGTGCTATAAACATTTCAAAAAATCCTGTTCTGCACTCAAGAACTAAGCACATTGAGATAAAATATCATTTCATTAGGGAACATGTGCAAAAGGGTACTATTGATATTCAATTTGTAAAATCTGAAGACCAAATTGCTGATATTTTTACAAAACCTCTCTGTGAAGACAGATTCTGTACCTTGAGAAAAAGTTTGGGGATGTTTGATTTAAGTTTCATTGAAAATTTGTGAATGTGTGACTCTGTTCTGTTTTGCTCGTAGGTTTGGACGAGATGAAAATAATGGCATAATGGAAGAGCTACGGTCAAGGGGGAGGCAACGCAGAATTCAAAATTTTATGGGCCCCACCAAAATTCCATGACCCCACCATAACAGTTTTGTTAGTTATCTCTCATGCAAATAAGAATCTTCTTCCTTGTGTCATCATATCTTCTTGGAAGTGGTTATTGTCAAATCAAATCCCTCTCTCCATCTAATCCCTTGATTTAAGGCAACAACTTTTCAGTTTTAGATTTCAAAAGTTAAAAGGGAAATCATTTTTTTTTTGGTAACAACCACCGTATAATGGTCATTACTTCCACCATTCTCTCTCTCTAAGCCTCATTTAATGCGTTACCCACCTTGCCTCTCTCCCACTCAATTCGGTTACCCCCAACCTTTCATATTTCATTCCTCCATTACCATGAAAAAGAAAACCGCGCCAAGAAAGAGTGAAAGAATCCTTCTTTCTCAAAAACCATCAACACCCCAGACTCACACTCATATCCACATTCATTCAACCTCATCATCTTCTCTTTCACCACCGTCCAAACAAACAACCACCATGAGAAAAAAGGTGATTACCCACAAAAGTTCAGGCTGAGGCAAGAACAAGAAACCTGTAGTTGAAGAAGAAGAGCAAGAATCTCATACTTCTCCCACTCCTTCACCTCCACCCTCATCACCGAAGAAGACTATCCCCGGAAAAAGCTCACAGAAGAATCAGGGGTTTGCACTCAATGACACGACTGAACCTCCAAACTTGGAATCCATGGAATTCAGAGACAAGTATGGCAAGACTCACTCTCACTTTGATCCAAGCAGATTTAACTCTTGTACCTCTTTTGAGTTTCACAAAGAGGTTATGGAGAAGCGTCATTTGTGCACAACCTATCTTGTTAGCCTCGAAAATCTCAAAAGCATCAACATCTCCTCTCTGTTTGAACTCCTTAACTGGAAGCCTTTGCTCCTCATCAAGAAACCAGTCTACCCTGGTCTTGTTTGAGAGTTTTATGCCAATATGCGGCTCATTGACGGCACCCTTCATTCCTATGTCAAAAGGGTTCAAATAGCCCTTGATGCTGAGACAATTGGAGCGGCTCTAGGCTTCAAGGATGAAGGACCACGAGCATACATGGTGGAGAAATGGGACACACAAGTTGGCGTTCCATACAACACTGTTCTCCAGCACATTTGCGAGAACCTTTCTAGACTGCATGGCACCATCCCAACCCACAAAGCTCTAGGACCAGTCAATTCCCTGCTTCATCGAATCATCACTCATATTCTGACTCCCCAAAGCGGCTCACACAACCGATTGATTTGTTAAATGAGAAGGTAAAAAACAAGGTGTCTACAATCCGAGGAGGAGGAACAACTAAGGAAACCAAAGGGCGAAAAACTGCTGCATCGGATAGTGACTATGAAGGTAGGCCAGAATCTTCCAAAACAATCAAGTCCATCAAACAGATTTTGGGAGAATTTTTGAACATGGCAGACATGATGTTTCGATCCCACAAAGAGGCCCGCAAGCAAGGTTATGAGAGTGAGAAAGCTTGGAAAATTGCAAAGAAAGGGTCAATCTGATGATGGAACGTTATAAAGAAGATTTGGGAGATGATAGTGAAGGAGACGCTGAGGAAGAAGATATTAATTTCTCTGATGATTAGTGACTGCTTTTTTTTTTTACTCTGTTTGATATTGGCTCCATTAGGCTCAATCTGTTTTTTGTATGAGCATGACTTGATACTCACTGCTCTAGGATAATCTCTAGGATACTTGATTTACTTTTGCTACTTTATCTTGAATATTTTGCTATGATGCTCATGTTTTGTGCAGGTGCCCCCATGATGACAAAAGGGGGAGGAAATTTAGTTTCCAAAATTGAAATTGAAAAACAAATAAAAACAGGGGATGAGAACAGGGGATGAAATTTTCAAATTGAAAATTCATGATCACCCTTGTTCAAAGAATGCATGTTGTTATTGCATTTGTTTTACTATGGTCACCGCTGTTTAAACTGCATTTGGCATTTGGTTTATCATGATTAGTTTATTTGGCATTTGGTTTATAATAATGATTGATTTATTTTGATGCCTGGCTGTTGATTCATCATTGATAAACTTGTTGGATTGAAAATTTATTTTTGGCAGTTCCTTTAAATTGTGTAAAATATAAAAACTGCCTTGTTTTGTTCTTCAAATATTTTTCATCATGTTGTTTTGCTCTAATATCCTCCTAAACAGGAAAATGTTTGAAAAATATTTAGATACCTTTTGTTGTATGAAAAAGTTTGAGCAGTAAATCAGTTTATGATATCAAATGAGATTTGATTATCAATTAAAACTGGTCATAAATCAAGCATTTAGCATCATATAATTTGCTAGATAACATTGTTACTTGAAGCTTGATTCAAATGTTACAGGTTAGTGCTTCCCTTGGTAAAATAACATACATTAAGGGGGAGCCATGTGACATTTAGAAAGGGGGAGAAATTCAAATTCAAAAGGAGTATTCTTTACTCAATCTTTAAATTTCTTTCCATTTCAATTTTAATAATGTTTGTCATTAAGGGGGAAATTGATGAGTTTGGAAAACTCTTATTTAATTTTGATGATGAACAAACATTATTAAAATATTTAATTACAAATTTATTAATTTGATCTTAATTCATATTTGCTTAATTAATAATTTTGTTGTGCAGATTTTATGTTGGGCCGAAAAATGAGTTTGTAGTTTAAGCCCAATAATCAGCCTTGCTACAAGTTATATATTAAGTGGCTGAATTTTTATATTGATGGGCCAAGTTCAATGATGTTACAACCAAGCCCATGGTTAATTTTGATGAAAGTTTCTATGCTTGATCCGAAACAAGATTCATCAGGAAAGCAAATGTTAACTAGTTGGGCCAGTTTTAATTTTAATGCTACAAAGCCCAAATCTTATTATTGATGAATGCTTCCAAACTTGGTCCGAAACCAAGATAAAATAAAAGCAAAATGCTTCCAACGGATCCAAGCTTTTAACCATGTAATGAATTTCAAAAGCTATTATATTGTTAATTGATGCATGAGAAATATGAGAGAGAAAAGTTCAGTTGAATTGATTGATGGCTATAATAACTACACGCCACTCTAAGCTAGGGAAGTAAAAGCAACTTTTACCAACAAAGTGGTTTATCACATTGAATTGCTTTTCTTCTAAGTTGTTTATTCTCTCTCATCTCTTTCTTGTTTCTTCTTCGATCTTTGTCCAGGAAGCTACGGACGCTATGCTCATCAACAAAGAAAAAGAAGAAGTTGCATGCATCAAGACCATCAAATTGCATACATTAAAAATACTAATAATAATGAATTAATAGTTACAAATTACAAAACTTGCTAATCCTTTAACATTTTTCTTTTTTTTAATCCACCATGTCCTTATTTATATTTGTCTTTGAATTAATACTCAAATTAATTTTTAAAATTATATTCGTATTTTTATCTGATCTTTAAAATTTTAATTTATTCAATTTCGCCTCCCATCTCAATTTACTCAAAGTTAACACCTATAAATTCCTTAAGATATTTTATTACTCAAATTCAAGGAGAATTCTTCAATGGACAAAGTGGCTTAAGGACCATCATCTATAATTCTTAGCAATTCTAGTATTAAATGGACGGTTGAGATTCAAAGCTGTTTTTTTATAATTTCATAATAAATATATTTATATTTTGTATATTTTAAAAAAGTATTATTTGATTTTCTTATATACCCTTCTCTTTTTGAAATTATTTTTATAAGTGATATATATAAACTTTTGAACAATTTTAGTAATTTGTCCTACTAAAAATTATTTATTTATTTTGATATTTTTAATATATTAAATATATAAAAATTCAAAAAGATTTATTAGTATATTCTTAAAATATATCTTTAAAATATAAGATAGTTAATTTTTTTATATATGATAAAATAACTTATTGATAACTGAATTTGTTGCTCTTTTGACAAAATTTTGTGTAGTTGCTGTTGAATTGTTTTGTTTTAACTCTACAAATTCTAACTTTATTAGTTAAACGAGAATATATAAACTTAAAATAGAACATTCTCAAGGGTTGTAGGAACAAATTTTAATTGAATGTTTTTAAAGTGACAATTTTGATATTTATGATAAATGAATTGATTTAAAGTTAAAATTTGTATTAAAGCTAACCTCATTTTAGAATGATGGTATTATTTTGATGAAAAATTAATAAAATTTTATTACTTGTATAATTAGTTTGATAAAACTAATAAAAATAATATAAAATTTTAATTGAATTAAGACTAAATATTAAAATGATAAATCTTATATTTAGTCTCAAATCACTATTATTTTTTCTAGTCGCGTAACATTATCAATTAGGATCCTGCTAGGGAGACAATGGACTATTGGATACTAAACATCTTTTCAAAAGTTTAAATTGATTTTGGGATTTACCAAGGATCGAAAGCTTTCGGATCTTGAGCTCTAATACCATATCATGATACCACTCATTCCAGAAACTTCAGTTGATGGGAAAAGGTAATATTAATGATTATATCTCTAATACTCCATAAATCTCTATTGTGCACATTGTACAAATATTTCATTGGTTCCTCGTACTTTCCCTATTAATAATTAAGGCTTTGGAGGCTTGAATTAGCAACATGCTTAAAAGTCTCCTTGTGAATTTATATCCACATTCATTCAAAAATCAAAACAGGTCCCCATAACCACAATTTTCAATCTTAATAATGGCAGATCAGATTGAACTCAAGGACACTCCAACGAGAAGCAATAAATTAAAACGTGGTCCACATCGTAAATAATCTGCTAGTGTCCTTCTCAAGGATATAAAACACGTATTCAAACTTATTTTAAATATATGCATATAGCAAATATAAGTAGTTGGAAAACTCTTAAGAAACTAGAAGACCTAGATCAAAATGAGTGTTCCAACTGTGCTAGTTTTACCATTACCAGCTCAAGGACATGTCAACCCAATGATGATCTTCTCGCAAAGATTGGCTGAAAATGGTTGCAATGTCATCTTTGTCAACACTGAATTCATCCATAAGAAGGTACTGAGTTCCATGGGGAATCAAGAAGGCGGCGGTGTTAACGGAGAATCGCCGATAAAGTTGGTGTCAATCCCGGATGGATTAGGACCTGATGCAGACAGAAATAATTTGTGGGAAGTATCTGATTCTTTAATGAAGAACATGCCTGCTATGCTTGAGAAGCTAATTGAAGATCTTAGATTGAAAGATGGTATCATAGTAAGCTGCGTAGTTGCTGACTCAGCTATGGCAGGAGCGTTGAAAATTGCAAGCAAGATTGGAATCAAAGGAGTTGTGTTCTATCCTGCATCAGCAGCTATGTTAGCCTTGCAGTGTAGCATACCAAAGCTTATTGATGATGGGATCATAAACTCTAATGGTAAGAATATCATATTTCAAATTTCACTAACCAAACTCAAACTAAGTTTAGTCATTTATAAGTGCTAATCCAATTTAGAGAAAGGAAAACTAATCCTAATTTTAAAAACTTCATTTCAAAAATAATAAATATTATGACTTTTTTTTAAATTTTTTTCTTTTTATTACTTTTGGCTTTTTCTATGATTTCTCATTTAAGAATAAATCAATATTTTTCGATTACAAAAATATAGAATAAAAAAGAGGAAAATAAGATTGTTTAATAAGTAAACTTTTGTGAAGGAAAATAATGAAATATGAGTGCTCTGTATTTGCTTTTTTTTTTTTTTTGAGTTTATCTTTAGATGTTTGCCAACTATATATAATATTGGTCAATCTAAATCTGCTACACCAAGGAGATATTTTCTTCTTTTCAAAATTTTAAAAAATAAAAAGGATCTAATGATCGAATTTTTTTCTAAGTTTTTGTACACATCTTCTAAATACTTAGTGAAATATATTTTTTAATTATTAAATTTAATTTACCATTAATATAAAATATTTTACATAATTTTTCATATAGTTATATCTGATCTTTTAAATGATCATTAATAAGGGTGACAATAGATAGGGTACCCTAACCCTACCCGTAAGTTGAGATTTTTATATAAACTCAATTCTATCCTATTCACGGGTTGAGAATATCCCAATCCTAATCTTATCCGTTCTCAATCCGTTAGTACTCGATCCTACCCACCAGTTACAAAAAAGATACAAAATTATTATATAACTTCATGATAATTTAAAATAGAACTAACTTTTATGTAAAAAAAATATTAAATTATTAATTAATAATTTTTTTTAGTGGCTAAAAATCTTTTACATTTAGTAAGAGGTCTTTGGTTCAACATCCACTTAAAACATACTTTTATATAAATATATAACATATACATATATAGGGTGTGGGTTGGTCGGATAGAGTTGAGACTCAACCCACATCCTACCCGACCCGCACGAGAACCCAACCCGCACCCTACTTTACCCGCTGCGGATCGGATCGACAACCCTACCGATCGGGTAGGGTCAGATTGGATACCCGTGAGTAGGATACATGATACTACCCCTAATCATTAACATCATCGATATAAAAAGTAATTATTTCTCCTGAATATGTAAAACTGCTTTACATACACAGATGTACTATTAAATTCTTAAAATATTTTTGAGATTTATTTGTTATTGTATCTTTCATGCCCATGTTGATAGTTAAAAGCATGAACTTGATCGGAAAATTTTGTAAAGGAGTAAATTATTAAAATCATACTTAAAAATTTGTATCACTGATAAAAAGAACTCCAAAAATACTAACGATAAATAAGTTTTAGAAAGATTTAAAAACACGACAAAAAGAATTAAATATTAAATATATATATTTAAAAAAATGACTTTAAAAATCAAATTTTAATAGAAATTTTTGTATTTATTATTAGAAAAATAAAATATTTTCGTACTTAAAAAAATTTGATAATTTTTTGTCAAGTAAATTTTTTAAAAAATATTTTTATCGTGAATGACTATATTTTTTGAAAAATAAAAAAAAAAATTTAGAAATCAAATTTCGCTCCAAATTTTTGTGTGCATCTTTTAAATATTTATTCAAATGTTGTCACAAAACTTTAGATTTAATTAATAAGTCGTTTGTTAAATATAAAATTTTTTTTATTGTTTACAAAAATATAATGTATTAATTTTTGTCATATTTTTAAATTATTTAGTGTTGTTTTGTGATAATATTTTTTAGTAATTTTTTTTCCAACCTCTAAATTTTTCAAATATGATAGTTAATTTTAGGAAACCAAGTATAACTTAAAGCCAATTCAAGCCAATCTTTTGTTATTATTGTTGTTGTAAATTCCGCTGCATTCATTGAGGCAGCGTACATCACATCATCAACACTGTTTTGAAACTGCAGGGTTGCCTAACACACAAAAGACGTTTCAGTTATCAGCAAGTTTTCCACACATGGACACAGGATCCATATGGTGGGCAAAAGGAGTTGACTCTGTTTTAGGGAATGTGATGTTCAACAATATTGTTCATGCCATGCAAACTCTGGAATTGACAGAGTGGTGGCTTTGTAACTCCACACCCGATCTTGAACCACAAGCATTCTCCTATGTACCAAAGTTATTGTCAATTGGTCCATTATTGAGAAGCCATGATGACAATCAAGGTGTATCTGAAAGATCATTGGGACAGTTCTTAGAAGAAGATCTGTCTTGTATAAATTGGCTTGATCAACAACCTCATACTTCTGTCATATATGTTGCTTTCGGAAGTCTCACTCATTTTGATAAAAAACAATTCACAGAAGTGGCTCTTGGACTTGAACTCACTAATAGACCATTTCTTTGGGTTGTGCGTCAAGATTCCAATTGCAACCCCCATGAATTTAAGGGGAATCAAGGTAAGATAGTCAAATGGGCTTCTCAACAAAAAGTGTTAAGTCACCCTGCCATAGCTTGTTTTGTTAGCCATTGCGGTTGGAATTCGACTATAGAAGGTTTGTCCAATGGAGTCCCCTTCTTGTGTTGGCCATGTTTTGGTGACCAATTCTTTAATAAAACATACATTTGTGATGAGTTGAAAGTTGGATTAGGATTTGATTTAGATGAAAATGAATTGATCTCACGTGAAGAGATAAAAGTGAAAGTGGATAAAGTGCTTAGCGATGAGAACATAAGATCAAATGCTCATTTGTTAAAGGAAAAGATGTTGAACAACATAAAAGATGGAGGAAGGTCTCGTGAGAATTTAAACAAGTTCATCAAATGGTTGAAAGAATAAAGATTCTAATTTGTGTTGAGTTGTAATAATTATTATATATTATAATTTATAAACAAAGAAGGCATTCTTCTATCTATGGGATTGTACGAATTTGTTCAATATACAAGAGTCATCTGATGTGGTTGTGTGTATACAAAGGATGATGACCACTTCCAATTTATAGATACATGAGTAGTCACTAGCTAACTGAGAGCATAACAGATTAACTAACATAACTACACTTACCTCCTATTCTAAAACAATGGACTCCGCAACAAAAGCTGTTAAAAACCATACTGTCATTCGTAATTTGCTTTATCAGCTATTGTAGTCAGAATTTAACTATAGGATTTGTCAAAGAGAAAATTTTAAAGTGCCAGCAAAATTTATTATTTTTGTTAGTACTATTAGTTATTATCCTAATTTATTTAGTCTAACAATCTAACAATATACTTTTAGTATATATTTTTAAGGTGAAAACTCAGGTGAAGTTGAATTCATGTGAAGTTGATACCTGAAAGCTGTTGGATGAAAATTTAATTAAATCAATCAAATCATCTAACGGCTTTCAGTTATCAACTTCACGTGAAGTCAACTTCACATGAATTTTCACCTACTTTTAAATATTGTTAGATAAAAACAATAAATTATATCGACATCTTTAGCATTGTTTTTCTGTCAAATATATATTTTTCTTTTATCAGCTTAATTCAAATTGTTTCTAATATTAGAGGAGTTTAAACGCATTCTGACATAATTTAATTTTTAGATAAAATATTGTTTTAATCTTAAACATTACATAAAACTCTAATGTCGTTCTTAACATTTTAAATGTTTTATTTTTATTCTAAACGTCTTATTTTGTCTTTTTTTAGTTTTTTAGTCTAAATTAAATCTTTTTCTATTATGATTTTTTTTTAGATAATGACAAAAATAGTAATTGTAATGATTGTGGTAGTGGTTGTAATAATTTGAAAGTGAAAGTGATAAAATAATAAAAGAAAGAAGAAAATAATAATAGAAAAAAATAAAAAAAATTAATTTTGACCAAAGAATTAAAACAAAATAAAATAAAATATTTTAAATAAAAATAAAAAATTTTAAATATTAATAAAAAATAAAATTTAACTTAAATATAAGAGATTAAAACACTACTTTAATCTTAATTGTTTTTATTTTGTTTCATAATTTGTTCATTTAGGAAACTTACTATTAGAGCTTATATGCCCTTTTTAAAATGGGTTTGAATCTATTATATACTAGCGGCTTAACAGGTTCAGCTGTTTTTTTATTGAGTTAAAAAAAATATTTTTATATTTTTATTTTTAAAATTATAAATTTAATATTAATAATTAAAAAATAAATTATAAAAAAATAAAATATTTTAAATTATTTAATATATGTAGAAAGTATAAAATAAATAAATTTAAATTAAAAAATAAAAAAGAATCATGTTGTTATTATGTGTAACAAAATCAAGATAAAGATTTATTAATATTATTTACAAATTAGTTATTCATATATTAAATTTACTTATTTTCTCAATTCTATTTAATTTGAAATAAATTTAAAAATTTATATTCATATTCAAAACAGTCTTTTAGAAGATACATAATTCTAATAGATAAAAAATTATTTTTTTAATCTTATATTAAACATCTTTAACTATCTTAAATTTTATTATTATTTCAAAATTATTAATTTTTATTTTGATTATATCATCTCATCATACTATACACTATTATTTTCTCTTATTATTTTTTTACATGTATAATTATTATTGTCTCGCCGGCACTATTATGTTGCTTGTTTTATTGTCCTTCCTTATTTTCTTCTTCTATTAACCCCAATCACAATCAATTACCACCGTACCGTTATCGCAACTCTCATTTTTGTTTATCACTTTGATTCATACATATCCATTATATTAACTTTTGAGTTGTTAAAGATTTGTTAAAAGAATTATTTTCTTGTTTGATTTAGATATCTAGATATATAATTATTATATAAATACTTATTTTTCATACTTACTTGTTAAGCTATATTTTATCATTTAAAAAAAATTAAGATATCATGCATTCAAAAATTTTATATAAAATAATAAAATAAAAAATAAAAAAAATTTATAAGTTATTTAATTTTTTTAATATATAAATTAATTGAATTTAAATTAATTTAGATATAATACTAAAATCATTACGTTATTACTATGTGTAACAATAAAGATATAAATTTATAAATATTTGTAAATTTATTCGTTTCTCAATTATAAATTTATAAAAATTTATATTTAAATCACTTTTTTTCTCGCATAATTTTAATAGCTAAAAAAAATTTATTTCTTATAATTTTATATTCAACATTTTAAATTATCTTTAGTTTTATTATTATTTTAGAATTTTTAATTTTTAGTTTCATTTTTTTTTTTTACTATTATCTATCTAGATATGCCTCACCACTACTCTTATATTAGCTTGTTCTCTCTTTCTTCCTCGGTTTTTTATTCTCTTTCTATCTTCTCTTCAATTGCAGTTAGTTGCCATCATATATTACTTCATAATTATTACACTCAAAAGTGAATACTAATTTAAAAATAAAATTCAAAAAAAAATATCTCATAATTCTTATGTAAATCATCTACACTCCTATAAATATAACGAATGATTAAATTTAATTTTTTTTATTATGAGATTTTTTTTATTATCTAATGCATACAAAGTCACATATTTTTATTTATGATAAAAATTAAAAATTAAAATTAAATGACATTAGTATTTTTTGTTTAATAAAATTAAAATAAACTATAAAAATAAGGATAAAAACTAAAAAAATAAATAACTCTAAAAAAGGATAATGTTAAATTTTATGTCATTATGTATGAGAACAATAATTTATTTAATTATATTTATTTTTGTACCAAATAACAAAAAATTAAATTTTATATCCGTTTTTTATTACTTATTTTACATTTCTATAGTTGTTTAGATTAGACTTTATAGTTATTGAGTCATGTTTCGTTCCAACAAAAAAAATAGTTATAAAATATTTTTATTTTTTATTGAAGTACATCTATTATATCGTGATTTTAATAATTAATGTAAAATTTAAAAAATTAAATAAACATATAGTTATTTTGATTAAATCCAAGAGTGAATTATATATATATATTTCTATAGTCAAGAAAGAAATAGACTTAATTTTTTTTATAATAAATAATTTTTTAACTATCTAATTTATAAAAAAAAGTCCCATCTTTTTATTTATCCTAAAGGTTAAATATTAAAACTAATGTTAATACTTTTTTATTAATAAAAGTAAAATAAAACATAAAAATAAATCTTGAATAAAAAAAATACAAAATTTTGAATCCCAAAATATAAAATAATTATAAGATAAAAAAATTACTTAACTTTTTTTCAGGCAAATTATATTAGATTTTACAGTATATTTAAGTGAAATGAGAATGATGTAAGAGAAGATGAATAAAAAAAAAGTTTTTTTGATTATACAGTAATAGTAATATGAGAAGATAGATAGTAAGGGAGATAAGAAATAATGATAGAAGTTACGTAAATATATGTGATAAAAGAGAAGATGAAGTAGTAGAAGTTTTTTAACATAAAATAACTGACATATAGTAGGGTAGATTATTAGAAAAGGTAAAATTTAAAAAAAAAATTGGACACCAAAATAGGTTTTGTCATTATATATTGTTATAAATTTTTAATTTTAAAATTATAACGTGTCACATGTTACTTTTTTATTATAATTGAAATTAATTATTTTTTTCAAAATTAAGAAAATTTTTCCTCTTCTTTACTAATTTTACAACCAAAATGTGTTACATATCACTCCCTCATTGTAATTGAAATTAAATCTTTTCCTCCAAAACTAAAGAATTCTTCCCCCCTCCCTACTAATTTTACAATCAAAATTTACCACATGCCACTCCCACATCACAATTAAAATCAGATCTTTCCCTCCAAAATTAAAGAGTTATCCCCGCTTTCTTATTCTTTTCTCTATCTCTCTCATTCCTTCAACCAATCTATCTCTTTTATATATGATTATCAATTATCAATATTAATGATCAATTACTAATTTGACAATAAAAATATGCAAGATGACATTCCTTAATTACATTAAAATTAAAATTGAAATGTTGAAATTGAAATTGAAATATACCTATATTATGTATCATATAGCTATTATATATTTTACAACTAAAATGTATCACATGTCATTTTCTCATTACAATTGAAATCAAATTTTTTTCTCAAAAGTTAATAAATTATCCCTTCCTCCTTACTAATTTTACAACTCAAAATGTGTCAGATGTCATTTTCTCATTGCAATTAAAATCAAATCTTTCCTTTCAAAATTAATGAATTCTCATTTCCTCTTTATTAATTTTACAACCAAAATATGCCACATGTCACTCTCTCATTGTAATTAAAATCAAATTTTTTCTCCAAAATTAAAGAATTTTTTCCTCATCTTTACTAATTTTACAACCAAAATATGTCGAAAGTCACTTCCTCATTTCAATTAAAATCAAATCTTTTCCTCCAAAATTAAAGAGTTCTCCCCTCCTCCCTCTTCTTTTCTCTATTTCTCTCATTTTTTCAATCACTCTATCTCTTTTATATATCATTAGCAATGACTAATTACGAATTTAACAACCAAAATGTGCAACATAATATTTTTTAATTGTATTAAAATTAAAATTAAAATATACCTATTTATGTATCATATATCATATATTACTATCTAATTTAATAATCAAATGTGTCACATGACACTCTCTTATTAAAATTGAGAGAAAATATTTTCCTCCAAAATTAATAAACTCCTTTCTTAGATTCTCTCGTGTACCTCTCTCAATTTTTCTATCTCTCTACCATTTACACTCTATATATAATTTATATTTTATATTAAATAATTTGACAAATCAAAATATGTCATCCGATATTTTTTATTACAATTAAAATAAAATTTTTCTTCTAAAATTAACAAACTCTCACTCTCATTCTTCATCTTTATCTTTCTCTCTTTTTTCTCATTCTTTATTTTTTCTACCTTTCCTTTCTATAAAAAACAAAATTAATAAAATAATATAATTTAAATAAAAAATATTATTATATACATATTTTTTTAGATTTTTATTTAGTTTTAAATTTTTATCGCTTATCTTTTAATTTTAATCTATATTTTCATTTCTCTTCTTTCAAATATTTATTATATATAATTTGGAGAGAATACTAATGCTATATTTAAAAGTTAGAATCAAGATTTAATTGTTTAAAAAAATTAATTTTAAGTTAATTTTATAATTATCAATATAATTTTGTATGCTAATATCTAATTATATTTTTATATATAGAGAGAGAAAAAATATTATTTTTAAATAGCAAGTATAAAAATTAATTATTTTTATTTGTTCAATAGATTTAACACCTAATTAAATGTAAAAGTATACATGTTAAATTGTTTCAAAATTTGAATAATAAATATTAAAATTAATTATTAATATAAAAATAATAACTAAAGAACTTATTATTTGATTTTTTATTTACAGAGATCTTGGTCTTCTTAGTCAGAAATTTTTGTCAATCTACGACTTTTTTTGTAAAAGTTGTTTAATTCTATAAATTTTTTGTATCATGCATAATTTATACTATTAGAATAAAATAAACCATAATTTTAAAAAAATTATATTTTTGTAATATTATTATGGACAAAAATACTAATATTATATTATTATTCTAGAAGTGTACATCAATGAAGATACTCCTTGCAGCGCACGTTACAAGATTCAAAGTAGAACGATGTTTCTCCTTTGATTAGTATAGGAAATCAAAACAAAGTACACTTCTCCAAACTTTTTTGTGACATGGTGGGGAAGAAGCCAAGAAAAAACAAACAAAAACTAAAAAGATCATCGCCCACGTAATAAGACGTAACCCGGTTCGTGTCCAAGATTTTAAAATAGTTTTATAGATATCTTAAAAAAAAAGTAACCTCAAATCTTAAGAACCTGATTTTTTTTAATTCTAAAACCTATTAAGTTTAATTTATAATAATTTTTTTTAAAAACATATTTATCTATTTTTGTAATTGATGAACAAATATATACGGGTTTCCATCTAATATAAATTAAACTCGAGATGTGTAAATATCATATATAAAAGCTAAGAAACATTTTAGTCCAGCATTTTTTCCATAGCTAATAAAGTCTAATCTTAAAGAACTCGAACATTATTTATTTATTTAGAGTTATACTGCACATACAAGTCATTTTGATTTATAAGTTTTATAAGTTGGGTTAAGTCTAACAAAAACTATATTCACCCACTAAAGCGTGATAACACACGCGTCACTCAACCATTTCCAAAGCGCGCTCTCACTCACCATTATGAAAGACGCTTCTTCTTCACGTGCCTCCTCCTCCTCCTCCTCCTCTCCCTTCTTCTTCTCCTTCTTCTTTGCGTTTCTCCTCCTTTTTCTTCGCATGTTTTATCTTCATCGTTGTTTTTTTTATTACTATTGTTGCTGGTGCATTTTTTCTTCCTCTTCTTTCTATTGATTTTGCAACATTATGTATTTTTTCTTCTTTGTTTGATTTTTTCTCCCAAGAAGAATTATAAGAAAACGAAATAAGAAGATGAAGAAGAAGAAGCAAGAAAAGATGAGGAGGAAGAAGATGAAGAGTTTTGAATTATGCAGAACTTATCAGAATAAAAATACACCAAAAAATTCTTATAATACACCCAAATATCTTTGTGTTACACCCAAATTGCTGCAAATACACTGCATTTTTTTCTTTTAGTTAAATGAATGTAAGTTCATCATCTTCCAAGTAATTTTGCAGCATTATGTGTTTTTTCTTCTTCTTTGTTTGATTTTTTTATTTTTATTCTTGTTAAGAGAGTAAAGTAAGAAGAAACTTGAGAAGAAAATGAGGAGGAGGAAGAGGAAGAGTTTTGAATTATGCAGAATTTATCAGAATAAAAATACATCTAAAAATTCTTAAAATGCACACAAATATCTTCGTATTACACCTAAATATTTTCGTACTACACCCAAATTTGCTACAGAAAAAATATTTCTTCTAATGCTATATTTTTTCTTTTAAATTGAAACACACCTTAGCCACTTGATTAGATTCAAAACAATAATCAATTTCGTTCTGGTTTAATTGACAATCTAAACATAAATTATTTATTATCTTCAACAACGAGATAACTAATGATAGAGGAGAAAGAGAAAAAGAAAAGAGGAGAAGAAATTCCAATAAAAAAAGAAGGAGAAAGAAGAGGAGGAGGAAGAGGTGGTGTTGATGACGACGATAACGAGAGAGAAAATTTACGAAGAAGAATAAGAGGCATGGAGAAAAAAGAAGAATAAGAGGCATGGAGAAAGAAGAAGAAGAAGAAGAAAAAGAAGAAGAAGAAGAAGAGGAGGTACGGAGAAAAATATAAAAAAGCGTGAATATAAATGACTTATATGATTTGTACAGAAAAACATTTGTATGTGAAAAATAACTCATTTATTTATTTATTGTTCAAAAGAATTTGAACTTTATTTGTTACACATAAGGAGAATTTCTTTGGTAAAAAAAAAATAAATAAATATTGTAACTATTTTTTAAGAAAAAACTATTCTTTTTATATATTATTTTAATTTTATTTTTATGTTTCTTTATAAAAAGAAAAATCTATTCCCTCTTTGTTGAGAGTACTTTTCAGCGTAGGACTTTTTCTCGTCTGTATTCTTACTTTTTCTTTCAAAATGCAAGTAGTTTGTAATACCAAGCTAGAACTTTTTATTTTTAATATTAGAGTGGTAGTGGTATTTTTTTTTAAATGTAGATTGTTAGAGTGTTATACTCAAATGTCGAATCGTTTTACTAGAGAAGTAGAAATCGGACCGTCCGCTTTATTAGAGGTACACAAATCAAATCGTCCGATTTCTAGAAGTACACAAATCGGACGGTTCGATTTATAGAGGTATAGAAATCGGACCGTCCGATTTTTTATAGGTACACAAATCGGACCGTTCAATTTATGTTAAAAAATTAAAAAATTTGAAGTACAGAAATCGGACCCTCCAATTTGTATATTTTTTACAGTTTTAAAAAACACAAAAAATTACAATATTAAGATATATCACTACTTCTACTTTCGTAACAAAAAAAATTAGCCGCCAGGCTAAAGTAATAGTATTGTATTATCCCTTTGAAGTTTTCACTGTTATTTTATTTTATTCCAAGTTGCAATAGTGGTGTGACATAGCTAGATACGTCATATACACTGAAGGACCAAGAAGCAAGAACCGTGACACACATGGAGTGACCAAGTATAAATAAATACGAAGAAGATCAGAAACTATAACACAGATCAAATCATAGGACAAGATGGGTGTTGTTCCAACTGTGCTAGTTTTACCATGCCCTGCTCAAGGACATGTCAACCCAATGATGATCTTGTCTCAAAGATTGGTTGAAAAGGGTTGCAATATCATCTTTGTCACCCCTGAATTCATCCACAATAAAATGGTTAGTTCCATGGGGAATCAAGGCGGCGGCGACAACGGACGATCGCCGATAAAGTTGGTGTCAATCCCGGATGGGCTAGGACCTGATGCAGACAGAAATAATGTCAGGGAACTATTTGATTCTATATTGAAGAACATGCCTGCTATGCTTGAGAGGCTAATTGAAGATCTTAGATTGAAAGATGGTGTGAGAGTAAGCTGCATAGTTGCTGATTTTGTTATGGCATGGGCGTTGGAAATTGCAAGAAAGATTGGAATCAGAGGAGTTCTGTTTTATCCTGCATCAGCAGCTATGTTTGCCTTGCAGTGCAGCATACCAAAACTTATTGAGGATGGAATCATAGACTCTAATGGTAAGAATACCACATCTAAAATTACACTCACCAAATAAACTTGTTTTTAACTTTTTAACATTTTTCCTATTTCAAATTTCAAAAATACCAATGCTTTTTAGCCGTTAATATCAATTATATATAAATTTTCTAAGTGAAATCAACAACTAAAATATCGATATTTTTGGAATATCTAAAACTCTTCTAATTACATATACTATTTTTGTGTATATTTTTTTTGGACATCTTTCTTTTATATATTTTACTTTTAATATTAAAAGAAATATTTTTTCAAAAGTAAGATAACATAATCAACTTAAATTGATCGAGTGGTTAGCTCACTCATCTGTTTAAGTAAGTGATGAAAATTTAAATTTCGTCTTGTACATATAGTAACCCATTGGCCAACGACAAACCCTTAAATGGAGCATGGAGGTGGTAATGGTTAGGGTAGGGTTTGAATCCAACCCTAAGTCTCTAACCCTACCCGCGAGTTGAATTTGTTACTAAAACTCAACATTATCCTACCTGTGAGTTTAGAACAACCCAACCTTAGCCTTACCCATGGTCAACCTATAGATATCCAACCCTACATTGCAGATTTTTATAAATATGTAATATTATTATATAACCTAATGAGTATGTAAATTAAAAATTCAATATAACTAATACAATCGTCCCATAAATAATACAATCATCCTATAAACAACATAACCATCAAATGTTTAATTCTACATAAAAGTATTTGCTTAAATTAATAACACAAATACAAATAAAATATTGTATTTATATATACTAAAATAGAATTGTTTTTATATAAACAAAAATGTTAAATTATCAATTAATAATCTTAAGAAGAGTAATTATTCATAATGAATTTATCTAAGAAAAAGCCAGAAAAATAGTGCAAATATTTATTTTATTTTATTTTCTTTGCGAAAGAAATAGTAACAAAAAATTCACAATTTTTGTTGTCGTTATTTTTCAACCTATTTCCGTAATACTATCATGTTTTGAAACTGCAGGGTTGGCAACCACACAAAAAAGATTTCAGTTATCACCAAGCATTCTTCCCATGGACACAGAATTTATATGGTGGGCAAAAATATCTGATTCTAAAACTGAGAAGATGTTATTCAACATTATTCTTGAATCCATGAAAACTCTAGAATCCACAGAGTGGTGCCTTTGTAACTCCACACCCGATCTTGAACCTGGAGCATTATCATTCGTACCAAAGCTATTACCAATTGGTCCATTATTAAGAACCTATGGCCATGATCAAGGTGTAAGTGAAAGATCATTGGGACAATTCTGGGAAGAAGATTTTTCTTGTTTGAATTGGCTTGATCAACAACCTCATGGTTCTGTTATATATGTTGCATTCGGAAGTACCACTCTTTTTGATGAAAAACAATTCAAAGAACTCGCTCTCGGACTTGAACTTACTAATAGACCCTTTCTTTGGGTGTTGCGAAAAGATTCAGATTGTAACAATAAAGTGCGTTTTCCTAACGAATTCAAGGGGACTCGAGGTAAGATAATTGAATGGGCTCCTCAAGAAAAGGTGCTATCCCACCCTGCCATTGCTTGCTTTATAAGTCATTGCGGTTGGAATTCGACTTTGGAGGGTTTGTCTAATGGAATGCCTTTTTTGTGTTGGCCATATTATGCTGACCAATTCTTTGACAAAATATATATTTGTGATGAGTGGAAGGTTGGATTGGGATTTAATTTGGATGAGAATGGGATGATCTCACGCGAAGAGATAAAAGTCAAAGTTGATAAATTGCTTGGTGATGAGAACATAAGATTTAAGGCTCGTGAGATAAAGAAGAAGCTAATGAAGGACATTGATGTTGGAGGAAGGTCTTCAGAGAACTTAAACAAGTTCATCAACTGGTTGAAGGAGTAAGGATTTGCTTTTTCTGAAAATGTTTTAATTCTAAACTTTAGTCGTTTGTTAATTGTTATTGCATGCTTTAGCTCTAGGTTTGATGATTGTTCCTAATGTCAAAATGAATAAAAAGAAATAAAAAAGGAAAGTGATTTATTATTGTTGTTGTTGTAAATTCCGCTGCATTCATTGAGGCAGTGTACATCACATCATCAACACTGTTTTGAAACTGCAGGGTTGCCCAACACTCAAAAAGCGTTTCAGTTATCACCAAGTTTTCCACACATGGACACAGGATCCATATGGTGGGCAAAAGGGGTTGACTCTGTGTTTGGAAATTTGGTGTTCAACAATATTGTTCATGGCATGCAAACTCTGGAATTGACAGAGTGGTGGCTTTGTAACTCCACACCCGATCTTGAACTACAAGCATTATCTTATGTACCAAAGTTATTGCCAATTGGTCCATTATTGAGAAGCTATGATGACGATCAAGGTGTAACTGAAAGATCTTTGGGACAATTCTGGGAAGAAGATCTCTCTTGTATAAATTGGCTTGATCAATAACCTCATGCTTCTATCATATATCTTGCTTTCGGAAGTCTCACTCATTTTGATAAAAAAAACAATTCACAGAACTTGCTCTTGGACTTGAACTCACTAATAGACCATTTCTTTGGGTTGTGCGTCAAGATTCCAATTGCAACCCCCATGAATTTAAAGGGAATCAAGGTAAGATAGTCGAATGGGCTCCTCAACAAAAAGTGTTAAGTCATCCTGCCATAGCTTGTTTTGTTAGTCATTGTGGTTGGAATTCGACTATAGAAGGTTTGTCCAATGGAGTCCCCTTCTTGTGTTGGCCATGTTTTGGTGACCAATTCTTTAACAAAACATACATTTGTGATGAGTTGAAAGTTGGATTAGGATTTGATTTAGATGAAAATGAACTGATCTCACGTGAAGAGATAAAAGTGAAAATGAATAAAGTGCTTAGCGATGAGAACATAAGATCAAATGCTCATGTGTTAATGGAAAAGATGTTGAACAATATAAAAGATGGAGGAAGGTCTTGTGAGAATTTAAACAAGTTCATCAAGTGGTTGAAAGTGATGAGTTTGGAAAACTCTAAATTAATATTTGTGATGACTAAATATTATTAATGTGATTAACTGCAAAAATATTTATTCATATATGTTGATTAAATTAATTTTTGCAATGCAGGTTCTGCTTGGGCCGAAAAATATTGGCTAGCCCAATTTGATGAAATATATTCAGCATTGATATTAACTTTTATAACTATGGCTGAATTGATTTGGGCCGAAATAAAAGAAAGTTGGCAAGCCTAAATTGGTTACTTGTAGCTCAGCCTTGAAACATAATGTTCAAATTGATTTGGCTGAAGCAAATTGTTCTTGGGCCAGCTTGATCCATTATCACTACAAGCCCAAGTTAATCATTTTTGCCATACACTCCTATGCATGATCTGAAAATAATTCATCAGGAAAGCAAATGTTATTATTTGCCTTATGCCATCAACGGATATCTTCTCTAAGCATGTGATGGAACTCAAAATTTTATTGAGATGAGTTAATGCATGGGAACTATGAGAGAGAATGTGTCATTGATTTGATTGAAAACATCAATGCTGCACGCTAAACTACAAGGAAAGTAAAAGCAATTACATTTCAATTAATTTGATTCATTTAATTGCTTTTCTTCAAGCTTTATCTTCTCTCTCATCTCTTTCTTCTCTTCGGTCATTTCACAAAGGAAATTATGGAAGCTAAGTTGAGCTACCAACAAGAAGAAGAAGGAGCTAGTAAAAAGACCATCACAATGATGGCAAGAAAACATAAAAAATGTAGTGGCTGAGATTCTTATCACTTGTAGTAAGATTTTGTGATGAGATCTTAGCTTCTCCATACCAAAAATGGTTCAACGAGATTCGGCCAGCAAGGAGAAGATCTTGGAAAAGATGGCTTGTAACTGCTTTTAGGTTCACTCATCACAGAAGGTAGCTAGGGTGGCTACGTGAGGAAGGAATCAAAAGTGGAGCAGAAGAAGTCATCATCATCATGAAGCATCAAGGGCCAGAAATCCATCTTGGAGAGCAAGCCAAGGATGGAGCGCTCGGATTGATGAAGAGTGATGACCAAGGAAGGACTAGAGGTAATTGCATGTTGGGTTTTGCATGGATTATCTCTTCTCTCTCCATGGCCGAACTGATTTCGTTCTTGAAGGAAGAAGAAGTTGGCTTGGTTTTTTGGCTTCAAAGGTGGAGGCTTCTCTCTTCTATAAAAAGGGAAAACAGCCACGGTTTGAAGCAAGGAGTTAGAAGTAAGCAGTGAGAGTGCAAGGCACAAGATTCTCAGAGCTACCTAAGCTTACAGATTTTCTTCTTCTTCAATGTATTCTATTTTGTATTTTTCTGTTTAATTTTGTCATGTCTTGAGTCTCATGGAAAAGACAAACAATGAGGTTTGTATGAAAAAGTCATAGAGCGGAAAAAGGCAGAGAGTGCAAAATTAAAAGAAAAAGCCATAGATGTCCTTAGAGTTCCTTTGTTCATCTATGTTGTGTTTCATGATTCTATGGGAATCTCCTTGTAAGTTGGGTTAGCACTTTATAGTCTATAATCAAGAAGATTATAGTAAAATTTCATCATTGTTGTGATGGAGACTGGATGTAGGCTGCACTGCACTTAGCGGCTGAACCAGGATACATCTGGGTGTAATTTTCTCTCTCTTCTACTCCATTTCTGTGTCTACTGCTCAGGAGCAAAAACTAAAAATATCTCGTGCCAAGTGACGAGACAAAAATAAAAGTCTCGTGGCTAGGGACGAGACAAAAATCAAAAAGTCTCCTCAAATACCAGCAAGTGCTCAGAAGTAAAAAAAAAGGGCTAAGATTCAACCCCCCTTCTCTTAGCCACTGAAACCATCAATTGGTATCAGAGCTTAGTCTCAAAGAGATCAAGCTTTGCAGCTTGGAGAAAAGATCCAGATGGCAGAAAGCAGTGACTCTAATTTGGTGTCCTACAACCTTACAGAAGGACAGTCAAGCAAAAGACCGCCTCTTTTCAATGGGAAAAACTATACCTATTGGAAAGAGAGAATGAATATCTTTGTGCAAGCAGTAGACTACAGACTTTGGAAGATTATTCTGGAAGGTCCTCAATTTCCAACTAACACAAGTGCTGAAGGAGTAGTCACTCTTAAACTAGAAGCAAGCTGGACCGAGGAAGATAGGAAGATGGTGGAGCTAAATGCCAAGGTAGTAAACTTGCTCAACTGTGCAATCAGCTTCGAGGAGTACCGATGGGTATCACGATGCACAACGGTAAAGGAAATCTGGGACAAACTGCAAATCACTCATGAAGGAACCACCATTGTAAAAAAGACTCGTACAGATATGTTGAACAGAGAGTATGAAATGTTTGCAATGAAGGAAGGAGAGTCTATTGATGAGCTTATTGAACGATTCAACATCATCATTGTTGGCTTAGATGCTCTGAAAATTACATATCCTGATTCTGTGCTTTTGAGGAGAGTGTTGAGATGTCTCACAAAAGAGTGGGAAACAAAAGCTTTAATTATTTCTGAGAGCAGTAGCTTAGATTCCATGACATGTGATGATTTGAGAGGAAATCTTCTTGCTTTTGAAAACACTTATTTGAAAAAAGAATCAAAAAAGAAAGAAATTGCTTTTTCTTCTGTGACTAACTCTCTGAATGATGAATCCAATGATAACTCCTCTGAACATGAATTTGTGTTATTTGCCAAAAAATTCAGGAAAATGATGAAGCTCAAAGGCAAAGGCAGCAGCTCAAGGAAAATGAAGAAAGACCTTAGCAAAGTAACTTGTTACAACTGCAAGGAAATGGGGCATTTCAAATCTGACTGTCCTAAGTTAAAGAAGGAGGAGAAGCCAAAAAGAGGAAAGAAGAAGGGACTGATGGCTTCATGGGAAGACTTGGAAAATGACTCAGATGATGATGATGAAGAAACCGAGACCAAGTCACAACCATGTCTCATGGAAGATCACATAGATCAGGTAGTCTTTCATAACCATAACACTGAAGATCTTCATCTTATGATAGACCACCTTTCTGAAAAAATAAGATGCTTCATGCTGGAAAATCAAGAACTTGAACAACAAATCACCATTCTTAAAGCTGAAAACAGTTTTCTTAAAGAGAAAGTGAGGAAGGCCGAAACTGCTTGTGTTCTTGTTGAAGAAAATAAGCAGTTAAGAGCCCAAATTAGGAGCTGTGAAAGTGATCATTCCATTCTTGCATATGTAGACTGTTTTAAAAGAAATGAAGAGTTGATTAAAGAGGTTAAAAGGCTTAAGGAAGACTTAGCCAAGTTCACTCAAAGTTCTGAAAATCTTAATCAAATCTTGACTAGTCAAAAACCTCTTTATGATAAAGCTGGGTTGGAGTTTTATAAATCTGCAGAAAAATCTCATTTTGAAAATATTGCTTCATCTTCTAATGATACAAAATTTCAAGACCCCACCTACTTTAACAAAACAGCAACTCCAAGGATGAAAGAATGATTGGTGAAAAGGTGTATAAAGTTGTTTTTTATTACAATGGCCTAGGACATAGGAGATGGTTTAACGTAAAAAGATCCAAGAAGATTGGATACCTAAGGTCACTTAAGCTTGTTTTGTAGGTATGCCTAGCATCCAAATGAAGGAGAATATGTGGTATATGGACAGCGGATGCTCTAGGCATATGACCGGAAAGACAACTTTCTTCATAAATCTTGATGAATATGTGGAGGACTTGTCACTTTCGGTGATGATGCAAAAGGAAAAATAGTGGCTGTTGGGAAAGTTAGTAAAAATTTTTCATCTTGTATAAATGATGTCCTTCTTGTACATGGTTTGAAACATAATTTACTTAGTGTTAGTCAATTGTGTGATTTGGGTTTTGAAGTTATTTTTAGGAAGTTTGTATGTTTGGTTATTTGTGAGAAAACTGGGGATATTTTGTTTGAAGTTAAAAGATGCAATAATGTGTATGGATTGACTCTTGAAGATTTGAAAGAACAAAATGTAACATGTTTTACCTCTCTTGAATCTGAAAAATGGCTTTGGCATAGAAAGTTGGGTCATGCTAGCATGTACCAAATTTCTAAGTTAGTCAAAAAGAATTTGGTTAGAGGAATTCCAAACATCAAGTTTGATAAGGATCTTACTTGTGATGCTTGCCAATTGGGCAAACAAGTAAAATCCTCTTTTAAATCAAAAGATGGAATCTCAACCAAAAGGCCATTGGAGATGTTACATATTGATCTTTTTGGTCCTACTAGAACTCAAAGTTTAGGAGGTAAATACTATGGTCTTGTGGTGGTAGATGATTACTCTAGATTTGATTGGGTACTTTTTCTTGCTCATAAAAATGATGCTTTTCATGCCTTCTCCACTCTTTGCAAAAAAATCAAAATGAAAAAGATTTAAAAATTGCCCATTTGAGAATTGATCACGGAAGAGAATTTGAAAACTAAGATTTTGAAAAATTCTGTGATGACTTAGGAATTTCTCATAACTTTTCATGCCCTAGAACACCTCAACAAAATGGGGTGGTTGAGAGAAGGAATAGAAGCTTTCAAGAGATGACTAGGACCATGCTTTGTGAGAATGAGATTCCTAAATTTTTATGGCTGAAGCTGTGAATACAGCTTGTTACATTTTGAATAGGACAATCATTAGAAAAGGGTTGAAGAAAACCCTTTATGAGCTATGGAAAGGAATCCCTCCAAATCTTAAGTACTTTCATGTTTTTTGATGCAAATGCTTTGTGCTTAATAATAAAGAAAATCTTGGAAAGTTTGATCCAAAATCCTATGAAGGAATGTTTGTTGGATATTCCACCACAAGCAAGGCCTATAGAGTTTATCTCAAGGAGCATAGGACTATAGAGGAATCCATACATGTTACTTTTTGTGATTCTAACTTAATTCCCAGTACTGTGATAGATAATGATTCAGATGGTGAAGAAGCTGGAACAAGAAAAGAAAATTCCAAATCTATTCAGAATGAAGAATCTGCCAGTCCAGTTTTGTCTCGTCAGATTGAAGGAGACATTTCCATTTTGTCTCCTGAACAAACACGAGAAACTGAAACAGTGAGACTACCAGAAGCTCATCAAAGCTCAACACCACTTAGAAAGCCCAGAGAATGGAAGTCCATGAGGGGTTACCCTCATGACTTTATCATTGGTGATCCCTCTCAAGGTGTAACGACAAGATCCTCCACCAAAAGGCAAACCGAACCAAGCAATTTTGCCCTCTTGTCACAAATAGAGCCCACCAATGTCAAACAAGCTCTTGAAGATCCATCATGGGTTAAAGCAATGCAAGAAGAGCTTGCTCAATTCGACAAGAATGAGGTTTGGACACTAGTACCTCATCCGGATGGTAAGAAAGTTACGGGTACTAAGTGGGTATTTAAAAATAAACTTGGAGATGATGGACAAGTTGTTTGTAACAAGGCTAGACTAGTGGCCCAAGGTTACGATCAAGAAGAGGGTATAGATTTTGATGAGTCTTTTGCTCTGGTAGCTAGAATGGAAGCAATTAGGTTGCTTCTTGCCTATGCCGCCCATAAAGGTTTCAAAATGTTTCAAATGGATGTTAAATGTGCTTTCCTTAATAGCTTTATTAATAGAGAAGTGTATGTGGCACAACCCTCCGATTTTGAACATAAAGAGTTTTCAAATCATGTTTTCAAACTATCTAAGGCCCTTTATGGTCTTAGACAAGCTCCAAGAGCTTGGTATGAAAGGCTTAGTGCCTTCTTATTGGAAAACCAATTTCAAAGGGGTACCACCAACACTACTTTATTTATTAAAGCATCTAATGATGATATACTCCTTGTTCAAGTTTATGTTGATGACATTGTATTTGGATCGGCCAATGTATCCTTGTGTGAAGAGTTTGGAAAACTCATGACTAGTGAGTTTGAGATGAGCTTAATGGGAGAGCTAACTTTCTTTCTTGGCCTACAAATCAAACAAACTCCTAGTGGTACTTTTATTCACCAAGGAAAGTATGCAAAAGAACTTATAAAAAAGTTTGGCCTAGAAAATTCCAAATCAATGGGTACACCAATGCATCCTAACACAAAACTTGAAAAAGATGATGATGGCCAAGATGTGGATGAAACAAGGTATAGAGGAATGATAAGTTCACTTATGTACCTTACCTCCTTTAGACCGGATATTGTCCAAAGTGTGGGTGTATGTTCAAGGTTTCAATCTCACCCAAAAGAATTCCATCTTACGGTTGTTAAACGCATCATTAGATACATTAAGGGGACTTGCAATTTTGGATTATGGTATCCTAAATCTGATGACTTTTGTGCAGTAGGGTTTTGTGATGCAGATTATGCGGGAGATAGAGTGGATAGATGAAGCACATCCGGCATGTTTTGCTTCCTTAGAAGCTCACTCAACATGTGGTCAAGCAAAAAGCAAGCCACAGTGGCTTTATCCACAGCTGAAGCTGAATACATTTCCGCATCTGCATGTTGCTCTCAATTAATTTGGTTAAAAACACAATTGGAAGATTACAAATTAAAGATCAATATTATACCCTTATTTTGTGATAATATGAGTGCTATAAACATTTCAAAAAATCCGGTTCTGCACTCAAGAACCAAGCACATTAAGATAAAATATTATTTCATTAGAGAGCATGTGCAAAAGGGAACTATTGATATTCAATTTGTAAAATCTGAAGACCAAATTGCTGATATTTTTACAAAACCCCTCTATGAAGACAGATTCTGCACCTTAAGAAAAAGTTTGGGAATGTTTGATTTAAGTGCCATTGATACCTTGTGAATTTTTGACTATGTTCAGTTTTGTCTCGTAGGATTGGACGAGATAAAAATGAGGGCATGATGGAAGAGCTATGATCAAGGGGGAGGCAATGCAAAATTTAATTTTTATGGGCCCCACCTAATAGCTTTAACCCCACCATGACAGTTTAGTTAGTTCCTCATTTTTTTGAAAAATAAAATCACAAAATCTCTTAGTTGTCTCATCAAATCTTGTTGGAATAAGCATGTTGTCAAATCATATCTATCCTTCCAACTAATCCCTTGATTCAAGGAAACTCCTTTTTCAGTTTTTGAAACCTCCTTGGTTAATGTTCCGAGGGTTACCTGAAACTATAGGTCGATCTCGGTCGAGATCTTCTGCGTTGGTCGGAGCCGATGTGTCTGGCGGGTATATAGTCGCCAGAGCTTGTGTGTCCGACTTGTGACACTTGAAAGTGCTGCTGATCCTTCGTCCCCGGAGGGTGGGGGGTACCTGCAAGGGACTCCGATGCTTAAGTTAGCAAGGGTATTAAGCAGGTATTGAGTAGAATCAGAGTATGAGTTATACCTGGGTGCTCCAGTGTATTTATAATGGTGAGATGTGGCCTTCTGTGGATAAGATAAGTTAGTTATCTTATCTTATCTTTATCTTATCTTTAAGTGAGGTCATCTTTATCTTTTAAGGGAACCGCCCTTCTTTCTGTAGACTTGGGCTGCCTTAGGATTTGGAGCGTGTTCCTCTATTTGGGCCCTTCTTTGGGCTTTCTGGGACTTGACCGAGCTCTTTGGGAAGAGGTCAGGTTGGCCTGATCTGAAGAGGTCGGTCGCTTTGTCTGTCGAACATCCCGGGTCGGTCAGCTCGACCCAGGGTATGAACAGTTAATAATCGCGCCCTTAATGGTTAATAACTCTCTCCATTATCTCTTTCCAGTCAAGCATTTATTGCCCATCTAACCTCCCTCCACTCACCTCACCCTTCGGCCTTCTCTTCAACTTCCATCACCATTCATCTTCTTCATAATGAAAAAGAAAACCGCACCAAGGAAGAGCGAAAGAATTCGTCTCTCTCAAAAGCCTTCCACTCCCCAAACACACACACACATACATATTCACTCCACTTCTTCATCTTCTCCTTCACCTCCCACCAAGCGAACCGAATCAATGAGGCGCAAAGTAATAGCACAGAAATCTTCTGGAAAGAGGAAAAGTGACAAGAACAAGGAGCCAAGCATGGAAGAGGAGGAAGAGGAATCTCATACATCACCCTCTCCATCACCACCGAAGAGGACCACTCCACATGCATCCGAAAAAAGTTCCCAAAAGACCAAAGGTTACGTGTTTCACGAGACCAGGGAACCCGCAAACCTTGGATCAATGGAGTTCAAGAACAAATTTCATAAGCCACACTCTCATTTTGATCCGTCAAGGTTTTCTACATGTGCATTCTATGAATTCCACAAAGAGGTATTGGAAAAGCGACATCTGTGCCCCTCATACTTGGTGAATCTTAATTCTCTGGCTGCCAAAGGGATCAATCTACATCCTCTGTTTGATAATCTCAAATGGTCTCCTTTGCTCTTCATTCACAAAATGGTTTACCCAGGGTTGGTAAGGCAGTTTTATGCTAATCTGAGATTGATTGATGGTAGTCTTCACTCCTACGTGAAGCGTGTGCATATCACTCTGAATGCTGAGACCATTGGCTTTGCCCTTGGTTACACTGATGAAGGACCGAGGGTATATATGACTGATAGATGGGATGCACACGTTGGGGTAACATACAAGCAAGTTCTTCATCAAATCTGTGAAAATCTGTCTGGACTAGATGGCACAGTTCCAACTCACAAAGCTCTTGGACCAACCAACTCACTGTTGCACTGCATCATAACTCACATTCTGACTCCATAGAGTGGCTCTCATAACAGGGTAACAGTATCTGATTGTCTTATAATATTTGCTCTCATTACTTCATCTCCTGTTTCATTTAGCTATCTCATGATTAGACATATGTGGGAGTCTGTAAAGAGTACAAAGAAGGCTAATTTACCTTATGGAATGTTTCTCACATGTATTTTTGAGTACTTTAAGGTAGATTTAACCAATGAGGATGTAGAAAACAAAGTCTCTATGATCAAAGGAGGCGGCGCTGTTAAAAAGTGGAAAGAAATCCATGGGATCTGATGATGATTTTGAAAGCCATCCAGAATCCTCCAAGGCAACCGAATCCCTCAGAGACATTCTCACTGAATTCTCAAACATGTCCGAACTCATGGTTCAATTTCATAAGTCTGCACGTAAACTAGCATATGAAAATGAGTCGGCCTGGAAGAAATGCAAAGATAGGGTCGGTCTAATGCTGGAAAGCCTTGAGGAAGAAGTGGGCAGTGAGGCAGGGGCCGTGGACTCTGACTTTAATCTCTCTGATGATTAAACTTATGTTTACTATTGGATATTGGCACTCTTAGGCTCAATTTGGTACTCTGTTTTGGCTTGTTTCTGTTAAAACAATAACTCTGTGATACTTTGTAGACACTTTTGGGTTATATTTTGCATATTATGTTAAAACTTCTTGCAGGTGCCCCTTTGATGACAAAAGGGGGAGAAAAGCTGAAAATTGAAATCTGAAAATTGAAATCTGAAAAACAGAGGTGGAAAACAGGGGATGAAATTTTCGTTTGAAAATTCATGATCACTCTTGTTAAAAGGATACATCTAATAAAACATGTTGGCATATTGCATTTGTTTTACTGCTGCTGGAAATACATTTGGTGTATGATGTTTGGAAATGCATTTGTTTTGATGCCTAGTTGTTGAGTTATCTTGATGAATATGCATGCTTCTATCGAAATAGGGATATTCTGATTCATCTTGGTAAACATGATGGCTTGAGAACTTATTTTTGGCAGTTCCTTTAAACTATGTAAAATATAACAGCTGCCATGTTTTGATGTGATCATGTGTGTTTCAAAAATATTTTCCTTACCATAACAATATTGCTCTGATATCTTGACTGAAAAATAATTTAAAAATTTGTTTTTGTATCCAATTGATGTATGTAAAGATTGAGCAGAAAATCAATTTATGATAACAAATGAGTTTTGATTATCAATCCAATTCTGCTCATAAATCAAGCATTTAGCATCATGTAATGAATATGCTAAATAACATTGTTACTTGAAGCTTGATTAAAATGTTACAGGTTAATGCTTCCCTTGGTAAAAATGGCATATATTAAGGGGGAGCCATGTGACAATTTGAAAGGGGGAGAAATTCTAATCTTCAAAGGGAGTACTCTTTACTCAATTTCTTTCCATTTTAATTTTTAATAATGTTTGTCATCAAGGGGGAGATTGATGAGTTTGAAAAACTCTAAATTAATATTTGTGATGACTAAACATTATTAATGTGATTAATTGCAAAAATATCTATTCATATATGTTGATTAAATTAATTTTTGCAATGCAGGTTCTGCTTGGGCCGAAAAATATTGGCTAGCCCAATTTGATGAAATATATTCAGCATTGATATAAACTTTTATCATTATGGTTGAATTGATTTGGGCCGAAATAAAAGAAAGTTGGCAAGCCTAAATTGGTTACTTGTAGCTCAGCCTTGAAACATAATGTTCAAATTGATTTGGCTGAAGCAAATTGTTCTTGGGCCAGCTTGATCCATTATCACTACAAGCCCAAGTTAATCATTTTTGCCATACACTCCTATGCATGATCTGAAAATAATTCATCAGGAAAGCAAATGTTATTATTTGCCTTATGCCATCAACGGATATCTTCTCTAAGCATGTGATGGAACTCAAAATTTTATTGAGATGAGTTAATGCATGGGAACTATGAGAGAGAATGTGTCATTGATTTGATTGAAAACATCAATGCTGCATGCTAAACTACAAGGAAAGTAAAAGCAATTCCATTTCAATTAATTTGATTCATTTAATTGCTTTTCTTCAAGCTCTATCTTCTCTCTCATCTCTTTCTTCTCTTCGGTCATTTCACAGAGAAAATTATAGAAGCTAAGTTGAGCTACCAACAAGAAGAAGAAGACACTAGTAAAAAGACCATCACAATGATGGCAAGAAAACATAAAAAATGTAGTGGCTGAGATTCTTATCACTTGTAGTAAGATTTTGTGATGAGATCTTAACTTCTCCATACCAAAAATGGTTCAAGGAGATTCGGCCAGCAAGGAGAAGATCTTGGAGAAGATGGCTTGTCACTACTTTTGGGATCACTCATCACAAAAGGTAGCTAGGGTGGCTACGTGAGGAAGGAATCAAAAGTGGAGCAGAAGAAGTC
The DNA here is from genome assembly GCF_003086295.3 of Arachis hypogaea. Lineage (NCBI taxonomy): Eukaryota > Viridiplantae > Streptophyta > Magnoliopsida > Fabales > Fabaceae > Arachis > Arachis hypogaea. Next base: position 109,975,553 of record NC_092045.1, on the reverse strand, counting down.
ATCATCATCATGAAGCATCAAGGGCCAGAAATCCATCTTGGAGAGCAAGCCAAGAATGGAGCGCTCGGATTGATGAAGAGTGATGGCCAAGGAAGGACTAGAGGTAATTGCATGTTGGGTTTTGCATGGATTATCTCTTCTCTCTCCATGGCCGAACCAATTTCGTTCTTGAAGGAAGAAGAAGTTGGCTTGGTTTTTGGCTTCAAAGGTGGAGGCTTCTCTCTTCTATAAAAAGGGAAAACAGCCACGGTTTGAAGCAAGGAGTTAGAAGTAAGCAATGAGAGTGCAAGGCACAGGATTCTCAGAGCTATCTAAGCTTACAGATTTTCTTCTCCTTCAATGTATTCTGTTTTGTATTTTTCTGTTTAATTTTGTCATGTCTTGAGTCTCATGAAAAAGGCAAACAGTGAGGTTTATATGAAAAAGCCATAGAGCGAAAAAAGGCAGAGAGTGCAAAATTAAAAGAAAAAGCCATAGATGTCCTTAGAGTTCCTTTGTTCATCTATGTTGTGTTTCATGATTCTGTGGGAATCCCCTTGTAAGTTGGGTTAGCACTTTACATTCTGTAATCAAGAAGATTATAGTGAAATTCCATCATTGTTGTGATGGAGACTGGATGTAGGCTACACTGCACTTAGCAGCTGAATCAGGATACATCTGGGTATAATTTTCTCTCTCTTCTACTCCATTTTTGTTTCTACTGCTCAGGAGCAAAAACTAAAAATATCTCGTGCCAAGTGATGAGACAAAAATAAAAGTCTCGTGGCTAGGGACGAGACAAAAATAAAAAAGCCTCCTCAAAGACCAGCAAGTGCTCAGAAGTAAAAAAAAAAAGGGCTAAGATTCAACCCCACTTCTCTTAGCCACTGAAACCATCATAAAGAATAAAGGTTTAGATTTGCTCAGATGAATAATAATTGAAAAGAGCTTGTGATGTTTTCTAAGTTTGGTTTGCTTATCATTATGGAAAAGTCTAGAGGGCCAACAACTTTATCAAATTCTGGCTAGTATGTAACCAACAAAAAAGAATGAACCATTAGATGAAATCTCACACTAATCTCATACCACTAAAAATTTTATTAATGGCTATTTAATAATTATAAATCCCAAAAGTTGCTGACCTTCTAACATTCCTCATTATTGCTCCACCGTTTTGGTATTCAGTTGTAATAATTATTATATATTATAAACAAAGAAGGCATTCTTCTATCTATGGGAATATGGGATTGTACCAATGTGTTCAATATACAACTAGGGGCTATTTTTTCTATATTATAAATAATTTGGTAATATGCATTGATATTATTTTAGGGTTATTGTGTTTTTATCCCGTTATGGTTCTGACTCAATTCATTTAAAAAAAAACACAAAACGTAAATGATATTTTGTGGGTAAATAATAATTTTTATGTAAATAAAAACAAAATGGCATCGATGTTTTGTATTAAAATAATTTTTTTAATGTTTATATATAAAACGGCAGTGATGTTTAACGTTTTGTGGCGTCCGTCAGATACTTCTACAATAATATTAAACACGATTTTTTGGTCATTTAATTTTCGTAGGTTACATCAATTAGGCTCCAAGATTAAAAACAAAATTTTACAACTAGGAGTAAGTATTAAGCCACACTTAGAACTTGTTAAAAATTTTGATAATTATTTTTAGAGGTAAATACCAAATCAGTATTCGAAAGATTCTGACGCTGATAAAATAGTATTTGATCTTTGTTATTGATAAATGATCTCCTAAAGATTTTAAAATTTGACAAAAACGATCAACCATCAATTCAATTACCTGGAGGCTGGAGTTAAAATTTAAGGTGGATACTACAATGAAGATGGCAAAAATATCTTCTTATGAAGATGCTTTGGTTAAAAGTGTAGTTTATTTATTTAGCCACACTTTAAACAAAAACAACATTTTTATAAATATCAAAATCTAACCATACAATCCATCATCCAAAGGTCAAAAAAAAATATACTCATATGAAGACAATTATATCATCTTCATTGTAGTATCCACCAAAATTTAAAGGTGATATGTCAGTTAACAATTACAATAATTATAAAATTTAATCACTTTTAACTTTTATAATTTTAAAAACACCCCCAAATTCAATTTCTAAAAACTCTAATCCCCTTTTTTTCTGAAACTCTCATCTCTTTCTCTTTCTCATCATCATCCACCAATTTTTTTTCCCAATTAAATTTTTTTCATTTTCATTCATTGATGCCTCTACCTTCCTCCTTCTTCTTATTCTTCTAACCAAAGATACTTGTCTGATACTCAATCCCTTCTTCTCAAAACTCAACCCCTTTTTTATTTCTCATTTTTTTCTCGTATGCTATTAGCTCCTCCAAAGACTTCTCCACCTCGTAGTTCTTCTTCTCCTCTTGATGTTGTTGATCACTACTTGATCCACCTGCCCCTCCGATGCCAAACCAGAACCAGACCCATACTCAGAATTATCATCAACACAACTCACAATTGGGTCTGCGTTGATAGCCCCACCAACACTAATAGCTCCTCCATAATTCAGATCGTAACCAAACTCTAAGTTGAGGTTCAGAATCCTTGCCTGATTGTTCATGTTGTTGTTGGCATCACCATATTGATACAGAGGAGGATGATTCCTCGATCTTCAAATGGGAGGAGGAGGAAGGTTTGGAATAATGTTGCAAGATTGTTGAACGGAGTGTTCGTCATCCTCGTTGGGGAAGTTCACTTTAACTTTCTTTCCGCAAATCTTACGAGCTTCTCTGTCATAGACCCTGGTGACTTCTTTGGTGGTGTTGAAGGTTCCAAACCAAACGTGAACACCTTTCCGTAGATCGCGAATCTCCGCTGCCCATTTTTTCTTTTCACACGCCTTCCCAATCGCAAACTGAACCATTGTCTCAAGAACACAGGATCTTCCATGCGATGCCTCTGCAGAAGATCCCACCCCCTCTGCTACTATCACCACCACCACCACAATTACAACCAGAGCATCGTTAATCACTACCTGATTTCCAAAAATAGTATCGTTGAGAGGAAAAAGAAGAAGAAAAAAAAGGAGATTAGGGTTTTAGAAAATGATGATGATTTAGAAAAAGAGATGAGAGTTTTAGGGGAAAAAAAGAAGATTAAGATTTTTAAAAAAATTGAAATTGGAGTTTTTTTAAATTATAAAAATGAAAAGTTGGTACATTTTGTATATGATAATTGTTAACTGACACGTCACCCCTAAACCTTAACTCTAGGTAACTCAATTGGCAGTTGATCACTTTTGTCAAATTTTAAAATTTTTTGGAGATTATTTTGTCAATAACAAATATCAAGTATCATTTTGTCAGCGTCAGAATCTTTCGAGTACTGATTTGGTATTTATCTCTTATTTTTATATGCCAAATTTAAGGTTTACAAAAAATTTTAAACTTTTAAAGCATTTAAAATATACAAAAGTATTTATAATAAAATATAATAAATTTAAAATATTCAATAACTTCATTAATAATAAAAAACTATTTATATATTTATTTATATTTTAATAGATTGAGACAAATTTTACGAGTCAATAAAATTAATTAATAATTCTAGACCTAGTCTATTAACATTAAGTTTTTTTTATAATAAGTCAGACTATATCAGACTAAATATAGAACAGATTATAGGTGCAGGTGGTCGAACGTTGCCAATTTTCAACTCTAAATATACAAGAGTTTGTAGGTTTAACTAATGAACCCACAAAAATCTATCTAAAATGGTTTTCGATTATGAATTGCATCATCAAATGTGGTTGTGTATACAATGACAAATAATCATGACCAATGTCGTCTCTTGCGAAATAACGTCTGTTTCTTATGTAGCGCATTTATTATTTCCAATTCTGAAGTTACTATTAGCAATTTCTGGCAAAGGGGTCACTCTTTTCAGTCTTTCTAAATGCTTGTTGGGTCATGCATGATAGAAGCCCCAAGGTGATCCATAGTGAATAGGAATAATTTTGTTTGTATGAATGCAAAAATATGCATAACCACTTATCTTTTTATTTATAATAATTTATAAAATTTACAAACTAAAAGAAAAATTAATGATTATGAATATTTTTGTAGCGTTAAGTTTTTCTTACTTATATAGAAGAATAGCATAACAAATGATTGCAATTTTTTCATCTTCTTTCCTTGTCGGTGGTTGCTAGCTAGAATTTGCGGTTTCTCTCAGATTTTTTAACATTTGTTGTAGCTTCTAATAAGCACGGGGTGCAACACATATCAATGGAAAACGATGCAACTAACACACACCACTCATTAGGATATGTCTCCTTTCTTGCTTTGTTATTGTCATTTTTTTTCTAGTTCTACGTGTATCTAAAACAGAACATCTATAGAAAAATCAATTGCGCTAAAACAAAATGATTGCTTTCTTAAATTTAGTGTGGTACAAATACTATTGCTTTCTTAAATCCACCATGTCCTTGGTTGTATTTGTCTTTGAATTAATACTCAAATTGATTCTTAAAATTATATTTGCATTTTAATCTGATGTTTAAAATTTTAATTTATTCAATTTTTCCTACCATCTCAATTTACTCAAAGTTAACACCTATAAATTTCTTAAGATATTTTATTACTCAAATTCAAGGAGAATTTTTCAATGGACAAAGTGACTTAAGGACCATCATCTATAATTCTTAGCAATTCAAGTATTAAATGGACGGTTGAGATTCAAAGGTTTTTTTATAATTTCATAATAAATATATTTTTATTTTTTATATTTTAAAAAAATATTATTTGATTTTCTTATATACCCTTTTCTTTTTGAAATTATTTTTATCAGTGATATATATAGACTTTTCAACAATTTTAGTAATTTGTCCTACTAAAAATTATTTATTTATTTTGATATTTTTAATATATTAAATATATAGAAATTCAAAAAAAAATTATTAGTATACTCTTAAAATATATCTTTAAAATATAAGATCGTAAATTTTTTTATATATGATAAAATAACTTATTATAACTGAATTTGTTGCTCTTTTGATAAAATTTTGTGTAGTTGCTGTTGAATTGTTTTGTTTTTACTCTTGTCCGGTTGCTCGGGTACCGGGTGGTACGGAGAAATCCTTCGGTTGATAAGGGGGAATATCGCCTGATTCTGGGTAACGGGGTTGGAGATGCCAATGTCACGAGCTCTTTATGTGGAGAGGGGGGTGTCACCTGCAAAGACACTCCGACGCTCTAGTCAATCGTGAGTGCAGGCGAAAAAGGGGGAAAGTGATATGTGTGACGTACCTTGGGGGAGGGATAGGACCCTCCCCATATATACCGTGCCAGAAGTGGGTCCTGCAAGAGCAGACCCACCTTCCTCAAAGCTTTCCCTTACAGCTGTAGTGGAGAGCTGTCAAGGACGCGTGTCCGGGTCAGTGGTTGAGCGCCTCGCATCTGACCGTTCGGGTCGGGTGGTCTATGGGTCGGGTCAGCCCGCGTTATGTTTGGGTCAAGCCGCAACAATGCCCCCAACGCTCCAGCAATGACCGTGAGGGTCGTTGGTGGCGTGTTATGTCCTCTCTTGTGTGTTGTCGCTAGGTCGGCCGCTCGTGGAGAGGACGTGCCTCTTGCGCGCGTGTCTGTTCGTTGCTGGGGATAACCGTTCGTCGCCTCGTTCTTCGCGCTAAGCATTAAATGCTCATAATGAATTATTTCAAAACCCTGCGCGCAAAGACTGTTTTGCCCTTTGTCTTTCCCGCTTCCTGAGTCAGTTTCTTAATCCCCCATTTAGTTTTACGTTTCATTTTCATTCCATTTCCTTGCTTTCTACTTCCACCTTCTTCCCTCTCGAATTTCCTGCTGCAATCTTTGCATCCTTGAACATTCGCCCCTTCTTGCTTTCCTCCCAGCCATTGCAATCAATCAGGTAAGCACTCATTTCCTCACTCTCTGCTTCATGTTAATTTTTCCTTCATTATCAATGCTCCTGTATGCATTTTGCTTTCCCGATTGACTTGTATGCTGGACAATGTTAGTGTTTAGTAGGTACGTTAGGGGGGTTACGATTCCAGGGCGCTAGTTTTTTAGGCATTTTCCTAGGATTTGCTTCAGTCGTGCTTGATTTCAGTTATTGAATAGGCTAAATGTAGTTTCCGGGCTTTTTCCATATTCCCGACCTCGTAGACTAACCGAGTGGTGCCCTCACTGTAGGTATGCCTCGTATCGTCTCACGAGCTTCTACCTCGAGCGCGGGTTACGACCGGTATGCTTGGGTGACCTCTGACGTGAAGGATTCGCCGAACCAGATGGGTGAGGAGAAGCTTACAGAGTTCCGTCAAGCCGGGTACTTGTGCGGCAGGACTGACGAGGAGGCCAACTATGATGTCTTTATTCCCGCCCCCAACGAACGATTATACGAACTCAACCTCCACTCCCCCCGAGTTGCCGACTGAATCTGGTTCTACAAGGCAATGTTCACCCAATTGGGGGTTCGCATCCCTTTCTCTTCCTTCCAAATGGTGCTTCTTAGCCGAATCTCTGTGGCGCTGTCTCAGCTGCATCCGAACAGTTGGGCTTCCATCTGCTGTTTCGAGATGGTGTGTGAATACTTAGAGCTGCTGGTGTTCGTCGATATTTTCCTTTATCTTTTCAACCTTACGAATCCTTCCAAAGAAGGGAAAGCGAGGAAAGGGTTCATGTCCTTCCGATCTGCCCAGGGTCGGAGGATTTTTGGCTTGTTTGAGGACTCTTATCATGGGTTCAAGGACAAGTACTTCAAAGTGCGCCCGGTCAAAGGTCGCCATCCCTTCTGGCTGTCGTTGGAGGGGCAACACCTCATCCCGACGTATTGGAGTTTCGGGGCGGGGTCCAATACATTTATAAAAGTAACATACAAAGGAATGTCCTCTGTGGACAAAAAGATTGCCGACATGTTGTTGGCTGTTTTCGGGAAGAACCATGTGAACCCCCATCTCCTTATGGGTGACCGGGAGGTCGCTAGAAATTATGTTTGAGAGTAGCTTTAACTTGCATTTCTTGTATTATCGTTGCCTTGATTTGTTATGCCGATTTCACGACTAACCTGTTTACTTATTTTGTTGTAGTGGGAATGTCTGTCGAGGTGACAGGCCTTGAGAGTTTGTATAAGACCTTTTTGGAGGAAAGCGATGAAGAAACGGCCGACTGGAAGTCAGAGGCCCCACCTGAAAATAAGGAGAATAAGGTGGTGTCTCTTCCCCATGATGTCGAGATGCCGGACCATAATGTTGACGAGGCGCATGTCTCCCCTGTTCACAAGGAGGTGATCGATACTGGGGGCGTGACCTCCAATCCACAAGCCAAGGAGGATGATGTGAAGGTTATCCACAACCCCAAGAGGCTGAAGTCATCCTCCAGTCTGAAGGAGCCCTCACCGTGGTGGAGAGGAACTTCGATGCCGGGAACTTTATAGACTCCCAATTGCTTCCCGGCACGGAGAAATATTTCCATGGTTCTGACCTCCCTGGGCAAGCGAGGTGGATGTACCGTACCCTTCTCCGCGGCGCCGCCATAGCTCGGAAGGCCGAGTTTGAGTTGTCGGGAATGCAGTCGGTGCAGAGGAAACTCGAGGCTTCTGTTCAGGCCAACAATAAATTCAAGGTTGAAGTGGAGTCACTTCGGGAGCAGCTGTCCAGCGTCGGCAAGAAACTCAAAGCTGCCGAAGAGAAGGCCACGGCCACTAAGGAAAAATTGAAGGTTTCAGATGCCACCGTCTCCCGGCTAACCAAGCGGGAGATGACTTTGGAGAGCCAGCTCAATGCTGCGCAGGGTCGGGTGGCTGCTTTGGAGAAAGAACGCGACGTGGCTGTCTCGTCAGCTAAGACTGCTCAAGCCGAAGCTGAAGAGCTTAAGAAGAAGTACAAAGAGACCGTGAAGCAGGGAAAAAGCACCATAATGATGACTGAAGAGGCTCTTAAAGCCCAGGTGAAGATCGTTGCCCCTGACTTTGACACGTCGGCACTCGGGGTCTTTAAAACCATCAAGGACGGCAAGATTGTCGATATGCCGAAGAAGTGACCTCTGTACTCGTGAATTTTGTAATTTTGTTTTTGTGGATTTCGTTGTGTAGTTTAATGAACTATGTTGTGCATGTTGTAGTAGCCGCCTGGTCGGCTTATGGGTACTGTTTTTCCCCGCTAACTCGGTAGTGTATTTTTGTTCTATTTTATTACCGTTTTGTTGGTATTGGCTTGTCGCTTGCGTTCATTTACCATCACGTTGGTAATTTGATGAAGCCAAGTCGTGGCTTCATTGTCGCCGCGGCCATTTGCTATGGCGTTGACTTAACTGGTTCCCGGGGTGATCACTCCCGGGGCACCGTGTTGCTGCCTTGTTTAGGATGTATTATAAAAAGTTTGTTGTCGTGGGACTTATAAACGGGTAAAAATAAATTTGAACCATGGAATATTAATTTTGAACAAGAGAATATTAATCAGCAGTTGGGCAAACCTATGGCAATGATAAGTATTTAACACATAAATTGCTTAATGACAAAGCGAAACTCGAGTCTTACTAAGCTTGCCAGGTCGCCTGCCCGGCGGGTTTGGACTAGGAGTAAAACTTCTCAGGTTACTGACGATCGGATTTTTGACGGTTTAGAATTTCTCAAATAAAATCTCGTTGTAAAGTATAGTTTCTAAACCCAACAATAATCCTTTCGTACAAAAAGTTGTTTGTCACTAGTACAAACCCCTAAATTTATAAACCGAAGTATTGGACCTCGGGTCGTTCTCCCTAGGACTACAATAAAGTGTCTTGTTATTGGTTGTGAGTTATTTTGGGGTTTTTGATAAGAAGCATGAAAAGTAAATGGCAAGAAAGTAAACTAACAACTATAAAAGCTCTTGGTAAGATATGAGAACTAGAAGTCCTATCCTAGTTATCCTTCTCAATTGTGATGAGAATTGTTCATTGCTACCACTTAGTTAACCTCTAACCTTGGAGGAAGGTCAAGTGGATGAATCAATTTGATTCCTCAAGTCCTAATCAAATCCTAAAGGAAAGACTAGCTTTAGAGGCATTCAAATCAATTAGCAACTTCTAATTGTCAATCAACAAAGGAATTAGACAACTCAAGAGTCACTAATTACTCTACCTAGGCCAAGAGGGACAAAATCTACACTAAATTCCAACCAAGCATTTCATCAAACACTTGGAAGGCATAAAAGAAAAGCATAGTAAATCAACAACAAAAATAGAATCCAACAACAATTATTGCAAAGAATTAACAACAACAATCAAGGAAATCACAATTATCATGAATTACCTCAAATTGCATTATTGAAAGGAAAATAAAAGAACAACAATCTATCCAAAACAAAATGAAGAATTACAATTATAGAAACACAAAACTAGAAAGAGAGAGATGAGAAGATTGAGAATTGATAAAGGAAAATTGAATCAAAGCATCAATTAAATCTAGATCTAAGAAGAGGGATTAACCTAAACCTAATCCTAATTCTAATTCTAGAGAGAAGTGAGAGCTTCTCTCTCTAGAAAACTAAACTAATCCTAGTGAGTGTATGTGTGTCTAATTATGAGTTGTTGTGTCAATCCCCTTCAATCCTTGGCTTTTATGTGCATTTTGGCGCCAAAATTGGTTGCTGAAAACCTTCCAAAATCGCCAGGCACGTGCTGCTTAAGTGAGGTCATGTGCCATCATCGGCGCGTGCGCGCATGGTACGCGTGCGCGTCCTTGGCCTTTTCCGCAATGTGCGCGCGAGCGCCTAGTGCGCGTGCGCGTGCATGGCCTGGATCAGATCTTTGGCTTTTTGTGCTTCTCTCCACTTGCATGCTTCCTTCCTTGCTTCCTTTGATCCATGTCTAGCCTATTTCATCCTGAGATTACTAGCAAACACATCAAGGCATCTTATGGAATCAAAGAGAAATTAGAATTCATTAAAATAAGGCTTAAAAAGCATGTTTTTACACTTAAGCATAAATATGGGAGAGATAACAAAACCATGCTAATTCATAGGCTAAATGTGACAAAAGGTTATCAAAATACTCTAAATTCAATACAAGATAAACCCTCAAATTGGGGTTTGTCAGTTACCCGCATTCTATGTTCTCGGGACTTCCTTGCCATCGAGCCTTTCCAACTTGTAGGCGCCCTTACCAATCGCCTCTTTGACCCTGTAGGGTCCTTCCCAGTTAGCCGCCAGTTTACCTTCCCCCTGAGTCAGCATCCCGATGTCGTTGCGTCGGAAGACCAGGTCGTTTTGTTCGAATTCTCTTCTGAGTAATTTGGCGTTGTAGCGCAGGGCCATTCTTTGCTTCGGTGCTGCTTCCGACAAATGGGTCATTTCTCTAGCCTCATCTACTAGGTCCTTCTCTACAGCTTCCTCTACTCCCTCCAGAAGTAATCGTGGGCTCAGCTCGCCGACCACGGGTATCATAGCATCCACCCCGTATGTCAGGCGGAAAGGGGTTTCTCCGGTGGATAATTGCTCGGTCGTTCGGTAAGACAAGAGAACTGAGGCGAGTTCATCAGCCCATGCACCCTTTTTCTTATCAAGCCGCTTCTTGAGGCCTAGCAAGATGACCTTATTTGTGGCCTCCACTTAGCCGTTCGTCTGGGGATGTTCTACAGAGGAAAACTTTTGCTTTATGCCCAAACCGGCGAGGAACTCCACGAACTTCTTATCAGTGAACTGCGTCCCGTTATCAGAGATAACGACTTCCGGATACCGAATCGAGTTATCACCTGTCTCCACATAAACTTTCGACAATTAGATGAGGATATACTAGCCATTGGTTCAGCCTCTATCCATTTGGTGTAGTAGTCGATAGCAACTATGAGATATTTGACTTGCCTCGGACCAACCGGGAAAGGTCCCAAGAGGTCGACTCCCCACTGTGCGAAAGGTCGGGAAGACGTCAATAGGCTTAGCTCGGTTGCCGGCGCCTTGTGAAAGTTGGCGTTCTCTTGGCACTTGACGCATTTCCTCACGAATTCTTTGGAGTCTTTCATTATTGATGGCCAGTAATATCCAGCTCGGATGAGCTTTCTTGCTAGGGCTTTGCCCCCAATGTGGTGACCGCAGCACCCTTCATGGACCTCTCTGAGTACATAGTCCGTTTGGTCGGGATGCAGGCACTTCAACAAGGGTTGGCTGAGTCCCTTTTTAAACAGCTGACCCTGTATGATCGCATATTTGGCCGTCTCCCTTCTCAACGCTTTAGCCGCCTTGTCATTAGCAGGGAGTTTGCCATTTTCTAAGAAGTCAGCGATTGGGTCCATCCAGGAGGGGTCTCTCTTTGTCAGGTGGAGGGTGACTGCTGGTTCTTTTATCATGCCTTGAATGAGAGACCGGTTGTCGACTCCTGGTTTTGTGCTTGCTAGCTTGGATAGGAGGTCTGCCTGTGTGTTCCTTTCCCTCGGAACGTGCTGGATCGTGACCTCCTCGAATTGTTTGCTCAACTCTTTGACCTTCTCCAAGTACTTCTGTAACAGTGAGTCTCTGGCTTGGTAGCTTCCATTCACTTGAGAGGTAACGACCTGTGAATCACTGCACACTTCCAATCTCGTGGCCCCGACTTCCCGAGCTAGGATTAAGCTTCCCAAGAGGGCCTTGTACTCCACTTGGTTGTTTGACACCGGAAACTCAAACTTGATTGATTGTTCATATATTACCCCGGCAGGGCTTTCCAAGATGATCCCGGCACCTCCGGATGTTTGGTTTGAGGCCCCGTCTATGTGGAGCCTCCACCGTATGCTTGTTTCCTCGGTTTGGTCTCCCATTACCTCTACCAAGAAGTCGGCCAATGCTTGTGCCTTAATCGCATGCCTGGGCTCACACTGCAGGTCATACTGGGACAGCTCGATGGCCCAAGTCATCATTCTTCCCGCTAGGTCGGGTTTCTGGAGTATTTGGCGAATTCCCTGGTCTATCCTCACGACTACCTGATGACCTTGGAAGTATTGTCGTAATCTATGGGAAGAGGTTAGGAGTGCGAGTGCCAACTTCTCTAATTTGCTGTATCTCAGTTCTGCTCCTTGCAGTGCTCTGCTCACGAAGTAAATTGGTTGCTGAACCTTCCCTTCTTCCCGCACCAAAACCGCCGACATCGCTTCCTCCGTTATGGCCAAGTACAGGTAGAGCGGTTCTCCGACCTTGGGCTTCCCGAGTACATGTGGGGTTGCAAGGATCTTTTTAAAATGATTGAATGCTTCTTCGCATGTCGGGGTCCATTCAAATGCTATCCCCTTTCTCATCAAGTTGAAAAATGGCAGGGCCTTTGCTGCCAACGCCCCGAGGAAGCGGGATAGTGCGGTGAGCCTTCCTGACAACCTCTGAACGTCTTTGACATAGCCCAGGCTCTTCATTTGGAGTATCGCTTGACACTTTTCAGGGTTGGCCTCCACCCCTCTTTGGGTTATCATAAATCCTAGGAACTTTTCTGCCTCCATGACAAAGGCACACTTGAGTGGGTTGAGCCTCATGCCGTGTTGTCGGAGGGAAGCAAACACGTTTCCTAGGTCGCTTAAGAGGTCCACAGGCCGGGTGGTCTTCGCAAGGATATCATCCACATACACTTCTACCGTTTTGCCTATGAGGTCGCTAAATATCTTGTTCATTAACCTTTGGTATGTGGCCCCAGCGTTCTTCAGGCCAAACGGCATTACCTTGTAGCAATATATTCCTCCCGGCGTTATGAACGCTGTTTTTTCTTCGTCTGGCCGGTGCATCGGTATCTGATTGTAGCCGGAATAAGCATCCATAAAGCTCAGATACCGATATCCCGGCGCCGCGTCGACGAGCGTATCAATGTTGGGTAGGGGATAGCAGTCCTTGGGGCATGATTTGTTGAGATTGGAGTAATCCACACACATCCTCCATTTTTCATTGTGCTTTCTTACTAGAACTACATTCGACAGCCAGGTCGAGTAGTCGAGTTCTCGAATAAATTCGCTTCGAGGAGCTGACCGTCTGCCTGGCCACCTCATCTGCTCTTTCTTGTGACATTTTTCTTCTCCTCTGAGCCACCGGTCTGGCCTCTGGCTTGACGGCCAAGTGGTGTGACATGAGTTGGGGGTCTATCCCCAGCATATTGGCTAGCGTCCAAGCGAATAGGTCGCCGTTATCCCTGATCATTTCCATTAGGGGTTCCTTCAGGTCGTGTGGGAGGTTTCTGTTCACGAATGTGAACTTTTCCTCTGTGTCGCCGACTCTGAACCTCTCTAAGCTCCCTTCTGGTTCGGGTCTTGCCTTGTCGTTGACTCTGGCGTCCAAGTCGGCGAGGAACACTCCCGATGCCTCCTTAGATTTCTTCCTTAAGGAGAGACTGGCGTTGTCGCAAGCGACTGCCGTTTCCAAGTCTCCTTTTATGGATCCCACGGACCCATCATCAGCGATGAACTTCATTACCAACATCTTCGTGCTGGTCACTGCCCCGAGGTCGTTGATAGCCTTCCTTCCTAGGATGACGTTGTAGGCCGTGGAATCTCGCAGAACCACGAACTCAGCCATTACCGATTTTCGCGCCTGTCCTGGTCCTACGGATACCGGCAGGGAGATTATCCTATCTGGCTTGATGAAGTGGTCGTCTAAGCCTACAACACCGTGTTGGTGAGTTTTTAAGTCGGCATCCTGTAGACCCAAGGCATCGAACACGTTGCGGAACATGATATTCGAGTCCGCCCCAGTATCTATAAGGATCCATTTGATGAGGCTGGTTCCCACTCTGGCCGTGATGACCATGGGAGGGTTTTCTGTGACCTCATCGAACCATTGGTCCTCCGGACCGAACGAAATGGACAGAAGCCTTTTAGAGCTTCGCACGGAAGATGAGGAAACCGTCAGGACCTTGGCGTCTTTCTTGTGTGCCGAGTTCGACCTTGGAGCCGCGTCTCTTGCTGTTACCACATTCACTATGGTAAGGCCGTGTTCGTTGTCCTCCGGCTCTTGACGTCGCTTCACTGCGCGGGTCTTGTCCTCTCCCTCGTGGTCGCGATCTCGTCTCCTCGACTCCCTGATGAGGTGGGAGAATTCGGCTAGTTTTCCGTCCCAGATTGCTTGTTCCAGCGTGTCCTTTAGGTCAAAGCAATCCAGCGTCTTATGTCCATAGCCTTTATGATAATCACAATAGAGGTTCTTGTTCCCCCCGGATCGGTCATTTAGAGGTCGGGGCTTTGACAAGATTCCATTCTCGGCTATCTGCTGATAAACTTCTATGATGGGGACGGTGAGGGGAGTGTAATTGGTGAACTTCCCGACTCGAGGAAACGACCTGAGTGTCTTGCCCGGACCGCCGTCTCTGGCGTGCTCCTTCTACCTTTCTCCGCCACCGTGCTGCCGGGGTTGATTGTAGGAGGGCTGCCGCTTGTTGGCAGCCACGACTTGACTGACTTCTTTATCGTTGATGTATTCCCTGGCTACACTTTGGATCTCCTGCATCGTCCATACTAGCTTCGTGGTGAGATGCTTTCTGAAGTCCTCGTTCAGGAGTCCGTTCGTCAGACACAGACTAGCTACCGAATCAGTTAGCTCGTCGATCTCCAAGCACTCGTCGTTGAACCGGTCTAGATATTTCCTGGTCGGCTCGCCGGACCTCTGAGTCACGCCGAGCAAATTGATCGGGTGCTTTGCCTTTGCGATTCTGGTAGTAAATTGGGCCAAGAAAGCGCGGCTGATATCCGAAAACCTGGCCACCGAAGCCTGCGGGAGGCTGTTAAACCACTGTATTGCAGGTCCCGCCAGAGTGACCGGAAAAGCGCGGCACCTCACCTCGTCTCCCACTCCCTCCAGGTCATCCTGGCCTCGAATGCCGTGAGGTGTTCCTGTGGGTCTTGGGTTCCATCGTACCTCATGTCCGTCGGCTTATCAAAGTGCTTTGGTAGCCGGACCTCGAGGATGGAACGATGAAACGGGGTTGCGCCCATTATCACGGGTCGATGAATTCTCCTTGGTCTTCCCCCGCCGTCTTCCCAGTCGCGTCCCGTGGTACGTCTCCTTTCAGATCGGGCGTATATCACGGGGTCACGGTGTCTTCTTGGGCGTCCTTCTTCCTGGGTGCTTTCGGATTCATATTGTAGGCTAGGCGTTCGCCGGGAGTGACTTCTCGGAGGGGAACGGGAGTAGCTTGGTTCGGGAGTCCGTTGACGATGTTCCTGATCTGACAGCTGGCGCTCCAGGTTCTGCATCCTGTGACGCAGTTCTTGCATTATCCTGGCGCTGTTGTTGCCCATTCCCCCAAAGGAGCGTCTTTCTTGAGATCTTGAAGACGACTCGATTCGTCGTGGAGGGGACCTCGTGCGCTCCCGGGAAGAAGCCACGGAGGCTGCCTCCCGGTGCTCTGCCCCGCGGCCATGGTCTCCAGGACCTAGTACGACGTCTATTCAGGCAACTCCCCACAGACGGCGCCAATGTCCAGTTGCTCGGGTACCAGGCGGTACGGAGAGATCATTCGGTTGATAAGGGGGAATATCGCCTGATTCTGGGTAACGGGGTTGGAGATGCCGATGTCACGAGCTCTTTATGTGGAGAGGGGGGTGTCACCTGCAAAGACACTCCGACGCTTTAGTCAGTCGTGTGTGCAGGCGAAAAAGGGGGAAAGTGATATGTGTGACGTACCTTGGGGGAGGGGTAGGACCCTCCCCATATATACCGTGTCAGAAGTGGGTCCCGTAAGAGCAGACCCACCTTAGCTTCCTCGAAGCTTTCTCTTACAGCTGTAGTGGAGAGCTGTCAAGAACGCGTGTCCGGGTCAATGGTTGAGCGCCTCGCACCCGACTGTTCGGGTCGGATGGTCAATGGATCGGGTCAGCCCGCGTTATGTTTGGGCAGGCCGTAACAACTCTATAAATTCTAACTTTATTAGTTAAACGAGAATATATAAACTTAAAAGACAACATTCTCAAAGGTTGTAAGAACAAATTTTAATTGAATGTTTTTAAAGTGACAATTTTGATATTAATGATAAATGAATTGATTTAAAGTTAAAATTTGTATTAAAGCTAATCTCAGTTTAAAATGATGATATTATTTTGATGAAAAATTAATAAAATTTTATTATTTGTATAATTAGTTTGATAAAACTAATAAAAATAATATAAAATTTAAATTGAATTAAGATCGATTAAGTATTAAAGTGATAAATCTTATATTTAGTCCCAAATTATTATTCTTTTATATATATAATTCTGCAAATATTAATATAATATTTTATGGGATTTAAAATAAAATTAAAATAAACTCTAATATTAGAGTTGCTCTTAAGAGCTACTGAGCCGCGCAACATTATCAATAATTAAGTTTACTATTCGGATTTTGGAGGCTTGAATTAGCAATATGCTTAAAAGTCTCCTTGTCAATTTATATCCGCATTCATTGATCGAGATTGTAACTAATATTTAAAATTTATAAATATGTTTATGAAAAAATATTAGGGAGTTGTCAAAATTTATTATTTTTAATTATCAATTAGTTATGAATTTAATTTTTTTAGTTTAATTTTTTTAGTTTAGTAATTTAATAATATATTTTATCTCATATTTTTAGATATTAATAATTAACTAATAAATAAAAATAATAAATTCTAATTATCTTATAGCATTCGTTTATTTTTATTTCAATGAGTAAATAATCAAATTAGTCTCTAAAAATTACTTGTTGTTCAAATTAGTCTCTGTAAATTTTTTTAATCAAATTCATCTTTTAAAGATTTTAAATTTGACATGTTATTCTTTTCATCACTTTGTTTGTTGATGGTGTTAAAATTTACTAATATGACACGTCAAGTGACACCCCAACACATACTTAGAAATCTTAATTGACTATTAATATGATTAGTATATGAAATTAGATAAAATCAACTCCAAATTATTTGACTCCATTAACAAACAAAGTGACGGAAGGACTAATATAACTAATTTAAAATCTTTAAAGGACCAATTTGATTAAAAAAATCTTTCAAAAACTAATTTAAAAAAGAAATGATGTTTCAGGGACTAATTTGACAATTTACCCTTATTTCAATATATACTTATACTATCTTAGTAGGTAGATAACATGTGATACAACATGCACCAACGCGGTTACCAAATATAACTGCTTGGAAACTATCAGAAACTATAACAGAGATCAAAATCACAGGAAGCGACATTTAGAATAAACTCCTTTATAACCACAACTCCACAAGTTTCAATTTTAATGGCAGATCAGATTCAACTCAAGGACACTCCAACAAGAAGCAATAAAACGTGGTCCACATCATAACTCTGCTAGTGTCCTTCTAAAGGATATAAAATACATATTGAAACTTATTTTAAATATATGCATATAGCAAATATAAGTAGTTGGAAAACTCTTAAGAAACTAGAACACGTAGATCAAAATCACAGGACAACATGAGTGTTCCAACTGTGCTAGTTTTACCATTACCAGCTCAAGGACATGTCAACCCAATGATGATCTTCTCGCAAAGATTGGCTGAAAATGGTTGCAATATCATCTTTGTCAACACTGAATTCATCCATAAGAAAGTGCTGAGTTCCATGGGGAATCAAGAAGGCGGCGGTGTTAACGGAGAATGGCGGATAAAGTTGGTGTCAATGCCGGATGGGCTAGGACCTGATGCAGACAGAAATAATATCAGGGAACTATTTGATTCTATATTGAATAACATGCCTGCTATGCTTGAGAGGGTTATTGAAGATCTTAGATTGAAAGATGGTGTCACAGTAAGCTGCATAGTTGCTGATTTTGTTATGGCATGGGCGTTGGAAATTGCAAGAAAGATTGGAATCAGAGGAGTTCTGTTTAATCCTGCATCAGCAGCTATGTTAGCCTTGCAGTGCAGCATACCAAAGCTTATTGAGGATGGAATCATAGACTCTAATGGTAAGAATACCACATCTCAAATTGCACTCACCAAATAATCTTGTTTTTAACTTTTTTAACATTTTTCCTATTTCAAATTTCAAAAATACCAATGCTTTTAGCCGTTAATATCAATTATATATAAATTTTCTAAGTGAAATCAACAACTAAAATATGGATATTTTTGGAATATCCAAAACTCTTCTAATTACATATACTATTTTTGTGTATATTTTTTTGGACATCTTTTTTTTATATATTTTACTTTTAATATTAAAAGAAATATTTTTCCAGAAGTAAGATAACATAATCAACTTGGATTGATCAAATAGTCAGTTCACTTATCTGTTTAAGTAAATATTGGAACTTTAAATCTCGTCTTGTGCCTGCAGCAATCCATTGGCTAACAACAAACCCTTAAATAGAGCGTAGAAGTGGCAATAGTTAGGGTAGGATTTGAATCTAACCCTAAGTCTCTAACCCTACCCATGAGTTGAATTTGTTACTAAAACTCAACCTTATCCTACCTGTGAGTTCAAAACAATCTAACCTT
The DNA here is from genome assembly GCF_003086295.3 of Arachis hypogaea. Classification (NCBI taxonomy): domain Eukaryota; kingdom Viridiplantae; phylum Streptophyta; class Magnoliopsida; order Fabales; family Fabaceae; genus Arachis; species Arachis hypogaea. The sequence continues at coordinate 109,957,165 of NC_092045.1, read as the reverse complement.
AACCCTACCCGTGGTCAACCCATAGGTATCTAACCTTACACGCTGATTTTCACAAATATGCAATATTATTATTAGAGTAATTACCCAAATCAGTCCCTGAGAATTTTAGAATCGGACATTTTAGTCCCCAAGAAAAATTAATACACATATCAATCCTCAAGGTTTTACTCCGGCAGACAAATCAGTCCCTAATTCATTTTCCAACAAAGTAATTACCCAGATCAGTCCCCAAAGATTTTAAAAACGGACATTTTAGTCCCCAAAAAAACTAATGTACAAATCAATCCCTAACGTTTTTCTCTGTTAGACATAATAGTCCCCCGTCCAAAAATAAAATAAAATAAAATAATAATAATAATAATAATTATTATTATTATTATTATTATTATTATTATTATTATCATTATTATTAATTGCACAATAATATTGTACTATATTTTTTATATTTTTTGGACAAAAATAATAATAAATTTATTCATTAAATTCTTATATATATATATATATAGTCACTCAATAATAATAATAATAATAATAATAATAATAATAATAATAATAATAATAATAATAATAAAATTATTAGAGATTATTTTATAAGAAATTTAAAATTAAAACTATTTGATATTTTTATATTTAATATAATCAAAAGATGTCCTATGTAAAAAATATATATATATGTTTGTATTAAAAAATATGTATTAAAAGAAAATATTTTAATTTAGATTTATATTAAATACATATTTTTTTAATACAAACATATTTTTTAAAATAGTACATCTTTTGATTATATTAAATACAAAAATATCAAATGGTTTTAACCTTGAATTTCTTGTAAAATAATCTCTAATAATTTTATTGATTATTATTATTATTATTATTATTATTATTATTATTATTATTATTATTATTAATTACATAATAATATTATACCATGATTTTTTATATTTTTTAGATAAAAATAATGATAAATTTATTCATTAGATTCTTATATATGTATTTATATATATATATATATATATATATATATATATATATATATATATATATAGTCACTCAATAATAATAATAATAATAATAATAATAATAACAATAATAATAATAATAATAATAATCAATAAAATTATTAGAGATTATTTTACAATAAATTTAAAGTTAAAACTATTTGATATTTTTGTATTTAATATAATCAAAAGATGTCCTATGTAAAAAATATATATATATATGTTTGTATTAAAAAATATGTATTAAAAAAAATATTTTAATTTGGATTTATATTAAATACATACTTTTTTTAATACAAACATATTTTTTATAGTAGTTCATCTTTTGATTATATTAAATACAAAAATATCAAATACTTTTAACTTTAATTTGAATTTCTTGTAAAATAATCTCTAATAATTTTATTGATTATTATTATTATTATTATTATTATTATTATTATTATTATTATTATTATTATTATTATTAATTACATAATAATATTATACCATGCTTTTTTGTATTTTTTAGATAAAAATAATGATAAATTTATTCATTAGATTCTTATATATGTATTTATATATATATATATATATATATATATATATATAGTCACTCAATAATAATAATAATAATAATAATAATAATAATAATAATAATAATAATAATAAATAAATAAAATTATTAGAGATTATTTTAAAAGAAATTCAAAGTTAAAATCATTTGATATTTTTGTATTTAATATAATCAAAAGATGTACTATTTTAAAAAATATGTTTGTATTAAAAAAATGTATTGAATATAAATTCAAATTAAAATATTTTCTTTTAGTACATATTTTTTAATACAAACATATATATATTTTTTTATATAGGACATCTTTTGATTATATTAAATACAAAAATATCAAATAATTTTAATCTTAAATTTCTTATAAAATAATTTCTAATAATTTTATTATTATTATTATTATTATTATTATTATTATTATTATTATTATTATTATTATTATTGAGTGATTATATACATATATATAAGAATTATAATTATTTTTGTTCAAAAAATACAAAAAATATAGTACAATATTATTGTGCAATTAATAATAATAATTATTTTATTTTTGGACGGAGGACTATTATGTCTAACAGAGAGAAACGTTGGGATTGATTTGTACACTAGTTTTTCTTGGGAACTAAAATGTCCGTTTTTAAAATCTTTGGGAACTGATCTGGGTAATTACTCTGGTGAAAAATGAACTGGGAACTGATTTGTCTGCCGGAGTAAAACCTTAGGGATTGATCTGTGTATTAATTTTTCTTGGGAACTAAAATGTCCGATTCTAAAATCTTGGGGACTGATTTGGGTAATTACTCTTATTATTAACTTAATGAGTATGCAAATTAAAAATTCAACATAACCAACACAATCGTCCTATAAACAACATAACCATCAAATGTTTAATTCTACATAAAATTCTTTGCTTAAATTAATAACACAAATACAAATAAAATATCGTATTTATATATTACTAAAATAGAATTGATTTTTATATAAAACAAAAATGTTAAATTATCAATTAATAATCTTGAGTAGAGTAATTACTCAAAATGAATTTATCTAAGAAAAAGCCAGAAAAATAGTGCAAATATTTATTTTATTTTCTTTGTGAAAGAAATAGTAACAAAAAATTCACAATTTTTGTTGTTATTTTTCAACCTATTTCCGTAATATTATCATGTTTTGAAACTGCAGGGTTGGCAACCACACAAAAAAGATTTCAGCTATCACCAAGCATTCCTCCCATGGACACAGAATCTATATGGTGGGGAAAAATATCTGATTCTAAAACTGAGAAGATGTTATTCAACATTATTCTTGAATCCATGAAAACTCTAGAATCCACAGAGTGGTGCCTTTGTAACTCCACACCCGATCTTGAACCTGGAGCATTATCATTCGTACCAAAGCTATTACCAATTGGTCCATTATTAAGAACCTATGGCCATGATCAAGGTGTAAGTGAAAGATCATTGGGACAATTCTGGGAAGAAGATTTTTCTTGTTTGAATTGGCTTGATCAACAACCTCATGGTTCTGTTATATATGTTGCATTCGGAAGTACCACTCTTTTTGATGAAAAACAATTCAAAGAACTCGCTCTCGGACTTGAACTTACTAATAGACCCTTTCTTTGGGTGTTGCGAAAAGATTCAGATTGTAACAATAAAGTGTGTTTTCCTAACGAATTCAAGGGGACTCAAGGTAAGATAATTGAATGGGCTCCTCAAGAAAAGGTGCTATCCCACCCTGCCATTGCTTGCTTTATAAGTCACTGCGGTTGGAATTCGACTTTGGAGGGTGTGTCTAATGGAGTGCCTTTTTTGTGTTGGCCATATTATGCTGACCAATTCTTTGACAAAATATATATTTGTGATGAGTGGAAGGTTGGATTGGGATTTGATTTGGATGAGAATGGGATGATCTCACGCGAAGAGATAAAAGTCAAAGTTGATAAATTGCTTAGTGATGAGAACATAAAATTTAAGGCTCGTGAGATAAAGAAGAAGCTAATGAAGGATGTTGATGTTGGAGGAAGGTCTTCAGAGAACTTAAATAAGTTCATCAACTGGTTGAAGGAATAAGGATTTGCTTTTTCTGAAAATGTTTTAATTCTAAACGTTAGTCGTTTGTTAATTGTTATTGCATGCTTTAGCTCTAGGTTTGATGATTGTTCCTAATGTCAAAATGAATAAAAAGAAATAAAAAAGGAAAGTGATTTATTGTTTATGACTTTCAAGATGATGATTAAGTAGTTTTAGTCTTTTAGATATGTTCCTCTTCTAATTGACTCAAATTAAATAAAAGGGGATGTTATCAAATAATGCCTTAATGTTTATTGGCCAATCCTACTAGTTAACTAATTAGGGACTATAGTTAACTGTATTAGTATTTTTTTTTTTTGAGAAAACATGACTTTAAACGGTCATGAGAAACATACAAAATTTAATAAAAAAAATATCTAAAATTTAAAAATAATTAAAATCATTTTAAAAATTTTAAAATTTCTAAAATTATTATAAAAATTCTTAATAAAAAAATATATCTAAAATTAAAACATCCAAAACCTAACAAAAAATTATTTTAAAAATTTTAAAATCTAACAAAACAAACCATCCAAAAAATATTAAAAAAATAACATCTAAAAATTAAACAAAAAATATCTAAAACTATTAAAAAATTATTTAAAATTCAAAAAACAAAAACATTCAAAACATAAAAAAAATTCAAATTTAAGGAAAAAAATCAAAAACTAATAAAAAAAACATCCAAAACCAAGAAAAAGAAGAAGAACACACGACTAAAGCATGGAGTTTGAATGTGACTGGGCACAATGTCCTTCTTTTTCACTGGCTGTTCCGTCGCTTCGCGGTGACGTGTGGCATCACCAATGACGTGCAGTGACACTCGGCAGCTAGACGCGCGTGCGTGCATTCGCAAAGAAAAGGCATTGTGTTCGCGGAGAAAAGACGTGTGCAGACGCGCTGCATTCGTGATGGGAGGAGCACTGCGTACGTGCGGCAGCAGGAGAACGTTGTTGTTTACTTGTTTATTAGACACTATCCAATATAAATGTTGTGAATATTATTTTTTTATAATTATTTTCTAGCAAAAGTACATATTTTAATTTTTAATATTATTGGAGATATGAGCAACAGTTAGTAAAACTGTTAGTTAGCTAAAACTGATTTAGTTAGAGGTTGTTAGCTTCTAGAGATAAGGTCTTCTAACAAACCCTGCTGTATAAATAGAAGGTTATGATTCTATTGTAAAGGACTGAAAAATAGCACAATAGTGATTCTATTTCAATTTTCAATTCAAATCTCTTGTCAATCTCTCTCTTTTCTGTATTCTTTCATTTCTGTCATGGTATCATGAGCTCAGGTCCAAGATCCATGGCAGCAATTATCCCACACTCTTCTTCTTCTTCTTCTTCTACAAATTCAACTACTTTTTCTGCACCTATGATAGATAAACTCAATAAAAACTCTTTCAAGACCTGGCAGCACTTGGCTCTTCATGTCATTAATGCTAATGAATTGGTGGATCATCTTTATCTAGAGAAAATTCCAACCAGATTTGATAATGAAGCAGCTCGAATTACAGAAACAAAATCAGAATCCTACAAGAAATGGAAGACTAAAGATCACTACCTCACGACCTGGCTTCTTTCATCAATTGATGATAGTTTCAAGAACAGAATGTTGGATTGCGCTTTTGCACACCAGGTTTGGACAAAAATGCAAGATTATTTCTCTAAAACTTCAAAAATCAAGATTCAACAATTAAAATTTGAACTTAAGTCGATTAGAAAAGGTGAAACTTCTGCTACTGAAACTTCTCGCCAAGATAAGAATGATTGTGGATTCTCTAGCAGCAAGTGATTATACCCTCTCCCTTGATGATCATATTACCGCCATTACTGAAGGCTTGTCTGAGGATTATGCATTGTATATCTCTGTTGTCATGACAAACATTGAGTCAATTTCTCTAATGGAAGCTGAATTCCTCCTTCTGGCTCATAAACATATGTTCGATCATTTTCGAAAATATGATTTTGGATCAGTTTCTACCAATTACACACAAACAACTCCTCCGTATGCAAGACCACCTTCAAGAGCAAATTTCTATGGACGTCGTGAAAGGGGTGGTAGATTTTCTCGCGGTGGCAGATACTCTTCTTTGGACTCTAGGCCTCAGTGTCAAGTATGTGGGAGACTTGGACATGTGGCCTTTTCTTGCTTCCATCGCTTTGATCATAACTTTCACCCTTCTTCTCAAAATTCCACAACTCAGCAAACAAATACACCTTTGGCTCTTCCACCTCCATCATCATTTCATGCTCCTCGTGCTTATCTTGCAACTCCTTCCGCCTTGTCAGATTCTTCCTAGCTTCCTGATACAGGTGCCAGTATTCATGTCACATCTGATCCAAACAATCTAGTTTGCTCATCTGATTACAATAGTTTTGAACAGATTATGCTAGGTAATGGTATAGGTAGTAGTATTACTCAATATGGTCACTCATGTCTTGTTAATCTTGATACAAAACAAAAGTTTCTGCTTGACAAATTATTACATTCTCCTGAAATAACTCAGAACCTTATAAGTGTGCATAAATTTGCTGTTGATAACAAATGTTTCTTTGAGTTTCATGCTAACTATCGTTGTGTTAAATCCCAGATTACAAAGGAGATTCTTCTTCAAGGAATTCCTAGGAATGGAATTTATCATTTTGATAGAGTGGTTGTTACTCAAACTAAATCTGACAATGCTTATAAGAATTTAGTGCAAATTGACAACTTTTATCCTAAAGTTTTTCATGCTAATTTGAACTCATATGAACTGTGGCATGATAGACTTGGCCACTGTGGCACAAATACTGTTCTAAATGTAATGAGACATTGTAATTTGAATGTTCAATCAAATAAAGCCACTTCTCATGTTTGCAAATTCTGCTGTATGACAAAAATGCACCTTCTTCCTTTCTCTCCAGATAAATTTAATTTTAATGCTCCTCTTGAAATGGTGAATTCAGATTTATAGGGACCTGCCCCTATTACTTCATATCATAGATTCAATTATTATATCTCATTTGTTGATGCTTTTACTAGATATACATGTGTTTATCTTCTCCATTCTAAATCTCAAGCGTTTCATGCTTTTTTACAATTCAAAGCTAATCTTAAAACTCACACGGGTCTAAAGATTAAAGCTTTACAAACTGACCATATCCGTGAATACCTATCTACACAATTCACTAAATTTTTTGCTACTCACGATATCACTCATCGCTTCTCTTGTCTATACACTCATCAACAAAATGGACGGGCCGAAAGGAAGCATCATCACATTGTTGAAACTGGCCTTGCAATGCTTGCAAGAGCTTCTCTTCCTTTGATACATTGGGACGATGCCTTCCTTTCGGCAACCTACATCATCAATAGATTACCCTCTTCAAATACTCAAAATATCACTCCTTATGAACTCCTTCACCATCATAAACCAGACTATTCTTTCCTTAAGACCTTTGGATGTGCTTGCTATCCATGTCTTAAACCATATTCTACTAATAAATTTGACTACAAATCTCAATTATCCATCTTCTTAGGTTATGCTCCTAATCATAAGGGATATAAGTGTCTCACTAAAACTGGAAAAATCATTATTACTCGTCATGTTATATTTGATGAATCTAAGTTTTCATGTTCTATTCTTTTTTCATCCTCACCTCCTGCTTTGCCTAAGCAACAATTTCCTCATACATTCTTGGTAATGCCTATTATAACTCATACTTCTTCAAATTCACATCTTAACAATGAGTCCAGTTCTACTCTTCATTCCTCCTACCAACTAGTTTCATCTAGTTCTAATTTTGACCATCTTCCTCACTCTTCCTTAGATGCATCAGCACCTAAGCAAGCCTCTGACAAAAACCAAATGAGCCAATTCCTCTCTCTAAAGCCAATACAGCTCAACACCACTCAGATAGTGTCCCTATTTCAGGTTTAGAAATACAATTTGGAAGTTCTCCAAAACCAAAACTATTCTCAACTACTACTTCTTCCAATCTTGATCTTTATAATAATATTTCTACCACCACTGCACAGGCTTTACAGTAACCTCATTGGCATCAAGTCATGTTGGAGGAGCTGCAAGCTTTATATAAGAATCAAACATGGAGTTTAGAAACTCCTCCCCCTACTGTCAAGGTGATCGGTAGCAGGTGGATTTATGCTATTAAAAGAAAACCAAATGGAGATATTGCTAAGTATAAAGCTAGATTGGTTGTAAAAGGTAACCACCAAGTTGAAGGGGTTGATTATGAACAGGTCTTTGCCCCTGTAATCAAACCTTCATCCATAAGAATTATTCTCACCATTACTTTAAAGTATCATTGGCAGATTCGGCAGTTTGATTTCAATAATACATATTTGAATGGAGATTTGAATGAAGTGGTTTTTATGAAACAACCTCCAGAATTTATTCAAGGTGATGTTGGATAGGTTTGTAGATTGAAAAAATCCTTGTATGGCTTAAAACAAGCCCCAAGAGCATGGTTTGTTAAACTTTCTTCAACTTTAACTTCATTTGGTTTCATCAAAACCAGATCAGATCACTCTTTATTTGTCAAGCATGATCCTACTATCACTATATATATTCTAGTATATGTAGATGATATACTTATTACTGGGAATAATACAATTGCCATTCAAAATACTATAAACCAGCTTCACAACATTTTTTCTTTAAAAGATCTTGGCGAATTTAGTTATTTTCTTGGAATAGAAGCTTGTAAGATTGATTTAGGAACTTATCATCTTAGCCAAACAAAATACATCTCTGACTTATTGAAGAAAGTTGGCATGGCAGAATTAAAAGGAGTTTCAACTCTTATGATCACAAATGTTAAACTATCTAAAAAAGGAAATGATATCTTTGATGATGCAACATTATATACATCTATTATAGGGTCTCTACAGTATGCTACCTTAACAAGGTCAGAAATCTCTTATTGTGTTAACAAATTAAGTCAATATATGCAAAGACCTTTGATTAGTCATTGAAAATGTGTGAAGAGGTTGTTACGATATCTTGCTGGGACAATAGAACAAGGTCTTTTGTTTACTTCCAGCACTGACTTAAGAATTTATGCTTTTTGTGATTCAGACTGGGGATCGGATGTTGATGATAAAAAATCTACTTATGGTTTTGGAGTTTATCTTGGTGCAAACCTGGTATCTTGGTGCAGCAGGAAACAACCCTCTGTCAGCAGATCCAGCATAGAAGCTGAGTATAGGGGACTAGCTGAAGCAGATTCTCAAATTGTCTGACTCGAAAATCTTCTTAAGGAACTTCACATCCAAGTTGACACTGTTCCCACTCTATATTGCGATAATATGAGTGCAGTTTTGTTGGCAGCTAATCCCATTTTGCACAGCAAAACTAAATACTTTGGGTTAGAATTACATTTTGTTAGAGAAAGAGTAAATCAGAATCAGCTAAGTGTTGTTCATATTAGTGTAGCGGATCAAGTGGCTGACATTTTTACTATATCTCTGTTAGCAAAACCTTTCAACAAGTGTAAAGACAAACTTAAAGTTACTGCAAGAGTATCTTTAAATTTGAGGGAGATATTGGAGATATGAGCAACAGTTAGTAAAACTGTTAGTTAGCTATAACTGATTTAGTTAGAAGTTGTTAGCTTTTTAGAGATAATGTTTTCTAACAAATCCTGCTGTATAAATAGAAGGTTATGATTCTATTGTAAAAGACTGAAAAATAGAACAATAGTTATTCTATTTCAATAGTTATTCTTTCATTTCTATCAAATATATTTGTAATTACAAAAATTTTAGAAGATCAACATTTTTTTTTATCAAAGTTAACCAACACATTAAATTTGTTACATTTTATTGAAAAATTTTCACATATGTCAGACCGCTTTATTGGAAGAGTGAAGTTCCAAACATTTTGTCTATTTAGATGGTACAGTTTAAAAAATTAAATGGTATTAATGAGGGTTATAGATCATTAGATAAATAAGAGAATTGTGTAGTCGACAAAGACAATAAGAAAAAAAAAACGATTACCAAAAAAATAATTTGACATTACGAAAATATGTATTCGTGTAAAAGAATCGGCTGAAATTAAAGCCGACTATAGTAATGAAGGGTGCCAATAAAAACGGTTAACTTTACACCTAAAATTATAAACCTTAATCTATAAAGTTGGCTTGTGGTGATTAAATAAAAATTGGTATACTTTTTGTTTGGATATATATTGGCTAAAAAATTGTTGACCACTTTGTGCGCAATATATTTGAACATATTTTAACAATTAATAATTGCACATAATACTCCAATAAAAGAATCATTTGCAGTCACCATAAAAAATATTTGTTTTGCCTGTTTATTTTATAATATATAATAATAATAAGTTAATAACAACAACAATAAGTTTGTTATTTAAAAATAGTTAACAATACTTCACTCAAGTTCTTTAACTTACTTCTAAAAGTATAAATTTAAAGTAAAATATTTTAATTTTTTTTATTTGCATTGTCATTTTTCATGAATGCATAACTATTAAAAAAACTAAAATTCTAAAATAACTGAAGGAAAATATTACTAAACAACTAACCCTCAATTAGTAGAGAAAAAATAATAAAATAATTTTAAATATTTTTATAGATTAATTATATGCATAATAATTTAATAAAAAAACCTTATACAAATGGAAAATGACAATGATACATATTATAAAATAAAATAAAGGATAAATTATTGAAATAAATCAAGTGCAATCCAAAATTACTCAGATCCCCCAAATCAAAATTTCTTTCGTGAATGTCCCAAGACAAATTTTTATATAAATTGAATTTAATAAATTCGATTTACAGAAAATAGTACTAAATCGAATCAAGTAGATTCAAATTGCATGCAAGCTGAGAAAGGCCATAGATCGAAACAATAAGCTTCGAACTAGAAATGATCGTAAATTGAAACAATTGCATTCGATTTATGAATGCATGTAAATCGAACCAAATGAGTTCAATTTAGGCACGTGAAGCAAACCCATGGTAAATCGAAGCGAATGGTTTCAATTTAGTGGTATTTGTAAATTGAAATCCATAGATTCGATTTACAAGCATTCTGCATCCCAAGTAGTTCGAATCCAATGGATTCGATTTATGCTCGTTCACCATATATAAACAAATCGAATTTCATTCATTCAAACTACAAACAACGAATCCCACACCCAACCCCACTACCCCAGAACCGAGATTTACGGATAGCCGCCAAGGAAAGATCGAAGCTGGAGACATGGAAGACGACCCAAATCGTCTATATCAGCTAGATGGAGTCGCGCATATTGCTGGCGCCATCCACCTCGAGGTTAGTAAAAAAAGTTTTTTTTTTTAAGCATACAATAGTTGTTTTACCTCCTGTACATGGTTTCAAGAGACATTTAGTGAGCTGCCGCAGGGAGCAGACGATGAGATGGTTAGGAAGTATGCCCGTGCGTACATCATGATGCTCCTATCCACACGGTTGTTCGGGGATAGCCGCCAGAGGAAAGATCAAAGCTGGAGATATAGAAGACGACCCAAATCGTCTATATCGGCTAGATGGAGTCGTGCATATTGCTGGCGCCATCCACCTCGAGGTTAGTCAAAAAAGTTTCCTTTTTTAAGCATACAATAGTTGTTTTGCCTCCTAGAAACTGCATCGACAAGTTCACGTTGAAATGTACATGGTTTCAGGAGATATTTAGTGAGCTGCCGAAGGGAGCAGATGAGATGGTTAGGAGGTATGCCCGTGCGTACATCATGATACTCCTATGCACACGGTTGTTCGGGGATAATTCGAGTACCCACCTCCACATTCGTTGGTTACCTTATGCTAGGCTAGAGGACATGGGTCAGTATAGCTGGGGGTTAGCTGCCCTGTCATGGCTATTCAGATGCATGTGCCATGTGGCAAACAGAAATATCGTCAAGTTGGCAAGTCCACTGCAGCTCCACTAGTTATGGATCTTCTGGAGATTTTCTGATTTTCGGCCAGATGGATTTGATGTCTTCCATTGGCAGTTGGCGTCCAGATATTATCCTTTCAACTAAGCATTGTGTATCTAAGAATATGAGGGTTTACTTTATTGTTAATTAAATATTGTGCATTTCAGATAGTCAGATTATCAGCCGACGTTGAGCGACAAGGGGCCTCGTGTGGCGCATTGGAGGCTTAGGATAGATTTACTCCAGCATGGGGATGTGAGTATCTTTTGTTGTAACTCTGCGATAAGTAAATTAGTATTGTAATATTTTACTATATATGGTGACTAACAATAACTACTTATATGCACAGTTCTTGTGGATGCTATATAGCTTCCCGGAGGTTGTTCAGGTGGTGCATCTCGAATCTCCGACCATCGTCCCGATGCTGAGTCCAATGTGCATAGTCAATCCGATTAGCTCAGTCGCACATAGCAGGATCTTCGGCACGAAGAATGTCCAACCAGTAGTGAAACTCGACCTCGGTCTTGGCATAAGCAACATTCACTAACAACCTCTATGCATCCTTACCCTTGAAACTCAGTGCGAAATTGGCAGCTACATGTCGGATGCAGAAAGCCCTATATGCAGTAGGCGAAAGCCAGCCAGCATCAGCAGCTTTCAGTGCAGCCTTAATCCCATTGTGCCTATCTGATATGACAAGTATACCTGGCTGAGGGGTCGCATGTTGTCGCAAGTGAGATAGAAAGAATGACCACAACTCTGCGTTCTCCCCCTCCACTAGGGCAAATGCAATAGGAATAATGTTGGAGTTTCCATCATATGCAATTGCGACCAACAGTGTCTCGCCATATTTTCCATACAGCTGGGTACCGTCCACACTGACCAATGGCTTGCAATATCGAAACACCTCAATATACGGTGGAAATGTCCAGAAAAGCCGATGGAAATAAGTTGATCCCTCATCCACCTGCCCACCAACCCGCACAGAACTCGTCTTTAACACTGCAACACTACTTGGCATTGTGATCTGAACACCCAATTCCCATTGTGGTAAGTCATTGTATGACTCCTCCCAATCTCCATAAATCTAGGCCACAGATTTTTGTTTAGCCATCTAAACCATCCTGAGTTGGTCTGAACCCGAAATGTGCCTCCGTGGCATTCTGCAGTACCTTGATTGAGACGACATCATCAGCTCTAATTATGGGCAATATGAAGACCGATATAACATGATAATCAAGCTTCCTATGATTACTAGATATCGATGTGGTTAGACATGTGTGACGACCATTGTATCGTTTTACCTCCCAAATACATCTGCGCTGGCAGAAGCTAACCCGAATGAGCCATGCACACCCGCTTCCAAATTCCTTGCACTTCCCATAGTACTTGCGATTATCGGACTCCAATACCTTACACTCAACCCCGCGACGAATGCTATATGCTTTCACGCTTAACACGACTTCTTTTTTATCCTGAAACTGCTGACCCACTTCAAATTTAGATACAACTCCTGTATTTTGTGTCTCTCTAGCACCGAACCCAACAGGTACTCCCGGATCTACCTCAAGTGCCATGGCATCCAAGTCTAATGCTGAGAAGTGTGGGGGGTACTGATTGGTACCCGAACTATGCTCCCCCACCCACAGCTGGGGTCGACTGTGGTGTGTCGTCGTCACTATCATCTGCTATTGTGGCGGGCTCTACATCATCATCATCATCATGCAGTACATCCTCAACTCTATCAGGTACTCCAACCACTCCAACAAGCGAGACCGTTGTAGGAGGTCCGAGCGTCACAAATGCTTCTTCCCCCAACGGACCAATCTCACCAAATCCGAGGTCACCACCACGGTTTAGATTGAATGCAAAGGAAAGAGAAGCAACTAAACCCGCCTCAAGTGCAATGACCGGCGCAGCCGATGAGGCACGAACAGGCATGGAGCTAGAGCAGGCTGGATGTCCTACAGATTGAGGATCTCGATTCGAACCTCCAGAACTAGATACCACATCTACAAGCTTAGCCAACAGTTTTGAAGTCCTCACTTCGGGAAACTAACGGCGACGATGGTGCAGAACTTGCAAGTCTTCGTCACTGCCAATAACAAATGAATCATACTTCACATCATCGCGTAAACAGATATCAGGATTCTATAGAACAATTTCTCTACCCGTTTGACACCAAGCAGACCTAGTTTCTGGAGTATAGTATCCTTAAACTCAGCAAAACTCGTGGAAGGTTTGAAAAAAATACTCAGCAGGTCCTAATCAGTGAACTTAATACCTGATCGTGTTTTTTTTAGACCCTCTATAGTGCACAAGAGTTACAAAACTCTCATCAGTGGCCATTATGAATCTCACTATTCTAAAAATTTCACGTTGAGCTCGCATATATAGAGATCAGTTATGTATAGATCGAATTAAACGGATTCGATTTAATCACATATTGAAACAAACACTAAATCGAATTCATTTTATTCAAATTACCTTGTTGTTCTCAAATCATTGTAAATCGAACTCATTTGGTTCGATTTACATGCATTCATAAATCAAATACAATTATTTCAATTTATGGTCATTTCTAGTTCAAAACTTATTGTTTCGATTTATGACCTTTTTCAAGTTGCATGCAATTCAAATCTACTTGATTCAATTTAATATTATTTTCTCGAGTTATATAGAAATGTGTCTTGAGACATTCACACAAAAAAATTAATCTTGAAGATTTGGATAATTTTGGGCTACACTTGATTTATTTCAATAATTTACAACTGACACAGAAGGGATCGAATAATTCAAGATTTAATATTCTTCTTTAATAGTAATTGCACCTCCTTGGCTTTTCCTCGGCAAATTGCAGCCTCTTCTCTCTCTTTTCTTTTTTTTTTCTTTTTTTTTTTTTCACAGGCGGATGAATATCGACTTCATATTGCTATATGAGTACGTAACATAATTTATTATTGCCAGTTTGCCACTTAATATCTATGAATACCATCATATTATTGGAGCTCTATATAAAGGTCAAACAGCTAGTATGTAGAAGACTTCACGCAAATCTGAAAATGATTTTCATGATTGTATCACGACCAAGGTAGTTACTATTTATTTTAAATAAAAATAATTTAAAAAATCAGCTCAAAATAATTTAAAATTACTTTATTTTATATTTTTAATTACTATTAAAATAATTGAATAATATTAAATATAATAAATATATAATTAAAATATTATATACATAAAATTATAAATATTAAATAAAATAATTTTAAATTATTGTCATTTTAGTATTATGGTAATTTTAATTTGATAGAGATGACAAAGAAATTAAAGCACGTTTCGTAAAGCAGTGTATGGCTGAAATACATCATTCAATTCAGTAATTCCCAGTCACCGTTGCTTGACAAGTCAGTTTTTGTCAATTTCTAACCGGAAGATATCTTTTGTCACATCGTTGAAATGTTTAATTTAGTTGTTTTAATATTATATTGTTATAGTTAAGAGAGATTTTATTATTGAGTAGTGTTCATAGAGTCCAAAAATATTGAGTCTTAACTGACTAACAACTGACCATTATATTTTGATAATTATATTATGCACTTTAATTGAGATGTTTTTTCTTTTAAAAAATACATATTTTGTTTAAATTACTTTTGTATAATAAAAAAATATAATAAAAAATAATTAAAATTTTTTTAAAACTTAATTTTGACATATTAAAATTTTTAGATTCGCCTTTAACTCGAAAATTTGGAAGGTGGTGGAGTATAAGTTAAAGTATTGTTGATAAGAACGGAACAGTAATATATTGGGGATTTTTTTTTTTGGTGACTTGGTATATTGGGGATGATGATGATGATATAGAAATAATCTAAAAAAAATGACTATTTATTGACAGTTAAAATATTAATAATAAGATTAAAATTTATTTAAATATTTAAATTAAATTAAACTAAACGTTAAAAATATCTTTAAAATTTTAAATTTTTTACTTTGCCAATGTATTCGTTCTAAAACATTTTACCATACCAATTCAATAGAAGTGAGGTACGTACGTTAGCTATCATTACACCCAATTTTGTGGCCCTAAAGGCATCATATGGTCCCAAACGAAAATAATTGAAGAGATCGAGTGATGTACAAAACTAGAACCGATATGCATCTAAAATAATATACGAATATTTTTTTGATACTCAAATTTAGCCTCAAATAAAGTTTATAGTTTTTATTTTTCAAATTTTAATTTCTTCATCTGAAGTCTCTAATGTTTTTTTATACAAAAAATAACAAAAGAAATATTTGTCATCTATATTATATACAAATAGTACTTTTTTTTATATAATATAATATCTATATAAAAATAAAACTATCACTTTCAAGATCATGGACCCCTGCCCATCCCCTGCCTAAATCGTGAGCTTCTTGAATCATCATACATTAGTCTTGTCGTTTTATTGTACGGAATTATTTTAATATTAATAATTAGCATATAATTATTTTTATGAATTTAATTTTAATATACTAATAATATAAATTGTTATACAATTATACAATTATATTCGTTCTTTTAAAACATGTGAGACTTAATAAAACACATATCTGATCACTATACATCAAGAAGTTTATTGTGAACCACAAGCTGATTATTGATTAGGCATGTATAATAATCATGATGTAATTTTATCTAAGCTTTTATGATATTTTATCGTCATGTGGAAGCTACGTGAAGATTTTTTAGAACAAGGGACTCCTTCCCACAACAGATTTTCAGAGGAGGAAGCAATGAATGAGGAATTTTTTAGAAGTAATTCATTACTAAAGTTGTTATTAGTTGCTGGATATATCATAGACCAACTTTTGGATTTTTCAACACCACTCTATTCATTTTCCATTTAAAAGAGTCTTGAAGACTCTGATGAATTTAGCAAAGTGAAGAACAAGGAAAGATAGTAGAACAAACAAAGAGCTAGAGAAACAGAGAATTGTTTTCATGAGTAATATACAAAAAAGAGTAATCTTACATGGTTATTAAATATTATTATTTTTAGTTAGTATTTGACTATTAATAATTTATATATATATTTCTAAAAATTTTACACAAAAAAATATATAATTTATACATATATTTATTAAAATTTACATACATAAATTAATACAATTTACATTTATATTCTTCAGAATTTATTTACATGAATCAACAAAATTTATTTGTAAAAAATAATTTAATATTTATATAGGTCAAATAATGACCAACATTACTAAACATTGCTCAACCAAATATTTCTCAAAATAATATTGATTATGAGAATGATGCCATTTATTATATATAGTATAGAAAGTAAGTTATAACTGCTTTAAAATCTGTTATAATAATTTTTTAAATAAAGTTAGTTTGATGTATAAATGATTAAATTAGTTATTGAAAGATCATTCGTTTTTTAAATTAGTCTTCAAATAATTTTTTTAATCGAATTCGTCTTTTAAAGATTTTAAATTAGTCATATTAGTTATTCTGTCATGTTGCTTATTGATGGAATCAAAATTTGCTAATGTGACATATTAAGTGACATTCCAACACACATTTAAGAGTTTTAATTGACTATTAACATAATAAATTTATAAAATTAGATCAAATCAAAATCTAATTGTGGAGAAAACTTGAGGAATTGGAATCCCTCAATCTGAAGTTAATTTTATCTAATTTTATAAACTAATTATGTTAATAGTCAGTTAAAACTTTTAGATGTGTATTGAGGTGTCACTTAACATATTACATTAATAAATTTTAGTATCATCAACAAATAAAGTAATGAAAAAATTAACATGATTAATTTAAATTTTTAAAAGATCAATTTAATTTAAAAAATTTTTGAAAACCAATTTAAAAAATAAATAATTTTGTAGAGATTAATTTAACCATCTACTTTTAATTTGACGGATGAGTAATCACACTAGTAAGCTTACTTCCTTGATATTCGAAGTGTTTCAAAATCAGAGTTTGAACCTATATTTCTGATACAAAAACAGTGGCAGTGACTTAGTTAATGAATATAAAATTTTGGTGAATATGTCTCTATAAAAGATAATTAGAAACTTATTTATCTTTTATTTTATATTTAGAGATGAAATTTTTTATATCTATTTGAGTAGTAACCCTTTGTTATTGTTTTTTTTATTTTAAATAATTATTTATTTATTATCATTACGCACATATATTACCAAAATAATTAAAAATATAGATAAATCTAAGTGATGAGTGCCTAAAATTATTCATACTCTTTGTACTCCAAAATAATACTTCAGTTATAATTTTTCATATAAATTATGAAAATGACTTAAAAAATCTTTTCTTTATTAAATATATAATAACTATTCATGTGTCTCTTTTTATTAATTTAAATTTAAAAAAAAATAATTTTATGACATGTTAGCGATTTTTATAACAAAAAATTATAAAATTTGATTTTTGTTATCCTTTAAAAGAAAAAAATAGCATAAACAAATAAAAGAAAACAAAAATTTTATACAAAAAAAATTCAAACAGACTAAAAAAATCTCTTATTTAAAAAAATAGATTAAAAATATTACAATTATATACTTCATTATTCTATAGACTTAAATTTTTTGAAAGAAAAGTATAAGGTACATATTTTCTGCCAACTTATTGTCAACAATAATTAATTATTATATTTTAAAAAAAAGTATAAGGTATCAATATATTATCTGCCAACTTATTGTCAATAATAATTAGTTATTATATTTTAAATACATGTATAAGGAGGCACATCCAGGAAATACATATATAAAGACACTTCTGTTAGACACAGACATAAAAAAGACATTTTTATTAGACACATCTACAAAAACACTTCTATTAAACACAGTCATAAATAAGAGTTGGCAAAAGTTGATAAAAATGTTGTTGGTAACGTAGCGGAATTGATATTTTAAACACATATATAAAGAGATACATCAAAAAATATATCTATAAAGACATGTCTATTAAACACAGTTATAAAAAAGACATTTTTATTAAACACATCCACAAAGACACTTCTATTAAATACACAGTTATAAATAAGAGTTAGTAAATATTGATATTTTTATTAAACACATCCACAAAGACACTTTTATTAAATACAGTTATAAATAAGAGATAGTAGAAGATTGTGTTATTATTAATTTATCATGGCTATCTTAGCTTTTTCCATATAGACAATTATTTGTCAAAAATAAATTATCATATGTACTTGATACCAATTTAGTGTGTTTATCTGCCAAAAAAAAAGTCAAAAATAAACACGAAACTAAAGTCTGTATACAAATTAAATACATTGCTCCATCTATAAATACTTAGAGTTCAAGTTCATTAGAGCAGAGAAATTAAAGAAAGAAAGCCACACATAATCATCATGATTAAGACTCCAACAGTACTAGTTATTCCATATCCAGCTCAGGGGCATGTAAACCCCATGATGAGCTTTTCACATAAGCTGGTTGATCATGGATGCAATATCATCTTTGTCAACTCAGACTTCAACCATAAGAGAGTCGTCAGATCCATGGACAACAACAATGGATCATCTTCACCAATCAAATTGGTGTCAATCCCAGATGGGTTGGGACCTGAACATGACAGAGTCAATTTAGGAGAGTTATCTGTTTCCATATTGAGCACCATGCCTTCAAAGCTTGAGAAGCTGATAGAAGATCTTCAATTGAATGAGGGCATTAAAGTAACTTGCGTTGTTGCTGATGTGTTCATGGGTTGGGCTTTGCAAGTTGCAAAGAAAGTGGGAATCAAAGGAGCTTACTTTTGGCCTGCGTCAGCATCAGTGTTTGTGTTGCAGTATAACGTCCCCAAGCTTATTGCTGATGGCATCCTAGATACTGATGGTAATTTATTAATATTACATTTCACTAACTTCATTTGTTTACTTTGAGTTAATACTCAAATCCTCCCTCCTGGCGTCTTAAACTCATTTTCAAAATTTTAATTTATTTAATTTGATCTTTTAAGTTTGTATTTGTGATTTACCTTAGTTCCTTATTTTGGTCACAGAACATTAAGGATATACTAAGATAAATTGACAGCTATATTGTTAGATTTCATAATAACTATTTGATATGATAAATAAATTTTTTTTTCATAATTTATTCTTTAAAGAGTCTTTAAAACCTTAAATAAAGTTAGAATTAGGATTTCACATAGTTAAGAAGTCTAGTGGGACAGTCCTTAGTCCATCATCTCCACATGTTATTAATGATTCTTTGGGAGGAATATATATTGACGAGTGTAATTTTAGAGACCAATATATAAGTATTAGTTCAATTGATTTTAATTTACTTATCTGCTTAAACAATCGCTAAGAATTTAAATTTCTTATTATACATACAACAATTTCTTTAAATGGAGCTTCTATCCCTCACAAATTAGTATTTAAGATTTTGAGTTGACGAAATTTTATTTTTTATTTTTGTTTTTATTATTTCTATTTTCAAAATTTTATAAATAAAAAAAATAAAAATAATAAAATTATCTTTTTTTATTTTTACTTTTTCTTTTATCTTTTTTTTTCACAAAATTTTAAAAATATAAAATATAAAAAATAAAAACACAAATAAAACGCACTTCTAGTTTCCAAACTAATTCTTTTAAGTTTTTAAAAACTAAATCAATTATTATTAAATCAGTAAAACTAAAAAGTCAAATTTTCAAATATTCTATTGGAAAATAACAAAAATATATGATTTTTTTATATACTTTCTTTTGAAAAAAATATTTTTTTTATTTTTAAATGACGAATAAATTTTTGATTTTTTAACTCAAAAAATAAATAAGTCTTTGATTAATTAAAAATATAAAAATATCTCTCATTTTATAAAATATAAGACATCTAAATTCTTTTAAAAATTTTATTTATTTTCATATATTTTAAACAAAAAACTTAAAATATCTCGCATTTTAAAAGGCAAAGAACATTTTATAGTTTTTGACTAAGTTTATCAATTTTTAACTTGTTTGAGAGTAATTAATTTTTGGCCAACACACCTAGAGACCAAATAAGTAAACTGAATCTCTGCTAAACTTGTTCAAGAAGGTAATCCGTTTGATTCTCAGAACATCGTCTAATTCTTTATGTACTTCGAGATTTGGCACATTGCATATAATTATAATTATATTAAGCATATATAAAAAATTAACTATCAAACTAGTCATCTATATAAAATATATGTTAAAATATAAAATATATATTTAAAATAAATTAAACATTACATCTATTTATTCATATAACATTTTTGTTGCTAATTTGTGTGTTGCAGAGATGATATTTTTTATTGCCGGTATATCAAACACATTATATTTTCTTCTTTTTATTATTTATTATATTTTTTAACCATTGCAGGGTCACCAACATCAACAACAAAGACCTTTTGGTTATCCTCTTGTATTCCAGCAATGGACATCAAAGTCATATGGTGGTTAAATTTGTTTGACCCTTTAGTTCAAAAGAGATTTTTTAAGTATGTGGTGGAGTGCCTCCGAGATTCAGATAATGTAACTGACTGGTGGTTGTGCAATAGTACATATGAACTTGAACCACAAGCATTTTCTTGTGTGCCAAATTTATTGCCAGTAGGCCCATTATCCAGAACCTATGATGATAATAATAAAAGTGTAGCTCCAAGATCCTTGGGACAATTCTGGGAAGAAGATTTGTCTTGTATGAATTGGCTTGATCAACAACAAAACAATTCTGTTGTGTATGTAGCATTTGGTAGTATTGCTCTTTTCGACCAAAAACAATTTACTGAGCTAGCTCTTGGGCTCGAGCTGACGAACAGACCCTTTCTTTGGGTTGTTCGTCAAGATCCCAATTGCGAGAATAAAATGTCTCTTCCAGACGAATTTAAGGGGAATCGAGGTAAAATAATTGGATGGGCTCCTCAACAGAAGGTTCTAAGCCACCCTGCCATAGCTTGTTTTGTAAGTCATTGTGGTTGGAATTCAATTCTGGAAGGTTTGACTAATGGAGTTCGCTTCTTGTGTTGGCCCTATTTTGCTGACCAATTTTTCAATCAAAGATACATTTGTGATGTATTAAAGGTTGGATTGGGATTTGATTTGGATGAAAATGGATTAATCTCACGTGGTGAGATTAAAGCCAAAGTGGATCAACTGCTTGGTGATGAGAACACAACACCAAGGTCTCATAAGCTCATGGAGAAGTTAAAGCATAACATTGGAGAAAGAGGTGCTTCTTCAAGGAACTTAAACAGGTTTCTTACTTGGTTGAAACATTGAATTGCTTACTTATGAACAAATAAGAATTAGGGTGAATTATGTCACGTTTTTAAAGATTGGTGAATTTAAATATTGGTGTATCGAGTGATATATTTGTGTATGTGTAATTCTACTTATATTAATCGAATAAGCAAGTTTAAGTTTATGAAAAATTTTACAATATACTTATACTAAGTAATTAGACATATATTTTATTATTCTGCTAATAATTCATGTTTTTCATGTTCTTGCATTGAGACCCACTCAATCTCTTAGGTTCATCTTATTGCCTTATTTAGGGCTACAACAACCAAAATATATTGTTAGGCTTGGATTAAGTTTTTTCAGGAAAAAAAAAATTGGTAAAGTGAGAATTTAATCATCTTTAAATTAAAATAATAACATTTACACATGATGAAAATTATAAATTTAATATTAATTAATTTATTATAATTTTTTTATTTTAGAATATCTATTTTTTATTAGACTTTTAAGAGAATTAAAACATGTAGTTTTCAAAAAGAAAGATGAATAAAAAATAGGGATATGATGATAATATATACGAGTTAGATAGTGAAAATCAAGAAAGAACTTAGGACAATTTAATAAAAAAGAAAATACAGTAAAACACAATTAGAATTATAAAAAATATGTATTATACCTCATCCTTTTGAAAACAATATGACTTTCTATTTATAGAATCTTGCTTTTCTTGACCTGCACTAGCATTATTAATTAAACTTGTCTTAGTGTCCACTACATCTTTTACTCCCCTTCCCCCTCAAACTTATGATTAGTTTTGGGTCCACTCTAAGTTTATACTCAAGCTTATCAAAAGTTGCTACTGACAAGGGTTTGGTCAATATATCAGCAATTTGCTCTTGACATGGGATATGGACCACACGTAATTGATTGTTTTTTATCTTGTCTCGAACAAACTATATATCAAGTTGGAAGTGCTTAGTTTTGTCATGTAATACTGGATTGGAGACAAGCATTATAGTGCTTAAGTTGTCACAGAAAATGGTTAGAGATGTCTGAATTGAACTTTCAATTTGAACAACAAGTTCCTTATCCAAACTGTTTCTGCTATACACACTGCAAAACTTCAAAATTCAGCCTCTGTCGAGCTCCTACTAACAGTGATTTACTTCCTACAACACCAAGAAACAAGATTAGAACCTAAAAAAAAATGAAAAACTCAGTGACTGACCTGTGGTCTTCAAAGTCTGATTCCCAATCAGCATCAGCAAATCTATACAATCTAAAATTTGTATTCTTATGAAAGAGTAATCTTTGTTGTCTAGTACCTTGAAGATACCAAAAAACTCTCTTTAGAGCCTTCCATTGTGCAAGCAAGGGTTTATGCAAACTCACAATGAAGGAAACATTCAGCTGGTTATTATGAGATAATGAAGACTTCTAACAATAGATCTATATAATCTTGAATCCTCAAATTCTTTTGAACCTGTAGCCAACAGTTGAAATGATAATATCATGGGAGTTAGCATTGAACTTGCCTCTCCTGTATTTAATTTTTTGAGAGTAAATCATTCACATATTTTGTTTGAAATAAATGAATATGTCCTGCAGTAGTTCTTCTAACTTCAACATCTAAAAAATAACCCAGTTCACCTAGATTCTTTAATGAAAAAACTGTATTTAAAATTTTAATCATTAAGTCAACTTGAGTTGGATCACTTTCTATAATAATGATATCTACATAGCATAAAAGATATATGACATGGTTAAAAATGTATTTCAAAAATAAAGAGTTATCTGATTTTGCAGTGATAAAGCCAAATGTTTCTAGAGTTTTATTCAACTTTAGAAACAATTCTTATAGTGCTTGCTTTAGACCATGTATATAGGGACCGATTTAGTTTGCACACTAAGATTTTAAAATTGACTTTAAAATTTTTAGGCTGTTGCATATAAATAATTTGAGATAACATTCAAAAATGCGTTATTAAAATCAAATTGTTGAATAACCTAACTTTTAGATAAAGCTAAACTTAACACAATACTCACAGGCCTAATTACTGGACTAAAAATCTGGTCAAAATCAAAACCTTCACTTTGTCCAAAACTTTGTGCAACTAATCGTGCTTTGTATTTTTGCATAAATCCATCAGAATTTTTTTTAGTAGTAAAAATTCATTTCAGGTATTAGTTCTTATAAGGGCATTATATTCTTCTTTCGTAATCTTGTACCAGTGTGGTATAATGAGAGCAATAGCTATAATTTTTTATGATTTCTCTTTAGATTTTTTATCATTATGTTTAGTTAGAAAAATTTTGCGTTTAGATTTGTCTATCTTAAATCTGATATTTATAGATTGGACATTAGTATTTGGTGGAGAGATATTTTGGTACACTTTTACTGTGTTATGAACTATCACAAAATAACTAACTCTATAACAAAACCAAAAATAAGAATTTTATGGTGTATATTATAATCAACTATTATAATCATCCTTACAGTAATACAAATAGTTTCATATTCATAATAATCATAATCAAATTTTATAAGTAATATAATAAAATAAATTCATATTTATAATCAAACATAATCAAATTTTATAATAATATAATCAAATTAAATTTATAATTAGAATATAAATAAAAAGGCAAAAATATAACAATTATTTTTTTTATATTCATAAAACGTTGGTTATTCTAATATAAAAAAATTGATTACACTATTGTGAGCAACTTGATTATTTTTGTCATGAAATATTTTTTCTTAAAAATTTAAGCTAATAAAAAAAGACACATAAATAATTATATTTTTAATAATAATTTTAATATAGGTAAATTATTCTATTGAAAAACTATGTTATATAATAGAAATAATAAGAATAATATATATTTTATTTCAAAAATTTTAAAAATATTTTTAATTTTAGATTTTTTTAACTTGTATCCTAAAAACATATGTTAAATATATTATAAAAAATATTTTATAAAAATTATTACAAAATTTTTTTTATATATTTTCAATACATTAAATACATTAAAAATATTAAAAATTTCTATTATTATATTTTTAAGATGTGCCCTTAAGCCATTGCTGCACCTCGAGCTTCAAATTTGACAAGAAAACATCTGTGATGAGAGTTCCAACCGTGTTAGTGTTACCCTCTCCAGCTCAAGGTTCTCGCATGGATGGGTTGAAAATGGTTGCAATATCATCTTTGTCAACACTGAATTCATTCACAACAAAGTGCTTGTTAGTTCTACGAGGAACAATCAAGAATCGCCCAAGTAATAATTTCGGGGAAGTATATGATAAAATTGTGTAAAAATAGTAAAAGAAAAGAAAAGAATTTTTATTGATTGTTGATTGATTGAATTGTACTGAAGTGTGTTGTAAATTATGAGGATAAAATTAAATATATATAGAACATTGTTCTATGAAAGATAAAAGCAAATAAAGATAAGATAAGAACAACTAAAAATAAGATAAAGATAAAATAATAAAGACTAAAATTGTAATTAAATTTATGTATTCTGTTAGGCTGAAGCCACGAGACTTCTTTATTGTTATCATGGACTAAGGTGGAAGAGTAATTTAATACGCCCCGCAAGCTAGTGGATGGAAGATCTCAATAATCCACAGCTTGAATAAGTTCCGATGAAATTGTTGAGAAAAGCGCGTCTGACGTGGTGACGCATTTTTTGAAGATCATTGCTCAAACACAGCATCTCCTTTTGTATTTTTGCCGCCGGCAATTCAAGTTCCGCCGCCGCA
Organism: Arachis hypogaea; assembly: GCF_003086295.3. Classification (NCBI taxonomy): domain Eukaryota; kingdom Viridiplantae; phylum Streptophyta; class Magnoliopsida; order Fabales; family Fabaceae; genus Arachis; species Arachis hypogaea. The sequence goes on along the minus strand of NC_092045.1, from coordinate 109,931,575 downwards.
CGCTTATGTATTTTCTTGAAGGAGGATACCAAGACTCTGATATCATGATAAAATTGTGAAAGAATAGGAAAAGCAAAGATAAAAAATTTTTATTGATTGTTGATTAATTAAATTGTACTGAAGTGTGTTGTAAACTATGAGGGTAAAACTCAATATATATAAAACATTGTCCTATGAAAGATAAAAATAAATAAAGATAAGATAAGAACAACTAAAGATAAGATAATAAAAACTAAAATTGTAATTGAATTTATGTATTCTGTTTGACTGAATTTGTGGGTCACGAGACTTTTTTATTGTTGTCATGGATTAAGATAGAAGAGTAATTTAATAATATTGTTCCTATATTGCAAGTAAGATTGGAATTAAAGGTGCTGTCTTCGATCTTGGAACAGCAACTATATGTTTGCTTTGATGAATAGCATCCCCAAGCTCATTCATGATGGGATCAAAGATTCTGATGGTAAGAACTAAAGTATAAAATATCACACATTTCGTTAGTCCATTAATTCCTTGATTCATCGAGTCCAAGTAGGCAAGTAGTGTTTAATTTGTTGCATATATATATATATATATATATATATATATATATATATATACCAATATTTATCGATTAATTATTTTTTTAATTTTAAATTCTATATTATAAAATATAAATCTTTAATTTTGTATTCTAAAATCTAAATTACAAATTTTTAGTTATACGCTGTAAATTATAAATTATAAATTTTAAAATTAGTTAGTGTAAACTAATTAAAAGTTGAATTTTTTTATATTTTTTATTTAACAAATTTAGATTAAAAAGTTGTATTACTAACATATGGACTAAAACATTTATGTGGGACCAAAAGGGAGCATTTTTTGGTGGATAAAACAAAGAAGATACAATTTTGTTAATTCTTTCTCTCAAAAATATTATTTAAAAAAATATTATTTTCAGTCTTAAAATGTTAAAATTCATTAAAATTTTTTAAATTTGCAGAATTTTTTCGTCCCACTAAAAAAGTTATCATTTAATAAATTATATGTCTTCATATACATGCAAATCACATAATTACATTTTTGAGAGAGGGAGAGATAAATCTAAAGATATAAAATCTTTTCTTTCACTTTTTCATTCTCTCCCTTCAAAATTTTTCGATTTCTTTTTCTCACAAGTCACAACTTGGCAGTTCACACAATAACAAAGCAATCACAACACAATAATTCACAAGAATGCAAGAACAAGAAGAATTAATGTGGTGTAAAGTAGTGTAAGGATGGAATAATAACTTTCTCTATTTGAGTCAATAAAAGCTTCACACAATTTTCATAACAATTCTCTAGCCATTACTCACTCGACTATTGTCATTTATATATTTTTCATTCTGTTACGTAACTAACTGGTGCCAAATATTTTTTTAGAGTAAAGAACAAATAGGTTTCTAACTTTTTTTTTCGCGGACATTTTTGTCCTCAAGAATTGAAAAATATATTCATGTCCCTGACCCTTCCAAAACGCGGATAAATTGACCCCTCCGTTGAAGTGATTCCGTTGGACTCAACGGAAAACACTGACGTGGCTCCCGTGGCGCTGACCTGACTGTTACGAGAGCACACGTGGCATGTAAATTTTTAAAACAGGACATATTAGTCCTCCCACACCAAAACATATAGTTTTTCAAAAAAGGACATATTAGTCCTACTATACCAAAATGATGACGTTTCTAAGCTCTGTTTCTCAGCTCTGTCAACTGTGAACAATTTCCATTAACCCCTCTTCGTTTCTTCAATCAAAACTCAAACTTTGGGTTTGATTTTAAGTATCCATAGTGTAAAACCTCTGAGAATTCCTTCTACCTCCCCAAACCCATAACTGAAGCAAATAGGCGGAAAAAAGAAAAAAACTCACACACTTTTCTGCTTACCTTTTGGAGAAATACTGCTACAACAACCAAGCGGTGGGGTCAGCCAGTGGAGGAGCTTCGGCGACTGTGCGGCGAGTTCGGACGATGTTTCGCAAGGTTTTAAATGATGAACTCCAGGTGTTTGATAAAAGTTCTGTATGGATATTGTATCAAGACATATTATTGAGTTCATTTGTAACAAGAATGAGTACAATAATGTATGCATATTACGGTGATTGTGTATTAGTAATAACTAACATAACAGGCTTTACAAATTACTCTCATCACATTGCATCTTATCGTGTTATATTGCTATAGTTTGTTGTTTGATTGTGCTATTGGGTTAGTGTGGTGGTGAGGGGTAGGAAATGGAAGATATCAAGCATATTGGAAGGCTCTATGAACAAAATAAGAAGAACATGTTAATAAAATCATGAATTGAAAAGATAAAATAAAGAGGATCTATTTGAATTATTTATTTATGTATTGTTCTTAAGTATATTTACTAACAGCAATCGTCAGTTCTGTTTCTATCCTTTTGGTAAAGAATTTAACATAAGTAAAAAAGTTATATACACATTCTCACTAAAATTGTGAATTGCAAATGCCAACTATGACCGCATAAATTAAAGAACATATTCTAACAAAGTCACTCTTCTCTGAGTAGATGACTTATCACACTTGACATCGGTATCCATGCCTTTAAGAAGCTCAGAAAGATCTATAAATTATTGGATTTAAGGGATTAAATTGCAATGTCTGAACAAATGAGAAAATCAATGGTTTCAACTTTTATGTGACATGGGTAGTTATGCATATAATTTTGCTTATTAAATATGAAATCACTAATTTTCTCATCAATGGTTCAGATGTATTTTACTTGTATTTTAGAAGATTAGGATTGTGAATTATTAGATACATGTGAGTAAAGGTCATGAAAATATCAGATTTTGACCCCTAAATGGACGCCAACCACTCCCCCTACTAGATTCTCATACTCTACTTTCCGGAACCTTGCATCAGCAATCATTGATGCAAATTTCTCCTACAAATTCAACATAGAATAGGATAATTAGGATAATCCCCATATGCAAAATTTCTAGACATAAATATATCATTATCAGAGCAATTTATGCACAATGCTTAGTAAGATAATAGTATAATACATAAACATGCAAGCATAAGCAAATATTGAAAAATTGAAGATAAAGCTCCATGGTAGAAAAACAGATGATAATGTTGAGTTGAATAATTGAGTTTAACATACGAGACAGCTCCAAGATAACTGGGAACGCAGCTTGCTAAAATTAAATCATATGTAACAAAGAAATGTGGAAAATCATCCGATTGGTCTACGACCCATCTACCTACTCAAAACCTGGTTCACATCTTTTTCGAACACAAAATACAGGCTCACTGTATACTAAATCCAGCCATGTTGAGAAGAATTAAGAGATCCATTAGCAAGTGCAATGATAAAGAAATAAGAACATCAACAGCTACCAATATATGAAAGAAACCTTTTATCAAACACCTGGTCGAACTCGCCGCACAGTCGCCGAAGCTCTTCCACTGGTTGACCCCACCGCTTGGTTGTTGTCGCAGCGTTTCTCCATAAGGTAAGCAAAAAAGTGTGTGTGAGTTTTTTTTTTCCGCCTATTTGCTTCAGTTATGGGTTTGGGGAGGTAGAAGGAATTCTCAGAGATTTTACACTATGGATACTTAAAATCAAACCCAAAGTTTGAGTTTTGATTGAAGAAACGAAGAGGGGTTAATGGGAATTGTTCACAGTTGATAGAGCTGAAACAGAGCTTAGAAACGGCGTCGTTTTGGTATAGTAGGACTAATCTTGTCCTGTTTTGAAAAGTTACACGTTTTGGTGTGAGAGGACTAATATGTCCTGTTTTAAAAAGTTACATACCATGTGTGCTCCCATAACGACCAGGTCAGCATCACGGGAGCCACGTCAACGTTTTCCGTTGAGTCCAACGGAGTCACTTCAACGGAGAGGTCAATTTGTTTGCGTTTTGGAAGTGTCAGGGACATGAATGTATTTTTCAATCTTTTGAGACGAAAATGTCCGCAAAAAAAAAAAGTCAGAGACCTATTTTTCCTTTACTCATTTTTTTATTGCGCGCCCGTTTCAATATGGATATTCTTTCGTCTATACAAGAGACCTTCTAACCCTTTTTTTTAGTTTTCGTTTATTGGGCCGATGTTCGTATCAGAACTCATGAACATACACCACAACAGATTTTATCATATTTTTATGAATTGCAGGATTGCCAACCAAAAAAAAAATATTTATTTATCACCAAGCACTCCATCTATAGATACCGGAATCATATTGTGGAGCAAATCTCTGATTCAGTAACTAAAAAGAAGATTTTTAATAATAGAATAAAGTAATATTTTGGTCTCTTCAACATTTAAGTCTAATTTTAATTTAGTACATAATATTTTAAACATAAATTTTAATTTTAAAGAATTTTTGTTTGTAATTAGACAAAAAAACAAAAAAACAAAAAAAAAACAGAAACAAAAGGGAGAGAAAAGCCTCCTAAAAAACAGCAGCTAAGTCCCTTATAAGTAAGACGGGAACTCATTCCAAGGCTCTAACAACTCAGTTTGAGGGATATTGTTCATTGCTGCAAACTTTGTCATAACATCCGCGATATAGTTGACTGATCTTTGAATTACCTTGACATCAGCTCCAATTCCAAGTCAAAATTTCATGAATTTTAGAAACCAAATCATGATTAGCACTTCGGATGTTAGTAAAACAATCTTGGACTAGGAGAAAAACTTTCAAACAGTCTGTCTCACAAGAAATCTGCATGAATCCTGCCTCCTAAGCCAAAAGTAATTCCTTCCAAATAGCAAAAAGTTCACAACGAAGAATCGTTCCTAGCCGCAGAACCCCAATACAACCACCTTATTAGGCATCATCCAAGTTTCTAATAATATAGCTAAAACCAGCACAATCGTCATAAATACTAGCATCACTATTAATCTTAATCATCCCCCCAAAAGGAAGAGACCAAGATGAGGTTGGGCAAGATAAATGGACATCATTAAACTTAATGAACAAAAATTTTAATTCCTTATCAGATGCTAAGATTAATGATAGCACTTTATTAAAAGGCCAAGAATTCATATGATTAAAAATATCATTATTTTTATCTCTCTAAATCCACCAAAGATTAGGGGAAAAAAAGTAGCATTGACATTCTTACATTCAGATACCCATTATTTTAAAGATGGACATTAAACATCATTAAACTGTAAAGTTTGTCAAACTGTACTAGTTTTTGGACAATCACGTAAACAATGAAGGACAGTTTCAGGAACTAGAGAGCAAAGTGAGCATAAATCAGAAAAAGAAAGCCCACGGTAATATCTAAAAATAGCAATTGGATGAGCATTATGGAGGTAAAGCCAAACAAAAAATTTAAATTTCTCTAGTACCTGGATTCTTCAAAGCCTCAGCCACTCTTCCCATCCATATTTATGCTTGCAAAGCCATAAGTAATCACTACTAGAAGAATAAATTTTTAAATTTGATACATCCCATCTTCAACCTGCTATGTCCTTAGATTTCACATCAAGATTTTAAGAATTAAAGAGTTTTAAACAAGTTCAATGTTGTCTTACAAAAAAAAAAAAAATTTTGTTAATTATTTAAATCAAATTTAAAATAGAATAACATTAAATTCATTTAAAACTGAAATAAAACGTTTAAAACATTATGCACTAACATTAATTAGTAATTTTGCACTCTCACATAAGTTAATATAATTTATATTCATATTGTACGAAATCTGCACACATATTAATAAAGAGAACATACTCACATGAACAATGATATATGATATTTTGAGAAAATACATGAAAAAAATTTTAGCTAATGTCTATTTTATTAGTTTAAGTTTTTAAGAGAAATAATTTTATGATATAATATTAAAATAATATGACCTAAATGTTTAAAGTTTTACTCATGTTAGACAAAAAAAAAATGAGTGTAAGCCCAACAAAAAAGTCTATATAAAAAATTCACATAAATTCAAAAAAATTCTTGTATAAAAGACGTGTTAAAAATATAATCATTTATGTATCTTTTTTTATCAGTTTAATTTTTTTTAAATAATTTCATAATAATTAAATTATCTTAAATTCTAGATTTAAATTAAAAACTCTTAACTTTACACCTAAAATTATAAACCCTAAGTTAGCTTGTGTTGATTAAATAAAAGTTGGTTCCTATCATTTTTATTTGGATGTATATTGGCTAAAAATTGTTGACCACTTTGCGCGCAATATATTTGAACATATTTTAACAATTAATAATTGTACATAATACTCTAATAAAAGAATCATTTGTAGCCACCATAAAAAAATATTTGTTTTGCCTGTTTATTTTATAAGAATAATAACAACAACAATAAATTTGTTATTTAAAATTAAAATAGTTAATAACAATAACAACAAGAACAATAAAATTTAAAGTAAAATTAAATCTGGCATATTTTTTTTGTTTTTTTATTTCTCACTTTATTTAAATGCATAACTATTAAAAAACTAAAATTCTAAAATAACTCAGGAGAAATATTACTAAACAACTAACCCTTAATTAGTAAAGAAAAAATAATAAAATAATTTTAAATATTTTTATAGATTAATTATATACATAATAATTTAATAAGAAACCTTATAAAAAAAACAAGGACACATTATAAAACAAAATAAACTTAACTGTTAACTGACAAAGAACTAATCGAATAATTCAAGATTCAATATTCCTTTTTAATAGTAATGATTTTAGTTTGGCTTATCTTTGGCAAATTGCAATCCCCCTTCTTTTTTTTTCACAGCGAATGAATATTGATTTCATATTGCTATATCGATCTGTGCGCAACATAATCCATTATTGCCAGTTTGCCACTTAGAACTATTGGATAAATAATTTAAATAAGTTTTTTAAAAAAAATTTTAAAATATAAAAATTTTTATTAATAATAATTTATAAATAAATTACTTTTCGAATGTGACTTATGAAAGCGGTATTTAAAAGACAGGTTTTTAAAAGTTGCAGCACTTGCGTTTGGTAAAATCAAATTAAAAATGACTTTTAATAAGTATAAGTACCACAAATGTGTTTTATAAAACAACTTTTAAAAATTTAGAAGATAAATATTTATAACGAAAAATAATTTGTTTCTTTAAATTCTTTAAAATTTGATATAATATTTTAAAATAAAAAATTCATAATAAACATAAACATAATAAATAAACTCTTTATTTTTGAACAATAAAGTTTTATATAAGTATTTGTGATAGAGATGTATTTGTGAAGATTAGGTTGAAGAATAAGAAATATATGAAGATTGTATTAGAGTTTGTGAAGGTTAGGATGAGAAGTTAGAAATACATGAGGATTCTAATGGCAATATCATGGCCAGAAATATGTGCAGGAAATATGTCCAGGAAATATAGGCAAGAAAATAAATAAGATTTGGTAAGCAGAAGTCAGTTTTAAAAAGCTCCCTCTTAGAAGCACCCTAACTTTTAGAAGCTGCAATTGTAAGTACGTAAAAGTACTTTGATTTTTTAATTTACCAAAAACAAATAAAATGAGGTGTTTGTACTTTTAAGCACCTCTTCAAAAAATTTTACTAGATAAAGGCTCAATCTGAATAAAATTTTTTTAATAAATTTTTATTGAAAGTTAATATATGTTATATTAACAATGTCTTTAAATTTACTTACCAAAAAAAAAAATCCTTTAATGTTGGTTTAAGAAGATTTTGTCGTAACAAATTCAGTTACAAAATAATAAACTTATTTGAGTTTTCTTCTCTGTAAATTTGGTATGTTGTTTTTAATATTTAACTTATGCAATTTAATTCTACATTAGTTATGGGGTTACTGTTGACAGAGAAGACATGTTAATTATTTATAAAATTCTATAATAAAATGTGTCTTTTTATGAGTAACTGTTGACACATTTTAGTATTTTATGTTAAAAATTTAAACATTTAGAATAAAAAGTTGTGCACGATTTTATGCTTTTTCTGAGTAAACTGTACACATTGACTGATTTTATGCTTTCTCTTAAAAAGTTGTGCACATTGATTATATCTACTTATTCGACCAATAAGAGATGATTTTTATTGAGCCAAATTAAATTCTATCATATTTAGAACTAACTCCATATTCATCAAATATATCCTTTTGTTAGTTGAGAATATTTATAGGACGAAAATCAAGTTTAGCTTCAGGTAGACAGTTCTGATGATATCATGTAAAGTGAATTTATTTTCTATCTACTACACGTGTAATAACCAAAATAACCGGTTAAACCGATAGATCACAATAAAATGAAAAGACAATTTGTGCCATGTCAGAGCCAATTAACCTTTCTTCACCATTCACGAAGACCCTGGAGCACCCAAACCGTCCCCTGCAAAAGTTAGCATAGTAGTCTCTACATTTTTTGAACTTCTATTGGATTTCATTATTTTTGCTTGTTGTTGGAGCTCATCAAAGGGTGAGAATTAGGAGTTTTTGTTGACTGATATGGCAGGAACTTTTACAAATCTGTGTCGATCGTAGGTACAGATGATATATGCATGAAAGATGAGTTTTTTGCTGGTTATTTTCTATAATAAGCAAGATGAAAACTCCGACTCTACAAAAAAAATTTAGTTTAGTTTTCGAAAATATAGATAGAAAAATCATTTTTTGTATGATTAATCAAGGAATTTATGTAGTCAAGTTAAAACTGACTGCATCCAATTTGAATGATAGCTTTTGATCAATTGTAATGATGGAGTATTTTTTATAGAAAATTTACTTCACCAATTTTAATAAAATGACTAAAGGTTTGTCTTTATCCATGAATACTAAACAGAATCTGGAGGGTTGGAGTCTGGAAATGGACCAAATCCACCTAGTTCACTGCTTGAAAATACAACTTTTCTGAGTGACGATAAGAATTGTGCTGATTTTGTAGAGGTAGATCCACTTCCTTCTCGTCTACTTGTATATGGAATCTCATACTCTTTCTCTCTCGATCGGTGATGACATACATCTTTGCATCGTGTAATAGTCGAACTGTTCATTTCATTTACTCTCTTTAATTGGCATCACCCTACACTTGGTTGTGAGTTACATGATTCATTGTTGATTTGTTCTTTAGCCGTTTTTATAACTTGGAAAATATGGACCAATCCAAAAAAATTGGATTTTATAATAGTGGTTGTAGGTGTTATATTTGCCCTCATTCACTCTCTCTCGGTTATTTGAAGTTATTTTTTCGGAAAAAAATAATCATGTCACAAATTTTTTTTTTCTAATTAAAAATTCAACTCAGAAGGTAACCTAAAATTTAAGACTCAATTCGCTGGAATGTTATCTATCAAAGAATAAAAAGAAATCTGAAGACTATTTACTTTATTTGATATTTCAGCTATTTTAGTCATCTATTCTAGCTTCTATTGGTGTTATATAATGTGTTTAAAATATAAATAACAAAATCAAACTTTTTGCAACTTGAATATTTATCTTGTGAATGAATTATTAATCCCTTGAGTGCAAGTAGTTGTTGTTGTTGTAAGAATTTGTTGATGTACATTTTTTTAAATGGAGAGTTGGAATCTTAGGCTTCATAGAAAGATATCTCAATACATACCATGATATTTCCAAAATAGGAATCTCTCCAAATCTTGATAGATATAAGCAAAATTAGTCTACTCTTTAAACCTTAAACATATCTTTACTTACCAGTGTAAACTGAGGATCAGTATCAGACTTAATATTAACAATATTTTCTGATATGTCCAAGGAGTTGCTGCCCCCAATTTTCTATTTTGAAAAAAAATATTTCTCTACTTAGGTATTATAGTTAACCCACATTGAATAATTCATTTTGCTTGACACTTTAAACATAAGTTATAAACGTACAGTAACAAATGTAGATGTACTCTCAGCAATTTCTTTGGGCATATTCTTCTCAATGATATCCTCATCATCACAAATTTTCATAACAGTATATATTTGATCAAAACCCTTGATATTAGCAGACTTCACATTAATCTTAAATAGAACTTTCCTATCCATCATGTTATCAAAGGTGAGTGGATAAGCATCGTCACCTATAACCTGCAAGTTGTGACATGACTTTATAAAACTATAACATGCAAACAATAGGTTATATGATGAAAATAAGAATGAAATGCCACTTTCTAAACACTAAAAAGCCTTTGATTGTACTGACATCATCCTCCATTACTTGTTCAGCTTTCTTTCTGCAAAGTTGAGTTGTTTCCTTATTCCAAAGCAAGAGGGTGATACTCCCAGTTCCATCGTGGACCATGACCTGTACCTTGAACCTAAGATTACATATTAAGGAATAATATCATTTGAGAATCCAAACAGGTTTATAGTTTAAGATAATGATATAATTTTATTGATGAAAATAAATTTATCCACACCTCAAAGAAGCACAACCATAAGTGTGTCCACACTTGGTACATTCATATCTATTTCCAATAGGAGTATCAACTTTTTTTGAACATTTCCTGCACGATTTATAAAACCAATCATCCTTACCAACATTTAAAGATATAATGCTTGCACATATCCATATCGGACCTTCCTGTTTTCATTAACAAATTGAGTATTATCCTTTCAGTAAGACTCCAAAAAGTAACTAATATAAAAGGATGAACTGGAAGTTATCATATATTATTTACCTCTTTAACATTAAGTGCTTGCTCAATAGTCTTCACCAAAACAGCACCTTGGTTTATCTCATCAGCTCCAGACCATCCCCCCGAGATGAAACTTGGCTAATCCTTGAGGAACTTGCAGCCACTCCGCTAAGCAATCTACAAAATTTCCAAAGTTCTTTTAATATATTGTCTGCCTCATGCTTATATTTTCAATGCATAAAAATGCATTTTGATGTATAATAAGATGGTGCTAACCTATTTCGGAATCCAGCAACTTCTTTTAAACCATCATTGATGTGCAGCTTGGAAACATAGAAATGACTCTGGACAGATGTTTTACCTAGTTTTTGTGCATTAATCCATCATAATACTTATGTCAGTAGGAGTTACTATATCATGACAATTATAGTGATTTTTTCTCGTTTGTACAGCATGAAGAAGACATACCATTCCATCTATTGGGTTTAAAATATTGGAGCACTATAATGAGGGGTTCAACCCTTCCATCGTGAAGATAAGGTAAAAACTCGTCTACCATTTTACCAAACAGAGCATAGCTAATCTTATTGTTGCTGCCAATTACATGAAAAAAATGTTGCATGAGACAACATGTACTAATTAAAGATTTATACATGTAAAGTCCTTAGTTATAATTAGCACATACTCTAAATCTTGTAGGATTATGGCCAACCGTTTAGTCTCCACCCCTTTGCTGGTTACCAAATCCCTCGGATCCTCTTTGCCTACAACTTCACCAATTATATCTACATGTCCAAAAATAAAATAAGCTTAGCTTTAGAAAACAAATCCAAGTTCGGGGGTTGGGGGAAATGTTTATATTAGAAAGTTATGTACACCACCAAAGAATTTCTTACCAATAAGTTCAGAGTCATCCAACTTATCAGCATTAAGCAACTCCTTAAATGACTTCAAGCGAAAGGCATCAAGTGGAAAGCTTGGATGTTCAACGTGATGAACCCTGGTCTGGTGTGAGAAAACCAATATATATTTATCCGGAGTTACCTTGGGGTATGTAGTATTATCCAAAATAACGAAATTTTTCATCGTGTACATCTGAAACTCCACTATGACATCCTTCCACTTCTTAACCAATGGTTTTGGTATCGAAGCTTGCAACCTATGACCCTGCCATTCACAATGCACATGTTTAATCACATTAGGTTCTTTACTAATACATAAACACCTTACAAAAATGAAAAAAAAAAAAACAAAAAGCTCTAAATGTAGACTACTTGCCTTACTGTCCTAAAGCACCAGCTCCATGCTCATAAGCTCTTCGTCATTAAATCTACTTGGAACATTCCATGCCCTAACGACAAAGACCTTGAAACTCAATGAAGATTTTTTGCATTCACATTAGCAAGGTAATCAAAGTTCTCAGCCATGATGACACAGTTTACAGGGGGCGAAACTCTTTTTTCTTTTTGGTGATGGATGAATATCTTGTTTCGTTTTTTGGAAGAGAGTACAGCAGTTTGTGATGTCAAAGAAAAAAGGATGTTATAAATAAATAGCAGTTTTTTTTGTCATTGTAATGTATTTAACTTTTAACAATTGCCGCCTTTTTTTCCAGGATTGTTCAAAAGCATGTGTGTTTTAAATTTCACTATTATTCTAATATATTTTGATACAACATTTTTGGTATTACGGTATCCACTACTTCTCTTGTTATACATAAATAAAAAATAAGATAATATATATATGTATATATATATTTCAAAAACAAATAAGTAAAAGAAAGTAATAATATATAAGCTGAACACTTGTCAATAAAAGAAAGTTCGACTTGTCATGCACCTAACTATTCACTGCCCTCTTATTATATATAACTAGTGTAAAACTCGGGCTACGCTCGGGCCAAACACTATTGTATTATAAAATTTATTAATACTTATTGATATCAATAATTATTATTTTTAATTTAAAAAGGTTTTTATATATAAAAATTTATTATACAGTGTATAAAATTAATTTATTCTATATTCTTAGAGAATAAAATAATTTTATTATTTTTCTAGTTCATATTAAAAGATTTTATTTAAATATAAAAACTATTATGTTTGTGTTTAAATATGTTACTATTATACCATCTAAAAAAAGATTAAAACTTTAATAAAAATAATTTATATTATAATCATACAAACAACAAATACTAACTAAATGATATTTATTTGAGTAAAGCTAGGGAACCAAAAACATATCAGCCAAAACCCAACCAAATACTTTTGGATGAATTCAAAATTTTTACGAGTTAATATATATGGATGTTTCTTCTACTAAGTATTAGAATGTTTCTTTTTCATATTAAATGGGTGTTCTTTTATATATTTTTCGAATTTGTAATTGTTAGAAGTGGATAGATTAATATGAGAAAAAAGAAAAAGGTTTTTATAGATTTTAATTAGGTTTACTTAATCAATTTAAAATTTTTTAAATTTTGAATTTAAAAAATTTAAAATTAATTAATTATTGATATAAATTAATGTAGTTTTATTTAATTTTTGGCTGATAAGCTTTTGGTTCCTTATACTTTTCCTATTTATTTATATTATTAATCTCTAGTGTATAACTTGTGCTACTCGTAAATCATGTATTTAATTTATTTATTATATTTATGTATAATTTATTTATAAATTACAATGATTTCATAAGTATATTGTGAGTTAAATAAAACATAGAGATGCTGGATAGGAAAATATTCTTAGATTCAATTAATTAATAAAACAAAATTCTTTCATTTATTTTTTTTAATTTTGTTATAACTTAAAAGCTTTAATTCTGAAATTACTTCATCAGGAAAGAGTCTTGTTCTTTTCATATATCAATTCTTTTAGTACAATTATATATTTTTTTTCATAGATAGTTAAAAATGCTCATTCAGTATTTTGATAGATGAGACTTGAATTGTTGAAATTTCTCAGTATTTTTTCATTGATGCTATGGAGTTACAGAAAAATCTATGTATTTTATATATTACAATCAACACTTTTTTGTAATAATACTTGCTAGCATCCTAAACAATATGATGTAACTATAGCAGTATTTCTCACACAATTCATATATAAACTCCAGTATGGAATGATTTAAAATTGAAGCTGTGATAAAAGAAAAAATCTGAAATTTATCTCCTAAAGCAGCAAAATAAAAATCATTATGGTCACTTCCAAAATCTTCGAGGACAGTAGCAAATGGCACGTCCCTTTCATATGTGCCTCCTAATCCTTTTCTGAAAAAGTTTAAAAAACATCAACAAATTTTCAGCACCATACTAATGTTCTTAAATTTCATATTAATTAAGTTGTGATATCACCCCTTCTACATGCAACCATGGCAAGATAAATTATACATGATGACATAATGCAATGTTAATTATAGTGTTACAACACAATCAACCAATATATCATGCAAACATGCACCCTATTCAATTATTGTTTATTAATTGAATTTAAAATTTAAAAAAAACAAGGTACGAACGGTGACCAAATTTAAGTTAATTTTCATTTAACGAATTTGATAATTTGGAGTTTGGACACTAATTAATAATTCATTCATTTATTCATTTTTTATCACTTTGCACTAAAAATCTTAGAATCACTAATGAAGAGACACAATTAGAATAATTTTCAATACTTTTATAAACTAAAAGCATAATGATACTTCAACAATAAATTAAAAACATAATTCTTTCTCATGACCTGCGAAGAATACAATTAGACTATCAATTTGCAGACCAAGCACATACATAGAGAAAAGACCAATATCCCATGAAAAACGAAGCCATTCCAATTTCGTTATACATGCATATCAAGTCTCTATGCAATTCATTGAGTGAATTTGATAGAACCTTTAATGCCAGAATAATTTTACTGAGAACAATTTTAGCAGCTTGATTAGCATTATTTGAATTTTCAATAGCCACAGTCTTAAATGTTTCGGTATGAACAAAAATTCTTTAAAATAATGGGATAAAGTGTTTATTTTGAAATCTTGAAAGAGGCATGCTTACATGTTGGTCGCATGCACAGATCAATGCACACAAAAATACTCAGAAATTTGGAAATCATAGGTTAAAAGAAATCTTTCAAGCTTGTTCTCATGTAAATGGAAACTACCAATGTTGATTTCTGAAAACTTGGAAGGGAAAGTACTTTTTAACTAATCGTAGTGTTAAACAACTAATATCAGAAATTGTTCAGGTGAAATTAGTAGTCTTTTGTAAGGATTGTCAGGTGAAAATCTCAACATATAAAGCTACTCATTCACCTAAAAACATGCCGCTACTGTATGTTTAATATGCAGCTAGAATCTCTATCACTTGATAATATTTTTTTAATTAGTTAATTGTTTGAATGTAAATTCAATCCATAATTGAAGATTTGTAGCCACAATATAGTATAAATAACACCAGATCACAGGGTAGCAATTATTATACTTAAAATCCAACAATAGATAACCATAATTCAATTAAACTTTCAAATTTTAAAGGTAAAGAGCAATACTTGGGGGAATATATCTTGCAAGCTCCTATACGCTGAATTGAAACCCATTATCAACGAAAACTATCTGCAAATTTTGTGAAAAAAAAGTTTGTTAAACACAATGAAGAGGAGAATCATTTTAATAACGATAATATTATCATGTGATCATGAAATATCAGATAGAGATACACAAAATACACAAAAAAATAAGTGATCAAAACCCCAACAATTGCAAGATTACAGTTCACAATTTATTCAAGTCATCCATTTGCAAAATTCACTTATAAATCCTAAAAGAATCTCTTCCTCGCACAAAAAACAACGATGCAGACAGAAAACGCAGAATTAAAAGTTCTTTTATCTTTTAATTTTGAAAATCTTAAAAGTTCTTTCCCTCCATCAATAAGTAGGACACAACTATAACCCGTTAACCACAATTATTAGGAGGCTAATTAAGGTAACATAACCATATAATATGATGCTAGATCTCAAATGAAGAAATAAGTCTTAGATACTACTGGCTAATATAGCAAGCAGTATCGATACCTACCAATTTGATTGGAGACATTGCAAGCTCCTTGCCTCTTCAATGATGCTACTTTTGCTCTCTAAAATCTCAATGAGATCCTTAAGAACACTAAACGGCGGTTACATGGAATTTACATCATGAAATCTGCAAATAAAATTCGTGATATAAATATCTCTGTTAGTATCAAACACCAAAATGCAAATATAAAATAGTAAAGTAAACTACAAATTGATCTTCCAAGAAACATAAAATCAGTGACCAAACAGCCAATTTATAAGTTTCTTATGCCGTTTCAAGTAGTAAACTACAAATTGATCTTCCATCCAGATATAATTAGTATCAAACAGAAGATACAAATTCTGATCCCATGAAAAAAGGCTACAACTTGCACTAACTAACCCAACAGCAAAGAAAATTATGGTGGCAAATATTCAGTAGAAGGCATTTTTGTTTAAAGGAAAACACATGTCCTATATGGGTTAGTGCAAAAAATTTCTTTCATTAATCTATTTTGTCTTTTAGTTTTTTTAATTTATGAGCAAAAAATTGTTCACACTAAAATAGAACATGAAAAATAGTTGATCACGCTAAAATAAAACAATAGAAATATCACATAATATTTTTCAGTATCTCTTACAAAATTGAGATGCTGTGAGAAGCTTAATGACAAAGGGAGCACAATTTTAAAAATTGGTGTGGCAGTCTAACTCATGATGTGAGCAGCATCACATAAGTTGTACTTTTCACACCATCTTCTATTTTTATAAGTCTTTCTTCTAATTATTATAGCTACAAAAACAAAATGTGTCCTAAATTATTAATTAAAAAGATTTTACAATTGTCTTCAAATTGCATTGTCCAACAATAATTAGAAAAAAGACTTGTTAAAGGTACAACATATTGCAGCTTAATGCATTGCAATATATTTGGGGTGACTAAGTGCTTCAAGTTAATGAACACTGAGTGTAGTTGCACGAAACTCATCATAATCCATCCTTCTATATTGCAATGCATTAAGCTACAACCCAAATTCATTTTAATCAGCAAGCACTATTGGTGCAAATGCTATTTATATAATGTATGGAAGCATTGGTACAGTTAAATCATAGAACTTACTGATCCAAAAAAGTCAAGAATATGTGACTCCATAGCATTTGTTGCATTTTTCATCGAGGTCTGACCATGTCAAATTTGTGAGATGGCAAACACCATCATATTAACCAAGTATATAAAAAGAATTTGAAACAAAACTAACCGCTTTGATGTTTTCTAGGCTAATGGTTCCATTTTTGTTTGGCTCCAAAAGTGTAAACTCCTCCTTTAAATAAAGCAGTTCGTCTACAGTTAATGTCTTAGAGACTTAGACAGTGCCTGTGCTGGTGTCCATCAAAATAATATTCTGCTTAGTTATTGAGAAGCTTAATGTATAGTGGGATCATTTAAAAGCAGAAAGAACAATAAATAACAAAGAAAAGGAGTACCTAAAAATGCAATGCTTCAGCCACCTTCAACATTGGCAGCCGGTGTCCTGTCTGGTTCATCTGGCCGCCGTTTTTCATTACATTCAAGTTCAAAGTCAGTCATGAGCAGCATGAAAGAAAAAGGAACAGCCACTTTTCATCTCGTACTCTTGCAATAGTAGCCTCTAGAAAATTAACGGCTCAATGAAATATTAGCATTAATTCATCCCCAAAATTCACATAGAGAAATACACAAACATGGTATGAGCAAGTGAATTATCACAAATTAAACATATCCAACCCTTGTTGCCCTTCTTACTTCTCATAGAATGTATGACCTCCTGTGCAATAATAATATTGGAACTCTACTTTCTGAGAACAAAACTGCATTAGTTTGGACTAACTAATTTCTCCATAATTTTCCTGAGCCACATGGTAACTCGATTCTACTACTTAAATTCATAAATTCATACGAGTTTACGAGTTAATTCGCGAGTTTAACAACAATAATTTTTGCTAATGTCGTATTATGTAATAAGAATATATGTATAAAATAATTTTATATTAATAGTATATCAAAATTAAATTTCTACTGACAAATTCTTTTAATTGTAACAACTATATAACAAATATATTGATAACTTTTGTATGTCTTTTATAAAACTTGTTCAATTAATAATTAAAAACATATATTAGCTGAATTCAATAAATTTTATTATTGGAAAACACTTTTTTTTTTGTATTTCTGGAAAACGTTGATCAATGGCTTTAAGCCCCCCCCCCCTCCCCTTTTTTTTGCTAGATATAGCTTTAAGATTTTTTAAGTGGTGTTTGGATGGGAGTGAATCCTAGCTAAATTCAATAAATTTTATTATTGGAAAACATTTTTTTTTTCGTATTTTTGGAAAACGTTGATCAATGGCTTTAAGCCCTTTTTTTTTTGCTAGATATAGCTTTAAGCTTTTTTAAGTGGTATTTGGATGGGAGCGAATTCTTTTGGGTGGAGAAAAAATTGGATGGTATCAATTGTTTAATCTCATTTTTTGTTGTTCTCTCTCATATTTATTTTTGATCTCACTTATAAAATTAATGATAAGATACCATACTTTATTCCTTTAAGTGTTAAAAAAATTGAGAAAATCTATTTCCATGTTTGGATAGCTCATTTTCAATTTTATTTTTTTGCCAAACAAAGCCGAATAAAATAATATTTCATTTTTGGTATAACAGAGATTTTTTGTTTGAGTTTTATTTATTTTACCTGCCTTTAGAATACTTTTTTTTAATTAGTGATCAGCTCACAAATTTTTTCAAGTAAATGTCAAAAATTTAATTTCTATCTTATTCATACAGTGATTTATTAACTAATAATAAATTCATAACAGAATTTAAATTCACTAGGGACTAATTTTTAATTTGTCCGGTCAAAAAATACTATCGAAAATAAAACAAAAAATTCTTTTGTTTTTGGTACATAACCTTAGGAAAAGTTTGTAAATTGTAAAGATTTAAGACATTTTTAGGGCCTTAAGCATACTGGGCTTACACACCGACCCAAAAATTGAAAAACCATCTTTTATCCTCAAAAATACAACCAATTACGAACTGTCTAATTCGGCCTTCAAAACTAACACAACCAGAAAACCTCCGATTAGCACGACGGCGCACGGTGTTCCCCATCAAAAGTTTTTTTCTAACAAAAAAAATAATTTGATGCTTTTTTATGTTTTTGGCAATGTTTTGAAAGCCGGATCGGACCGACTGGTCGAACCGATTTAACCTGAGACCGGTAAAAAACGGTTCGGTCCAGTGTGTAAAATCGCAGAATCTAAAACTGTTCGAGAACCGCTGAATTGGCCGGTCAGACTGGACCGGAAACCGGCCGGTTTACAAAAACGAGGTCGTTTCCTTTCTTGAAAGGAAGATTGCACGCGTTATCCACTTATCCCCCCTTTTCCAACTGCTTCCTTCAGCAAATGCCCTAGCCTCCACCAAAGAAAGCAAACCCTAGCAGCCTCCACCAATCGATGTCGCCGTCTGTCGAGTGAGAGACTGCTGCCGCCGTCCGTCGCACTCAAGAACTACCGTCTTCGTGGTCTCGGGCCTCTCGCCGGATCCTCCGCTTCGTGTGCTCGCATCTCCCCTCTTTCCTCTGTGCTCGGCTGCTCGCGCCTCCCTCCGCCAGTGAGTGCTCGAGCTGTGCGCGTTGGTTGCTGCTCGTTGTCCGTGGTTGTCTCTGCTCGATTCTGCCTCCCAGTGTCACTCGAGTCTCGTCTCGGTCACTGGCATCTCGTGGTTCGTCTGTCTCGTCGCCGGCGGCAGAAGCAACTCGTGGGGTTGTCTCTTGCTTCGTCGCCTTCTGTGGGGTGGTTGCCGACTCGCCGTCAACCGTTGGTGAGTCCCTGAACCATCGCTTCCCTGTTCTCTCTTTTCCAAATTTTCCTTCTCCCTGTATTTTTGCATGTTGCTGAATTGCTAATCAATAAATTTGCCTTGTTGCTGATCTAAATGTTGCTGTAAATCGGGACTTTACTAAGATTTGTTAAATATGTTGCTGTAACTTGAATTTGTTGCTTCCCAGTAACAGAATCATAACAGAATGCTCAGTCAGTGCTTGGTTGATTGGCTTTGCTCACTGATTGTATTTGATGATAGATTTTAAATTGATAATCTGATTCACTGTTCCTTCAGTGTTTTTTGTTGTTGTTAATCATTGTGATGAGCTTTGTTAAAATTGGGTTGAAAAATGTTAATCTTTCTTCATTTTTCATTGTACTTAACTTCTGTTCTTATTAAAAAATTGCAATTGGTGATCTTTCAATTTATTATATGCTTCATGTTTTTAATTTCACTCTGCTTCTAGGCTTTGAAATCAGTTTATGATAACTGTGATGCAATTATTTAGTTGGATAACTGATGTAATTATCGAGTTCAAGAGATTGAGTTTTTCTGTTCTCATTATTAGTAAGACATGGATAGTTTAGAATTTTCTATTTCTTTCCCTTACTTCTGAAGTTCCTTATTTCAAAAGGTTCAGTGTTGGCTTCAACTTTCAAATGGGAATTGGGAGCTGGTGAAGATAATAACATCTTCTGGAACTGAGTCTGATCTAGAATTATGCTAGTACACAGTGATGTTTGTTCCATTTGGCTGGACTCAGTGAGACAACTGGGAAATGTTCTTTTTTGGTCTGATTAACTACAATATTTAAACTTGTTAATCATATCTTGTACAATTCAGACAAAAGCAGGGCCTATTTTGGTTGCCATAAATTCCTTCAAGAAAGTTCTTCTGTATGGTAATGATTGTATTGAAGCCTACAAGCATAAAAGAATTAAAAGGGCCTGTTTTGTTTTACTTTTTGACTCAATTACTTTAAGGCAATATTGTCTATCTTTAACTTGTGCACTGCAATTCAATCCAGTTATTTTTAATGGAAGTATAATGATGTTAATTTTGCATATTTTGACGATTAATTAATTACATTTAGTTGGTGATAGACTGATAGTTTGTGTAGGGTCTTAAATTTGAAAGATATTTTATGATGTTTATTTATAATTTTTATTATTTTATTATGGAACAGTTTTTCCGGTTGAACCACGGTTAGACCGGTTGGACCAGTAAACCAGTGACTAGAGCGGTTTGATGATCGGTCCGGTTTCAGAACCTTGGTTTTTTGTGTTTCATAATCGTGTCTGCGTTTGAGAAAGAAAGAGAAAAATGGAGAAAGGTAAATACTTAGCATTGGTTGGAACCGGTGCTCTGTTTGGCTCTGTATCTACCATCTTCTTTCTTAGGCTCCTTCAAAACCATAAGTGAGTTCTTTCTTTCTTTCTTTCTTCTTCTTCAATGATAAATGTTTGTACCTTTATTGACTCAATTATCTCTTGCATATAACCTGTTTGTCTTAATAACCCAACCAAGTGAAGTGGTTGATTCACTCTTAAAGGTTTGCTTAGATTGGCTTCTGGGTTTAGTTTGATCAACTAATACTGTTGAGAGTCACTAATTTTTTATTTATGTATTTTTTTTTTTGGGGGGGGGGGGTGCTTGAACATTATTTGAACGCTGCTGAAATCTGAAAGTATATTTTTTATGTTTTCAGAAAAGTGGTTCGGCAGTATAATAAGAATGCTACTGAGTTAAATGGTAAGTGACTTTGAACTAAACATGTGAAATGAATGCATGTAATGTTGTTTACAAAAGCTATAAAAGAAGAAGTTATTTAGTTACAATCATATGCTCCCTGATATCAACAAGTAAAGCAAGTTGAAGTCATACATAGTCACCACTTTTCAATGCTGAAGAGCAAGCTGGGATGTAGAGTTATGGGGTGAATTGGAATACTGGAATATGTGATATATTGAACCCTTCTAATGTGTTCTCTTACCTGTATAGTGTGATGTTTATGCTGCCACTACATGGTTACCAAACGAGGAAAGAACAATAACCTGCATGCATAACATCATTGCATAAGATCACTTCTTAAATATAGTGTGCTATATTCGGCTATTGCTATTAAGAGTTAGTTCTTGAGGTGATTGGAGGGTTGAATGGACAGGGTTTTAACTAGTTATACAAGACGCATTCACATTCTACCCTTACCTTTTGCACTGCGATCAAAATAGATGTATTAACCGTAAATATGTTATCACTGATAAACAACTTTTGATACCTGACAAGTTTCTGCCTAAATCCTAGTTTAATTATCATAATCTTAACATGCTATCCATCTGGACTTTGTGCCTCATGCAGGTCTTGAGACTTGCACTATTGCTGGAAAGAAGAATGATAAGGCAGTTCATGAAGATCTTCTGAAGGATGAGATTGTTTCTGAACATCTAACTAGGTATTTCATGTTATTGCCAATTGCTTTGTTTCTTTCTTTGCTGAATAATTAATTGGTAAGACATGCATGATGCACTTTTTTTTTAAGACTATTTAGTTTGAGACACATTAGCACTTGTCCATCAATATACTTGGTCTTCATCCTTTCTTACAGCTAATTATGATAGGGTGAATGTCTTGGGCGCTTGGCTGTTAATTCTAGAATGAATGGGGCATGAAATATCCTCCCTGTATATTAATGAATGTCTACAATTTAAATGGCGCATCACTAGATTGTATAGTCAATGAAATGTTATCACCTTAATACAATTTAGAAGAATGAACTTTTAGCTTAGGGATCATTGGTTAATGCATATATTTGTGGCATGTTTAGGGAATGAGAAGACAAGGCAAAAATAAACTTTTAACTTTAGGGATCATTGGTTAATGCATATATAATTGTTTAATGTATTTGGTTGTTGGAGCTTTTGCAAAGTTTTATTGCGAGAAGTACCACCAGCACATTACCCACTATGTCTAAAACCATTTTGTATGATTTATTTTTCATATAAACCTTTTATTAATTGAATGTATAAGGGCAATTCATTTTCTTCAATTTCAACTAATCAGTTTTTATCTGGGGTGGAATTTCGTTCTGTTATTAGGAACATTCAGTTTTTTGGCTTTGAGTCTCAGCAGAAAGTGAGTGCATCATATGTTGTGGTCATTGGTCTTGGTGGGGTTGGCAGTCATGCTGCATCTATGCTCTTGAGATCAGGGGTCGGCAAGCTTCTTCTTGTGGACTTTGATCAGGTATTTTCTGTGATTGATTCTCCGCTTGCCCATGTTTGATTGTTAAGTCTGAGTTGTGTTCTCTACTTCTCTGTGATTCCTTCTTTCTTGGTCTGATTGGTACTGCAGTATTGTACTATCATGTGTTAACCTACCTATTCTTGTCCAAAATTCCCCCAAATTCCCATTGGTTACCACAATTTAAAAATGGAACTCCTAAATATGAATCATTGAAGATTTTGACATCTGTAACTAGCAGCAAGATTCCAAATGTGTTACATTGTGAATGCTATTATCGTTGCAATATTAATAAGCAGGGTTTGGTTTAAAACAAAGTAATAAGAAGATAAAGTAGTCATGCAATCAATGTTAAAAGTTTGCCTGGTTTTAGAACTTCATAGATTTTTCATACAATATTTATACTTATTTATTTATTAATGAGAAGGTTTCTCTTTCTTCATTAAATCGACACGCTCTTGCAACAAGAGCAGATGTTGGCATCCCAAAAGCGCAGTGCCTTAAGGAGCATTTCTCATCTATCTTTCCTGAGTGCCAAGTAGATGCAAAAGTACTGCTATATGATTCATCTACCGAAGAAGAAATTTTGTCAGGCCAACCTGACTTTGTCTTGGATTGTATTGATAACATTGATACTAAGGTACCCCTAAAGATTACTCCCTGTTAAATTTTATTGATGTAGGTTCATACTGCCTCTTATTATTTCTTTCCCATATATATACATACCGCACACACCCTAGATACGAGGTCTGTTTTGCTATACTGCTCGAGGTTCTTAGTCATCAGTTTCCTGTTACTTATGTTGCAACTCTTTTAGATTCTAAGCTCCAAAAGTTAATAAAATTTGAGATGTATTTATTAATTTCATTTGCTCAGTCATCTATATCTGTATTTTTGTTGATACAAAAAATTATGTATTTTGCCTAAGCTGTTATCATTGGAAATCTTTCCTTTTAAGATATCTTGGTTTTGAATTTTACCTTTCAGTTGCCTAATTTGTCCATGTGTAATAGGTGGCACTTCTTGCTGCTTGTGTACGGAGGGGCTTGAAGGTGTTATCTGCCACTGGGGCTGGTGCTAGAGCTGATCCAACTAGAATACGCATTGCTGATTTAAGAGAGTCAACTAATGATCCATTGTCTCGAGCTGTAATGTTCCCATTTATGTTTCTTTTCAATGTTTTTCCTAGAAATTCAGAATATAAACTTATATATGTTAATTTTTGTTACAATTGAACATTACTTTTCACTCTGTCTAGTAGATTACACCCTAAAGTTCCAATTATCATCAAAGTAAACTAATTATTGCCCTTCTATTCCATATGCTAGTACTACTTACAATTATGAAAAATATATGTACATCGCTTATGAAAAGGTGCACTTGTGTGCTTAAAGATTGACAAATATGATTTTTATGTCCATCAATTCCAGCTAGATGTCAATTGTCCAAAACAGATTTCATTTGTCTGTTAGTCTTGATTTTCTTTGTTTGTAATTCCTTTTTCTTTTTCTTTTGGGGTTAAAAAAAAGGTATACTGTAATTAATTATTATTATTATTAGCACAAGTTATACAACTCACTCATGGGAATTTTATATAGGTGAGACACCGTTTGAGGAAAGATCATGGCATTGAAGGTGGCATCCCTGTTGTATTTTCTTTAGAAAAACCCAAAGCTAAGTTGCTTCCATTTAAGGGTCCAAATGGTGAAGAGGAAAATCCTTCAGACTATCAGGTGAGGTTTTTTATTTAATCAGTTTTAGTCATTAGTAGATTCTGCCACTGTCCAACTTGTGATTCTTTAATAGCATGGTTAATAAACATTCTTTTATGGTTATCAACTAATTTAGATCAACATCAGCTACTTCTCATTGATTGTCACAATATTTAGTGGTATTGGCCATATCCATTCTAATTTGTTTGTTCCTCTTGTTAGATAGTACCAGGCTTCAGGGTCCGTATCATACCAGTGTTAGGCACAATCCCTGCGATATTTGGACAAGTTATGGCATCGTATGTTGTGACAGAATTAGCAGGATTTCAAGTTCAAACAGAACCGATAGTCAATTTTGATACCGATCATTACCATACTCTCCATCAACGCCTTATTGAGCATGAGGAGTTAGTATATGGAACATCACAGCAAGTGCAGGTAAAACTCTACCCCTTTAACCTTTTGTTTGATTTCAACTTCCTTATCCATAAACTGTGATATCTTGACTTTTCAAGAGCCTGAGACTCTGTAATGCTCAGAAACTTGTTTCTTTCATTTTCTGCATTTCCTATGCTGTTTTCTTCTTTTTCAATGCTTGATTTCACACTGATGTTAGTCTTGGGAGAATAATACGGTTCTTTTGGGCTTTGGCCCTGCTTTATTCACCAATAAACACACACAATTCTTCCTTTATCTTGTCTATTTTCTGTGGTTTCCCGCATCATAATTTAAAGGACCATACAAAGGCATGCCTGTAAGAAAAATTTTATTATGAATTTTTCTGCGATATTTTGAAGTATATATGAAATATTGAAAGAGCATATTTTCTTCTACTTATTGTGTTTATTTCTCTTCTACAGGTAGATGTTGAAGAAGTGATGTATATTGTAAAAGAATTATGGCATGGAAGAAGTGCTAGAGACCAGCTTGTGAAAGAAGTTGGGCGAGGAATGTGGCGATTAGTTAATGAATTAATGCTTGTAAGGTATAGAGTAGCTTTTTTTGTCTCCATTATCATTTACTTGGTTCTCATTATCAAGCTATTTATTGGTTACATTCTACCATTTAAATTTAACATTTGATTGTTCCAATGTATATTGGTGCGCCCCTCCTCAAGTTCTTCAAAATTTATTTATTTGTTAATAATAATTTGAAACTGGCTTTTATTGCCCTGTGCTTAGTTTAGTAGTAGAAGTTTCACAAAACTAGAGAGGTTCACAAAACTGGCACTTAGGACTAAAGAGAGTTTTACTGAAATGTGTTTTCATCTCATGTTGCTTTTTTTCTTTCTCTAATGAATTAAATGACATTGATTAGAATATGTCAACATAATCTTTCTTTCTTTCATTGAAAGATTTCTCACTTGATTCTTCTATGCATTTCTTTTGTTTAGGTGGGATTGCGAAAAGCCGGCTTCTATATCAAATTTAATTCTTTTGAAATTCAAAGAGGTAATCTAGCTTCTCCATTATATTAGACAAAAGCTTTTTGTCTCGAGAATTCTATTTATTTTATGTATATCGATAACTAATGACACGAGACTAACAAAAGGCATAAAAAGAAACATCCATAACCAGATAATTCTTTAATTATTATTATTTTTTTAAATGTTTTTTTTTTCAATCAGCATATTTTCTACTTTTGTTTTTGCCTGTAAAATCATTGATGATAGTTACTTGTGAAATCAGAAGTTTTCTTAACTCTCCTTTTAATCAAGACAACTCAATACCTTAACAACTAATAAAAATCAGCAGCATGTAACTTTGATATGGTAATTGAATGAGAATAATTCCCTTACTCTCAGATTCATTGGTATTGGAATGAATATAATTCGTTTGTCCTTGTTATGCTCCACTACTGTAAAATTTTAATTTATTTTAGTCAAGTTTCCATTGTAAGATAATATAATTCTCTGTTAATTCAGGTTGACGAGCATGAATCTAGAACATTGGATGATATAAAGGAAAAGGAACCTGAATTCTACAACAGTGTAGATGCAGTGTTAAAACGAGCTGAAATTGACTTTGGCTATGCACATTAATACTTGTTAGTTTAATTTAATCAAGAGAGGGAACTTGTTACATGTTGCTCTAACAATAGAAGTATGTAACAAGATCAACAATGTAATATTAAAAATCTTGTAATTGTTATTTCTCTTTACTTTATCAACCTTATTATGGCTTCTTTTTCTTTTCTATTTAGTTGTAATGCACATTTAGGACAAAAAATATATTTGATATTTATTTAATGCATTGAAACCTTTTTTAGTTATTTAATCAACATTAAGTTTTTTGTTTTAGTTTAACCTCTAGTTTGAGTGGAAATCCCACGAAATTGTCTTACTTATATCATTTAAACAATTAAAAGTAATTGTCTTAAATTTGTATTTGGATTGGCTTTTATAGAAAAAAAAAAACTTTCTATAGAATTTTAAGTGTTTGGTGTAGTTTTTTTAATATATTTTAATTTCATGCAATGAAGAAAATTTTATTTTTGTTTTAAGTTAGCAGTATGTAGTTTTAAAAATAAATTAAAAAAATTAATAAATTGATTATTAAAAAAAATACTTCTATATCATTTATTGAAAGTTTGAACACAATTTTGTCTATAAATTAAAAAATTCTTTTAAAAGAAGTTAAGAAAAAAATCTTTTTTTTTTCAACCGTTAAAAAATCTGTATAGTTGACTCAGTTTTATTATTGTGACTATCACCACTACTTGATCTTGTCATTACCACATTGGACAAAAACCTATTTTTTGTTCGCAATATTTAGAATTAGTCTTAAAATGATCTTTTAACATGTTTTTCATCATATTTACATTTTAAATCTTTTGTGTAGTTTCATCTTTGTTCTATTTATGTATTTCAGTCAAAATTTAAAAAAAAAATCAATATTATCCCTTCCTTTTATCCTTAATATTTTATTCGTTTTGTGTAAGTTTCTAACATTTTTTTCTTTATTTACTCATTCTATGATTTAGACATTAGTATATGATCTAAGAAAGAGTATAAATGTATAATAGAATACCTTACCTTTCTTGAATATATATAATATGAAGCGAAAAAACCTAAGGTTTACCATCACAAAATTAAATAAATAAAAAGACAATTTCTCTTTCAAGGAGGAAATCTAAAAAAGAAAGTTGCCAATGAGAATAGAAATCCACTGGGTTGGAATCCCGGTTGACCTTGGTCCACTATTTAATAATGGGTCTGCTTTTTATTTTTTATATTGTTTTTAAATTTTTTTCGGTCTAGTCTTTAGATATTTTTATTTTGATATATAATAATGGAGATAGCTACTCTAAAAATATGTTCATTTTTGCGATTAAATTAATTCATATGTAACTGTAACATGATAAAATTTTCCGTCTGATAACCCTACAAATTGGTATTAATAATAGGTTTAATTATATTACTCTATTGGTTCTTATAATTTGGCCGAATTTTTAATTAGATCTCTATAATTTTTTTTCTTTCAATTGAGTCTCTATATTATTTTTTTTTTGTTTTAATTGGGTCCCTATTCGCAGTGGACGTTAAATAAAACGTTTACCTGTATTAAATTTACCAAAATATCCATGTCTATAACCCTACATATTCGTTGTCCTCATCCTAAAACTCCAGAATCCTATTCTGTTCATCGTTCTCCTCTTCTCCCTTTCTTTTTATTTGTTGCTAAAATTTTCTCATGTTGCATGGATTCCACCCAACGATCTTCGAGAATTTCGAATTCAAGAAGTCTCAACAAGAGAAGACATTTGTGTTATTGTGGGGAGGCAGTTGTTGTTTTGTCTTCTTCTAAAGTGGCCAGCCATGGAAGAAGGTATGTAGCTTGTGGATAAGTACCAAGTTGCAGTTTTTTTTAAGTGGATTGATAATGAAGATGATATGAAAGGTGAGTGGTTAAAGCAGAAGGAGAGGATGATTCGTTGCTTCTGTGGAGACTCTCTGATTCTGAGAAGTTCTAATACACCCAAAAATCCAAATAGAAGGTTCATGTCTTGCCCAAGTAGGAGATGCAAATTTTTTGAGTAGGTTGATGAAGAAAAGAAGGTTGGCGATGTTTGCTTGTTGTCTTCACAGTATCACTCTGGTCGAGTAGAAGGTGAAATTAGGGGTGAAAATGCACAAGAAAGGAGGGTTGATAGACTTAGTGTTGACACGGAGAGGTTAAAGGTGGAGATTGGAGAAGTTGATGACTATGTAGGAAGAATCTGTGTAAAATTGAATTCGGTCCAGGAACAACTTCGAAAGTTGGAAGAAAACATGAAGAAGCAGACCAAGATGCAGATGATATTTTTTCTTTGTTGTGTAATCCTAATAGTTGCAGTGCTATGTGGTAAAGTTTATTGATGAAGTTGTCATTATTGGATTTAAACAAAGCAATTATAAAAAAATGTATGTTATGTTATTTAGATTGAATGGATGAAGCTTGTTTTTTGTTCTCTGCTATAAATATAATGTTGTGATATTGAATGAAAATGTACACAACTAAAATATATACTATCACAGATGCATCATTAGAATAATATAATTCACAAAAGTAGTCCTTAACATATTCCACACATTAGATAAGTTTAATGGATCCAACTTGCACTAGTCACAAGATGCATCATTAGAATAATATAAAATGCATCACTAGTTACAACTAAAATATACTACTATCACAGATGCATCATTAGAATAATATAATTCACAAAAGTGGTCCTTAACATGTTCCACATATTAGATAGGTTTAGTGGATCCAACTTGCACTAGTCACAAGATAAATGCTCCACCTAAAATGTACCATCAAAAGTGGTCCACCACAAAGCAAAATAAACTAAAAAAGTGATGTTTCCAATACCAAAATACTTCCACAGTAGACTATAATACACAAAAAAAGCCTTACATAAATTCACAGTAGGAGGAGCTACATAACCCTAAAAGCTTCAATCATCTGTGAGGTCTATGTGTTCAGCAGATTTGGTTGCTCCCTTTCTTATCCCCATCTTCAATCTTTCACTTCTTCTCATCCCAAAAGTCTTAGTCTTAGGCAAAGGCTGTGTAAATGGTGCTATTTGTGGAGTTGGCTGAATGAGTGGTTCAATGAAAGAGTGAAGAATAGAAAAAACTGTAACTAGTATCTTTGCAACAACGACGAAAGTAGCTCCTTCGGTAAAGTAACCCTAAACCTCGATCACACAATGTCGGATGTAAATGTGTTATCGAACAATCATAAATGGAGATGGGGTGAAGAGCAAGGGTTTCTTTTGCCTTAATGAAAAGGGAGGAAGAGCAAGGGTTATTTTTTCATTACTGAAGATCAAGGGTTATTTCCTTATTAGGTAGGGACAATTTCGACAATATAAAATAAGTATACACTGAGGATTACAAAAAACGTTTGTAATTAGGTATATCCAATTTGGGAACGGAATATTTTGTTACTCCAAACATTTTTTGTCATTGTAAGGACTCAATTAAAACAAAAAAAATGGTATAGGGATTCAATTGAAAGAAAAAAAACTATAGAAACCTAATAAAAAATTTAGCCAAATTATAAGGACCAATAGAGTAATTAAACCTTAATAATATCTACATCTCGTTTACTAGCATTTTTCAATTCCTAAAATTCTTTTTACTCTTAACTAACATATGAATTTTACTTTTTCTCGATGATTGATTGGTTGATGATGCTATGTGTCACACCATGCAAATGCTTAAATGGATGATTTCAATTTTTAAGGTTATCCAATACTGCAAGGTCGTTGTTTAAATAAAAATAGAAACATTTGAAAGTAGTTTCATGAATTTTGCATAAAAATCAAATGACTACATAACTTTCATGGAACTGTGACAAACTATTCTTTCTTTATCCATCGATTGATGATAATAGTCTAATCGATACTCATAAAGGGGATTTTTTTTAAATAAATAAAATAAATATTTTAATTATAAATATACGTCAATTTGAGAGTATTTACGAATTTTCATTAAGTGACTTATTTCGTTTATAGTGTAAATGAAATAAGTTTGTTCATATATCATTTATACTGTAAACAAAATAAGGCACAAACACGTGGCAACGTATCACGTTTACAAACATGATATGACACGAGCCTTATCTCATTTATAGTGTAAACGAGATATAGTCAAACTTATCTTATTTACACTGTAAACGAGATAAGTCCAGAGAGCGATTATAAATAGAAGTCGTTCATAGTGCCCCTGACCCCACATTTCTCCCACATTTTTTTCATTTCTCTCTTTCTTGCATCGTTTTCTTGATATTTATTAGTTTCTCGGACGTTATGGCACGCAGGGACGCACAGACGGATGCACGGGACCCTGACATCAACTGCCTCAATGATAGTTGGCACATTGCGGAAGCTATCGATTTTGAGGTTAGTGTTATCTTTATTGCTTAAATTAATAAGTGTATGCGATTTTATTTCGAGAACTTTTATAGAGTTAGTGTTTTAACACATGAGTAGACCGGATGATATTGAGGTAACATAGTTTAGGTTAGTTGGCAAGTTAGTAACATGAGTTAGGTGTATAATTTATTCATAGTGAAAGTTAGATAAGTAATTACTTTGATTTGATTAGTTAATTAAATGTTTTTGTTAGTTCCCTTACTCTAGGAAAGCTGGGGTCGGTGACACGGTGCAGCTTAGGGACTTGTGTTTGATAAGTCCCTGATCACTGCATTCGTGGAGCGTTGGCGTCCGGAGACCCACACTTTTCACCTGCCATGGGTGAGCAGAACGTTGCGTACCACCTTGGGTTAGCACACACGAGGAGCATCGGTGGGTGCCTGCGTGACTTCCAGACTTGGTACCAACAACCGACATGGGAGTACGTGGAGGAGCTCTTGGGTGCCAGACACCCACATGGTCCGCAGCAGGGTGCCTAGAGGAAGCAGTTGATTAGCATCAAGATGACATGGCTTCAGGACAGAGTCCGCCACATGCCTCCAAGTACCATGGATCTAGCCAGCCTCTGACAGTACACTAGGTCTTACATCATGCTGTTGATCGATGGTTACCTAATGACAGACAAGTCCAATAATTAGGTGCATATCAGATGGTTGCCACTGTTGGCTGACTTCGGGAGGTGCAACGGTCTGTCGTGTGGGTCTGCTGTGCTTGCATGGACGTACTACTCCTTGTGCCATGCAGTACATCGTGATACCACAGACATAGCCAGATGCACACCGCTACTAGTCTCATGGATATACCACAGGATTCTACAGTGGTATGCATTGGAAAGGCAGATTCTGACATTTCCCCTAGCAGTGAGGTAATTGTTGTCGTTTAATGCTCTTGTTAATTTCTATTTATTCAATTCAAGTTTTACCTGCACGGATCGCACAATTTGATTACTGCATATGTTAACAGGTTAATCGGGATGACGCAGCAGACTAGGGACCACCATGCATAGAGAGTCCTCCATTGGCGTACGGCGCTAGATCGGCTGCATTTGGATGAGGTATACCCTTATCTTTTACTTACTTGAATATGAAACGTTTGAATACGATTATTGTATAAACCGGTTCTGATGAGCCTATGACACTTGGTTATGCAATTTTAATAGACGTCGTATGCCGACCCCAGACTGCATGACATTACTCTGGACTGGGTGAGGTCCGGCTAGGAGTGGGGAACTTGGTTGTCTGTTGTCCCACTGTTATGCTTCAATATTGTGGAGTTTCACCAAACCATCGGGTGAAATGGCAGCTCAGAGGTGAGCAGCCAGTTCCTGGCGATCTGAT
Source organism: Arachis hypogaea (assembly GCF_003086295.3). NCBI lineage: Eukaryota > Viridiplantae > Streptophyta > Magnoliopsida > Fabales > Fabaceae > Arachis > Arachis hypogaea. Next base: position 109,899,363 of record NC_092045.1, on the reverse strand, counting down.
TAATGTCGACAAGTTTCTTACCACTACTGGATGGGGAGAGGACGTGTGATGGCCTACTCACTTTCAGGACTGGTATGATGGTTTTAGAGCCCAGTTTGAGGAGGGCCACATGATTCTCCATTTAGCCTACCATCTACGACAAGCCGACGCAGGAGTACTAGGCCTGGTACCAGTAGGCCTGCCGGGTCAGACATTTGTTCGGGGAGGATGTGCTTGATGACCCCAGACTTTTGACCTTCCCTAACAACATGCTGCACACACCTAGTGTCCTAGTCAGCCCAGGAATGTCTTCCACCTTCCATGAGATGTACCTAATCGCCATAGGCGTGCCAAGGAGGTGCGAGCAGACACTTAAAGACCTGCCTGGAGGGAGAGGGGTGGGAGGGACCCGGGAAGAGCTACAATGCCTCGATGAGAGTGCGTCAGACCCCGCAGGAAGAGGCTGGACGTTTAGTCCAAGGGGGAGGCAGAGTATGCTCGGCAAGAGGATGTCGGCGACATACCTGAGGATGTCGGCGACATACCTGAGGATGCGGACGACTCCCCTAATTGTGAATACCGATTACCCGCTTTCATTTAAGCCTGCACTTCCCTACCCTTCCAGACGAACAACTGCTGCAATCTTTTGTACGTGCATGTAACGGTAGCTAAAATTGGTAGATATCTTGTACCCTTCAAAATTGCTTTGATGCACTTGGATAGGTTAGTTGTCATGTTCCCAAATCGACATCCACTATTACAATGTTGTAACCATATTTTCTTATTAAATCTACTGGCTCAGTCAGACATCTCACGTGATAACATCCTCAGAGCTTCCATGTACCACTCGTACCCAGCACTGCTAGGACTGTATGTAGCATTAATGAGATACCGATTGCCCTCAGCTAACTTGAACTGAGACATGAAGTTCGCAACCATGTGCCTGACACAATATGTAAGGAACGTCCTAGGAGGCTTCCAGAGTCTGTCATCAGCTCTAAGTGTAGCCTTGATTTCTTGGGATCTATAAGACATAATCAGTAGCCTTTCTTACAGTGTCACATGGCGTCTCAGATTGGTAAGAAAGAAGGACCATGACTCCGTACTCTTAGACTGAATAATAGTGAAAGCCACATGGAGTATATTACTATTACCATTTTGTGCAACTGCAATTAGTAACACTCTACCATATTTGCCATACAAGTGCGTGCTATCTACAGAGATAAACGACTTACAATGCTTGAAAGCTTCAATTCAGGGAGGGTATGACTAGAACACCTTGTTGAACTAACCGCAGTCGCGCACCATCAAGTGACCATCATAATACGGCACCGCACTGATGTCACATACCGTGCCAGGGAGACAAGTCTGCAACGCTTGGAGCAGTCGTGGCACCTTATTGTACGACTTCTCTCAATCACCATATATCTGCGGAATTGCCTTTTGTTTTGCCATCCAAACCTTTCTGTACGATGGCTTGAAGTGATAGCTCTATCTCACTGTACTCTATAGAACAGAAATGGCCACTGATGGACTGGACTGTATGAATGGCAGGATGATTCTGGATATGAGGTCGTTGTTGGTGATCCTATGACATGGTGGGGGCCAGACATGTGTGTAGTCTACCAAATTTACGCACCTCCCTAACCATTTTAAATAGAGTCGAATTAAAATATAACCAAAATAAGAATGACGAAGAAAACAACGAATTAAAATACAATAACACTCACCAATATGCCAGATTCTGTCGGAGTATGACACAAAGACTCCAAGGACAACCTTCCGTAAATTTCCGGCAATGTACGTGGTACTTTAACCAATCCGACTCGATTACTCGATACTTGGCACTTCTCCGAATGTTGTAATTCTTCATGCCGTGCAACATTTCCTCTCTGCTCCTGAATCTGTGACAAACCCGAAACTCCACACCACCGACGTGCATCAATATCATACTCTTTAACTCAAACAACGAATTTGCTCTTTGAGTTTATAACAGCACAGAACTTTCACACTCAAATATAACTCCACTGTCACTATTTTTTATCTGACAGTTGGGATACACCATCACAATAAAAAAATCACTACCACTAGACATTTTTGCTAAGTTTTTCGAAGAAAAATGAAAGAGAAAGAAGAATTGAGAGATTTATGAGAAATAGCAATGGTTTCCTGATCCTTTTATAAAGGGGTTGATTTTTGTCTTATTCTATCTTGTTTACTGTGTAAACGTTTTTTATTCTCACGTATCTCGTTTATACTGTAAACAAGATAAGTTTGGTCATATATCATTTATAGTGTAAACAAGATATGACTAAACAGCTATTTCTCACGTATCACGTTTGTAAACGTGATACATTGCCACGTGTTCGTTCCTTATCTCACTTACAGTGTAAACTGTAAATGAGATAAGCCACTTAATGAAAATCCGTAAATACCCTCAAATTAACGTATATTTATAATTAAAATATTTATTTTATTTATTTAAAAAAATCCCTCATAAAGGTGGAATAGTATCTCCTACTAGTATAATAACCGTGGCTCATTCAGCCACGCGTCATTCTCTCAATTAATCTGAATAAAAAAACGAAACGGTGAGTAATGCAAACACGTTACATTCTTCCATCTAATATTCTCCCTCTGTCCATGCGTTTCACTTCAAACCGTCCCCTCCTTTATCTCTTCGAAAACCCTAAATCCCATCTTCCTCTTCGTTTAGCACAAGAGTCATCGTCCTTCTACAATGTTGTGCACTCAATATTAGTTCAAAGATGGACAAAAAGTAGCACACCTCTTCATTGTTTAGCACATTCATTGAATTCAAGGTAACTTTTTACATTTATTTTTTATAACTTTTATTTATAAGTGAAGATAATTGAATCATTATTAATTTATGCTTAAACACTAATTATATAGGTATTATAGCCACCAATGGTTGAGAGAAGATCCTAAACGAGTTTTTCCTCATCAAGATATTGAGATCACTAATGAGAGAGTTAAATACTTGAAGAGGTATTTTCCTAATGAAGAAGAGAGGAGAAAGGTGAACATTGAATTTGCAAGCTTTTCTGATAGTAGAGGTGTCTTTGATGATTATGACTCTTTGAATGATAGAGGCATAGTTGATGCAAAGTCTTGGTGGCTAATTCATGGTGGTAAGGCAAAATTTCTTCAACCAATTGCTCTTAGGCTACTATGGCAACCATCTTCATCTTCTTGTTGTGAAAGGAATTGGAGCACATATTCTTTTATTCATTCCCTAAAAAGAAACAAGTTGAAGCCTAAACATGCAGAAAATTTAGTATTTGTCCACACTAATCTTCGTCTTCTTTCAAGAAAAACTCCACAATACAATAAAGAAGAAACTATGATGTGGGATATTGCTGGAGATGCTTTTTCCCCAATTGATGAAGAAAATGGTGTTCTTGAAGTTGCTCACCTTTCTCTTGATGAACCGGAGTTGGAAAGAGTGACTTTTTCTAATGATGAAGATATCAACCATATATGATGGAGAAATAATGACTTTAGATAATTTTTTTGTGTACATGTGATGTACAAATTTCTTACTATCTCTATTAAGACATAGGAATTTAGAATTTTATCTTTTGAATATCTATACACTTTAAGAAAAAATGCATATTATATAGTTGTTTTTAAAAATATCTCTATTAAGACATATCTCTATTTAAATATATTATATTATTAATATATGTGTGTCCCCATGTCCGACAACTTTTTAGAATTCGCGTGTTGCAATATCACGTGTCGTGTCGTGTTCCGTGTCCGTGTCCGTGTCCATATTTATGCTTCATAGATCGTCATACATACATATGCTGGATCAAAGTTTAAACGACAATTGTAATATAAGGACGTTGTCTACTACTACTAATCCACTTTTTTTTTAAATTCAATTTGTTCGATAACAATAAATATAATATTACTCAAGATAATAATTATTTGTGCTGCTTCATTAATAATTTTGAGTTTGACTTTTAAAAATAAAAATAAAATATTTAACATATGGATGTTGATATTTTGATGAGGAAAAAAACAGAACAAGAATATCTATTTTAAAAAACAAAAGGTTTAATTATTCTGCTGGTTCTTATAATTTCGCAAAATTTTTAATTAGGTTCCTATACTTTTTTTTTAATTGAGTCTTTGTACCAATTTTTTTTTAATTGGATCCCTACACTTTTTTTCTTTTATTTAGGTCTCTGTACCAATTCTTTTTTTTTTAGTTGAGTCCCTATAAAATTAAGCCAATTACTACTAAGAGGGACTTAATTGAAAAAAAAAATTTGGTGCAAGGACTCAATTAAAAAAAAAAGTATAGGGACCTAATTAAAAATTTCATGAAACTATAGGATCAACAGAGTAATTAAACCAAAACAAAATATATCTACTATTCAAATCAATATAATATTTTATTCATTATTATTACATACACTAAATTAAAAAAGGATGAATTAATAAACACGTTAATTCCTAATAATATATAGTTGAACATGTTTAATTTTAATAATGAATGGTTATTACGTTTAAAAAAATATGTTTTATTTTGTAAAATGTTTAAAATTGGAAAACAAACAATTTTTAATAGTGAAGATTGTGCGTTTGTAGGCCAAGTGTATGTAATTGTAAATGAGTGAAGAATGGAGAAGCAGAATATAGATTGAAAGAAAGGTAAAAACGAATGTTACAAGGACTCATACGGGTACTCTATGTGCTATATATTCTTGCTATGCCTATTTATACCCACAAGAGAATAGCCAACATTAACCTAACAACCATACCTTCCAATAACTACTTTACCAGAATTTTGGTTACACTATCCCACTAATTGAATTTATCTTATCCTTATCCTTATCCTTATCCTTATCCTTCATATATAGTAATGCATAAACATGAGATTTAGTAGGTTAATTAGTTGCATGCAGTAGTATTTTTTTCCTTATTTACACACATATATATATATATATATATATATATATATATATATATATATATCATATGAGGAATTGTCAATAATAATAATACTAATAATAATAATAGAATTAGGAGACATAGAAAAGGGTTTAATATTTTTTATTGATTAAAGAGTGTTTATCCTCTTTGTTAATTAGAGAAATTTTAACTATCTATTATATTTTATATGATGATTCAGATTTAGATTTAGAATTTAGAATTTTAAATTTTAAGATGTTTAATGCTTTGTTTGTTTGTTTTTTTTTTTAATTCTTTATAGCAAGTTAACTTTTAGGAAGTATTGTCCTCTTAATTTCCTTTAAAACTCCTTAGCACATTTGTTTGATAAAAACTGACCAAAAAAAAGAAACTCTTTTGAGTTTATATATATATGTTTTGTTCGTACTTGAATTGAGTTTATAGGATGAAAATTGGAGATCTTAAGTTTAGTGTGCGTAAAATTAAATTGAGTGGGCAATTTATAAAATATTTCGATGCTAAAATTAATAGTGTTTTAGATGATATGGAATGTGTGTCTTTACCTGTTGAGTGCTCTTTTTTTTTTAGGGAGCCACTTAAATAAAAACGTCTAAAATATTTTTTTAAGATGCTTTTTAATAATTAAAATTTAACATATATAATCGATTAAACCGTGTTATTTTAATCAAAATTAGACCAGACAAATTAATTTGATTAAAAAACAGTGAATTAAATCTTGAATTGGTCTAAATTAATATTATTTTTTTTATAGAAAATGACTACAATATCTTTATATTTTATATTAGTAATAATTTGACAAATCAAAATATGTCATCCGATATTTTTTTATAATTAAAATATTTTAAATATAAAAGTATACACATTAAATTATTTTAAATTTTAGATAATAAATGTTAAAATTAATTATTAATAAAAAATTAGACTTTTTCATATAAAAATAATAACTAAAAATCTTATTATTTAATTTTTTATCTGCAGATATCTTGGTCTTCTTAACCAGAGACTTTTGTCAACTTACGATTTTTTTGTAAAAGTAATTTGATTTTATAAATCTTTTGTGTCATGCATAATTTATACTGTTAGAACAAAGTGAACTATAATTTAAAAAAAAATTATTCTCGTAATGTTATTATGGATAAAAATACTAGTTCTAATATAATACATAAATGCACTAATGCTAACTTAATACATGAATGATGCACAAATGAACTAATGCTAACTTGATGCATAAATGAACTGATGTTAACTAATGCAACTGGTATGATGTTAACTGATGTTAACTAATACAAATAATTTAAATTGTAAAATACAACAAGTTAACTAGATTTCAAAATACAAGCATAATTTTATAAATTAAATTCTCATAATAGAAGCATAATAGAAGTATAATGAACTAAATTCTCAAGAACCTTCGAACTTTATTTACAAAATGAATCAAAGACATATTTGTCCTTCGAACTTTATTCCCCTTCCAGCGTGGCACTATAATGGACACCTGGACACCATTTCAGCCACGTCAACCAATTTCATTTGGTGTATGAGAGGCAAATAAACAAAAAGACTAAATTGTCCTCCATTTATTAAAATTAAAGACCTTTTTATATTTAAATTTTATTAAAGATATATTTCTCAAAAATTTAAAAAATCAAGAACTTATTTATCTTTTTCTCTTTTAAAAAAGGTATGCATTAAAGTTCTAGAAAAATCTGATTTCTGATCTTATATAAAATTGAATAAAGTTATTGTTAGTATATATAGTGGCCGGAGGATATCCTATTTGTTCTATATTAAATTATGAAAGGGCGAAGCTTTGCTTTTGGGTCCTTTTTTATTATTTATTTTAACAGATTATAGTTACTCCTCATGTCATTAATCAGATTATTAATAAATAAATGATGGGGGAACATATAGCATAAATGCATAATAAATCTGCCAAACGAAGGAAATTAATTATTTTATTACAAGAAAAATTACTTTTAGCAGTCATTTATTTTGCTTTTAGCGACAATAAAAATAGCCGCTAATACATTTACCGACAATTAGGCATTAACCGTCTTATGCTCTGTCGCTAAAAGATTTTAGCGGTAATTATAACATTTATCGGTAAAGACCTTTTAATAGCCGCAAAAAGTATATAATTATTAGCGGCCATTTTCTTGGTAATTTATATGGCCACCAAAAGTAATTCCAAAATTACAACGTTATTCATTTTTAGCAGCTATTACTATTGCCACCAAAACTCATTTTACCGGCAATTTATATGACCATTAAAAAAAATTTTAAAATTGTAATATTATTTACTTTTAGTTGCCATTACTATTGCTAAAATCTTAAGATATTTTTTAGTTATATTATACTCATTTTCTTAGAAGTAACGAACTATCTTTTTTTTCCTAGAATCTCAATTATTTGTGCCAATAATTATTATTATTATGCATAATATAAATATACAATTTTTTTTTACCAAAGATAGGAGACTCAAACCCGCAATCTCTTAATTGAGTATGAGGAGACTATGCCATTTGAGCTATTACTCATTGGCTAAATATACAACTTAATTACTATAAAATGATATTTTATTAAACTCAAAATATTGATACACAAATTTATTTTAAAAAATAATAAATCATGTTACAAATCTAAACAAAAAAATGATAAAGTCTATAATTATATTACATTAAGTTAGGTTATAAACCAATTCCAATGACAAATCCTAAGAAGCATTGCCATGACATGAAGGGTTGTTGCACCAATCCAAATGCTTTTATTGGCCTTTTCTTAAAGCCAATAAAACCACTCCTTCATGCTGTCAAACTGTAAACTATAAATAAAATATAAATAAGAAATTAATTAGCATGAATACATTATTAAATTATCTAGATAAACTGTTAATATATTATTTATAATTCTTATAATAACTATGTGATGAAAATTATAACAATAATTTTTTAAAATTATATATAGTAAAGTATATAAAATAAATAAATTGTGCCACATTAAAAAATATATATTTTTCTGAGCCATTTCTATTATTTAAGAGAATAAGCACCTGCACCTTTATGAGTACAAAGCAAAAAGATTTAGTAAATTTCCTAGTTGAAAACAATGAAATGAAACTAAAATAAATGAAATGAATAATGCTTACATGTCAAAGAAGGTTTGAAGCCTTGAATCAAAGCTCTGATCTGTAATTTGTCCCAAAATTCATGCAGGTCGTTCTTGGTTATGAAGGAAAATGCAGGAAAATCCATCAATCAACACTTGACAAAGTAACAAATTAATTGTAACAATAACAGAATAAGCTATAAACTTTATATGTGTGCATCTCTGCAGTTTTGCTATTAATTGTAATAATTCTATTTGACACAAGAATAAGATGGCATGACATGACATCGGGATAAGCTACTGAAGCAAAGGAAGAAATGCCTCAATTGTTTCTTTAACACCGTATCATAAGCTTTTAAATGTGTGCACAAAACTAGCTATCAGATACAAAAAGTTAATGCCAGAACAATATTTTATTTATTATTATTATGTAGCCTGATCAGTCACTATGTTTTTCTATTCTATTCTCTCTTTGAAACAATTGTCAAAGCTTGAAATGCTTTTCTATTTTACATTACATTTTTTGTTCTATAGGGAATGAAGCCTCCCCTTTTCTCATTCTGTTTCTGCATATGAGGCCATAGCATATGCATGAACATTGAGAAGGATTTGCATTCTTTTAATTAATGTTTTGTCATAGTTATATATGCTCCTAAGAGACCTTCATGTTACTGATCTTAACAACAGATTGAAGAAAGAGTGATCAAATAAAATGAGAAGTTGTAGCATTTTGGATAAATCAAACTTTATTAAGAATAATTATAATATTTATCATATTACATGATACATGATAGCTATAATAACAAAATGCTAGAGAGCACAACTTTCATACATTAAAAACACTACATCAGGATAAGCTACTGAAGCAAAGCAAAGGATAAGCAAAGTAGTTTGTTGTTAAGCATTTTTCAGCCATATCATAAGTTTGATTAAGCTCTTTCCACTTAATTATTGATCCTATAAGATTAGCTGAATTGAAACCATTGATCATATAATTTGACGTTTCATTCTCATACCACATAGCATTAGAATGAAATGGATAATTTATTGCATGAAGGCAAAAATCAATGAACCGTACCAAATTACCAATTCCAATTCCATTGTTGCTTAAAATATTTTGCAGTTCGGCTCTTTGGAGAGTATTGACAGCAAATTCTGTCTCTTTCAAGGTGGCAAAATTATCTGGCATGTCATTTGAATACAAGTTTCATCAGATTTCCTCTCAGATTTTGTTCCCAATTTTCAATTGCCATTTCTCACACTAATAGTGTCAAATAGCAATCAAATTATGAACAATGCAAAATTAATTAGATATTTGACAAAAAGATGTACAAGGACATCTAAAATTATTCTAGTGAGCAGAGTGAAATGTGAGATAGGAATGCCATAATCTTGTTAATTCTAGTTTGGCATTGTCACACACTAAACATGCCATAAAATAATACCTAATTATAAAACAACTGCCTAAATATTTTTATAAAAGACAAACTAATAAAGAGTATTGTAATAAACAAACTTCCAGATTCACAATAAAAGGAATGAAACAGGTGGTACAGAACATTTTTCAGCCTCACATCAAGAAAATACTCACCTTTAAAAGGCCTAGATATGGGGAAAAGGATATGCTGCAATGACAAAACTAGGGCTAGTAAGGGAACTAACAAAGCAACATCAAACTTGCCAACGGAAAGGGAGCCATGATAAAACATAACAAATAATTAAAATGCATGGAACAACATTATGATAAGAGTTAGGTAGACGGAAGGGCAAAACTAGAGCCCGTAACACAAGTGTAGCATCTGAACAGGAAACATCAACAAAACAAACAGATATCCTGAAAAGTGTACAACATGGAAGTGAGTTTGAGTTTTTTTTTTCCCATGAAATTCTGCTCAGAGTTCAGCTGAAATAGAATCAAGTAACAAATTGGTGTTTCTTCTACCTGGAACCCACACATTTAATAAGAAAAGTAGTAACAGCAAGATATCTCTAGTCATCCTCATGTTTATCTTTGTATTTTTCGATATTGATTATGGATAACTCAATTCTTTTTTTGTTTCTTGATGGAGTAGACACTTTTAAGTGAAAGAAAAACTGTAGTTCAATATTGATTATGGACTAGTTCTCTAGTTTTAAATAAGCTCTAAATTAATTCAGAATCAGTCCATCTAATTTTTAACCAACTCAGAATTGTTATCCATTTTCTGAACTTCCGCATCCAAGTATAGGGATGATATTCTAAAAATCATAGAATTAGAAAAACCACAGAATTAGAAACATGTTTATATTCTGAGCAATAATGCAAACATAATCTTAATGAAACTCTACAGAAAGCATTTCAAACAATTAAAATTAGGATCTGAAATCCAAATATAAACAGAACAAGAAAGCAAGAATGGCGGATCAAGCAAGCAAGAACGGAGAAGACATAGCAAACAAAAAATTAGAATCTGAAACATTTCGATTTCAACTTGATCCTCTAGATTCATTAGGATCAAGCAAGCAAACAGGGCAAAAGTAATAATACACAGAGAGAATCACATGCTTCTAAATATTGTAACCTAGATTGAAAAAATAAACGGAGAAGACCTACCGGCAGCGACGATCTTGTGCGTCTACACGCAAGAATGGCGGCGGTGTAAGCGGCGGAGATGCGGTGTTGTGACAAGAGTCGCAACGGTGGCTGGAAGACCTTGGCGATGTAAATCTGAGATGAACAATTGATGACAGCGATGTGGATCAAAGGTGGATCGGATGGAAATGAGGTCCAAGGAGTAGGATGATGGAGGCAGCTGTCGGCGATGGCAACGGTTACAGCGGTGGTGGCCGGCGGTGGAGGAAAGTACGCGAATTAACCCGGTGTTAATACTTCTCTAATGGAAGAAAGGACAAAAGTACGCCTAAAAGTTCACACGTTGGACACGATTACACTTCAATAATTTAATGAATCACGCGTGCACACCATTTATACACTCCGGCGGACACAATATTTTTCGTGTTTATTTTCTTAAGGAAGAAGGGACAAAAATACACCTGAAAGTTCACACCCTGAACACAATTACACTTTAATCATTTAACGACGCCACACGCCGATGGATGGAAAGGTAAATGTATCCGCCGGAGTGTATAAATAGTGTGCATGTGTGACTCATTAAATGATTGAAGTGTAATTATGTCCAACGTGTGAACTTTCAGGTGTACTTTTGTCCCTTCTCCCTTCTCTAATTCTCTTCCTTTTCCAGTTTTCCTATCTCTCTCTCCGTTTTCAATTTTGATTTAGGGATAATAAAAAGAAAGTAATAATAAAGTCTAGTGGCAATAATGATAATGGCCACTATAATAATTTAAAAAAGTTAAAATTACAAATAATAAAAGATAAAAATTTTCTGGCAATAGTAATAATGGCCGTTATAATATATAGTAATAATGACAAATATATAATTACCGCAAAAACATAACTTAAATTAAGAAATTAGTGGCCATTATGTTATTGCCACTAAAAGTTTGTCGCTAAAACGTATTTTTTTTGTAGTGCCCAAAAAAAAAACTCTTGAGTTTATATATATATGTTTTGTAGTTCGTACTTAAATTGAGTTTATAGGATGAAAATTGGAGATCTTAAGTTTAGTCTGCGTAGAACTAAATTGAGTGGGTAACCTACAAAATATTGCGATGCTAAAATCAATAGTGTTTAAGGTGATATGGAATGTGTGTCTTTACCTGTTGAGCGCTCTTTTTTTTAGGGAGCCACTCAGATAAAAACGTCTAAAATATTTTTTTTAAGATATTTTCTAATAATTAAAATTTAACATATATAATTGATTAAACCGTGTTATTTTAATCAAAATTAGACCAGACAAATTAATTTGACTAAAAAAACAGTGAATTAAATCTTGAATTGGTCTAATTTAATATTATTTTTTTATGGAAAATGACTACAATATATTTATATTTTATATTAGTAATAATTTGACAAATCAAAATATGTCATCCGATATTTTTTTACAATTAAAATGTTTTAAATATAAAAGTATACACATTAAATTATTTTAAATTTTAGATAATGAATGTTAAAATTAATTATTAATAAAAAATTAGACTTTTTCATATAAAAATAATAACTAAAAATCTTATTATTTAATTTTTTATCTGCAGATATCTTGGTCTTCTTAACCAGAGACTTTTGTCAACTTACGACTTTTTTGTAAAAGTAATTTGATTTTATAAATCTTTTGTGTCATGCATAATTTATACTGTTAGAACAAAGTGAACTATAATTTAAAAAAAATTATTCTTGTAATGTTATTATGGATAAAAATACTTGGACAAGGATCATCTGCGTATACTGTCGATGACAGTCCTTTAAGTGGAGCTGTTAGACGAAATATTAGAAGGATGATGGTCGATCTAAATATGCCACTTGAAGGTAGTCAAAAGGGTTCAAACGTTGAACTTGGAAATGCTGACATGATGGAAGATAATGTTAAAAGTCATGAGGGTTCTGCTATAAGGGGTCCGATGATGGATCCTATGAAGGTAACCCCGATGACAGAGACGATGCTGATGATGAACCAGCAAAAATTCTTGATGATGGTGATGAGGAAAAAGAGATGAATTACTACGGTGACACACAAATCGCTAGAATATACGGCGATTGGGAGGAGTCATACAATGAGTTTCCTCATTGGTTATTCGCTATGCAAATGTACTTTCCCGGTAAGATTCATTTCATTGTCCTTAGTTATATATAAAGTCATCATGTATATGTGCTAACTGTTGATGTGTTTTTAGGTACTTGGGTGCAACTTGTGACACAGCTTTGGCCTGGTTTGGCCTTGCCTTGGCTTGAGTAAGATGCATCCGGGTATAAGATACCCCCGATCAACTGCATGATCTACCCTCTCTTGTACTACAACAGACGCTCCTCAATGGCGTCCATCTCTAGCTCTTCGCAGACAGTATTGTGAAACCATGTGAGTTTGACAGTCCACTTGTTCTGTGACAGTCTATCCTCAAGGTCAGGAACAGCACCCAGTAGCTGCTGGCAGAAGTCATCAATGGACCATTCATCATGGTGTTACTCCCACCCGCCGATACAGCCACTAAAAGGATTCCCATCGATCCTGAATCCCAACTAGTAGGCCACGTCTTGCAGGGTTATAATCATCTCCCCGCACGGTAGATGAAACGTGTGGGACTCAAGTCTCTACCTCTCTATTAACGCTGACACTAATGGCCAATCATGCTTGAACTCCACCATATACACCACATGCTCAAACCTGACTCGCCTGAGATAGGCCTAATCTGCTTAGGCGGGAATCTCATCGAATTCCGTCTAGTGCACAAGAATCTGAGGCGCCTACCAAATGAAAAAATAAAAAATTTTAAAAAAAGAGGATCAACACATAAAATTACAAATTCAAATTTTATTACAATATAATAAACAAGAGTGATAAAAGTGTAGTGCTCAACTTGATCCAATCTATAAAGCGTATGCTCGTACCCCAATAACTATTGCTCAATCTAACTATACTCTAGTAAAATAAAATAACATAAACTGAACTCAATTTCTTTCAAATTAACTAAATTTTTAAAAGACATAATTAAATTAACAAATTGTCTTATATCTTAATCATTTCATAAACTTACTAATTAAAATGTAGGCTAACTACACGAGGTTGTCAACTAACTCTATAAATATACTAATGAATAATTTAACTTATAACTTAATTTTACTAACTATGTATCATTCTAATCTAATCTAATCCAGTTACATATTCAACTAACTCTATAAACATACTAATCAATAATTAACTGATAACTTAATTTAACTATGTATCATTCTAATTACTGTTACCATGGTAGAAAGAGTTTAGGAAAGAAACGAAGAATTATTTAAAAAAGTATTATTTTTATTCATATTTCTCTTCTGTGATTACAAGGTTCTTACCAATATATAGACCAAGAGTATGCTAAGAGTACGCTTGTTATGGAATAATATCCTAATAAATTACATTGATTTTTTTCTAATCCTCTTTGATATTTTCCTGATTTTATTCCCTAATTATGATATTCTAATACTCCCCCTCAAGGTGAGTAGTGGGATCACCAATACTCAGCTTGGTTAGAACTTTAGCAAGGGCTTGTCTTGAAACTGCTTTAGTAAGAATATCAGTCAACTGATCTTCTGATCTCATAAATGGAAGCTCAATAATGTCATTCTCAATTTTTTCTTTGATATAGTGTTGATCCACCTCAACACGTTTTGTTCTATCATGTTGTACGGGATTCTCTGAAATGCTGATTGAGGCTTTGTTGTCACATTTCAACTGGCTTGGCAATTGTGGTGAAAACCCAATCTCAGTCATAAATTTTCTTAACCACAATACTTTAGTTATGCCTTTAACGATCCTCGAAATTCTGCCTCTGCGCTTGAAAGAGCTACAACTTTCTGCTTCTTGCTTTTCCAAGTTACTAGGTTGCCTCCATCCAGTGTAAAGTAACCAGCTGTTGATCTTCTATCATTTGGGTTGCCCGCCCAATCTGCGTCAGTGTATGCCTCAACCTTCAAATGGTCATTCCTTTTGAAAATGATTCCACTTCCTGGAGCTCTCTTCAAACTATCCTCATGGCAGCTTCCATATGATCTTCTTGTGGCTTATGCATAAACTGACTTACTATCCCACAGCATAAGCTATGTCAGGCTGAGTATGTGATAAGTAAATTTGATTTTTAACCAGTCGCTAGTACCTTTCCTTATCTACTAAGGTGGCACCTTCTACTATCTTCAACTTATGATTAATTTGCATGGGCGTATCTACTGGTTTGCAATCCACCATTTCTGTTTCTGCCAGAAGGTCCAAAATGTACTTTCTTTGGGAGATAAAGATTCCTTTACTAGATCGTAGAACCTTTATTCCTAAGAAATATTTTAGTCTTCCCAAATCCTTCATTTCGAAGTCTATAAATAGGTTCCTTCTCAATTTTTCAATTTCTGTAGCATCACTTCCCGTTACGATCATATCATCCACATAGATCATTAGGCAAGTGATTAAATCTCCCCTTTTTTCAAAAAAAGGGTATGATCAGAGTTACTTTGCTTGTACCCATACCTTTTCATGGCATCTGTAAATCTTCCAAACCAGGCACGTGGAGATTGTTTAAGTCCATAAAGAGCCTTCTTTAACCGGCAAACTTCATTTTTTTCTAAATTCCGTTGAGAAATTTGGAAGAGCTTCCATGTACACTTCTTCTTTCAACTCTCCATGCAAGAAAGCATTCTTGACATCAAATTGATGGAGTGGACAATCTTCATTTGCGGCTATTGAAAACAACACCCTGATAGTATTAATCTTTGCAACCGGTGAAAAAGTTTCAGTGTAGTCGATACCATAGGTTTGTGTATAACCTTTGGCCACCAACATTGCCTTGTACCGTTCAATAGTGCCATATGCCTTGTGTTTAATGGTGAAAACCCATTTGCACCCGATTGACTTTTTTCCTGCCGGTAGGAGACACTTCTCCCAAGTTTTATTTTTCTCTAGAGCTTCCATTTCTGTATTCATGGCTTTTCGCCATTTAGCTTTCTCATTGGCTTCTCGGACAGTTCTTGGAATGTCTTCTGTTAAGAGTCTGATGGAAAAAGCTTTTGCAACATCTGCTATTCCTTCTCTAGCCACTCTTATCGGGTATCTTGAGTTACGGAGAACATGTTCTGGTGAGTACCGATCAGGAGGCATCCTTCTGTTTCTTCTTGGAGGAAGAATAAAGGTATTGAGCTCTGGTTCTTCATGTTCCAGTGTTATACTGTTATTGTTAGTGGCTTTATTAAAAATAGGGAGTAAATTATCATATTGATAGTTACTTACCTCTTGTCTGACATTCTCAAAAGGACTCTCACTGGTTTTATGTACTGAGTTGTTTTCTACGTTGCGTGAAGTATGTTCGGTAGCTCCATCTACTTGCTCTGTTTGAACAGTTTCTGGGCAACAAAGGTTATTTAGCCAACTTGGTGGTTCATTATTGTTCTTCCCTTGAATGCCATGTTGGCGGATGAAGTAAAATTCGGATTCCAAAAAATCACAATCCATGGTCACATGAATACGACGAGTGATTGGATTGTAGCACCTATACCCCTTTTGGTGTGTAGCATACCCAACAAAACACATTTTTCTGCACAAGGATCAAGTTTGGTTCTATTGGCTTTGGGAATATGGACAAAGACGGAACATCCAAATACTCGAGGTGGTAAGGTTATAATAGGCGGGATTGCAGTTTGAGTAGCCAAGACTTGTAAGGGTATTTTGTGGTGGAGAACTTGGGTAGGTAGGTAATTTAGTAAGTAGGCAGAGGTCGTTATAGCTTCAGGCCAAAAAAATTTTGGAACTTGTGCATCAAAAAGCATGGTTCGGGTCATCTCAAGTGACTTACGATTTCGCCGCTTAGCCACACCATTTTGTTGAGGTGTATTTGGGCAGAAAGTTTGATGGATAAGACAATTTTTCATAAAAAAATCGCGCATTGACTGATTTATAAATTTCCCACCATTATCTGAGCGAAGTACTTGGATTTTCTTGTTGAATTGAGTTTGAATCATTTGGTAGAAAGCAAAAAACTTGTCAGGTACTTCAGATTTAAAAAATATACCCAAGTCATGCGAGAGAAATCATCCACAAATAATACAAAATATTGAAAATTATTATGGAAAATAGGAGCTGGACCCCACACATCAGAGTGTATTAGAGAAAAACTAGAATTGACTCTAGTGTTGGTTGGAGGAAAAGAAACTCTGTGATTTTTTGCACGAATACAAGTTTCACATTTGGGGGTTCAGTACTACTTGTAAAAAGATTAGGAAATAGTAACTTGAAGTACCCAAATGAAGGATGTCCGAGACGCCTGTGCCATAACCAAAGTTGCCTAGTAACCGTTCTGTGAGCAAGCATGGCATGACCCTGGTGTGCTACTTCATCAACGTAGTAAAGGCCTTCTCGCTCAGTACCACGCCCAATGATCTCCTTCGTAAGAATGTCCTGTAAAAGACAAAAGGTAGAGTACATGAGTACCACACAATTTAGTTCCTTTGTTACTTGGCTAACAGACAATAATTTTGATGATAGTGCAGGGACATAGAGGCAATTTTTTAATTTCAATTTTTCTGAAAAAGTAATGGAGCCTCCGCCTTTAACATCAATTAATTCTCCACTAGCTATTTCAATATGGACTTTTGAGGATATAGTCAAGCTGTTAAAATCATGAAGGTCATGAGTCATAGTATCGGTAGCCCCACAATCGAAAATCCATTCATTTATCTTTTCAATTGGATTCTGATTTTGGGTTTCCCCTTTATATTGAGTCGCGGTTTGGGCTGAGCAGCCAAAGAATTCAGTAGTCCTTGCGCTTATTACCGCCGTTGCTGCCTTGCCATCGTGACTTGTTCCCTCTCTTCTGGCCTCGCCACCGCTACTAGTGACTTCTGGGATGCTCACAGCGACAACTCCCTTACTCTGATTTCTTGATAATTTGGGATTGTTTTTCTTCCAATCTGGGTAACCCACAATCTTAAAGCTGTTTTCTTTGGTGTGTTTCTTCTTTCTTCTTCCACCAATTGCTTTTACCATCAGAGTTGCCCGTAATGGATAATTATATCCGTTTAGTTTGAAACCAATTGACAAATTGTCATAATTGGTTTGTGATGATCGCATGCCAAAACTATTGCGTGGCATATTTGTAATTTGTAATGTGAATTCGTCAGAATTTTGAATTCCAAGAACCCAACTCTGCTCTGATACCATGTTACCATGGTATAAAGAGTTTAGGAAAGAAACAAAGAATTATTTAAAAAAGTATTATTTTTATTCATATTTCTCATCTGTGATTACAAGGTTCTTACCAATATATAGACCAAGAGTACGCTAAGAGTACGCTTGTTATGGAATAATATCCTAATAATTACATTGATTTTTTTCTAATCTTCTTTGATATTTTCCTGATTTTGTTCCCTAATTATGATATTCTAATAATTACTATCTAACTCAAAACTTAAACTAATTATTCCGACTAAACTAATTAACAATTAACTAATTACTTACTCTAATTAACATGTTATAAACAATAAACAATAATCGTACTTGAAAACAAAAACATAAAAAATCTAACTAATATGTTACATACTCTAACTAACTGAAGGTTGTGGTAGGCTTAGAGAAAGGGGGTTGAATCTATGCCTTCCTTTTAAGTTGCTGTTGTGACCCTTTTAAAACAAACTTTCAATTCTGATTCTGTTTGTACTCAGCAGCGAAAATTTATGAGACAATTTATTTTTGTCTCATGAATATCAGAAAACAGAACACAGTAGAGAAGAGAAAAGCTAATACCAACATGTATCCTAGTTCGGTTGCCTTGTGCTATGCAACCTACGTCTAGTCTCCTCCACAACAATGGAGGAATTTTCACTATAGTTAAAAGTATTACATACACCAATTCCACAGGATTGACCCAATCCTTTCACACTCAAATTCTAACCTAACTTGACATTGGCTATGCTAATACCTAACTCTTCACTCTTAGTGCTAACTCAACTAAGAAAGGGATACCTAACAGGTACAAGATACAAGACACTTAATCAACCTAAAGAAATCTGAAATAACTCTAGGCTTTTCTCTCAAGTGTATCACTCAGCCTTTTTTCACTCAAGACTTTTACTTGAGCTCTCTCACTGTAGCGACCCTCAATTTTAAAAAAATAAATATAAATAAGTTATCATTTATTTCATAAATTAAAATTTTCTATTTTTAGAAATTATTTTATTATCAGTAATTGAACTAATTTTATAACTATTTGAATTCAATCAAATTCATATTCTTTTATATATATATATATATATATATATATATATATATATATATATAATGAAATATTTTACATAATTAAAACTATAATTCTAGTAATTTATAAGTAATAAAACTTATATGTATATTTTAATTTGAGTAATTGATATTTTAATTTAAAAATAAAGTTTAGTTAATAATATTATTATCGAGTTCGATATCTGTCGATATGAATAAATATTAGTACTTTTGCTGAATTTAGCTTTACTAATGCTTTACCAAATACTTTTCACCCTTAAATTACTAATGTTATTTAAATTAGTAACTCATATATTATTAACTTTATATATAAATTATTATTATTATTATTATTATTATTATTATTATTATTATTATTATTGGGCATAGTTATCGTGAGTATTATATGTATTACAAGTTTATATAGTTTTGTTCCCTAGTATTATATATTCATTGTTATTATTATATTCATTACGTTACTATTGTTATTACTATTATTACGTTTATTATTATTATTATTACATGATTATCATTACTATTGCTAATAATATTATTACTATTATTAATCATAAAGCACAAAAATAAAAGTCGGTTTCGATTTTTGCATTAAGTTGCATATATATTATTACTATCATTATGCATTAGGTTGCATATATATGTGTGTATTGTAAGGCATATATACAATAAAGAAATCCAAGGCGGTGTATTAATGATACATATATATCTGATTAGCGTATGCGAGAGGAAAAAAGGGAAAGAAAACGGCGAGAGAGAAGAGCGTGACCGAGAGAGACGTAAATCCCACCAAACTTTTGGCTTTGATTTCTTACAATCCGTAACTCCAATCAAAAATTTAATTCGATAAAAGTATTTGTATTCTTCTCCTCTACATGTTGGCACCACTTTTAACCGGTGAAAGTTGACGGTAACATAGTTCCTTTATCCCTTGACTTTGGCCAACTAGAATTTTAGAAGGCATAAACGATTCTAGACATTTTTTTCTTCAATAGGTCGGTCAGAAAGCTTCTTCGGAGTTTCGAGTATTTTAATTCCATACGAAGGTATGATTTTGGTTTCTCTTAGTTAATGTTTAATGTCACGTGAAAACTTAGGCTATAAGACCTTAAGATAGGAATGAACTAAATGAATAATTGATGGATTGTGTATATGGTATAAAATGTGTGGTTTAGTTGTTGTTAATAATTTGCTGTTGGAGTTGGTGGGTTCTGGAAAAAGACTTAATATTGGTATTTGTTTGGTTTTGAACTAATTTGTTACTGGAAGTGAATTGAATGATTGAGAGGTGTTTGGTTTGGTAGTTGGGACCCTTGAAGAGTGGCAGAAATTCGAGTTTTAGAGGAGGTACTGCCAAAGTTTCTGTAAGAACTAGAGTTTTCGATTTAAAATGTTATTTTAAAAGAAAGAGATTATTATGTGGCTTGTGTATTTGAGACTATTTGTTGACCCTCTGTCGCAAGATGTGACCGGACACTTTAACTCCCCGGATTTCCCCATGGGCATGTATATATACATATGAATATTGAATATTATATTTGAGCTTGGAGTTTGACTCCATAGAATATTATTGAGCTTGGAGTTTGACTCCATGGAATACTATATTGTTGAGCTTGGAGAGTGACTCCATGAAATATTATATTTGAGTTTGGGGTTTCACTCCATGGAATATTATTGAGCTTGGGCATGCGCGCACAGAGGGACTGTCCAATGGTTAACTACCAGGACATGTCGGGTTGGCTGTATAACCGACAGATCAGACTCATCAGTCATAGGACAGGCATACATCATACGCATTTGTCTGCTTTATTTGAGTGTGTATTGTTTTAGTTGGCTTAGCTATTTAATTCTGCTTAGCTGTTACTTGTTCTACCTGCTGTAAATGCTTCTCTATCTGTGTTTTTCTTGCTTGAATTGTATGTGTATGTTTTCTGAGAAATCCCTCTTGGCAGAGGTGTGGAGGGGGTTGTTCCACCAGTGATTCGGAGGATTGGAGGAGACGGAACGTGAAGTATTAGGTTAAAGTTAGATTCAGAACTAGAATACCTTAGACAACTTACCTAATTTCTGGTTTAGTTGAATTCTTAAGCTGAAATCTGAGTGTCGAAGTTCTAGGAATGCCTCTGGCTCTCCCGGGACCTTTTATATTAACTATGCGGGCACCTTTACCATGATGAGAACCTCTTATTCTCACCCCATACTATGTTGTTGTTTTCAGATGCAGGTCGAGAGGCACCTCGTTGAGCGTCTGGAGACCCTCCTTACAAGCGAAGAACTATCTTTTGGACTGTCATATTTTGTTTTATGCTACGTATATATGTTTATAGAAATCTTCGCATGTACATATTTGTGTTTTGTCCCTCCTAGAGGATAACTTGGAGATACAAGTGTTTATTTTGTGATTTGAGTTTTATTTTGGGTTGTATATATATATAATTATATACTCTGGCTGGCTTTAGCTTCGCAGGTCGAGTCTGGAGCTTGCTATTTGAGTTTTGGAACTCTGATATGTATATATGTTTTCAGTTTTCTTTCGATTTTACCTGTCCATTTTACGAATATCCATGCAAGTGTGAAACGATTTTGTTTATCGTATTTGTTTAGCTTATCCTTCAAGGCTCCTAGATATGATTTCATCCAACTATATTTATGTACATATCATTTTCTTTTAGAGGTCGTAATACCTTGCCACATCTGTTTTATGACTTAAGTGTAAGGCTCTGTGTGGTAGGGTGTTACACTCACAATGTCTTTTCACTCAAGAAATTACAGAAAGATAAACATTGAAAAGTACATTACAATCTGTAAAAACATGAAGGAGATTGACTTCATCAACAGCCTCTTTGCTATGTGATAAACCAGATTTGTAAGCCTCAGATTCAGTTCTTCAGTATTGGCCGAATGCTTCTTTGAAAGAAAGCATTATCCAAGTAGAGGAACTTCTTTACAGAACATAACTCACCAAACTCTGGTTTTCTCTCTTTGGCTTCTGAATGAACAGCTAACCTCTTTTATCTCCTTGCATGTTGCTTGGTTGCTCTTCCTAGGTTAACTTCTTGAGCAGTGTGCTTCACCAACCTCAGCCGTTCACTTTCTCCCATTTTTACTTAAATTAGGAACTTTCGTTCTGACCATCTTTTTTACTGAAAGCCTCAATACAGCAACCACAACAAGTCTTCCAATGGTAAACCAGATCTCAGCCCTTGAAAACCAACTTGGTCCCCAAGATTCGTTTGAAATCGTAGATACACAGCAGATTAAAGCAGAAATCAACTTTCCCTTGTAACCCATTTTTGGAATGGCAGAGTGTTGGGAAGAAGAGAAGAAAATGAGATGCATGTAGAAGGAAATGAAAATCACCTTTAACTTCTAACCTCTTCTTGATATAGATTGATGATGGGTGATTAGACTTCTATCATTTGCTTAATCTTCTCTTTCTTGCCTCTTTGATGAATAGCTTAGGGAAGAAGCTCTCTCTTTCTTTTTCTGAGTTTTGACTAAGAGGGGACAGGTTAACGTTGCGTTTGGGTGAGAGCAAGATGGAAGAGTTTGAATGAGAGAGGCAACCGGACTTGGATTGGATCTTTTTCATTCAGCCGGTTGCCTTGTATTCTTTGTTTCTTTTAGGCTTTGTTTTTATTTTAGCCCACCAGCCTTGTTTATATGTTTCTCGCATTCACTTGGGCTGCTGCTACATTATATTTATTTTTGGCCTGCAACATATCATCATAAATGATAAGCAACATATAATTATAAATAATTAATATTTAATTATTTATTTTGTCCAATAAAATAATGTTTGTCATCACTAATTAATTTGGTTAATTTCTTAACTCAACACTAACATATAAATAGTAAACAGTAACCCTAACTAATATGTTAAATACTGACCTGAAGCTGCCAATATAATGGATAACGAACTTCATGGATGTCGGAAGGCAAAAAATCTCGTAGAGAAAACTCTGAATATCACAAGCGAAGGAAAAAGAAGAGAGGTTTGGAAGGAGGAAAGGGACAAAATGGATTGGCCCTACGGTTTATATAGTGTGTCGAACTCTACTTGAAGTTCGCCGGGGGTCCGGCGAACTCTATTAAAATTATAGAGTTTGTCGGGGGTCGGAGAACTTCCCCTAAATCCCCAAAAAAAAAATGCATTTTAATTTATTAGTGTTGCTACACATCCAAGTATTCTTTTTTTCATCCAAGTTCATCCAAATAGGCTTAACACCAACAAAAACCACTATCATTAAAAGAGCGTGATTACATGCTTCTTCTTCTTCTTCTTCTTCTTCTCACGCTCGTTTATAACGGAGCTTCTTCTTCTTCGCGTTCCTCCTCCTCCTCCTCCTTCTTCTTTTTCGCGTTCCTTTTTCTTCACGTGTTTTCTCTTTATCGTCATTCTTTTGTTGTTGTTGTCGCTGTATTTTTTTCTTTTCTTCGTTCTCTCCCTGGTGAAGAAGCAGTAGAAGGTGAGGAGAAAGAATTTTGAATTGTGCAGAACAGAAATGAATCGAAATTATATTCAGAAATGAACTGAAATTATATTTAGAATGAACCGAAAATTAAATTCAGAATGTAAACTCATTTCAAAACAAGCACAAACTAAATGCACCTTATTTAAATCCAGAATAAATCGAAATTACTTAATGATTGCGACACACAAACTTAATTCGAAAACAAACACACAAAAAAATTGAATCATGAATAAAAATACATTCAAATTCATCAAGTGATTTTGTAGAATTATGTGTTTCTTCTTCTTTATTTGATTAGATGAACAAGACAAGAAAAGAAGAACATGATGAGAAGTTTTGAGGAATTATTTTTTTCTTTTTTGTTTGATTTTTCTTCTCTTTTTCTTGGTTTTATTCCTCTCAAGATAGTGAAACAAGAAGAATCATAACAAAATAATTCACTCAAAAATGAACCGAAATTATATTCAGAAATAAACTGAAATTATATTTAGAATGAACTGAAATTACTTAATGATTTCAGTTCATTCTAAATATAATTTCAGTTCATTTTTAAATATAATCTCAGTTGATTTTTGTTCTGCACAAAAAACTCTTACTCCTCACCTTCTACTGCTTTTTCACAGGGAGAGAAGGAGAAAAAAATACAACAACAACAACAAAAAAAGAATGACGATAACGAGAAAAATACGTAAAAAAAAGGAACGTGAAAAAGGGAGGAGGAGGAGGAGGAGGAGAAACGCAAAGAAAAAGGCGAAAAAGAAGAAGATCTACCATATAAGAATTTTTTGTACTTTATTTACCATAACTAAAAATGTTAAAGAAAAAAGAAACAATATTCTAAAAGGAAAAAAATAAATCGTGCAAAAAAAATGTTGCGTAATGTTTCTGGATTAGATCTGATCTGTATATCCGTAGTATTTATTTGAATCTGATTCGAAAATTGTGGATATGGATTGGATCCGCACACTAATAAGATCGCTTTGCAGATTTTATGTAGGTATCCGCATATTGGCAGATCTGCAAAAAAAATAAATAAGTAAATATTTTTTTATATTTTATTTCAACTAATAATTATCATATGTATATTATTTTATTTTTATTATTTTAAAAAATATATTTAATATTATTTGAAAGATAAACATATTTAAAAGAATAAAAAAATATATTTTATTAGTTTTTAATAAAAATAAACTTTTAAAAAGTATTTTTATATTTTGCATATATATTTGATATCTAATCCGATCCAAGCTAAAAAATTGCGAATATTAGATCTGATCCAATAATTTTAGTGCGGATCGAATCAAGATTTTAAACATATTCAATCCGATTCGATTTACGTTTATCCCTTTACACAACTTATAAAAATATATTGCATTATTTAAAAAAAAATTAGATCATAACAACGGACTCAATTATATGAGATCTTACTGAAAAGTTGGCCCAATATCTTAAGTTAAAAACTCCATAATTATTAATTTAATAGTTACTGCTAATTATATATTTTTTAAATAAAAATATTATTTATACACTAAAATCAACTACTAATATATTTATATATAAATATATGTATAATTTAATTTATTTTTAATATATATTTATATTTTAATATATATTTTATATTAATAATTAATTTTAATATGCAAATAACATAGTTAATTTTAAGAAAAATGCTATTTGTACACTAAAATTAGCCATTAAAATTAGCCACTAATATATTTGTGCATAAATACATGTGGTTTAATTTATTTTCAATGTATATTTATATTCTAGCATGTATTTTATACTGGTAGCTGACTTTGGTAACTGATTTTGGTGTATATGTAGCATAACCCTAATTTTAAAAGGGTCAAAAAATCTTAAATTTGTTGTATGTCATTAAAATAAAGTTTAATTATTTTGTTGGTCTCTATAGCTTAGCAAAATTTTCAATTAGATCTCTATTTTTTTTTCTTTTAATTGAATTTCTGCACCAATTTTTTTTAATTAAGTCCATTTATTGGTAGTAATTGGTTTAATTGTATAAAGACCCAACTAAAAAAAATAGTACAAGAACTCAAATAAAAAAAATGTAAAAACTCAATTAAAAAAAATTAGTGTAGAAACCAAATTAAATATATATATATATATATATAAAAACTTAATTAAAAATTTCGCAAAACTAAACCTAAAAAGTAAAAGTAGAACTTTGTATCACTAAGAAAATTATAATACTAGATGTTATGATAACTACACCATAGACTTTTCCTTATATTAAAATAGTAATACAAAAGAGGATAGATCTCGAGAGTGTGACTGATTGTAACATTCACCGCACATTCCTTGGAAAAATCTCAAAAATCTCCACCCAGTACACCAAAGAATAGCCGAATAGATACATGTATCTAAAACAGTAAAACCGCAATGATAAATAAAGGAAGGGAGAATAATCAAACTCATTGGAACACAAAATTAAAAGTGAAAAAATACAAAGGTGTAATCATCATGATGAGCACCTCAACAGTGCTAGTTCTACCAGCTCCAGGTCAAGGGCATGTAAACCCCATGATGATCCTTTCACATAAGCTGCTT
Organism: Arachis hypogaea; assembly: GCF_003086295.3. Classification (NCBI taxonomy): domain Eukaryota; kingdom Viridiplantae; phylum Streptophyta; class Magnoliopsida; order Fabales; family Fabaceae; genus Arachis; species Arachis hypogaea. The sequence goes on along the minus strand of NC_092045.1, from coordinate 109,873,409 downwards.
GATCAGGGATGCGATGTCATCTTTGTCAACTCAGATTTCAGCCATAAGAGAGTAGTGAGATCCATGGAGAACAACAAGGGATCATCTTCACCAATAAAACTGGTGGCAATCCCAGATGGGTTGGGACCTGACCATGACAGAGTCAATCTAGGAGAGGTATGCGACTCCATATTGAGGACCATGCCTTCAGAGCTTGAGAAGCTGATAGAAGATCTTCAATTGAATGAGGGCATTAAAGTAACTTGCGTTGTTGCTGATGTGTTCATGGGTTGGGCTTTGGAAGTTGCAAGGAAAGTGGGAATCAAAGGTGCATTCTTTTGGCCTGCGGCGGCATCACTGTTTGTGTTGCAGTATAACGCCTCCAACCTTGTTGCTGATGCCATCTTAGACTCTGATGGTAATTTAATATTAATTAACATCTCACCAACTTGCATTAGTTTATAAATGGGTTTAAATCTTTTTGTTAATTAAGTTTAATCAAATTAGTCTATTATAATAAAAATTAGTTATGACTGACATTATTCTAAGTCTTATTATTTAATTTGATTGGACTTAATTCATATAAAAAATACTCCTATATACTTCTATCAGATTCCATTGCTCAATATAGTAGAGATGTAGATTTCTTAACTATAGATCTGAAAGTTAGAATTTTAGAAAATTCCCATTTTCTTAATGAAACTACAATAGTCAAATTAAAATAATTAAGTTCTTTGTAATAAAAGTTGAATATTATTAGTGGTGAAAAATGACTTAAATCAGGATAAAAAAAAAATTTAATCATTGTTTTTGTTGTTGCAACAATTGTACCAGTTATTTAAAGGCACGTCATGTAAAAAAAAAGAAATAACCTTAACTTTGAAATTATCATTTTCCGGTTGTCTTGTATCTAAAATTATTTGTTATACATTTTACATACTTAGAACATTAAGGAAGTATGTTGGTTCAAAATATATATTAAAAAAATTATTCTTTCATATTGGCATTGATGTACGATTTCTTTGAAAACATGGTATATAGGTAAAAACTCACGTGCAATTAACTATAATTCACATGAAATTGATAATTGAGAATCATTAAATAAAAGTTTAATTATTCTATTAGTTTCTATAGTTTTACGAAATTTTCAATTAGGTCCTTATACTTTTTTTCCTTTTAATTAGATCTTTGTATGTTAATTTTTTTTCAATTTAGTCCTTACCGTCATAAAACCGTTTGAAATAACAGAATATTCCATTAAAAAATCGAATATTCTCATAATTTAATCAAAAAATTTAATTAAAAACACCTCTATTTTTATAAAATACCAAAAATGCCCTTTATATTTTTGTCCCCCAAAATCAGAGAACTCTAACTATCCCTAGGTTATTCTCCTAAGTTCCCAATTAGATTTCTCCTCCGTCGCACTCTGCTGCCGTCTTCCATGGCGGCGTCGTCGTCCCTCTGCGTCGCCCACAGATGCTCTGTTCTTCTTCGCTCGTCTGCCTTACCTATTGCATCCCCTCGTCCCGCCTTGCCTCACCGCGCCTCGCGGTGCCTTGCCTCAAATCGCCGCTCCTCAAATCTTCCTCCTACTACACTAAGAACGGGAGAAATGTTATTCTTAAAATAACTAGTAGTCAAACGGCATCTCCCAATTCTAATGCTTCGATGTGTTGTTGGTGAGAGATTTGCGGGCACAATTGGCCTCTATTCCCACTAGCAATCAAGAAACTGAACTTTCCATTGACGATGACTTTGATATCTCTGGATTGAAGCCCCTCAAAGTCCCTACCCAGATCTTCTTCAAACATTCTTCCATGGATCCCCACAAAAAGGTTCCAGATCTCAAACCTTTCTTCTCGAGATTGTAATTGTAATTTAATTGTAATTGTAATTGTAATTGTAATTCCCGATCACAGCATTGGCATTGGCATTGCCAGTGTGTACTGTTGTCCCCTTCCCTGGACCCTAGACCCTAATGAATTTTCTGCTTATCAAACAGGGTTCTACAGAAGCTGAGTTTTTCACTGAGTATGGAGAGGCAAGCCGATACCAAATCCACGAAGTCATCGGGAAAGGAAGTTATGGTGTCGTGGGCTCTGCCCTTGACACTCATACTGGGGAAAAAGTTGCAATCAAGAAAATCAATGATGTTTTTGAACATGTATCGGATGCTACAAGAATCCTAAGAGAAATTAAGCTCCTGCGCTTGCTTCGCCATCTTGATATAGTAGAAATTAAACATATTATGCTTCCTCCTTCCCGTCAAGAGTTCAAGGATATCTACGTTGTCTTTGAGTTGATTGAATCTGACCTTCATCAAGTAATCAAGGCAAACGATGATCTTATACCTGAGCATCACCAATTTTTCTTGTACCAACTTCTTCGAGGCCTCAAATATATACATACAGGTGTTATTAGGTTTCCTAATTTCTTATAATTAGTTCATACTACCATCGCATTTATACTCATATATATATATATATATATATATATATATATATATATATATATATATATACTGTTTATCTCTCAGCAAATGTTTTTCATCGTGACTTAAAGCCCAAAAATATTCTTGCCAATGCTGATTGCAAACTAAAGATATGTGATTTTGGACTTGCTCGAGTTATTTTTAATGATGCTCCATCAGCTATATTCTGGACTGTAAGTGTACTATTGTGCATGCCATGTCAATATGTTACTTGTTTACCAACCTCTTGCTGACTTAACTTACTTACTCTTACTAAGGACTATGTTGCAACTCGGTGGTACCGGGCACCTGAATTTTGTGGTTCTTTTTTCTCTAAAGTAAGCTTCTCTCTACTTTGACAATACCTTTGGGTTGCTTCTGCAAGATACAACAAGATGAGTTTGCTTAAAAGTAATGGAATGGAATATCTATGTAAATGTAAATGTAAATTTTTAATCCTTGTGTTGTGCAGTATACCCCTGCAATTGATATCTGGAGCATTGGATGCATATTTGCAGAAATGCTCAATGGAAAGCCATTGTTTTTGGGTAAAAATGTGGTGCACCAATTGGATCTCATGACCGATTTGCTTGGCAGTCCTCCACCTGAGTCCATTGCAAGGGTTAGTTTTTCAAAGTCTAGTTTGATATCCAACCATATGACATGCCGCAATCATATTTGTATCTAACCAAATGCAACTTCATTTCTATACGCACTCCTTTGGTAATATACCTTATGTAATGTAACTGTAATTGTAATTACAGGTAGCAGCTAATTATGTAGCAATGGTTCTTTCCGGACAAGTATTTGATAGGTAAATCCACTGATGATAAAACTATATCAATCTCAACTCATCTTCATGAATTTCAATATTTAGAATGATGTTTCTTCCCGTGTATTGTCTGAACCTCATCCAGGAAAAGAAGCGAAAGATTAATGCAGAAAAGAAGAGGAAAGAGCTCGAGAAGGAGAGAGTGAAGGATGAACTTCTGACGAGAAAGCGCCAGAATGCTTTGGTGTTGCTTTGTGATTGTAGGTGGTCCAAAAGCAGCATGTGCTGGTTGTGCTGACTTTGCGGCATTCTCAGTCGTTATAGAGAAATTCTTAGACAGGCATGAGTAGTTACCTATTGAATTGAAGTCACCAATTTTGTATTCATTAGGCATAGCATGGTTTTTCATAGTGAAAATCTTTTGCCCATTTGCTAAAGGGCGCATACAAAATTGTAGTATTTTATTTTACATCGATTATTGTTTATTTGTATACAATATCAATTGGTGGATGCATTCCTCCAATTCCAAACTAGATGTAAGTATGCTCTTAAGTATTAATGTAAAGTTTATTATATAAACTGGATGCATTATCATAATGAATACTTGAAGGATGAAAATTGAATTTTATATATGCTTATTACTACTATTTCTATTTCATTTTATCCATTCTTTTTTTTAGGTTTTTAAGATAAGGTATTTTGAAAGTCGAAAAAAAAAAGAGAAAGTATTTTTGGTACAATTTGTATATAAATAAGCAAAAGAATGATAGTGACAAAATAAAAGGAATTATAGAAATATTTTTCATGTCTTAGAATCATTGAATAGGGATTATAGGAATATCTTTCATTGAATATTTATAGTTTCACCGAATTTTCAATTAAGTCCCTATATTTTTTTCTTTTTAATTAGGTCCCTAAGGGTATAAAAGTAATTTCACAATTCACTAACATTTTTTTGACGTTTAACATTAATAGGGACTAAATTGAAAAAAAATTAATGTATAGGAACCCAATTAAAAGGAAAAAAAGTATAAGGACCTAATTGAAAATTTCGTAAAACTATAGGGACTAATAGAGTAATTAAACTAAATTTTCATATAACAATTTTTAATTATCAACTTCACGTGAAGGTAAGTTAACTGCACCTAACTTTCCTCTTATCCAACATGTATTTCTTATTTTCTTTGGTCACAAAGTAAGAGTTTATCTTGTTTCGAATTGCAGGATTTTCAATCTCAGAAAAACCATTGTGGTTATCATCTTGCATTCCAACTATGGAAATTAAAGTCTCTTGGTGGCTAAATATGTTCGACCCGTTTGTTGGAAAGCAAATGTTTAAGTATATGATGCATTGTATGCGTAATTCAAATTTGACCGAGTGGTTCCTCTGTAATAGCACACCAGAACTTGAACCTGAAGCATTTTCCTTATTACCAAACATATTATCGCCAATAGGTCCATTATTGAACAAAAAATATCATCTGGACAATTCTGGGAAGAAGATATATCTTGCATGAGTTGGTTAGATCAGCAACCTCAATGTTCTGTAGTTTATGTTGCTTTTGGAAGTGAAACTCTCTTTAATCAAAGACAATTTACAGAACTTGCACTTGCACTTGAACTTACCAATAGACCCTTTCTCTGGGTTGTGCGTCAAGATCCCAATTGCACCAACAAGATGTCTCTCCCTCCTGAATTTAAGGGTTATAAAGGTAAAATAATTGGATGGACTCCACAAAAGATGGTATTGAGCCACCCTGCCATAGCTTGTTTTGTGAGTCATTGCGGTTGGAATTCGACCATAGAAGCTTTGTCTAATAGGGTACCTCTCCTGTGTTGGCCATATTCTGGTGACCAGTTTTTCAATAAGAATTATATTTGTGATGCATTGAAAGTTGGAATGGCATTTGATTCGGATGAAAATGGAATGATCTCACGTGGAGAGATAAAAGAGAAAGTAGATCAGTTGCTTAGTGATGAGAAAACAAGATCAAGGTCTCATAAGCTGATGGAAAAACTAAAGCACAACATGGAAGAAGGAAGTACTTCTTCAACGAACTTAAACAGGTTTTTTACTTGGTTGACAGGATAATTAATGGTTAGCTAGTTGCCTTGTTATGATTATGTAATAATAAGAAAAACTGTTTACGAGTTTTTTATGCGACATTATTGTTGTTAGTATAATCATTCTTTGCATGGTTGTTAAATGAATTTAAAAAAAATGTTTTAAAACAATTTTTTTTCAAGATATGCACAGGAGGTTATCTCTTTTGGGATGTATTAGTCGGCTTTTTAGTTAACATTATGTTAAGTGTATATTAAAATCAGTTACCAGTATAAAATATATGTTAAAATATAAATATATATTAAAAATAAATTAATCTACACGTATATTTATACACAAATATATTAATAATAAATTTTAACAACTAATTTTAATTTATCAATAACATTTTTATTTTTAGTTACAGACATAAACTGGGCCAACTCAAAAAGGGTCTATGACAATAGACAATCCGTTCGGATAAGTTAGCGGGATATTAATAAACTTATGTACAAGACCAGAAAAAAGGTAGGTTTTTGGTGGTCGAAGTTATAGTAATTAAAAGTGATTAAATTTTGATTGACTAATGAATACATGACATGTGGAAAATTTGGTGGAAAATGTTAGTTGACAAAAAATTTGATGGTTCCAAAATGTTTAGACCATTAAATAATTGTATAACAAAATATGTTTTTTAAGTTTTTCAATAATTGCTAAATAGTTTGTTTCTAGTTGTAATTACAAATTAATTTCATATATTTTATTTAATTATAAAAGTTATTTTTTATTTTATAAATTATTATTTTATCATTCATCTATTATGTTTATTAATAATCAAAAACAAAAATAATAACAAATTAGATCTTCCATTGATCGTAATAACTTTTTGGCAATTCCAATCGATTAAAAGTTTATTTTGATCTATTACATCCGTCGAGGATTTTGAAATCGTGTTTCTTAAAAAATCAATCGATTGGATTAACAAAATAATCGATTGAATTTCAGGTTTTTCATAACTCAATCGATTGGACTTCAGGTTACCACAAAACAATCGATTGAAAGTTGCAAAGCAGTATGATTTTCGCAAAAATCAATCGATTGGTCATATTATCCAATCGATTGAACGATGACTAGAATGTGGATTTTTTATAATTCAATCGATTGTTTATATTACCCAATCGATTGAAGTCCGCTATTAAAATGATATATGAAGGTTTAATCGATTGGTATGATAATACAATCGATTGAATTTTGTACGTGACTAATGGTATATTTCAATTCAATCGATTAGTATCACCATTCAATCATTGAAATGTGACGTAAATAAATTTTTTTACGCATATAATCGATTTGTAAGATAATTCAATCGATTGAATTTTGAATTGCGCCGTTCTCAATTTTCATATCGTTTTTATAAATTTTGAATCGCGCCGTGACTAATGGTTTATAAATTTTCATATTACCCAATCGATTGAGTTATGGACCTGAAATTCAATCAATTGATTTTTTAAGAAACACGATTTTAAAATTCTCGACGGATATAATGGATCAAAGATAAACTTTCAATCGATTAGAATTGCCAAAAAATTATTATGATCAATAGAAGATCTAATTCGTTATTATTTTTATTTTTTATTATTAATAAACATAATAGATGAATGATAAAATAATAATTTATAAAATAAAAAATAATTTTTATAATTAAATAAAATATATAGGTTTAATTTGTAATTAAAATTAGAAACGGATTATTTAACCGTTATTGAAAAACTTAAAAAACATGTTTTGTTATGGGACCATTTAATAGTCCAAACGTTCTGTGACTATCGAATCTGGTGCCATGTTAGTTAGACTGATGGGTCTATTGTTAGTGATTATTGCAGGACAAAAAAATAAATAAACTGACCAAAATAATGTGTATATCATGTGGGCTATTTTTTTTTTAAAAAAAAATATGTTAGTATTTTTTGAGTAGATAATTCCAAAACTTTAATAGTTGGGTTTTAGTGTGAAAATCTATTATAATGTTGGATTAATAAAAGATCATGAACTATTAATGATAAGAATAATCTAAAAAAGAAAATAAAAACTAAATCATGTAATCTTTATGTGAACTTTTATTATTAATATATTTGTGACATGAATTATATGAAAATATATATTTATAAAATTTTAAACTTTTATAATAAAATATTTTTATTTTGAATAAAAATAACTATTAAATAGTATTGTTAATTTTATCATAGTTATTATTATTTTTGTTCTTGTTATTATTTATATTATTATTATTATTATTATTAAAAGAGAAATAATAATTTTACTAATGCTATGCCCTAATATTTTTAAAATCCCATCTGGTTAGACTTTTATAAATTTTTTATTATAATTATTTGTTATTTTAAAATTTAAAATATAAAAATTTATACTACAATACCACATTTATATATAGGTTACTTTTTTCGAAAACAAAATTTATGGTTTAAATTTATATATTTATAGTTATGCAATTTTAGTTGAGTTCCAGTCAAATACAAAATGTGAATTTCAGTTTTTATTCATTTTTATTCTGTTTTTATCTTTTATTGTAACATGTAGGAGACAGTTGTGGCCTTGGCCATCCAAAAATTTTAAAAAACTATGTCTATATATGGGATATATGAATAAAAAAATAAAAAATATTATGTAATTTAGTAATTTTATATGTATCAATTTTTTATTATATAATAGATTTATATCTTAATTATTTAGCTCTCTAATATTTTTACTTAACCAATTTAATATTATACACTCAAATTTTTATACTTATCAAATTAGTTTTTATATATTTATCTCTATATCTATTTTAAAAAAAAATTGTTTGTTCTTTTAATAATAACATATTTAATATTTATATTATTATATAAAATATTAGTAATGACTTACAAAATTATGTTCTGGTAATTATATTTTGTATCTTAGATGTTATTTTTTGTAAAAAAAAAAACTCAATTTTTCGTTTAATTTTACATTCTTTAAAAAAAATTACCTAACTTTCTTTTATCTTTGTTAGGATTTGGTTGAATTAGTCCCACATTGCTTAGGATGGCAAATGGAGTGGGTGGCCTAGGCTATAAATATGAGGCTAAGTTCTCCATTTGTTTTTGCACCAGTCAGAAACACTTTAAGCTTGTATCTGATTTTTCTTTTCCTTTGTACTCTTTGATTAGAGAGTGTTGTGAGGTGTAATTAGATATTTGCTTTGAGAGAGTGTGGGTGTACTGGGGTGCCGGTGAGAGAAAGAAGTCTATGTGTTGTAACAATTTTCACATAGTGATATTCTCTGGTTGTCATTTGACAACGGCCGTGGTTTTTTCTCCGGTAATTGGAGTTTCCACGTTAGATTCTTGTGTTGTGATTGTGTCTATTTTATTTCTCTGTCAAAGGTGTTTTCTCAAGGGAGAATGGTGTCTTATTCCCAACAAGTGGTATCAAAGCTTCGGTTCGGTGGGATTTATTCTTAGTATGCTTTGTGGTTGCAGCCTAGTCTGACCTTCCACATCAGAAAAGAATTTTGTCCTGTGACTTGAGGTTGATCTTTAGTTGCTGTTGTTGTTGCTGGAAGGCAGTGTGACACTGTGAGAGTGCAGTTTGGAAAGGTTCTGGCTAAGGAAAGACTTGGTATTTAAGTGTGTCTATTGTGACCCACCTCTCTTTCCTGGGGACCCTTCCTAGTACACGGTTTACAGTTGAGTTATACTATTCCAGTATACGGTTGCAACAATGTCAGGATATTCAAGTGTTGTGAAGCTTGAAATATAGAAATTTAATGGAAGAATCAATTTTGGCTTGTGGCAAATACAAGTCAATGATGTGTTGATACAATCAGGTTTGCACAAGGCGTTGAAGGAGAAGATCTCTGGTATGAAACATGATGTTCTCTAGAAGACAAGAAGTATTCTCATGGTATTACCGCACTGCCATGGATAAGGATAAGTTGTGGCAATCGGGTGCACAATTGCACACGGGCATTGGTTGGCGTTGAGATGCAAGGTGTGTGACGGAGTTAGGTCGATGGCTGAAGAACTTCCAGGAAAAGCCAATTTGAAAGTTGCACCATGAATTTTCAGCAAGGTTTCGATCTGTACCAAGGCGAAATGCTTGGAGTGGTCTAATTCCAAGTGAGTATACTTTCATGGTGGAGTATGATAGTTCTCTGAACTATGATTGTCGGTATAGACAATGGCAGCAAAGAATTGTCGGTGTTGACAATGGAAGCTGAAGATGTGTGACTATTTCAATCAAGGTGGAGATTGTTAGGATTTGGTTGAATTAGTCCCACATTGCTTAGGATGGCAAATGGAGTGGGTGGCCTAGGCTATAAATATGAGGCTAAGTTCTCCATTTGTTTTTGCACCAGTCAGAAACACTTTAAGCTTGTATATGATTTTTCTTTTCCTCTGTACTCTTTGATTAGAGAGTGTTGTGAGGTGTAGTTAGATATTTGCTTTGAGAGAGTGTGGGTGTACTGGGGTGCCGGTGAGAGAAAGAAGTCTATGTGTTGTAACAATTTTCACATAGTGATATTCTCTGGTTGTCATTTGACAACGGCCGTGGTTTTTTCTCCGGTAATTGGAGTTTCCACGTTAAATTCTTGTGTTGTGATTGTGTCTATTTTATTTCTCTGTAAAGGTGTTTTCTCAAGGGGGAATGGTGTCTTATTCCCAACAATCTTAACTTATTTAATTTTAGCTATCATTTTATTTTGATATTTGTATCTTATATTTGATAATAGTATTATACCTTTAAGTAATTAATAATTTATTATTTTTTTCAGGTAATTTTAATTAATAATTTTTGTAACTAAATATATTATAAATTTTTGGTCCATGATAATTTTATAATATATTATCGATATTGTTGTCTCTTTCATGTAATTGTCATATCAAAAATGATATTATAAAAGATAATTTATAAGATTTTTTCTTTATATTTGGATAAAATCAATTCAATAACTATATATTATTCCTAAATTACTTTTATATAATGAAAAAATCTAAAAAAAAAGTTAAAAAATTAGTCTATACTTCGACCCCTTCATATTAAAAATCCTAGATCCGTTCTTGGTAATCTAATACAAAAATATTTTATATACTATTATGATTAAAATATCTTATATCATAATTTTATATGAATATCCTAAAAAAATATGAGTGACTCTTTTTGTTTTATATTTTTACGTTTTCTGCTTCTCAATGCCATTTCTTCCTTAGTTTTAAAACTTATATCATAGAATTAACAAATAATATGTATAATCATGGATATACAAATTAAAAAATAAAGAATTTTTAGTTAAATAAAAATTAACAAATTAATATCTTAAAAAAACATAAATGTTGATAAAAACTAATAAATTTACTTCACAAATCGTGGTGGTTTTGCAGATTTTATATTTGTTTCTTTAAAATTTTATACAAAGACCACGTTTTATATAAATATTAAGAGGAAAAACAAAATTAATAATGAATTCAGTTTTAAGACAATCTGATATAATTGATTTTTCACTAGTTTATTTAAGTAAATTATAGAAGGTATGACATTATAAATTCAAGATTTACGGATGCCAGTTTTAGTGGATTTCCAAAGTAAAAAAGCAAATCTTATTAATAAAACTATTATGAAGATTTTTAATAAAAGCAGTATTATATGACTAACAAGTATTATCATTTTTTGTTAGCACTTAGTTGATAATAATTTGTACTCATATTTATAGAGATTTTACACACAATAAACATACACTTTAAACATATGTTTATTAAAGTTTTGTACATTGAATCATTACCATTTGCACTCAAAATTTTTAGAGTTTGAGCATATAAATTAATAAAATTTATTTGTTAAAAATAATTTAGTATTTACATTCACCAAAATATGAACAAAACTACTAAAAATTACTAATTTTAAAAAATTTCTCTTTTAATAATAATAATAATAATAATAATAATAATAATAATAATAATAATAATATCAATGATAACAAGAACAAAAATAATAATAACTATGATAATATCAACAATACTGTTTAATAGTTATTTTTATTTAAAAAAATATTTTTTTATAAAATTTTAACACTTTATAAATTTATAATCTCATATAATTTATGTCACAAATACATTAATAGTAAAAGTTCACATAAATATTACATGATTTAGTTCTTGTTTTTTTATTACTCTCATTTTTTTGTTTACCAAAACGGTATCCCCCAACCTAACAGGTTAAGGACTAATTCGTCGCGGATCTGAGCTCCATTTAAGGGTCTGTCGCTGATCAATGAGTTACTGCATGTACAAGGCGGGTTCGAACTCCCGACACTAGCTTAAGCGGACGAATGAGCTGACCACTCGACCAACCCAAGTTGGTTTTTTATTACTCTCATTATTAATAGTTCATGACCTTTTATTGATCTTACATTATAATAGATTTTCATACTAAAGTCCAACCATTAAAGTTTTAGAATTATCCACTTAAAAAATACTAACATATTTTTTTCTTCAAAACAAAGGCCCACATCATTTTGATCAGTCTATTTACTCTTTTGCCCTGCTACTCACTAACAATAAGGCCTATCACTCTAACTAACAACTTTCACCCAATTTTTTACATGTCATGTGTTCATTTGTCCGTCAAAATTTAGCCACTCTTAATCACTATAACCTTGGCTACCAAAAAATTACTCACAAAAAAATCTTATGTAAATAGTTATTTTCATAAAAACATCTTCAATTGAACATAACATTAATAATTTTGATATAATTTGATATATTTTATTTAATATGTTTAACTAAATTATATAAAATGTACAATATTATTTTTAGATGAAAATATTTTTGTAGAAGTAGTCATCACTTATATTTTGTGTAGTGAATTAGAGCTTGAATTTCATATGAAAAGAAAAATAAAAAATAAAAAAATACTTATATATATATTCATACTAACAAGTAGCCATTTACATATTTTTTATTTTTTATTAATTATTTTTTTTTAACTATCTGCCAGACCACAGAAGTATTAGCGTTGATTTATGAAATTTTAAAATGAGCAAACCTGAATCTTGACCCTTAAATTTTTATTAAAAAAAAAACAGACTTTCAAAATTAAATTAAAGTCGCATGATGCTTGTTAAAACTTAAAATTACGCATGTGCCAATTTTGTTTTAATTGATTATTGAAACAATTAAGTATATTTACGGAATGTAACAACTTTAAAATTTCCTTCTTCAAAAAAGCCTTGAAAAGGTCTAAAACAAAAATCGAACTCAATTTACATATCATTATTTATTACTATTACAAGTCAACAAACTCAGAAATCAGAATATGAAAAATCTAGTTATGATTACACAATTAAAGGCATGCTTCAAAAATTATATTCCTTATACCAGAAGTAAATAAAACTAATCATAATTTAAGTGGGGTTTGAGGGGTGTATGTTTTTTTTCGCGTCAAAACGACGCCAGATTATTAAAAAGTCGAACTGATTAATTACTTTCGATCGATTTTTTATAGAATGATTTTAGAAGTCAACTGAATTGGCTAAATGACTAGTTTTCAGTCGAACAAATTAGTTTGATACGATTTTTAAAACACCGACAAAAAAAAGTCTAAATTCTAACTAAAAAATTATTTAAAATATATAACAAAAGAAAACATCTAAAATTATTATAAAAAAATTAAAATTTAATAAAAAAATCCAAAATCTAAATACAATAAAAACTCTTTTAATTAGGATTAAAAAAAAAACATCACTTTCAAATATTTCTTATACCTGTATTTTAGATATTTAAATTTTAAAAATTTTAAATATTTTTTATAAAAAGAACAAACAATATTTAATTTCTAGATTTCAAGTATTTAAATTTTAGAAGTTTTGAATATTTTTTTATATATAATTTTAGATTTTTTATTTTATTATGTTTTAGATGTTTTTTTAACGATTTTAAATATTTATTTTTATCAGATTTTTTTTTGGGTTAAGTTTTAGATTTTTCAATAATGTTAGATTTTTTTCAATGTTTTATTATAAAATTAATTGATTTATTAAAATATTAGCTAGATATGGTGTTGGTTATTTTAGATTTTTTTATATTAAAATAATAATAAAAGAGGATAGATTGAGAGAGTGTGGGTGAGTGAAATACTCACCACACGTCCGCACATTCCTTGGAAAAATCTAAAACATCTCCGTACAGCAAGAAATACATAGCTACATCTAAAACAGTAAAACCGCAATGATAAATAATCAAACTGATTGTCATTGGAACACAAAATTAAAAGTGAAAAAATAAATAAATAAACAAAGGTGTAATCATCATGATGAGCACCCCAACAGTGCTAGTTCTACCAGCTCCAGGTCAAGGGCATGTAAACCCCATGATGATCCTTTCACATAAGCTGGTTGATCATGGATGCAATATCATCTTTGTCAACTCAGACTTCAACCATAAGAGAGTCGTCAGATCCATGGACAACAACAATGGATCATCTTCACCAATCAAATTGGTGTCAATCTCAGATGGGTTGGGACCTGAACATGACAGAGTCGATCTAGGAGAGTTATGTGACTCCATGTTGAGGACCATGCCTTCAGAGCTTGAGAAGCTGATAGAAGATCTTCAATTGAATGAGGGCATTAAAGTAACTTGCGTTGTTGCTGATGTGTTCATGGGTTGGGCTTTGGAAGTTGCAAGGAAAGTGGGAATCAAAGGTGCATTCTTTTGGCCTGCGGCAGCATCAGTGTTTGTGTTGCAGTATAACGCCTCCAACCTTGTTGCTGATGCCATCTTAGACTCTGATGGTAATTTGATATTAATTGACATGTCACTAACTTGGTTTAGTTTATATATATATAAACTAGTATTTTTATCCGTAATTAAAATAAACATACATATTTTAAAATTACATAGATTTTGTCCTCACATTATAGATTATATCAACTAAGAAAATTAGAGTCTTTGTAGATAAAAGTTTAAATAATAAAATTTTTAGTTATTATTTTTTCGTAAAAGAGTTTAATTTATTACTAATAATTAATTTTAATATTCGTTATCTAAAATTTGAAACGATTTAATTTATATACTTTTGATTAGATGTATATTAAGACTGTTGCACAAATAAAAATAATTAATTTTTATGCTTGCAGTTTAAAAATAATATTTTTTCTCTCTATGTATATAAAATATAATTAGATATTAAAATAAAAAAATTATATTGATAGTTATAAAATTAACTCAAACTCATTTTTCTTTAAACAATTGAATTTTGATTTTAACTTTTAATCATGACATTAGTATTCTCTTCAAATTATATTTGATAAATATTTAAAAAAGAGAAATAAAAATATAAATTAGAAAGATAAGTAGTAAAAATTTAAAACTAAATAAAAAAATTAAAAAAATATGTATATAATAATAATATTTTTTATTTAAATTATATTATTTTATTAATTTTATTTTTTGTAAAATAAAAAGATAAAAAAAATAGAGAAAGAGAAAAAAGAGAGAAAGATAAAGTTGAAGACTGAGAGAGAGAGAGTTTGTTAATTTTGAAAAAAAATTTTATTTTAATTATAATAAAAAATATCAGGTGACATATTTTGATTTTTTAATTTATTAATATAAACTATAAATTAAAAATTATATATAAAGTTAAAAGGGTAAAGAAAAATAGAAAAAAGAAGACAGATAGATGAGAAAATTTAGAAAGAAAATTTATTAATTTTGGAAGAAAATATTTCTTTTCAATTTTAATAAGAGAGTGTCATGTAAGACATTTTATTATTAAATTATATAATAATATATAAATATATAATAAATTATATATAGAGTGAGAACGATAGAGAGAAATAGAAAAAAAAAAGAAAAGAGGTACGAGAATTTAATAAGGGAGTTTATTAATTTTGAAAAAAAAATTTCTTTCAAGTTTAATAAGAGTGTCATGTGACACATACATTTTGTTATTAAATTAGATAGTAATATATAATATAGTATATTATATAATATTGTTATATTTTAATTTTAATTTCAATATTTTAATTTTAATTTTAATACAATTAAAAAATATCATATTGCATATTTTGATTGTTAAATTTATAATTAGTTATTGAAGGAATGAGAGGGATAAATAAAGAAAGAGGGAGGAAGGGAAAATTTTTTATTCTGGAGAGAAAGATTTTATTTAAAGACAACATTAACAATTTTGAAATTATTTAATATGTTTCACTCAATATATTTAACTAAATTATTTAAAATATACAATATTATTTTCAGATAAAAATATTTTCGTAAAAATAGTCATCATTTATATTTTGTGTAGTGAATTAGAGCTTGAATCCCATAGAAAAAAAAAAACACTTATATTCATACTAACAAGTAGTCATTCACATATTTTTTATTTTTTATTAATTAATTTTTGTTAAACCGTCTCTCAGACCACAAGAGTATTAGCGTTGATTTATGAAATTAAAAAAAATATAAAAAGACAATAAAAATATTAAATAATGTGAATAATAAATATATTAGATGTTCAATTCAATAAGTATGTAGATAATTATGTTGATTATTTTTAATTAGATGATTATTTCTTTTGATTCAATTTACTCATGCACAATTAATAATAATTGAATATTTAATTTAGTAGGTGTGCAGATAGTTATCCTAATATTAGAATTTAGGAGATAATTTGAGTTGGAGTGTTTTTTTTATTTTAATGAGTTAATTTTAAAACTCATTATTCACATTATTTACAAAAATTATTATCTATCTTAAAATCTAATAACAAGCCCAACATTCGATTACTAAAAATTAAAAAAAAAAACCTTTAAAATTTCCTGCTTCAAAAAAGCCTTTAAAAGGTCGGAAACAAAAATCGAACTCAATTTAGATATCATTATTTATTACTATTACTAAATACTAGTCAACAAACTCAAAAATCAGAATATAACAAATCTAGTTAGGATTACACAATTAAAGGCGTGCTTCAAAAAATATATTCCTCATACCAGAAGTAAATAAAACTAATCATTATTTAATTAATTTGACAAAAAAGTTTACAAGTAAAAGAATCCATGAGAATTATTCATTAAACGCCAAATACTAATAAAGTTAATTATACTTCAATAAATTAAATAGAAAAGAATAAGGTATGATATTGTTCTATCCATCTCCAGAAAATCTGAATTTGGAGAAAAATGGAAATCTCATCTCAACTGGTCTTGGACTAAGTTGGAAGGACAATTTTTAGGTAATATTTAAAAGAAAAATAAAGACGGAAAGATTGAGATTAAGAGATAAAAATTAAAATAAATTTTAGTATTGTATTTAGTATAAAATCGCACAGAATTAAATTATGTCTAAATATATTAGTTGATTTAAAATAAAAATAGAGACTGAAATATTTAAAATTACAATAATATCCTTAAATTTAAAATGCAACCCTAACTCAAATCCTATTTCATTTTTTAGCAATCTCCATCTCCTCTCTCCTCTCTCCTAAAATTTTAACCGAGAAGGGAAGGAATCTTCTGGTCTTTTCCGTCGCCGACAGCACCGCCAATGATCCCGAACAAGCAAGGCACGTTTACAAGTTTCTAATGTAACACTCTAACTTTTAGCATCTCATGATCGTACTAAAATTTCAGGCGTTACTTACCTCTAAACATTTTTATTATATACTATCTTTATTGAATATTGAGCCTTCGCGAATACGAACCGAAGTTTTAACCAAGAAAATAAAGAGTCTATACTTTAAATCATTTAATCACAAAGATATATATATTCACATAGCATTATATAAATAGACTTATTTAAAGATCTTCAAATACAAGTCTTACCCCTCTAAAGACCAAAACAATAAACGACGAGGGGAAAATAAAATCTAACAACTCAACTCATAAACATAATCTTTTATACTCCTGTAGTTCCGCACTAAATCTTCACACCTGTAGCTAAAAGGGGTGGAAATAATAGGGTAAGAACTGAGGAGTTTTTAGCAGGATCGGGGTTAGAAGTTAAGTTCATTTTGCTATTATTAGTCAACCACAACTAACAGCAGAACACATACAAGCATAAATAATAAAAGAACACAAAAGTCAATTAGTCATGCAGCACACACACAATCACAGAGTTACATAGCACAAAGATATACGCAAACAAGCATGATGCATGTCTATCCTTAGTGCATGTAATGAGCTCATCTGTCAGTTTTGACCTGCTCCCAACTTAACTCAGCAACCTTTGTCTGAGTTTGGCTTCCAGTGCCATAACCTCTGTAAGCAACCTCTGTCTTACAGGTGGGACTCTTTTGAGTCGATGTATGCAAACATAACTTCTGTAAGCAACCTCAGTCTTACAGGTGAGGCTTTCTCTAGTCAATGCATGTATTGATAACCTCTATAAGCAACATCTGTCTTACAGGTTCGACCATCCCTTGATTGGTCAATGTATTTCTAGAAAGCGAATCTCGGGGGACTCACCACCATATCTCTTCTCATTTTCAGCAGGTAAATAATCATATAAGCTCGTTCTAGAGTGTCAAACAATATCTCTAATTATCTTATTTTCTTTTCGTTCTTTCTTTCGTTTTTTTCATGTGCTCTGCCTTCCTGTAACAGAGATTTCCTTAGTTAATACATTTTTTTAGTCTTTTCTGTGCTCTACTCTCCTTTGATAGAGGTTCGTTAAAATCTTTTAGTTTTTACTCTCTGCTCTTCTGTGACAGAAATTTCTTTAATCCTTTTCTTTCGTCTTATTTTCTTTTCTATTTATTATTATTTTATTTTTTTTGTTTTAATATCACAATTCATCTTTACACTATTCTCTTATCTCTTTCTAAATGTTTTATAAAGAAAGAATTATAAAATGCTTAACTTCACTCAGTGTTCCTAATGATTTTAGAAAGTCTTATTATTTTATTTTTTTAATAAAAATAATAATTTAAATAAAATATACTAATTATTTATGTATAAATATAATAATATTTCAATATATCTATTTTCTATATATAAAAACTAGTTTGGTTAAGGCTCGTTTTATTCTTCCACTTTTAAAATTATATTTTAAATTTCAAATTTTTAAGTATTTTATTTTTAATCTAATATTTTTATAAAATTATATTTAAAACCTCACTTATCTCAATATTTATAAAAGCAATCCTAAATTTTTATAAAATACCCATTTCACTTCTATACTTTATTTATTATCAGAAATACCGAAAACTTATATAATTATAAATTGTATCTCAATTTTTATATACCAGTACAATGTTACTTTTCAAAAATAAATTTTAAATACTAATCTTCTTCTTATTCCAAAACTGAAACCCTTAACCTTTTTATTTCAAAATATTACTTATATTTTAATCCATTTTTGAATTTTTCGGTTACCGATTTGCCATAACTTTTAATTTAATCTCTCGACTATCAAACCTCACCAATTTTGTACTTGATCCTCAATAATATTATAACCCAAAAAAAATCTAAAACAGTTCGGTCCCTACTGGTTTTATCACAGCCAAGCCATGAACTTCACAAATACAGCAATATATTGCAAAAATTCAATATAAAATCAATCAAACTCAACAATAATCAATCAAACCAACATTTACCTATCAAATTCACATTTAATTATTATAAAATTACCAAATCCTACCTCCGTACGAATCAAAACAATGAAAACTTCGGAGAAGTTTTTTGACCGAGCTACTGAAGAAGAAAATGTCGAAAATCGTCTGTGACTCCTAGAACTCCAATTGGCATAACTCAATGGAAAGGGGAGTTACGTCACCGTCAACTTTTACATAACAAAAGTGATACCAACATGTAAAAGAGGAGGATATGAACACTTTTATCGGAATTACGGATCTCAAGAAATCGAACATCGAAAGTTCATGGCTTCCATGGAATCTCTCTTCTTTCACTCACGGTCTCTCCCTCTCTTTTTCCTCTTGGTTCAGTTGAATAGAAATAAAAAAATAAAGTGATCAGGAGCGGAGCTAGAGTAATTTTTAGGAGGAGGCCTACATGAAAATATAATTTTAGAAGAAGAAAACATTAAAATTAAAAAGGGTAATATAAAAATTAATGACCTTTATACATTAAAATTTTTAATTTGGGGGCCATTGCCCCCTTCTCCAAGACTTGCCTCTTCCCCTAAAAGTGATGATGATGTGGTGGCAAGGGAAGGAGCATGTGTTACGTTTTGGAGTTGTTGAGTCAGTGATTCAAATTATAAATATTCTAAACAGATAATTATGAAAATTGAATATATTAAAACACAAGTAATAATAAATATATGAGTTACTAATATAAATAACATTAGTAGCATAAAGATATACGATGAAATATTAGCAAAGCTAAGTTTACTAAAAAGTACCAATACTTATCGGTAGATATCGAGGTTGATAATAATATTATTAACTAAATTTTATTTTTAAAATAAAAATATTAATTACTCAAATTAAAATATATATAATTTTTATTATTTATAAATTATTAGAATTATAATTTTAAATATGTAAAATATTTTATTATAATAAAAATATATATAAATATAAATTTAATCAAATATAAATAATTATAAAATTAATTTAATTACTTATAATAAAATAATTTGTGATAGTAATGACTTTTTCTTCCCGACTTTATTGATTTATTTCTTCAATTCTTATCTTTATTTAACTACTCTCTTTTGTAATTGACATAGTTGAGTGACTTGAAGCTATATTAGCGATGAAAAGAAAGATAAGTGCTAACCCAATAAGTACTTAAAAAGTGCTTCTTGTAGGGTGCGAGAAGCCAAAACACATAATTTCAGATTTTACATCCAAATCCCATTTTGCGGCATGCCATTAAAAATAATTTTATATTTATATAAAATTTTCAACCACAAAAGGACATAACAAAAAGATATGCAAAGAGTAATGTTGGAAAATTAATATCATAGCAGTCAATTTCAACCAATATTATAGCAGATTAACAAACAAATCTAATATAAGTCCACTAAAAATAGCTTTTGTTGAATTTAGATTTCGAACCTTTTTTTTTAGTTAAACTTCAAATGTTCTTATTTTGAAGAGTTTCGAATTTTTTTTACCTTATATTAATGTTGAGTTGACTACAATATTAACCGTGTAATATTTGGTTTTCAAGAGTTCTCGATCAAAAGATACTCCAACTGGAAATAATGTCAAGACCTGAAGCCAATGGAAATGGCAATAACCCTACAGGCCTACACAAATGAGACATTTGGACCGAAATAAGGGTGGACCAATAATTTTGTGGTTGTAGTTGTTTAGGGTTTAAGGGTATCAGATGAATAATTTCAAACGGTAAGTGAAACTGACAAGAGGGACCAGACCCATTTTGCATGATTCTAGAACTGGACACTTCGTGGGCTCCCTTTCTAGCCTGGCCTAATCTGCATGTGTCAGGCTTAAAAAATTTATTTCCTGTTTGAGTGTGTGACACGTGCAAAATGAGGTGGTAATTCATTTGTAGGTAGGGTTAGAAGTGAGTCAAAATCAGCTCATGAGCCAGTTCGAGTTCAACTCATTAATAGCTTGATAAGTTGAATTCTTGAGCTGGTAAACCGAACATGAGCTTGAAATTGAGTTCATAAATTAAATGAGTTGACCTTGAGCTTAGATAAGCTCAACTCATTAGTTCGTAAGCAGACTCGATTATATTCATAATATTAAAAATATAGATTAAATGCATATAGGATACGCGTATTAATAATTTAATATATATTAATATTTTTAATTATTTAAAATTTTATATTTATATTTTATATATAATTTTAATGTAGGGCATAAATAAAAAATTTATAATTGATAAATAAACAATATATACAATTTATATTTTGAATTATAAATTATGTTCTTATTATTTGAGTTAGCTCGTGAACTTTTTTTTAGTCGAATTTAAACTTACAATATAAGCTCAAATGTTAATGAGCCAAACGTGAGTCATGTTTTATTTTCGTAAGTCAAGTTTAAACTTGATCTAACTCGACTTAATTTGACTCACTTTCAACTCTCTTTGTAGATAGTTGCTGTAATATTGACCTAAGCAATGCTTAAATACTTTTCTTCTGTTTGTATTTTGAAAATTAAATTTTTTTAACATTTATTTAAATAAAAAATTTAATTATTTTATTTTATATTTTTTTATTATTTTTTATTTTATTTTATTTTTTTATTATTATTAAAATAATTAAATAATATTAAATATAATAAATATATAATTATAAATATTATATGTATAAAATTATAAATATTAAATTAAATAAAATAATTTTAAATTATTATCTTTCTAATGTTATTGGTTACTATTTATATTATAAAATTTTAAAAGAGAAATGTTATCAGTAGGTAATATTTTTTATAAAAATAAAATATATTTTTTATTTTTAAAATTTCTTAAAAATTTTTAATATTTTTAAATTTTAATTTATTTTAGTTTTATTCTCAATATTTATAATTTACAATCATTTTATTTTTGTGTTTAAATTTTTCTGGTCAAAATATAATTAATAATTTTTTTTTTAATTTTATCCTCCATATCATAATCTTTTTCAATATATTCTTCTCTTTTCCAAAATACCCTCTCCCAAACCATTATAGTCGTTAGCATTATTTTTTTCTCTAATCTTATTTAGAGGTAAATACAAATCAGATATAACAAAAAATTCTATTCAATTCACACTAAAATCATCAATATGATTGGGTCTAATATTCACAATTTTTTAAACTTTGATTTGATCCGATCCAATTCGTACTTGAATCGAATATGGGACATATTCACAAAAGATAAAAATATTTTTTAAAGCTTATTTTTAAACATATTTTTTAAATAATAAAAATAAAATAATACAATATATATAATAATTACTAATTAAAAACTTAAAATAAAACATAAAAAAATATTTACTTATTTATTTTTGCAGATCTGCGAATATACCAATTGGATATACGAATACCTATATAAAATTCAGAATACAAATAAATACCATGAATATACAAATCAAATCCAATCCATAAACATTTATAATCTTATCTCCAATTTCAACCATATTTTCATCCACTCTCTTCTCCTGTCTCTCAATATTCATATATGGTGTCTTGGAGAAAACCATGACAACCCCGTTGTTCATGTACTCATTTGTTGTTACTATTAATCATTAATTATTAATTAATATTAATTATCATGGTTCATGTATTAATATAGTTGATTTTTTTGTGTTTATGATTATAGCAGAATAAGAGAACCGTGATATGATGGATCTGAACGGTGAAGTCATGGTTTGTGGCTACGAAAATGTTCAAGTTATGTGGTATTCTTGAAAACTTCAAATCATATAGCAGTGCGTCGTGCACTAAGTTAAAAGCATATATCAGTGGTGGGTAGTAGAATAGAGATATTTTCATAGTGATGATGGTGGCGATGTTGAGATGTTGATATGGAGATAGAGTTGGGCTAAAGAAAGTGAGAGTGAGCGAAGATAAAGTTGAAATTGGAAACAAAGGGAAAAAATTGATGACCATGGAGGTAGGGCTGCAATGGGTAGGATAGGGTAGGGTTTGGATCCTACCTTAATCTTATTCGCGAGTTGAAAATTTCATTAAAACTTTACTCTACTCTATCTGCGGGTTGAGAATCTCTCAATACTAACCCTACTCGCACCCTAAAATTTTAAACCCTACCCTATTCTATCTTACCCGCAGAAATATCAAATTTTTTCAAAATAAATATAAAATTCAATTATTTCGAATTTTATACGTATTAATAACATAAAAAATAAAAAACTAATGCTCTAAATTACTAAATTAACTAATTAGTTTAGTAGTTGTTCACTTATTATAAGTCATTACATAAGAGAGGTTGTGGGTTCAACTCTCACTTCCTTCACTATATAGAGAGATTTAGGGTATGAATTTAGGAGATCATCACCATGTCCTTTCTAAGTTATAAAGAATGGCTAGGTGCATCCTTCTATTATTGATGGCAATGCCATAAATGACAAAGAAAGATCTATAATTACTTTATTTTGTTTGCTTGTTCCTTTTTAATTAGTTGTTATTTTTATGGTGTTGTCATTTATGCTTCACTTATTGTGTTAAGTTTCTCTTTTAAAAATAAAAAAGAAAAAAAATGATGATAATGATAATGGCAGTGGTACTAGTAGTTGATGATAATAATAAAAGAAAATAAAAAAATCAAATGAAAAAAGAAAAAAAAAAGAGGAAGAAGAAAAAGAAAGATGTGGAAAAGGAGATAGTTGATAATGATAATGATGATGAAGGCAAAAAAAAAAACACCGTAAAAAACAGAATGTATTTGTTGACATGGAGATACAAATGATGTTTTGGTTGAATGTTCATATTTAAAGTATATTATAGTATTACGAATATGTAAAAAATGTATCCAACATATATCTTACGTGTTATTAGAATAATAATATATGTCGAACAAATTCCTTACGTGTTGTCAGAATAATAACATATATCTAACACATATTTTACGTATTAATTTTTTATCTACAAAATTAATCCACTACTTATAATTACAAAAAAAGTACCAATATTTTTCTATATGAAAAAAATAACCTTAAAAAAACACTCGGTATATAAATTTGGTTTAGTTAAAGTTTATAAAAATTAATTATTTAATATTTCTCTTTCTGGAATTGAATCACGTGGATAGTAAGTAACTATGAAGCAGGGATATTTTGTTGAGTTGTCGTGTCTGTGTGTTGGACACATTTTGGACACGACACTCACTAACACTCGTCTGACACACGTGTCTACTGTGTCCAAAACGTGTCTCAATAAAAAATAAAAAATTTTTCTCTAGACACACTTGGATACACCTAAATACCATCACGTATCAGCGTGTCCGGTCTTAATCTTAAGATATATTCTTAAAATAAATTTAGATATAGTATATATTATTATTTATTAAAATAAAAATATTTTAAATATTTGATATAATTAAAATAAGACATTAAAAATAATTTAAAAAATTAATTTATATTTAAATATCAATAAAATATTAAAATATCATTAGAATTTATCTAAAAAAATATTTTATATTTTATATGTATGCGTATTCTGTTCTGGTGTCATGTAAGATTTTAAAATTCGTGTGTCGATCGTGTCATGTCGTATCAATATTGACAGCAACGATAGACAAGTCTTGTGAAAAACCACCACAAGGAACATAAATAAATAAAGAAATAAAGAAATGAAGAACCATCAAAGTCATTTGAACACAAAATTAAAGAAAGGCGTGAGGCGTAGTCATCATCATGATTAGCACTCCAACAGTGCTAGTCGTGCCATTTCCAGCTCAAGGCCATGTAAACCCCATGATGAGCCTTTCACATAAGCTGCTTGACCATGGATGCAATATCATCTTTGTCAACTCAGACTTCAACCATAAGAGAGTGGTGAGATCCATGGACAACAATAATGGATCATCTTCACCAATCAAATTGGTGTCAATCCCAGATGGGTTGGGACCTGACCATGACAGAGTCCATGTAGGAGAGTTATGTGACTCCATATTGTTAGGATTTGGTTGAATTAGTCCCACATTGCTTAGGATAGCAAATGGAGTGGGTGGCCTAGGCTATAAATATGAGGCTAAGTTCTTCATTTGTTTTTGCACCAGTCAGAAACACTTTAAGCTTGTATCTGATTTTTCTTTTCCTCTGTACTCTTTGATTAGAGAGTGTTGTGAGGTGTAGTTAGATATTTGCTTTGAAAGAGTGTGGGTGTACTGGGGTGCCGGTGAGAGAAAGAAGTCTATGTGTTGTAACAATTTTCACATAGTGATATTCTCTGGTTGTCATTTGACAACGGCCGTGGTTTTTTCTCCGGTAATTGGAGTTTCCACGTTAAATTCTTGTGTTGTGATTGTGTCTATTTTATTTCTCTGTCAAAGGTGTTTTCTCAAGGGGGAATTGTGTCTTATTCCCAACAAGTGGTATCAGAGCTTCGGTTCGGTGGGATTTATTCTTAGTATGCTCTGTGGTTGCAGCCTAGTCTGACCTTCCACATCAGAAAAGAATTTTGTCCTGTGGCTTGAGGTTGATCTTTGGTTGCTGTTGTTGTTGCTGGAAGGCAGTGTGACACTGTGAGAGTGCAGTTTGGAAAAGGTTCTGGCTAAGGAAAGACTTGGTATTTAAGTGTGTCCATTGTGACCCACCTCTCTTTCCTGGGGACCCTTCCTAGTGCACGGTCTACAGTTGAGTTATACTATTCCAGTATACGGTTGCAACAATGTCTGGATATTCAAGTGCTGTGAAGCTTGAAATAGAGAAATTTGATGGAAGAATCAATTTTGGCTTGTGGCAAGTACAAGTCAAGGATGTGTTGATACAATCAGGTTTGCACAAGGCGTTGAAGGAGAAGATCTCTGGTTGCTCTCTCTATGAGAGAAGATGATGTTCTCTAGAAGACAAGAAGTATCCTCATGGTATTACCGCACTGCCATGGATAAGGATAAGTTGTGGCAATCGGGTCCACAATTGCACACGGGCATTGGTTGGCGTTGAGATGCAAGGTGTGTGGCGGAGTTAGGTCGATGGCTGAAGAACTTCCAGGAAAAGCCAATTTGGAAGTTGCACCATGAATTTTCAGCAAGGTTTCGATCTGTACCAAGGCGAAATGCTTGGAGTGGTCTAATTCCAAGTGAGTATACTTTCATGGTGGAGTATGATAGTTCTCTGAACTATGATTGTCGGTATAGACAATGGCAGCAAAGAATTGTCGGTGTTGACAATGGAAGCTGAAGATGTGTGACTATTTCAATCAAGGTGGAGATTGTTAGGATTTGGTTGAATTAGTCCCACATTGCTTAGGATAGCAAATGGAGTGGGTGGCCTAGGCTATAAATATGAGGCTAAGTTCTTCATTTGTTTTTGCACCAGTCAGAAACACTTTAAGCTTGTATCTGATTTTTCTTTTCCTCTGTACTCTTTGATTAGAGAGTGTTGTGAGGTGTAGTTAGATATTTGCTTTGAAAGAGTGTGGGTGTACTGGGGTGCCGGTGAGAGAAAGAAGTCTATGTGTTGTAACAATTTTCACATAGTGATATTCTCTGGTTGTCATTTGACAACGGCCGTGGTTTTTTCTCCGGTAATTGGAGTTTCCACGTTAAATTCTTGTGTTGTGATTGTGTCTATTTTATTTCTCTGTCAAAGGTGTTTTCTCAAGGGGGAATTGTGTCTTATTCCCAACACATATTGAGGACCATGCCTTCAGAGCTTGAGAAGCTCATAGAAGATCTTCAATTGAATGAGGGCATTAAAGTAACTTGCATTGTTGCTGATGTGTGTATGGGTTGGGCATTGGAAATTGCACGAAAAGTGGGAATCAAAGGTGCATTCTTTTGGTCTGCGGCAGCATCTACGTTTGTGTTGCAGTATAACGCTCCCAAGCTTATTGCTGATGGCATCTTAGACTCTGATGGTAATGTATATAATATTAGACTTTAATTTTGATACATTAGCAGCATAAAATAATTTATGATAAATAATTTTAGGTAAATTTTATAGTACTTTTTATGGTGTTTAAATTGTTTAACTTACTTTTTAAAGTAAAAAATAAAATATTTAAAATAAAAAATAAATTATGTAAAATTTATTAAATATTATTTATTTATTTTTTTAGTAACTAAGTAAAATATTATTTATTAAGTACAATATGATAGGCACTATAGCTTTTATTATAATTTTATTGATATAATACTCTGTATAATTGGATGCACATATTAAATTATGACATCTATTCAAACGAAGATATTAAAAACATCTTTTTATAAAGAGTCTTGTGTAAAAAATGTGGATTTGGATCATCTAAAATTTGAATCTTACTTTAGAGTGTAAAGTGTGATCTCTCACCATTGATTTTATAGGTGGGACCAAGAATAAATATGAAAAAAAAACTATTCAATGGTAGAAGATTATACCTTACTTTCTAAAGTAAAATTCAAACTTTAGAGAATCCAAATCCAAAAAATGTGTTTTATTTGTTTGACCACACTTTAAAAAAAATATTTTTATAACATATCAAATTAAACTCTACAATTCATCATCTAATAATAAAAAGATGTATCTTTATATGAAAACAATTATAAAATCTCTTACCTTAAATTATTTTATAGTGATAATGTATCAAAATTAAATTCATAATATTAATAATTTAATATCACACCTCATCACAAACACACATGTTGTATTCCTTTGGTTAAAAAATAAGTTTTGAACTGCAGGATTTCAGATTTCAAAAAAATCATTATGGTTATCCTCTTGCATTCCTGGTATGGACATCAGATCTAGTTGGTGGCGAAATCTCTTTGATCCGTCAGCTGAAAAGAGAATGTTTAAATATGTGGTGCGCTGCATGCGTGATTCAAATTTGACAGAGTGGTATCTCTGTAACAGCATTCAAGAACTTGAACCTGAAGCATTTTCCTTAGTACCAAAACTATTATCTCCAATAGGTCCATTGTTGACAAGGGCAACTACAAAATCATCTGGACAATTCTGGAAAGAAGATGTATCTTGCATGAGTTGGCTAGATCAACAACCTCATTGTTCTGTAGTTTATGTTGCATTTGGTAGTCACACTCTATTTGATCAAAGACAATTCACAGAACTTGCACTTGGACTTGAACTCACCAATAGACCCTTTCTTTGGGTTGTGCGTCAAGATCCTAATTGCAGCAATAAAATGTGTCTCCCTCTTGAATTCAAGGGTTATAGAGGCAAAATAATTGGATGGGCTCCTCAAAAAAAGGTGCTAAATCACCCTGCTATAGCTTGTTTTGTAAGTCATTGCGGTTGGAATTCGATTATAGAGGGTTTGTCTAATGGAGTGCCTCTCCTGTGTTGGCCGTATTTCGCAGACCAACTTTTCAATAAGAATTATGTTTGTGATGCATTGAAGGTTGGGATGGGATTTGATTCGGATGAAAAGGGATTAGTGTCACGTAAAGAGATAAAGGCAAAAGTGGATGAGTTGCTTAGTAATGAGAATACAAGATCAAGGTCTCATAAGCTGATGGAGAAGCTAAAGCACAATATGGAAGAAGGAAGTACTTCTTCAAAGAACTTAAACAGGTTTCTTACTTGGTTGAAAGGATAATTAATTAAGGATTGCTGGCTAGTTGTTTCTTTATGAATATGTAATAATAAGAAAAAACAGTTCATGAGTTTCTACCTGAGTTCACATGGCAGGTGTGGTGCGCTTGGCTGAAGAGTGCTGATAGAACATGGGTTTTTCCGGGACAGTCAAAGAGCTGTTTGAGAGTTTGACGCAAGTGTTTGACCATAATTCTGAACAAAAGAAGTGGTTGGTAGGTTTTTTGCAGTTATCTGAAACATTTGGCTGGAACGGAATAGTAGAATATTCCATAACTCTGAGACAGGTGTTGAGTGTATCAAGAATAAGTCGTTTTTGAGTTACAAGGAATAACATAGTGTTGATCCGTTTGGTTGTTGATGGCAATGCTGGAGATGACAACGGATTATATCGTGTTCATTCTGTATTTATTGTCTTATTTAGTATTGTGTTTTGTTTCCTTATATTTCACTTTACTGTGTTGAACTCCCTTTCTTCAAAAAAAATTTCTACATCATATTGTTGTATTCTTAGTTGACTTTGTTCTATTATTGGAATTAATGTAATATTAATGGAGTTTTGCACGTTGCATGTTATGATGGACAGGGAAAACGATGAAGAGATAATTCTCAATGAGGGATGGTTGGATAGCTATCACACAAAATATATCATTTTATTTTTATTTATTTTTAAAATGAGATTAAATACTTCTCTTCATTCTATGCATGCAAAAATCTCTATCTTTATCATAGAATTGGCCTTAACGTATAATGTTTTTTGAATTGTTGGATAATGGAGGGCCAACTTAAGATTAGTTGCAAGAACTATGTTAGATTTCACTTAGGTGCAAGGATAATGTATATATGATGTGTGTTGTGAGATGAACTGTGAAACCATATGATGGTGATGATCATAAGTAATTTATTTATAGATGGAATAGAGAACAGTTAGAATTTTAGTACATGTGTAGAAAACCTGAGTTCCACTATCTTATTTTATCTTGTCCCTTAATTTTTTGAACAAGACACCATTACTTAATGGAAGAATAATAAAATTAGAGCCTGCTATTGCAATGTATTCAGTCCAAATGACTATTTAGGAATATTTTGTTGGTTTTTTTAGTCTATATATTTCTTGTTAGGACAATTATTAGAAAACATAGGAGATGACAAAATTATAGTATATCCAAAAAATATAAGCAAAACAGTAAGACAATTAATTTCTTTCAGAACGCTAGATTTTGTTTTTTTGACATAACCGACACTTGATGAAGGTGGAAAGAGAACAGAAACCTACGTAAAAACCAAATGGGGTAAAGTAACTTTTTTATAGGAATGGCGAGGTATGCCTTATTCGCGAATACTCAATCCGATTTAATTCTATCCGCTATGAATATGATAGGATGTGAATTCAAGTATGTTTTATATTCATATTTTTAATATATTATATGATGATATTTTTTAAAAAAATTAAAACAACTATTAAATTAATTATTTAAATCATTAATTTAGTATGTTTGTTATTTAAAGAGTAATATTGTAATTTACAAAAATTTGGAATTAAAATAAAATAATAAAATATTTATTTTTATTTGTGTTATTTTAATTTTATTAAGAATTTGATGATCATGTTATTTATAATTTTATATTAAATTTTTAAAATTTTTTTTTTAATTTTAATTTAAATTTAATTTTTTATTTTTATTTTATTAATATATATAAAATATAGAATAATTAAATTTTATATTTATTTAAAAATTTTGATTTTGCTGGAGAAATTTTCAACTTGCCGATAAAATATGATTGAGTTTTAAAAAAAAAAATTTAACCTATAAATAAAACTATAATAAAATTCAAATTCTACTCTCCCCTAACTATCTCCGTCCTATTTATCATCAACCAAAATAGTAGTGTCCCAAAATGCTAGAATTTTTATTTCTCACAAAATGATGACGCTTTCATGTTTTGGAAGAGGGATTAATTAATTAATTTGTCTTAGTCTTAACATGTGCCAAATAGTAGCCATATTAGCACATTTGGCGAAAGATACGGAAGCAATCTATAAAGACGTCATTTAGCATAAAGTATTATAACTATAAGTATTTAATTTAAAATTTTTTAAAGATTAATTTTGAGTATGATTTTTCTTTTTCGGAATAAGTATTTTTTTAAATTGATAAAAAATTTTAAAAATACTTCTAAAAATTTTATTTTGTATTAATTCTTTTTAAACAGTTATTTTCAAATTAATTCAACAATAATAGTTAAAAAATTAGGAGCTAATAATCCTAGACTATTGTTAAATTAATCCTAAATTTTTTAAAATTAATTGTCGAAAAAGTTTAAGGGGATAGCACTTTTATTAAAATTTAGCCCATACTTAATCAGTAAAAAAGTGAGTGATACTACACTATTAGATATAATCTCATATTATTAAAAATATTGATAATGACTAATTGATTATTACAAATTACAAAATCTACCGCCTAGTACTCCTCTTAATTATCACGGATAAATTTGATACAAATTAAAAAAATAGAAAAGTATATAGAACCAACTCCTGATCAGCAAAAAATAGAACAACTTAATTAATTATAATTAGTCTTATTAATTTATAATTTAAAATATTTTTTAAATTATTGTTAACTACATTCAAATTTGAATGGGAGATACGCTAGTGATATTTCAGGAGAAAATCATGAAACAGACCCAATGAGCCTTCAGTCTCACTATCCTACTTCTCTCTCCAACTAGAGGCCGTTCTCCTTTTCTCTCCCTCAAAAAGCATAGCTGCCTACCTCCTCCACCGTTTTCACCCAATAACTCAAGCTGTGTCGCCATTGTCACTCCTCCACCGTACTTGATCGCATCATATACCTATGTTCATTTGCAACAGTGAAGGTTATTTTGTATTTATTCAACCTTGTTCTCTTGTTCTCTTTACATATTTACAGGAATTATTTGCTTGAAACTAATTAGAAGATACACCATTGCAGATAGGTTGAAATATGAAAGACTTTATAATAAAGGCGTTGACTCCTCCATGGCGAGTGAAGGTTTCAAGCAACCGAAATAATCTACCATAGTTTCAAGTGAATGAAGATTTGAAATCATGAACAATTATAAAAATATAGAAAAAATATTCATTTAATATGAAAAAAAAACATTCTAATGCTTAACAAAAGAAATATCCAGTTATATTTTGAAAAAATAATTAGATATCTATAAAAATTAAAAAAAATTATGAAATTCTTAAAGAAATCGAAATATTCACATTTGCAATACAAAAAAATTCAAAAAATATATAAAATAACATCCATTTAGTATAAAAAAGAAACATTCTGATACTTAGTAGAAGAAACATCTTAATGTCTAGCATAAGTACCATCCACGTAGAGGTTTTAGATTCACCCAGAGGCATTTGGCTGGTACCCTCTTAGTTCCCTAGTATTGTTGTAAAAAAAATTAGAATAAAATTAAAATAAAATAAAATTTTAAATTATTTTTAAAATTTTTAACAAACTTTAAGAATAAAAAATATATTTTATTTTTTGAGAGTACTTCTATCTATTTAAATAATTTTTTAGAGATAATACTCAATTCGATCCCTGAATTTGCATACGAATATCAACTTAGTCCCTAAAATTTTAATTGCCTTTTTTAGTTCCTAAACTTTACGACCATGACTCATGTTAGTCCTTGAAATAATTTTTAATGTATAGCCGTTAATAGAGCGTTGTTATGGACAGGCGGATGCCACGTAAACTCTATAAAATGATGTTGTTTTGGTTTTTACACTCAAATAACCTAAAAATAATATTATAAGTGGTGTTTATCGAAATTTTACCTAACAAAACAAGTGATGCGACATCATTTTTGAGCTATTTGAATGCCAAAACCAAAACTACATCATTTTACAGGTTTCAATGTGGCATTTGATTGTTCATTTCAACGCTCCATTAACGTTTGTGAACTAAAAATAGTCTTAAGGCACATTTATAAAATTTGGAGACTAAATAGAAGTAATTAAAATTTCAGGGACGACTAAATTGAGACTCACGTACAAGTTCAGGACCAAATTAAATATTAACTCAATTTTTTACCATCACCAAGATTTTTTTTATATAACTTGAAATTATTATAGTCAATAGAAGAAGGAAAAGTATGAGGAATCAATGGAATATTTTGTACAATGGAGGTTTATGGAGTATTAGAGATATAACCATTAGTGTTATATTTTTCCATCAGTTGAAACTTTTGGGATGAGTGGTATTATGACATGATATTAGAGCGCTAGATCCGACAGATTAAGAGTTCAATCTTTGGTGAACCCAAAATCAGTTTAAACTTTTGGGAAGATGTTTATTATCCCTAGTATTCGGATGATTATTCTAAATAGTATAAAAGATGTTCATTTTGTAACTCAATAGCCCATTGTACACATTGTATAAATCCATAGAAGAATTATGCGAATGAATTATGTTTAAAAATATACGTTAATCTAAAACCAAGTATGATTATGAGTATTATTATCAATAAAATATCCTCAATGCAGAATTAATATAAAATTTGTACGTACTAAGATTCTTAATCATAATTCATGCACAAATTTTTTTTGTTAAAATGGCTTTTATTATATATAATTTATAATTTTTTTTATTTCTAAGATTCGAAAAAAATTTCTTTTCTCATCCTTATTCAGCGACATTCGTCTTCTCCCTTTGCAACTAAAAACTCAGCGCAGTTCCTCCTTTTTGACATCATTGTCACTGCACCTTCAACAGTAGCAATAACATAGTACTACTGCATTTGAAATAACATGAAAAAGTAACTGGAATTTGTGTAGCATTACCAGTATGTTTTTAGTTTCATAGAAAAACTACCATTTGGGTCATTGATTCATGTTTGTGACCATATTAAAAGTGATATTGGTGAAGTGAAATTGATTAAGGCAATAAAAGAGACTTCGGGGACTGTAAAATTAATTGGATGAGCTTATTTATTGATGTTCTAATTCATCAACAATTCTAAATTCTATGAACTGACATCTTTATTTTGGCTTTGATAGATTTTTAATTAGGAACTTTCTAACTGGACCACTGCCCGATTGAATATCTAAACCAGATTTTGTGTAAGTTGTGTTCCAAATACTACTACACTATTCCTTGAATTAAATTTTATCATTTTTATCTTTGTCTTGTTAAATATTACCCTTACACTGGTTATTGTTCGTTTTCTCTTTTGAGTGAATATGAAACTTTTATTTTACACATTTGGAAACTCTTAGCTAATATGATTGTGCTTCCTCAAGATTTCAACTCAACTCTGTTTATTGGACAAAGACACTACTTTAGCGTTTATCAAATTTTAAAATACATAAATTTTGAGAGTATCTCCAAAAGTTGAAACCATTCATTGCACTTTTATATATGTTCGGCTTATTTTTCCTTCCCCTCTCTGTTTAGTATAAAGTATAAAGCATGTTTTTTAAAATATTAAGAAAAGGCAACTTTTTAGTAACATGCCATACTATGCTTTTGGTTCATCATAATATGGTCTAGGATTAGAGCAACTGAAGTACTTTGAAGAAAATATTTTTAAGATTTTTGGTGCTCCACCTATACAAGTAAAAAAGTAACTATATATTTCCTTCCATTCTATTAATTCTATATTATAAACAATTGGTTCATGAAAGATATACTAATTTGATATTAAATTGGTGACACTTATAGTAAATAAATAGGAGAAGTAGTGCATAAGAAGTACTATAAATCTTATCACATCTTGAGCATATATCTTGCTAGTGACATATATTGTTGTTGAAATAAATCACCTAGCCTTAAAAATAGGTTTAAATTTCTATATGACCTTAGAAGAATGCGGTAGACGAGAATTGATGCTAGAATGGATGTCTATCGGATATTATTACGATTTTGTTAAGCAATGAGTGTTTCATGAAGTCAATAAATATAGTACATAAATATAATGTATTGCTGCTTCTTAGATTCTGAACTCATCCCATGAATTTTATTTAGAAATTTCTCATTTAACAACTTCAGCATAAAAGTCAGAAGAGCCAGGTTGTCAACAGAGAAGCAGGTAAGAATTCATACATTTATGCATTTTTAACTTCTTCTTTCTTCTTTATGGGTGTAAAATTTTAGAAGTATATCTGATCTTAGCCATAAAACATTTTTCACATGAACTTGTTTGCATCCAAAGACAATCTAAATATTAAGAAAGAACATCACATATGAAAAGAAAAAGTAAAGGAGCAAGAAATGATCAATGAAGAGCAAAAGATTAAGTTAAAGGTAAATTCTATCATATAGAAGAGAACTTTCTTCTATATGTATAGAAATTTGTTGTCATTTTTCTAGTAGAACAAGTGTCAAGAGAAAGAATGCAATTAAAATTATAGCAAAAAATAAAAACTGATCTTGGTACAGGATGTGAATCCTACTGCAGTTGCTGAATTAAAATATTTAATAATGTAAAATTGATTAATTATGAATGATAATGATGGACTAATTTTTTTTATTATTATTTAATAGATTTAAGTTTTTGGATCAGACCATTTTTTTCTAGATTTGGGTTTTAATTGACTTTTTCTATGAAAAACGAAAATAACATAATATCTTATGGATTTGGGAGTTATTTGAATTTTTTTTTGGATTTGGGTCTTAATTAATTTTTTCTGTGTAGATGTACGTGTTGATTGATTTGTTTTTATGAAAAAGTAGATAATTTTTTTCTCATGGAAGATATATTTTTGTGTTCTTGAAAATATTAGTTTAGTCTTATTTTCACATGTTATTTTTATTCTAATACTCTCAACAATCTTATTGTTAATAATGTTTTGGACTATAATCATTTATTATTTATGATTTTATTATTAGTTATATGGTTAATTTTTGTAGTAGGATAAATAATTTACGTTATAAAAAAAATTATAATAGTGCACAAAAATGCTTTAGCATTTAGAATTTAATTTTGGTTCGTTTAGGGTTTATTTTGATGATAATATTTTTGGTACGTGATAAAATTTTTGTATTGTAACGATTGTAAATCGATGATAGAATTTAGTGTTTAATTAGAATTGTTTTTGTAAAATCTTGGTAAAAATTTTGAATATATTTAGTTAATATAGTTGTTGGAATTTCAAAATATAATTTATAAACTTTACAAAAAAAAATGAAGTATGTTTTTTCATGAGTATTTTACTAAATGGCATCATGTTATTTAACCATTTATATTGAAGCTTGACAATAAATAATTTATTAATAAAAAAATTATCAAAAAAAGAATATGTTGGATACTAATTTAGAATTATTCATATATATATATATATATATATATATATATATATATATGAGAATCACATAAACGAACTGAATGCGTTCTAAATTTATATGAATGTCTAAAATATAAAGTGGTTATGAAGGTTGTGGCAGGCTTAGAGAAGGGGGTTGAATCTATGCCTTCCTTTAATTTTGCTGTTATTACCCTTTTAAAATAACTTTGCAATTCTGATTCTGTTCGAACTGAGCAGCGGAAATTTATGAGACAATTTGTTTTTGTCTCATGAAAATCAAAAAACAGAACACAGCAGAGAAGAGAAAAGCTAACACCAGCAAGTATCCTGGTTCGGTTGCCTTGTGCTATGCAACCTACATCCAGTCTCCTCCACAACTATGGAAGAATTTCACTATAGTTAACAGTATTACATACACCAATAACACAGGATTGACCCAATCCTTTCACACTCAAGTTCTAACCTAACTTGACCTTGGCTATGCTAATACCTAACTATACCTCTTAGTGCTAACCCAACTAAGAAAGGGATACCTTACAGGTACAAGATACAAGACACAATCATACCTAAAGAAATCAGAAAACAACTCTAGGCTTTTCTCTCAAGTGTATCTCTCAGCCTTTTTTCACTCATGGCTTTTTCTCAAGCTTTCTCACACTGCCTTTTCTCTCAAGAAATTACAGAAAGATAAGCTTAGAAAAGTACATTACAATCAGTAAAATATGAAGGAGATTGACTTCATCAGCAGCCTCTTTGCTATGTGCAAAACCAGATTCACAAACCTCAGCTTGAGTTCTTCAGTATTGGCCGAATGCTTCTTTGAAAGAAAGCATTATCCAAGTAGATGAACTTCCTAACAGAACACTGTTCTCACACTCTGGTTTTTTCTCCTTTTTTTCTGAATGAACAACAAACCTCTTTTATCTCCTAGCATGTTGATGGGTTCATCTTCCTAGGTCAGCTCCTTGAGCACTGAGCTTTTCCAACCCCCAAACTTACTTTTTCTTCTCAAACATCAAAGTAGGAC
The DNA here is from genome assembly GCF_003086295.3 of Arachis hypogaea. Classification (NCBI taxonomy): domain Eukaryota; kingdom Viridiplantae; phylum Streptophyta; class Magnoliopsida; order Fabales; family Fabaceae; genus Arachis; species Arachis hypogaea. Next base: position 109,836,646 of record NC_092045.1, on the reverse strand, counting down.
CTTTGCTTCTGACTTTTTCAACTTGACCGAAAGCCATGAAGGAGTAACCGATAATGTCTTCCAATGGTCAACCAAATCTGAACCATAGAGATGCAACTTGGTCCCCAAGAATCTCTTGTGACCGTGGATTTGTAGCAGTGAAGAACAGAGATCAACTTTTCCTTTGAATGCCATTTTCGGATAGAGCAGAGAGTTGGGAAGAAAGGATGAAGATCTGATGCATGCAAGATGAGATGGATTACCTTTCTTATGCTTGATTTAGCTTGGAGTTTCTGTTTTAGCTTCTGTGTTTCAATCTTCAACTCTCTCTCTCTTGCTTCTTTGGTTACTAGCTTAGGGAGGAACCTTTTTCTCTCTTTCTCTTTCTTACTTTTCTGATGCCATGATTTGACTTGATTAGAGAGGAGAGGAACGTTGCTTTGGTAAAAGCAAGTGAGAGGAAATGAGGACTTCAATCTTGTATGAGAAGCTTGGATCAACTTGAATTGTTGGACACGGGCTTGGATCGGATCACTTCTTTTTGCCCGTTTTGATTTTTCAGCCTTGTTTCCTCATGGGCTTTGTTTATTTATTTACTCACCAGCCTTGCTATATTATTTTCATACTAATTTGGGCTGCTGAACTAAGTTTTGGCCTGCAACATATAATAAATAATTATTGACACTTAATACTAATTATTTATTTTGCCCAAAAATAATGTTTGCCATCACTAATTAATTTGGTTAATTTCTTAACTCAACAATCTCCCCCTTAATGACAAACATGATTTAAGCAATAATCAAAAGGAAGTGAATTTGGGTAAGGTTTAGAAACTCCCTTTGATTTTTGTCATTTGCTTTTATGTTGCTCCCCCTTTCCTTTTCAAGATTAGCTCCCTCCTGGATTTATGCTTTCCTCTTTGTTCCTGTTATGCATTGTACTTAAAGAAAGCACAATAAAGAGCTATGCACATTTATCTTGTATAAGAGATATCAAATGAGCTACATCACATAATCAGCCCAACATCAAGCTAATATCAGTAGCAAAAGGATTCAGCATGTGAAATCAAATTTTAGTGCAGCAATTAGACAAAAATCCGAAAGAGTTACTAGTAGCTGCATCAACACCAAAAAATTACCATCCTTCTAGTGCTATTCTAGTGCTATTACTCCCCCTTTTGTCATCAAGGGTGAAAAATAAACAAGATCAACAAAAACATCAATACAAATCTTGCAAGATAAGGTTAGATCACAATCCAAAGTTCTAACTAAACCAACAAAAGTGCAGCAGTATTTAGAGTTATTACAGTCATCCAAAATAAAAACAGTTCAACAGTTGCAAAATTAATAGAATTCATGAGACAAAAAGAGAGCAGCAGCAGCAGTTTTCATGAGACAAATCTTAGGCATCAGAACCATCCCCCTCCGAAGCAGCTTCCTCTTCAGCATCAGTGGCAATGTCTTCATCATTTTGAAGGTTATCAATGAAGGTCATGAGCACAGCCACCATATCCCTCGATTTCTTCAGAAAGTTCTCATGCTTGCTAGCTAGTTTCCTTTGTTCCTTGCTCATGGCAATCAAGTGATTTGATTAGGAGACAAACTCTTGAGCAACATCCTTAACCACATTTAGCATAGCAGATTTCTTTCCAGTGGAGATGGATGTTCCCTCAGTGGAAGGATCAGGAGAATCCTCAGGAATAAAGTCCTCATCTTCATCATCTAGGACGACTCTTTTAGATCTAGTGGGTCCTTTGTTCTGTTTCACTGAACCACCTCCCTTTAGATATGAATGTCTATTTTCATATTTCTCATTAGTCAAGTCAACACCAAAATACTCAAAAATACAAGTTAGAAACATGCCAGAAGGAAGAGCTTTGTCCTTTTCACTTCTAACAGAATCAAACATGTATCTAACCATCAAATATGCAAATGAAATTTCAGTTTTGGTGAGAATGGCATATAAAACAAGAGTGTCAGTGTATGAAACCCTTTGATATGAACCACTTTGAGGAAGTATAATGTGGTTGACCATTCGGTGCAACTGAGCACGTTCATATCCTAGGGCTTTGTGTGTGGGTGTAATGCCATCTATTAAGGAGACATGTTCACAAATACTAGTCAGGGCATCATTGTAAGAAACACCAACTCCTTCATCCCACTTAACTGACGTGTATGCACAAGGCCCAACATCAATATACTTCAAAGCTTCACTGATGGTCTCATTGTTTAAAATGATATCTCGGCCCTTGACATACGAATGAGCAGTGCCTTCATGATAAGTCATGTTTGCATAAAACTCTTTGACCAACAAGGGATAAACATGTTTTTTGATGTCAAAAAGGTGATTCCAGTCCAGAAAAATTAAGTTGTCAACAAAAGGAAAACCTTTTCTTTTCAAAGATGGCAGATCAGCGAGAAATGAAGAGCATAGGGTACGATACTGGATGACTCCCTCATAAAAATCATTATTCATGACAGATTTGAATCTATAGGGATTATAGTTTGAATGAGAGGTCAAAAAATGAGCTTTGTGATCAAAAGGTCCGATTTCTGGTTCTTTAACATTTTTGAGAGGGACTCGAGTGTTACCTCGTTGAGAGCGCATTGGAACCGACCTGGATTTGGGTTATGTTTGTTCGGGAATTGGTTCCTTAGTTGCCGGACATTTGGCTTTGGAGGAGCTAGGCTTTGCTGAACTCGGTTTTGAGGAGCTAGGCTTGGAAGGTGTGGCCTTTGGTGGTGGCGTCGGCTTGGCAGAGGCAGGAAACCTTGGAGTGTTTTTGGTCCGAGCCATGGGGTCGCAGCGAGGAGGAGAGGTAGGAGGAGAAGGAGAAGGGGTAAAGGTCCGGTCTTGAGAGCGAGTGGAAGGCTTTGTGGGTAGTTTGTAAATCTTCTCACGAGGAGCCCTTTTTGCAATGGTTTGCTTCCTCATTTGGTTAGTTTCAATCTTTTGAGGGAAGAGAAGCAGTAAAGTGAGTGGGAAGAAATTGAAGAGTGTGTGGAGAAGTTATGGAGGGAAGAGAGGGAGTATTGGTAACCGTACCCAAAAAGTGTATTTCTAAAATCATGCAACTACATCACCATTTGAAAAGACTTGAAAAGACATGACCTCATAAAAGAAAAGATTTTATTTGATTTTTAAATTAAAACAGGAAATTAATTTTAAATTTTGAAATGCAATCAGAACTAAATTGAAATCCCTTTTGGACCAAAGTCAAAAATTAAGTTACCCAAAAAAAAACTTTTCGGGCCACAAAAACAAAAATTTTGAAGAAAACTTAAACACACAATTAAAAAAATAAGCAAGCAAGAATGTAACATTCATATTGGGCCCAAATGTGGTTTGAATTAATGAATCACATAGGACTACACAGATCTGAATTGAGGTTTGCCCAGATTGATTTACTAGCAATAAGCCCAGAACACGCTGACTTGAAGGAAACATTCATCATCTGCCCAAAATTGTCTCATACCTGTTTATGTGACAAAAAAAGCTCCAAAAAATACATCAGCAATTTTCAAATAAGGAATCATAGCTCAAAATTCCTAGACAAGTCCTAAGCATGCAGAATCTATCCTCAGCTAATGATTTTGTAAAAATATCTGCTAATTGCTCCTCTGATTTAACAAATTGAATGCAAATATCCCCCTTTTGGACATATTCTCTTATTGAGTGAAATTTCACTTCAATATGCTTAGTCCTAGAGTGCAAAACTGGATTTTTAGAAATATTAATGGCACTCATATTATCACACATTAAGGGAATATTTTCAGCATTTAATTTGTAATCAGCAAGATGTGTTTTTAACTATAAAAGCTGAGAACAACAAGAAGAAGCAACTATATACTCAGCCTCTGCAGTGGATAAGGCCACTGTTGGTTGCTTCTTACTTGACCACACATTTAAGGACTTTCCAAGGAAGCAGCATAAACCAGAAGTGCTCCTTCTATCAACTCTATCACCAGCAAAATCTGCATCACAATAACCAACTGCAGAAAAATCATCAATCTTAGGATACCAAAGACCAAAATTGGATGTGCCATGAACATATCTAATGATTCTTTTAACTGCAGAAAGATGTGACTCTTTAGGTTTGGATTGGAACCTAGAACACAATCCAACACTTTGCATAATATCGGGTCTAGAGGAAGTTAGGTACATAAGAGAACCGATCATCCCTCTATACCTAGTCTCATCAACATCTTTCTCAGTTTCTCCCTTATCTAATTTAGAACTAGGATGCATGGGAGTTCCCATGGGTTTGGCATTTTCCATACCAAATTTCTTAACTAATTCCTTGGCATACTTTTCTTGATGAATGAAAATACCATTTTCAGTTTGTTTAATTTGCAGTCCAAGGAAAAAATTAAGTCCACCCATCATACTCATGTCAAATTCGCTTGTCATGAGTTTTCCAAATTCAGAACAAAGGGATTCATTGGCTGATCCAAAAATAATGTCATCAACATATATTTGGACTAGAATAAAGGAATCATTAGAGTTCTTGATGAATAGAGTTGTGTCAGTGGTGCCTCTTTGAAAACCATTTTTCAAAAGGAAGGAGCTAAGTCTCTTATACCAAGCTCTAGGAGCTTGTCTTAAACCATAGAGAGCTTTAGATAGTTTAAAAACATGATTAAAATGTTCTTTATTTTCAAAACTAGGGGGCTGCTCCACATACACTTCTCTATCTATCACTCCATTCAAGAATGCACATTTCACATCCATTTGGTATAATTTAAAACCACAATATGCAGCATAAGCTAAGAGAAGTCTTATGGCTTCCATTCAGGCAACAGGGGCAAATGATTCATCAAAGTCTATTCCTTCTTCTTGGTCATATCCTTGTGCCACTAGCCTTGCCTTGTTTCTTGCAATGCTACCATCTTCTCCCAACTTGTTCCGAAATATCCACTTGGTGCCGGTCACTTTCTTTCCACTTGGCCTTGGAACCAAAGTCCATACTTGGTTCTTTTCAAACTCAAGAAGCTCATCCTCCATAGCTTTAACCCAAGATGAGTCACTAAGTGCTTCCTTAACATTTTGAGGCTCTATTTGTGATAAAAGGGCAATGTTGGATCCTTCATTGGCTTTTCTAGTGGAAGACCTTGTTTGCACTCCATGAGAGACGTCCCTAATGACAAATTCCTCAGGATAATTCTTCAAGAATCTTCACTCACGAGGTCTGGTGGGCTTGGAGACAGATTCAGTCACCAAGGGATTCTGGGCGCTGCTGGCCGCAGGATTTCCTTCAGATTCATGAGACAAAATGGAATTGTCTCTTGAATTTTCAACATTTGCAGTTTCTGGTTCAGTTTGTCCAGAATTTTCTTTTCCTTGATTTTGAGTGATTTCATCCTCCTTTTGAGCTTGATTTCCTGCATCACAATCTTCTAAAATGTTTTGCACCAAGTTAGTATCACAAAATGTAACATGTATGGACTCTTCAATAATTCTAGCATCTTGATGATAAACTCTATATGCTTTACTAGTTGTGGAATATCCTACAAACAAACACTCATAAGCCTTTGGATCAAATTTACCCAAATTTTCTTTGTTATTTAAAACAAAACATTTGCATCAAAAGATGTGCAAATAATCTAAGTTTGGTGGGTAGCCTTTCCAAAGTTCACAAGGGGTTTTCTTCAAAAAAATTTTATGATTGTTCTATTTAAAATATGGCAAGCTGTGTTAACCGCTTCAGCCCAAAGGAATTTTGGAACATTACTCTCACAAAGCATAGCTCTTGTCATCTCTTGTATGCTTCTATTTCTTCTTTCCACAACACCATTTTGTTGTGGTGTTCTTGGACAAGAGAAGTTGTGAGATATTCCAAATTCCTTACAAAAGGATTCAAACAAATTATTTTCAAATTCAGTTCCATGATCACTTCTTATAGAAGAGATTTTCAAATCCTTTTCATTTTGAATTTTCTTGCAAAAAGGTTCAAAGGTCGAAAAGGCTTCATTTTTGTGTGCAAGAAATACCAAACCTAGTGTAGTCATCCACAATTACTAAACCATAATGTTTACCACCTAGGCTTTGAGTTCTTGTTGGACCAAATAAATCAATGTGTAGCAACTCAAGTGGTCTTTTAGTAGAGATGTCTTCCTTTGGTTTAAAAGAACTTTTTGTTTGTTTTCCCATTTGGCAAGCATCACAAGTGATGTCTTTGTCAAACTTTATCAAAGGAAGACCTCTTACTAATTCTTTCTTTACAAGTTTGTTTATTTGAAACGTACTTGCATGTCCCAATCTCTTGTGCCATAACCACTTTTCAGATTCTTTAGAGTGAAGACAAGCTATATTTTGATCTTTTAGTTCATCAAGAGTAAGTCCATACATATTATTGAAATGCTTGGAAACAAACATCACTTCATTTATTTTTTTTCATTAGCAACATAGCATTCAAGCCTTTTGAAAACAACTAAATATCCTAAATCACACAGCTGACTTATACTCAAAAGATTGTGCTTTAAACCACATACCAAAAGCACATCATCAATGAAAGTAGATTGCTCATTACCTACTTTTCCAATAGCAATGATTTTACCTTTACCATCATCTCCAAAGGTCACAAAACCTCCATCATACTTATTTAGTTTGATGAAGTAGGTTGACCTTCCAGTCATGTGCCTTGAACATCCACTATCCATGTATCACATGTCCTTTTTGTTCTTGGATGCTAGGCAAATCTGCATGATGAGTTTCAAGTAGCCTTAGGTATCTAAATTAATTTGGATCCTTTGAAGTTAATCCATCTTGGTTGCCCAAGTGCATTGAAATCACAGACAACATTGTAGACTTTGTTTCCTACAATTCTCTTTTCAATGAAGCATTGTTCATATGAGTGACCAAATTTCTTGCAATTAACACAATAATTTTCTGAGGTGTGTTGCTGAAACTGAGGTGAATTATATTGCTTGAAATGATTAAAGTGTTGAAATTTTCTGGTTTTTGGAGGAGGTGCATTTTTTTTTACAAACTGATTTTTATTAAAGTTGTCCCTCTTTACAAAAGCATTTTCACCAGAATTTCTTAGAACATTTTTACCTTTTGAATATGAGGTTTTGTTGTAAAATGGTGGTTTTTTGAAAACAGCCTCATTTTTCGAAATGTAACCCAAACCTGGCCATTTTGAACTCGGTTCAGTTTTTGGTGAAGGCTTAGTTTCTTCATCAAATTTTTCTTCAAGTGTTGGAGTATTTTCAATACCAGATTTGTTTGGTATAGTTTTGGTATTTGATGAAGAAGCCACAAATTTTATAGAAGAAATATTAGAAACTGCATCTTCCTTGGCTATGTAGTCTAAGCCAGATTTTTCAAACAATGGCCTTTGACTTGCAAGTAATTTGTCCAAGTTACTAGAACCTTGAGCAAATTTTGCTAAGTCACCATTCAGTCTTTTAATCATATCATTTAATCTTTCATTTTTAGCAATTAACCCATGTGAAGGGTCCACAATGTTCTTTCCTTTTAATTTTTCAAGTTCAGATTTTAGAAATCTGTTTTCTTCAATGATATCCAAAGCACATTCCGTTTCCTTCATTTTTTATTTTAAAAATTCATTTTCAGCTCTTAACACATCTCTTTCAGATCTGCATTCATTATATTTGTCAAGCAGTTTTGAGGTGTTTGAGGTCAGATCATCAATAATAGTATGCAAGTCCTCAATGGTCAAATCATAATAATTTACCTCATCAAGATTGTTGTTTCCAGCCATGAAGCAGTCTTTGTCATCTCCTTCAGATTCTTCTTCTTCATTTAAGTCATTCTCAAGATCCTCCCAAGCTGCCATGAGTACTCTCTTCCTTTTCTTCTTTCCTTTGTCCTCCTTTTTGAGCTTTGGACAGTTTGACTTGAAGTGTCCAGCCTCCTTGCAATGATGACACATCACCTTGCTCAAGTCTATCTTGTACTCCTTTGAACTTGAACCCTTGTATTTGCCTTTGCTTTTCATCATCCTTCTAAATCTTCTAGCAAAGAACAAAAGCTCGTCATCTGAAATACCATCACTAGACTCACTCTCTTTTGGTTCTATTTGTGACTTGAGGGCTATTCCCTTTTTCTTTTGAGTCTGTGTTTGTGTGTGTGGCTTCATAGGCAAGGAGTTTTCCTCTAAGCTCATCATAGGTTATGGGGCTTATGTTGTTACTCTCGGTTAGGACAGTGGCAGTGTTTTCCCACTCTTTTGTGAGGCTTCTAAGGAGTTTTCTCACCAAGGTTTGTTCTGCATAGTTTGTACCCATAGCATCAAGGTTGTTGATTATGATTGAGAATCTCTCAAACGCTTCATCAATGCTTTCTTCATCCTTCATGCTAAACATCTCATACTCTTTTTGCAGCATATCAATCCTCGTTTCTTTGACTTGTTTTGTGCCTTCGTGTGTAACCTGGAGTTTTTCCCAGATTTCTTTGGCTGTCTTGCATCTAGACACCTTCCGGTACTCTTCAAAGCTGATAGCACAGTGAAAAAAGTTGATTGCTTTAGCGTTTAGCTCTATCTTCTTCTTGTCATCTTCATTCCATTCAGCTTCTTCTTTCGGAGTCACCACTCCATCAGCACTTGTTTTTGTTGGGATCTTGGGACCACTCACAACGATCTTCCATAGGTTGTAGTCAATGAATTGGATGAAGATCCTTATCCTTTCTTTCCAGTAGGAGTAGTTCTTTCCGTTAAAGAAAGGTGGCCGGTTGTTTGACTGGCCTTCAGTGAGGGTGTAGGCAACTGTGGTTGTGCCCAGGTTGTTCGCCATTGGATCTTTGCTCCAAGCGGTTAAGCTTGATTCTTGAGACCTTAGCTCTTGATACCAATTGAAGGTTGTGGTAGGCTTAGAGAAGGGGTTGAATCTATGCCTTCCTTTGATTTTGCTGTTATTACCCTTTTAAAATAACTTTGCAATTCTGATTCTCTTCGAACTGAGCAGCGGAAATTCATGAGACAATTTGTTTTTGTCTCATGAAAATCAGAAAACAGAACACAACAGAGAAGAGAAAAGCTAACACCAGCAAGTATCTTGGTTCGGTTGCCTTGTGCTATGCAACCTACATCCAGTCTCCTCTACAACTATGGAAGAATTTCACAATAGTTAACAGTATTACATACACCAATAACACAGGATTGACCCAATCCTTTCACACTCAAGTTCTAACCTAACTTGACATTGGCTATGCTAATACCTAACTATACCTCTTAATGCTAACCCAACTAAGAAAGGGATACATTACAGGTACAAGATACAAGACACAATCATACCTAAAGAAATTAGAAAACAACTCTAGGCTTTTCTCTCAAGTGTATCTCTCAGCCTTTTTCCACTCATGGCTTTTTCTCAAGCTTTCTCACACTGCCTTTTCTCTCAAGAAATTACAGAAAGATAAGCTTAGAAAAGTACATTACAATCAGTAAAACATGAAGGAGATTGACTTCATCAGCAGCCTCTTTGCTATGTGCAAAACCAGATTCACAAACCTCAGCTTGAGTTCTTCAGTATTGGCCGAATGCTTCTTTGAAAGAAAGCATTATCCAAGTAGATGAACTTCCTAACAGAACACTGTTCTCACACTCTGATTTTTTTCTTCTTTTTTTCTGAATGAACAACAAACCTCTTTTATCTCCTAGCATGTTGATGGGTTCATCTTCCTAGGTCAGCTCCTTGAGCACTGAGCTTTTCCAACCCCCAAGCTCACTTTTTCTTCTCAAACATCAAAGTAGGACCTTTGCTTCTGACTTTTCCAACTTGACCGAAAGCCATGAAGGAGTAACCGAAAATGTCTTCCAATGGTCAACCAAATCTGAACCATAGAGATGCAACTTGGTCCCCAAGAATCTCTTGTGACCGTGAATTTGTAGCAGTGAAGAACAGAGATCAACTTTTCCTTTGAATGCCATTTTCGGATAGAGCAGAGAGTTGGGAAGAAAGGATGAAGATCTGATGCATGCAAGATGAGATGGATTACCTTTCTTATGCTTGATTTAGCTTGGAGTTTCTGTTTTAGCTTCTGTGTTTCAATCTTCAACTCTCTCTCTCTCTTTCTTCTTTGGTTACTAGCTTAGGGAGGAACCTTTTTCTCTCTTTCCCTTTCTTACTTTTCTGATGCCATGATTTGACTTGATTAGAGAGGAGAGGAACGTTGCTTTGGTAAAAGCAAGTGAGAGGGAATGAGGACTTCAATCTTGTATGAGAAGCTTGGATCAACTTGAATTGTTGGACACGGGCTTGGATCGGATCACTTCTTTTTGCCCGTTTTGATTTTTCAGCCTTGTTTTCTCATGGGCTTTGTTTATTTATTTACTCACCAGCCTTGCTATATTATTTTCATACTAATTTGGGCTGCTGAACTAAGTTTTGGCCTGCAACATATAATAAATAATTATTGACACTTAACACTAATTATTTATTTTGCCCAAAAATAATGTTTGTCATCACTAATTAATTTAGTTAATTTCTTAAATCAACAGGTTATATAAATTTATTGTAAATTTTTGTCAAAATCATTAAATCAAAACCCATGAATTTGATTTATCTTGAGTGTGGTTCGATTCTTATAGTTTCGATTTATTTCCATGGAAGCTGCTCCTATTAAATCGAATAGATTCGATTTACATGAAATAGTCTTCACTATAATATTTTTTCATAGTAAATTGATTTCAATGAATTCGATTTATTAGTACACCTACTAATTTGAATAATATATAATTAAAACATTCATATAATTTAGGACATTCATATAAATTTGAAACCCATTCGATTTATTTAAGTTTTTCATTTTAAAATTGCATTGCTAAGTATTTTAATATTTAATGATAAGGAGTTTAGTGCTTAGGATTGACACTTTTGATAAAATTTAAAAAATAGATACAATGTTGATGACCAAATTTTTTATACTTAACAATATTAATTTAGTTGTTAATTCATTTATGTGTAGGTTAATTTAATAATAACGTAAATTATGTGTAAGTTAATGGTTAATGTGAACAAAAATATTTAAGTAATTGTTATTTAAATTTTTACTTGTTAGTAAATTATTTTTAAAATAAAGATACGATGAATAAAAAAATCAATCAACACCTACATTTACACATAAAAAATCGATTATGACCCAAACAAAAAAAATTCAAATAACTCCAAACTCACAAAATACTATATTTATTATTTTCGTTTTTCATAAAAAAAAGTCAATTAAGACCTAAATCAAGGAAAAAAACTTGGTCTGGTCAGAAACTTATCTTCATTAAAGGGAAAAAAAACAAAAATCAGCCTATCATTATCATTCATAATTAATAACTAATTAATTTTACATCATTAAATACTTTAATTTACTCATTGCAGTGTTATCCACACCTGCATCAAAATCAGCTTTTGTCTTCCTCTATAATTTTAATTGCACTCTCTCTCTCTAGACACTTGTTTTACTAGAAAAATGACAACAAATTTTTACACATATAGAAAGAATATCTCTTCTACATGATAGAATTCGCCTAAGTTGAATTATGTTGAGCATAAGTTAAAAGATCAAGGACGTCAACTAAAAGCTCAACAAAAAAAGAATTGGTTCTACTGAAAAGACACTTCATACTTTGTATAAAAAGTTAAATCTCCCACTTCCTTGAACCATGTCCGTACTTGCGGATGATGAGCTTGGGATAGGCTCTAGTGATGATGAGGATGATAACATAAGTGATTGATGTCTGGAGTATATGTTTTTTCTTATTTAGACTAAGAAATTTTTAGGTGAATTATTTAGTACATTTGATTTTATTCATGATATTTGACCTTTTTAAATACTTTTTTTGTTTTAGTTTAATTATTTTTTATTTTAGTTTGATTACATTTATGGACAAGTATTTTAATAATAAATATTTTTTAAAATCTTTTATGATAATTGACTTTTTCATGACTTTATTATGTGTTTATAATTTTGATGATGTAATATGAAAAAATGATTATGATGGTCTTAATATAGAAAGCAAATCGAATACAATTTATTTTCTAAAATATTTATATATTAAATAGTAAATTATTTTGTATGAAAATTGTTTAAAATATTATATTAAATTTGTAGAAAATTTGTACAAAAATAATTTTGTTTTGTATGAAATTTGTTTCAAATACATAAATTCTTTTAAATTAAATTTGTTTGAAATTTAATTGAAAAGAAATATTTTATTTGTCTAAAATTTGTTTGAAAAAAATTTGTTATATTTGACTAAATTCATTAAAAATTTGTCTAAAAATAAAGTATATTTTTTGTTTGAAATTTGTCTAAAAAAAATATTTTTATGTTTAAAATTTGTTTGAAATACGTTGTCTTTATGTTGGCTAATCTGTCTAAAATTCGTCTAAAATACATCATAATAATTAAAAATCTAGTAGATAAATACCTATTCGAAATCTGTCGTAAAATCGTCTAAAAAAAATTTCGGACGAATTATCCGACAAAATATGTAAATTAGCAACAAGGTTTTTTGGGACACAAAAAATTCGTCCCAATTTTATTTGAAAGAAAAAATTAGTCTCTAATTTGTTTAAAATTTATTTCAATTTCGTCTCAAAATTTCTTTAAAAAAGTCCTATTTTTAGTAGTATTTTGATTGTCCATTTCAACGCTCCATTAACCTTTTATAAACTAAAAAAACTAATGTGAGACACGTTTATAAAATTTGGAGACTAAATAAAGGTAATTAAAATTTCAGAAACTAAATTGAGACTCACGTATAATTTCAGAAACCAAATTGAGTATTAACTCAATTTTTTACCATCACCAAGATTTTTTTTATATAACTTGGAATTGTTATAGTCAAGAAGAATTCTGCGAAGAGCAATGCTAGGGGGCCAGCAATTTTTGTGATTGTTAGCCATCAACTAGCCATCAATGATGATTTGATGGTGTGAGATTGGTGTGAAATTTCATCTAATGACTCACCTTCCTCTGCTGGTTACATGCTGCCAAAATTCAATAAAACTGCTGCCCCCTAAACTTTTCCTTCTGCGAATGAATTAAGTTTAAAAATATACATCAATCTAAAACCAAGTATGATTATGAATAGAGAAAGTATGATGAGCCAATGGAATACTTATATAATGTGCACAATGAAAATTTATAAAGTATTAAAAATATAACCATTAGTTAAGTTTTTAGAATGAATGGTATCATAACATGGTATTAGAATGCTAGATCTGAAAGATTAAGAGTTCAATCCTTGGTGAACCCAAAATTAATTTAATTTTATTCTAGATAGTATGAAAAATATTCATTTTGTGTCACATTGTACAAATAGTCCATCCCTAACGGAATCCCAGTAGAGTATTATTATCAATAAAATATCCTCAATGCAGAATTAATATAAATTTGTACGTACTATAAATGTAACTAGAAGTTTTCAACTATTCCTTTGGGAAGATTAAATTAGACTAAAGATAATAAATACTATCGTACTAGTGATATTTAATAGAAAGGGAAAATTGTACTCTTTATACTAATAAAAAAATAAAAAATATTAAAAATATTATCTGCCGTGCCCATTTTTTTCAAAAATATAACTATAATCTTCCCTCTTCAACAATATATATATATATATATATATATATATATATATATATATATATCCCCTGGACTAATATTAAAACCGAAGGTAACAGTAACACCAAACGAATACGTGACAGGTAAAATGGTCCCCAAGTTCTTGGCACCTTGTTTGAAACCACATCCGTCCCTGGCTCCCTGCATCTTACATTGATGCCAATTATATTATATATATTCTATTATTCTATAAGAGGTCTCTCTCGCGGTCCTAATTATCTAAAGGTCTTGCTAACAAGTATCTTAAAGATATATTTTTTAATAATATTATAATGAAAATACTTGAATAAAAATATAAATTAAATATAAACTTTTTTTAAAAAAATTATATATATTAAACTTATCGGAAGAGCCATCACTCTCAACTTTTATTCTCTTAATTAACTAATATAAGCAGTTTTTTGCTAAATACTTAATTTAATTATTTTCTATTGTGTAAATGATAACACGACCACAACATGACAGCATACTAGCCTAACAGGTCCGGTTGAGGTGATCGAAACCTTACAATATAAAATTTTACTTAACCAGATATATTGTTTTTAATAGATGATAACAAATTATTCAACCTGTCAATTGTTTGTCTTTCATGCAAAAGGAAAAGTATAAGGAACCAAAAACTTATCGGCCAAAAACTAAACAAAACTATTTTAATTTATATCAATAATTAATTAATTTTAAATTTTTTAAATTTAAAATTTAAAAAATTTTAAATTGATTAAGTAAACCTAATTAAAACCTATAAAAACCTTCCTCTTTTTTCTCACATTAATCTATCCACTTCTAACAATCACAAATTCAAAAAATATATACAAAAACATCCATTTAATATGAAAAAGAAACATTCTAATACTTAGTAAAAGAAATATCCATATATGTTAACTCGTAAAAATTTTGAATTCATCCAAAGGTATTTGGCTGGATTTTGGCTGATATGCTTTTGGTTCCTAGCTTTACTCCATGCAAAATCATTAGATTAGGTTGAGAAGGGACCAAAGGAGAGATGTGCCCACATTCATCCGAATATATAATTAATCAACTTCGAATAAAATTGATTTTTTTTTTTAACTTACGTGCATAGGTCACATATTATATCTTCATGCAAATGACATTTTCTATCTATCTTGTAGTGTATATGTCACAAGAATAAGGTAGTTTAAATGCTCATTCCACCAAAGATTTTCAAGAACTTGAAATTAACTTCAAATAATAAGATGGCAAGGCCTCATGTTCTTGTTGTACCTTACCCTGAACAAGGGCATGTGATTCCACTAATGGAACTTTCCTTGTGCTTAGTAAAACAAGGCATCAAAGTAACATTTGTTAACACTAAACATAACCATGAGAGGATCATGAATGCATTCCCCAAAGGGAATAATAATGCTTTGCTATCTCAAATGAATCTTGTGTGGATACCTGATGGATTGGGATCCTCAGAAGAGAGGAAGATGCCGGGGAAGTCGTCCGAAGCAGTGCTGAAGGTTATGCCGGAGAAAGTTGAGCAGATCATTGAAGACATCAATGATGGATCACTTTGTGAAGAAAAGATTAGTTGTGTGCTTGCTGATCAGAGCATTGGCTGGGCTATTGGCATTGCCGTAAAGAAGGGGATTCGACCGGCGGCATTCTGTCCTGCCGCCGCCGCGCAGTTGGTGTTGGGATTGAGCATCCCAAAGTTGATTGAGAGTGGCTTCGTCGACCAAGATGGTGAGTTCACATTTTGTTCAAAAATGTTGTTAGTTATCTATACTTTTCCTAACTAAAATAAGCAATAATTATCTTCACGTGAAGTTCTTAATTAAAAATTGTTAGATGGCAATTTAGTCAAACTTATTAAATCATCATATGCTATTTTTTATCATTAACTCCACATGAAGACTTCTGCACGTAAGTTTTTACTTTAAAAAGTTATGTCTGAAAACGAAAAATAAAGTGATTATAAAAGTTTTTAAAAAATACATTATTTTCTCTTCACGATAAATATTCTTGTTTATTTATTTACTTTTGTTGAAAATCAAACTTGAATTTTAGCTTGTTAGCTTTGGCTTAGCACCTTGTCTTGGCAAAATCAAAATTGAGTAAAAGTAAAATCCAACCAAAATTTGTTAAATTGTTGCACCCTAAATAAAAGTTATAGATTTTTACACAATGATAAGGGCAATCCAATACAGTCAAACTCTCTCGGCTTTTCTTAATTACTAAAGTGATAGCTTAAGAAGTCTTGTTTGTGTAATCTTCCATTTCATATTCAAAAGATATCATTATATATGGAATTGGAAGAAAGCATATCCAAAGTGCTTAGTACTGTTTAACTATCAATCAACAGAAATACAGCAAATTAATTTATAATAAACTTCCAGAGTAACTAGTAACCATAAAAATTTGTTCTCATAACTTCTGAAATAAAATGAATCTAAAGTGTGACTAACTCTTTAATTATGTCTTTCTCTACATTGTAACAATCCATCATCCAGGAACTCCACTGGAAAATCAAATCATTCAGCTATCACCAACAATGCCAGTTGTAAGCACAGAAAACCTCGTCTGGGTTCGCGCAGGGAGCACAGCTGCTCGGAAGCATATTTTCCAGCTCATGTTGAAAAACATTGAGTTTATGGAGAAAACTGAATGGATTCTTTGCAATTCAACTTATGATCTTGAGTCTGCAGCATTTTCTCTGGCACCAAAAATCACACCAATAGGGCCAATTCTGTCATCAAGCCATAATGAGCTTGACCACTCTGCAGGTCATTTCTGGCCACAACACCAGAATTGTTTGAAATGGTTGGATCAACAATCACCCTGTTCAGTTATATATGTCGCATTCGGAAGCATCACAACTTTTAGTTCACTACAATTCCAAGAACTCTGTTTGGGACTCGAAACGTCAAATAGGCCTTTCCTGTGGGTTCTGCAACCGGATATCAAAGGAGGGATGCAAAATCTGTATCCAGAAGGGTTTGAAGAAAGGGTAAGTAATCGTGCTAGGATGGTGGGTTGGGCGCCACAGCAGAAAATTCTAAGTCATTCTTCGGTTGCTTGCTTCATAAGTCACTGTGGTTGGAACTCTACAATGGAAAGTGTAAGCAATGGAGTCCCAATCTTATGTTGGCCTCACTTTGCTGATCAGTTCTTGAATAGGAGCTATGTTTGTGATGTTTGGAAGGTAGGAATTGCACTCGAACGAGACAAAAGTGACATAGTCACAAAAGGGGAAATCAGAGACAAAATTGAGCAGCTTTTGAGTGATGAACATTTGAAAGCAAGAGCTGCAAGTATCAAGGAGAAGGTTCAACTTGCCACTGAACAAGGTGGCTTGTCTAACAGTAATCTAGATAGATTTATCAAGTGGATCAAAACATGAATTAGCACAATATAAGAGCATTAGCCAGCTATGCTTTCATGTTACTTCTCTCTTTTGTTTAAACCTTTCTGTTGTCTATACTATCTTACTATCTTAGTTAAATTGTAAAGTTGTGTTATCTGCGCATTTTAAAAAATGAGCATATAAAAATCACTACGATTGGTCAAGTAGCAAAAGATTGCAGTGGTATATGCATTTTTTAAGTGTGAATAACCTAAACCCACCACCTTCACAAAAGTAACAAAAATGCAGAACAAACTGCAACACACACACATAAGCAAAATGTTGATAGATTTGGCAGGCAAATGAGTTCAGGACAACTATATTATGAGTGTAAACATAAATATCCAGTTAGCCAAACAAAAATGAAATTTTTCTCACAGGCAAAATTGGCCTTAAGACAAAATTGGCTCAAAATTTGAATTCCTTCCCTATATTATAATAAATATGTGCTACTGTTACAGCATGCCCCAAATAATACAATTAACTTGCTATACAGGAATTTCTGAAGAAATGCAGAGTTTTGAGTCTGCTCCACCACTGATAACACTGTTACTTTTCCACCAGTCAGCACATAAAACCTGAATCAAATAAATGACAATTCGATTAACAGAAACTTCAACCCAAATCATTTAATCAAGCATGAAAGAAAAGTTGAGGCACGGAAAGATCATTGTATACCTTGTCCGTGTGTGACTCTATGACAGAGAGAGGCCACTGCAACATTAACAAAGAAAAATCATCAACGGTAAAATACAAAAGATGGTTCATTGTTGCACCAATAGGATAAAGCAATCGGGAAAGATTAGAATGCATTACCGCTGTTCTCAGATCCCACAACATAACCTTCCCATCATACGATGCAGAGAGCAAATGAAACCAAGAACTGTCATGCCATTTGCAAGCAGAAATCCAAGAAGTGTGAGATGCAAACTGAAAGACAGGAGCAGAAGTCCCTGAAGAAAGAAGAAAATATGTTATATGATACTGGTATGCGTGCATATGATGATCTCTGAGAGGTGAGAGGAAATCTTTTGATGTATTTACTAACCCGGCTTACGAGGATCCCAAATCCTAAGAATAGGGTCAGAAGCACCAGCACTTATCAGAGTAGAACCTTCTCCACCAATATCAAGGCAGTTGAGAACCTTCCCACAGAACTATAAATGGAGGACAATGTAGCCTCAGGTGTCCAATTGTCCATAAAGTAATAATAATTTGCAATAATACTTTAGGAAGAAAAATATTTAAACCAATAACCAAACATAAAAATTAACAGATAACCACAAAATGATGTTTCTATCATATTGAACCAGGTTTATGTGTAAAAATTTTAGACTTCAACAACATACAATTTCGGCAAATTAGACACACAAGGGGTAGCTGTCAACTTACGATATCTGACAAGTTTTTGCCCGTCTCAACATCCCATTTTCGAATTGAATGATCCCATGATGCAGAATAGATTGACTCTCGTTGTGGCCATACCACAGAAGATACGGACTGTGTATGACCCACAAGGGTTGTAACAGCCTCGCCCTATAATACAACAAACTGCAATTGATGAAGGCTCGGTTCGTATGTCAATCAAGAACTATATAATGATACATCAGAGAATGAAATACTTTCACAGGTTTACAGTCCCAGTTAAATAACGCTTTAAACATGTCTAAGAATTAAATCAACAAATCCCTTTCATAATAGTTTCAAAACTATCCTAGCCTCCAGCTCCAGGCCTTCAATATACAGGAACTTGAGATTTCATGGTCAACCCTTAGTTAAATTACCAAATATATTAAAGATGGAAGTTTACACTTTAATAATTGAGTCAAATTCTTTTAGGCATTGAGATGCTACCGAAAGAACAAGGGACTAGAGTATACTAAGCATGTGGAAAGAACAAACAGGAAAGATCTCCAATTACCTCTTATAAGGTAACATATTTCTATCTATCAAATCTTGTGTGTGTGTGTGTGTTGGGGGGGGGGGGGGGGGGGGGGGGGTTGAGATGTGCCAGGAACCTGTACAAACCTCTAACTGAGACTCCTCAATTTGACCTCTAACTTTTCTTTTCTTAGAGACTAGGTCATCTTCTCCATTGTCATTAGTTTCCCACAGGTTGATGGTGCAATCCCAAGAACCCGAGCAAACCTAGCAAATGTGATGACATAAGCAGTAATGTCAAAGACCACTATTAAATCATATATAATAATCTGAACTAATAAAAAATATGTCAAGAATTTAATAGAGAAGTAAATAGGAACCATTTCTCCAGAAGTCTGCACAGCAACACTCTGTACTGAAGCCTTATGACCACGTAGGATTTTGAAAGCCCTAATCTTCATAGGATGGTTGATATCCTCTTCTGTATTGATCTTTTACACAAGTAAAAAGGTAATCAGCATAAGTTCAATATATGGGATTGTAGCTCAGCAGTTTCTTTTAGTTACCTTCCATAGCCTCAGTGTACGGTCTTTCGAAGCAGTAGCCAGTGTCACAGCGTCTACACCTGAATATGGCAAAACCTTGATGAGTAATGCCCGCACATGAGAATAAATGCTTACAAGACAAATAAAAAAAATGAATTAAGCTAGGTTGAAACTAGCTTTCGATGGCTGCTAGAAACATTAAACAAGCGTGAATGCCTTCTGGACACATAAAAGGATAGTTACTAGAGGATAATGCAAATTTAATTGTGTTCATACTAAGAATTGTCTTTCAAGAAACTGAAACATTGAAAATACTAAGAAATAATCATAATATTATCATTATAAACCCAGTATCATCACCATAGAAAGAAAAAGAACAGAAGAAAAAACAAAAGCGAAATTAATGGAACATTAAACTTGATAGCCTGGGAGAATCAACAGTGAACTTTCTAATACTGTTAGATACTTTTGGATTTTCACAACAGAAACAGAATATGCATCCGTAACTGTTAATATTGTACAATCAGAAAAATAAAACAGAAACAAAGGTAGCAGCATGTAGGAAAAACTCCTGTCTTCATACCTTCTGGATTGATGATACCAGCAGATGTAACAGCATCACTATGTCCCTCCAATATATGGGTACACAATCCAGCACCTTTCCACACCCTGAAATATATCCATATGATGGAAGTTCACTACATGGAGACTCAAAATGATATGTCACTCAACTCAACCATAAAGTATGTCGATTATTCTTGAAGAACAAAACTACACAAGATTATTACCTCCCTAAACCATCATAACATCCTGTCAAAAGAAACCTGCAAAGAATTCAACTTGGTATTTTTAGTGAAGGACATCAAGGTAATCAATCTTACTTTGAAGAACAGAACAAATAGTCTAATATCTCAGCCACTAAAACAAATATATTGTCAAGGATTAACTCTAAATAAGTGTTTTAAAACACATTCATTTATCTAACTGGCAAATATATAACAGGCTAACAGCCGATTCACAAGCAGAGGTAGTTGTATCATCTGACTAGTTCTACTACTATACTCCAGCTCCATTGTAAAGAAATTTCAAAGAGAAGACACCTAAAAAGACAATGTACTTGGTCCCAATGTTGCCAAAATTTTACGATGATTACTCGTGCCATCAGCAAATATGAACAATCGAATTATAGGATACAATAAGTTGCACACATACTATGTCTCCTAGATCAATTATACAGTTGATAAAATACAAATTCAAGGCTGAATTATTATATGCAAGACTTTAAGAAATGTTGAGTCAAAACATTACAGATTTAGATGCTTACCGAGAAGATGAACCATCAACAGCACTGACCCAGTCATCATGCATAGAAGGGTCTTCCTCCTTTCGTGGAGCAACAGCCCTTGTGTACTCGATTTCCAATATCCTTTCCTATAATCAATCATTCACAAAGATTAGATATGTGCCTATTCATCTAGAGCAATGGATAATGCTGTCTACTTCCCATGCTGACAGATAAAGAGCAAAGGAATGGATAAGTCATAGTTGTATGTTCCAAATCCACCCCCTCGGAATTTCACAGTTTTCTTTTAAAATGTGTAAAATAGGGCAGACTCCCATGATTTAACATTGAATTTTATTAAAATAAAATAGATACATTGTCTATTGTCTATATATTTATATTTATGAATTTGCAGTGCATCTGTTCATTTTCACTTCAATGACACAGATTCCATAATGAACTTAATCCTTAGCACTGAGGCTCAACCTATAGTACAATGGCATATTTGTTATAAGTATAATTTACCGCAGAAATCCCCTTGGCCAGAAGGAACTGCTCAAGCGACATCCGAACAAACTCGCCATTGATCAAAAAGTCGAATGGCTCCGGTTTATGATCAGGATCTGCACAAATTAAAAAAAAAAAAAAACCACCAACTAACTTACACATCCTAATTTTATCAAATTAAAAAAAACAAATAAATAAATAAATAAAGGTGTTTGATTTGGCGTAGTGTTGGAATGAATGAGAACAATAAATAATACCTTTGGATTGGAGAAGAGCGTTGACGAGGGAGGAGAGGCCGAACCGGGTGAGGTCAGAGGGGATGGCAATGGCAGCAGCTGAGACTTGGAATGGAGCCTCAAGCTTCGTCACGAACCTTGCTTGGATCCTTCTGGAGATCCCTTCAGCACCTTCTTCCCCCATATCCATCTGTACCTTGCTAAAACTCACGCTCTTCTTGTATTTCTTTTTTCGGTTAGGGTTTAACGGTTGCTGTCCGAACCAAAAACCAGACCAGACATCAAACCCATGATGGTACCAGGTCAGAATCAACCGGATTAACCAGACTATAATAACAACTCTATGTAAATCCAAAGATATACAAAAAATAAAGAAGAAAGTATCTATAAAAGAGAAAAAATAATGAAAATGAATATGCCTCTAAACTATCAAACTAAATTCTGAACTTGCGGATTGAACTATTGACAAGGAATAATTTTGAAACTTTATGTTCAAAAATATTTTTAAATAACACATATAGCACAAATAACTTTAGCAACTATATATGTCTACCAAAACGAACTCTAGCTACTATACGAAGTATCTACTCCATCATTCAAGCATTTAGTCAAATGGCCAGCAGATTAAATAATAATAATAATAATGGCATATATAGCACAAATAATTTAAGCAAAAATATTTAAAGTAGTTCTGGCCTTGGAACAATGAATAAATAGCAACAAGAACAAGGAAGTGAGGCTATGGCCCGTGAGAATCGAGGGACGAATGCTACCTGCAGAAATGACGGCCAGAGCACAGAGAGCGAGACTTCAGGGCAGAGTTCCGGCGAGAGTAGCGAGAGAAGAGAAGAGAGCAACGCAGGAGAAGACTAGAAGAGAAACAGAATTGGGGAAGAAGAAAAAAACCCTACCGCCAAAATCTCTCCTTCTCTTCAAAACTGGATCTCGGGTCGGATTTTATTGTTGTTTGGGTTGCTGTGTGAAACCGGGTTCCGGGTCAACCGTTTTATCCATTCTTTACAGCCCAAAACTTTTCTTGTTCCTGGTTCGGCCTAAAACTCGCTGCTCAAAAACTAATCTAAGCCCAGGAGAACTGATCATAAACAAATAAATTGCTAGAACTGGCGGAGGCCCAATAGAACTGATAAAAAAATACATAAATAAATTTAATTTCGATACACTATCAGCTTTACATGTGCATCGAATTACATCAACAAAATAATTATTTTTTATTGATCACATAAATAATTATCTAAAAAAATAAATGTAATTACATAACTGTGTAAAATATTTTACATTGTATTAAAATTAAATTCCAGAACCAACAAAAGTATACAATTTACCGGTTCAAAATAGTTGAAAAAAAAAACAAAATAGGTTATTTAATTTTTAGAAATATTTTATGTATAATTATATTACTGCCACACTAGTTCATCTATGTGGTTCCTAGATTCTATAAAAATTAATTTAATTTTAATAGATTGTCAATATAAAATAATTTTTTATGTATATTCAATTGTATAATATTATGTCAGTAAAAAGTTACTTTTACTAGTTTAATTTTGATAATTATGTTTTTTAAGATTGAGTCAGCGAATGAAATGCTGAGCTAGTTCTGATTTGCTATTGTGGACATAAAATTAAACGGCGTCAGACAAAAATGAGAAGATGAAAAAAAATTTGTATAATGTGTAAAGCATTTTATCTTTTTTATTCTCCAAAATAATCTCATTTTTATCTTATTTAAGCGTGAAAACAAAACGACATCATTTAACTTTATGTTTAACGTGATAAGTCAAAATTAATTTCATATTTTATTCGTTGACTCAACACAAAAAAAAATTAAAAATTAATATAATATTTAAAGTTAAATCTCAGATATCAATATAATAAATTTTGAATTCAAGATACTAAAATAACAAAAACCGTAAATTCTGACAACATTATAGGAATTTAGTCTTTAAACTCACTACAACATACATGACACGTTAGGCATTTATGCACTATAACACAAATTTTGCAAATCTTATTCAATTGAAACCAATATTAAAGAGAGTTGTGCCCACCTTCATCACATTGAGTTATGGGCCATTTGAACACTCCCTCCACCCAAGATTTTCAAGAACATGAAATTAAACTTCAATTTAGTGCACCATAAGGTCTGGTTGAGTGACAATTATATTTACTTTGCTCTAAGGTACACCGAGTTCAAATTTCAGTTGAACTTGGTTGTTGTTTAAGAACTTATAATATTCATAATAATGTGTGTGAATATATTGTGTGGGTATGTGAAACATAAGTGTAATGCAATGTTTAACATTAAGGACTGTCTAATCCGCTTGACCAAAAAAAAACTTCAATTTAGTGAATCCTGCGTTGCAATGAGGGAAAATAAGATGGAAAGGTGTTGATTGTTGAAGGCATCAATAATGGATTATTGTGTAACTCATGTATATTTATTTTGTTACTCCTTCTAGGTTACTAATTATCATTTCACTTTTTGTTGGGACTTATATTTGGTTTAAAAAAATAAAAATAAAATACAGTGTTACTAACAACTTTATCCACCAGCACAATCACACTAAATAATAGCTTAGAGAAAGATACCCGACGATATGATTATCAAAACTTTAACTAAACGAACTTAATTATTATTATTGTCTATGACACTAAAAACACTGCAAGCTTTCAGTTTTGAACCTTACAGGACCTCTTCAATTTATTTATATACTAAAATCAAACACCAATATATTTATATATAATTATATGTATAATTTAATTTATTTTTAAAATATATTTATATTTTAATATATATTTTATTATGATAATTGATTTTAGTGCATACGTAACATACTCGCAAAAAAATTCTACATTGTCTAATAAGTATGAGTAACAAACATACATACATTATTCATAGTCATATTTACTCTCGAATGTCTAAGAACATGGCAAAATACTAGGTTAGGGACCAAAATATCACATCACAATTCATATTAAAGTAAGTAAAGTAAAGTTCAAAACATAGACACAATGAGATAACATTTTTATCAGTAGCGTTAATTAGAACTTAGACAGTGAAAGAAATAAATTAAAAAAAAATGGTAT
The DNA here is from genome assembly GCF_003086295.3 of Arachis hypogaea. Lineage (NCBI taxonomy): Eukaryota > Viridiplantae > Streptophyta > Magnoliopsida > Fabales > Fabaceae > Arachis > Arachis hypogaea. The sequence continues at coordinate 109,812,157 of NC_092045.1, read as the reverse complement.
TAAAGTTTGAAATATGAATTAGGATTGAGTGATGAGGCCATGTGTCTTCTGTACTAGAAAGCACTTGTGGTGAAGGAATAGCCACGCTTCCCCCACACTGAGGAATTGGAGAACACATACAGTTACAGATATAACTTATTGTCGGTTTGGATGATCGTACCATGATCTTGTAACTTGATTGCTTCAAGCTTTGTGGCATTCCAGAATCTAATATTTATTATAATATTTTCAAAATGAATCCACCACTTTTAACTAAAGGACCAGTAAATTTATTATCATCTTAATCAATTTTATATTGATAAAATTTTATTGGAGATGTATTTGGAATAAAATATTTTTATTTTCCCAATTAATTTGAAAAAATAAATTAAAATAAATTATTATTTTTAAAATTAATTACGTCAAACCTCAACCATTTTTTCCCAACTCTTTTCTTTTATATTAACACCTAATGAGCATTTTTTTTCATTTTTAACACAGTAAATTATTTTAATTCTAATCAAATTCTATAAAAAAAAAATAATGCTACATGTATACTAAAGTTACTCACTAAAATAAAATACATGTTGAAATACAAATACATATTAAAAATAAATTAAACCATACATGTATTTATACATAAATATATTGGTAGCTGATTTTAGTAACTGATTTTAGTATATAAATAATATTTTTTATTAAAAAAATAAGAAATTTGAGTTTAATTAATTATGATATGAATTTATAAGATTTACTTATCGAATCAGTTTATATTTTCTATCTATTTTAAATAAAAATTTTGATTTTAATATCAAATCAAATTTAATTTCATTATATTCTTGTCGCATAGTCTTATACTTATGTTCGTTCTTTATTTACCTGCGTATTATATGAAAAGTTATATGTCCAAGTGTATTATAATTAAGTCTAATTAAATTAGTATAATTTTAGTGAAATAAAATTGTACGTGTCTCTATCACGTAATTTTTTGTATGTGTCTTTTTAATATAGAGATTTTGTTAGAAAGCACAAAAATTTTGTTACAAAACCGATAGATTTTTATATATAATATAAAAAATTTTACATATAATATATAAATTTATGATATAACATAAAAAATTTTATAAATAATACAAATTTATTAATATAACATAACATAGAATTTTTTTTGTAATGTATATCAATTTTTTTATGTTGTATACAAAGATTTTTGTATTATGTATTAAAATTTTTTTACTCAATATATCTTTCATAAACACATATGTATTAAAACCGATTTTTACATAAAAAAAAAACTGAATTTTTTAAAAACCAAAATTAAAAACCGGTTTTTTTTACTGGTTAAAAACCGTTTTTAACTGATTAAAAGCTGATTTTAATTTATTAAAAATCAATTTTTACAAAAAAATCAATTAATCAATTTGATCATAAGAATTGTATAAAATTTAGTTTTAGTTTCGGTTAAATGATTAAAACCAATTTTTAAAATTTAGTTTTAGTTAATCACTTTTTAATAATATGGATATAATTTTTAAAATTATTTTATTAAAGTGATTAACCAAAATATAGTTATAATTTTTTAACCGATTAACCATAATTTTAGTTATTTTTTATACACCTCTACAAACTCTACATTAACTATGATTCCACGTCTAATGATGCCCGCGCGGTTACTACAAGTAGAAGCAGTGATTACTGAAATGTGTTCATAATTGGGATCATCAGTTTCATGAACATGGCATAAGAAAAGCTGCACATATTATGAGCTTTATAGAGTGTATCAAAGTGGTGTTGTCTCAATTAAAGCTGAACATTCTTCAACACTTTTTTTCTTTTAAAACATATTTTGAACTCACACTTCTAACTTTATAAACTAAGTAAATTACAGGCTGAAGATGTAACCAAAAGAATAAAATTATGTACTGCTGCCATGCATAATTACATCACTCTATATTGGATGAGTAGTAAAAGACTAAATTACTACTAAAATTGACTATAAAACATACAAATGCTAAAAAATTTATCATTAAAATTTAAAAGTGAGATATAACTATGAAATATTAGTTTTATTTGATTTAGAATATTTTAACACTTACTTTTATATTTACACCTCACTTTCAAATTTTTTATAAACAATTTTGTTAATATTTATACTTATATGGTCAATTTTTATATTTTATTTATTATAAAAAAACATAAAAATCAATTAAAAGCTAATATAATAAATAAAAATATTATATTTATATAAAAAATAATTATTAAATTAATTATTATACATTCGTATATATTTATGTGTGTCATTTTTATGAATTTATTTATTTTAAACACATGTTTAAATTATAAATTAAAATTTTTATTAAAATATAAAAAATTTAAATTATTTACTAACAATAAATTTATCACGTAGATGTTAACTATATATTCTATTTTTATATACACAGAGAATATAATGAATTACTAAAAAATGGGATCTATTTAATTTGCAGTGTTTTAAGACACAATATAGTTCAATAATTTTGGTCCCACTGCACCACACTTTTCCCAAATTTAACTGTCTATGAAATGACCAGAGTGCAGCCAATCATACCTTGCTTATATAAGACAAAACAAAATTGGAAAAACTTTAATAAGTTTTGCTTGGACATTTATAAAAGTAAAAAAAAAAAATTATGGACAAGGTAATTAAATTATATCCATTAATTTGTTTTTCCCTCATTTAATATAGTTGAATTTCCTTTTTGTTAATTTTGAGTGCCATGGACAAAATGAGAAAGGAGGAAATTGAAGAAAGAATATGATGTATGCTATGATGCACATATATTGATACGGATACGGGACACGACACGATACGAGATACGTCAACACACAAATTTTAAAATTTTATATGACACGGAGATACGAATACATATAAAATATAAAGTATTTTTTAGATAAACCGTAATGATATTTTAATATTTTCTTGATATTAAAATATAAATTAATTTTTAAATTATTTTTAATGTCTTATTTTAATTATATCAAGTATTTAAAATATTTTTTGTTTTAATAAATAATAATATATACTATATCTAAAATTATTTTAAGAATACATATTAAGAATAAGACCGGACACGCTGACACGTGATGGTATTTAGATGTGTCCAAGTGTGTTCAGAGAAGAATTTTTTATTTTTTATTGAGACACGGTTTGGACACAACAGACACGCGTATCGGACGAGTGTTGGTGAGTGTCGTCGTGTCCAAAATGTGTCCAACACGGGCGATTCAGCAAAGTGTCCGTACTTCATAGGACGTATGTATTTCGATTAAACTCATTATATTTAATATTCTTTCAAAAATAACCACGTAATAAAGGTATATTTTGTTAAACATTCTATGCATCCTTGGAGTTATTTTGTCTTTTTAATTTGTTGAACGTCTTCTTATCAAAGTTTTTATCTTTAAATGACTATCTATTGGATAGAACAAATTCATAATTTGGCATGTACTATTTAAAATTCTCAGTGTTAATTGAATTTTACAATTCAAACCCCACATTTTTTTTTGGACATGGAAACTCCACATTGTTTAAATTCTAGTGACGTAAGTATCAAACAGGAAACAGCATTTTCTAGGACGAATAAGTTCAGTAGAATTTAAAAGTAAGCAGTAAAAAAAACTAAAAATTCATATTCCAACAAGAAAACATTATGTCAGTGAAACAAGAACAAGAACAATAGCAACATGCATAAAAAGAGAAGTGTACGCATATAGGACAAACATACGATATGAAATAAAATACTAAATAGAACCAAAATAACCCACATGACATTATGAGTTTTCTTTTTATCAGTTCGGATTTTATTAATTCAAAAATATTATGTATATATTAATTATTTTATATATTTATACTATCTATTTTATATTTTAATATATATTTATATCAATAACTGATTTGATAATTAATTTTAACATAATCATAGTAGCATAATAAATATTAATAAAAATATTAAATATATATAAAATTTTTGTTATTATTTTTTATATAAATATATATTATTTAATATATTTTTAATATATAATTTATATTTTAACATATATTTTAAATGAAAATATTTTTAATGAATGAATTTTTATAGAGCCGCATGATAATTAATGAGTAGAGACTTGTGAGAACTGAGGCCAGAATAAGTGTTAAGTACTTAAGTAGTGGGTTAGTTGGGAAATTTGAAGACATAAACATAGATAGAGAGACAAATGGTGATGATATCCAAAAGAGGAAAAGAAGCCTTAAATATTGGCTTTTGCACATGGGATGGTTTTCATGTGTCATAATTGACTCCTTCTTCAATGAGAGAGAGCATGCATGTCAAGGTCATGACAACCACAGAGGCATGTTCATATATCCATAGCTCCACAAAGGAATTTCATATCTCACCATATTGCTGTCCATATCACTCAGATATTATATCAAATTTTTACTTTTTTTTTTCTTGAAATTTTATTTTCTCAATTTTAAACAGGTTTTAGTAAGATTATGCTAATATGTGTTGGATATAAGATAGTAAACTGAGATTTTTTTCTAATATAAATTATGAAAAATATTTATTTTTTTAAATTTATTTTTTAGTTTTATTTATCGAAATATATTTTTTTTTGTATTTAGGCAAGTTCACCGCATCCTAACAAACTCTAAAAATTAACAAATTCGCCAATAGTGCATTTCATAAATAAAGCTCAGAAATAGGTTTTGGAAAAATAAATATTTTTTATAATTTATATTAAAAATATCCTAATAAACTGTGCTTACTTTTTTCCTACCTCTTTTGTCTATATATTTACTTGCATGTAATAAATTAATGTTTTTTGTTTAATTTTTTTGGAATAAATATATAATGAATTAGAATCAAATATTATCATAGTGTAACTATATATAACTATTATATATTGGTGAATGACTTTTTATTTATGTAGTTTTTTAGAAATCTATTGAAAAAAAGTTCGATGCAAAAACATTATGGATTAATGGAGGATTTAGAGAAAATTTACACTCAAAAACTTTAATATAAATAGTCTAATATAATAATTATATCAATAGTTGATTTCACGACTTAAATTTGCTTTGACTTTGGAATAGGAACCAACTCTATTGTTAAATAAAAAATTATATCAATAAATAATTTAATATATTTTTTATATAAATTTTAAAAAAAATAAAATTTAAAGAGTTAACATTACACAATCAATATTATGACCAATATTTAACACATAAAAAACATTTAAAATTCTTAAAAATAAAAATATTCTTAACTTAATTAAAAAAATACGTAAAATTTAAAATTCAACAAAAGCTCAATTTTAGATTTGTTTGACAAGTTATTAAAATGTTAGGTTAAATTAATTCTTACAGTAATAATTCTCTAACATTATTAATAATTTAAAAGTCATCAAAGGATATATATATATATATATATATATATATATATATATATATATATTTTGGACTTGAAGGATATATTTGTTTATATTGTCATAAATAACAGTGGAACACATTGTTTTTAATAGATTATTCCAATAAGACTTAATATAAAAAATTTTTATATGAAAGTTATAAAAATAAAAAATTTGTAAAAAGCATTATATAATGTAAGTTTTACTTAGATGTAGAAGAAGGGTAGGCATGCATGAGCGCATGTCCCCCATTGAGTGTTGGCAGAATCAGAAGGAGTAACTGTGTCTTTCTGCACCATTTCCGCTCTCTCTTTCTCATCTGCACATGCCCTTTTTCCTGAGAGCGACTACTGTTTCTTACTGTGTGCCATACTCCATTATATACCCCATGCATCTATATATTACGCCCTCTTAAATGATTATCACTCACCACTCCCCATATTCCATAAATAATACCTTAGACTGCCGTTATTTTTAAGAATAAGATAAGATAATATATTTAAAATAAAATATAAGAATAAAAATATAAAATTTTTTATTTTTTATTTTTTATTTAAAAAATTTGAAAAAAAATATATAATTATAAAAAATTAATAAAAAATAAAATATAAAATATTTTTTTTAGCATTTTTATGTTTTTTTTCTCTTAATAGATATAAAATACACTGATTTTATTTGTCAAATACGATTTTGTGTCTCAATATTTCTATCTCAATATAAGTAACCTTAACAGAAATTAATTTTATTATGGAGCCATCGTTAGTGTAGGACGCAGATATGTAGAGGAGAGGAGTTTTACCGGGCTGTGGTGTCAGGAACACAGTAATCGGACCCTGTGAGTTGTTGATGGAAACTCGGACCCTCCGATTTCCTGTAAATTAAAAAAATTCCTCTCAAGCAGAAATCGGACCCAACAACTAGTATAACAAAATAAAAATAAAAAAACCAACAAAGAAAATGGACCTTCCATTTTGATGAAGACATATCGCACAGTCCATTTTCTCCCATGTGAATTTTGTATACAAGCAAAACGACTCTCCGATTTGCTTACAAAATTTTCAAAACAAAAAACTCGGAGGATCCGATTTCTTCCTTCCCACAATTCGGTGTAGCACCCCCACATTCCATAATCCGGCACAACACTTGTCCCTCTTCCATAACCAAAAAAATTAGCCTAACCTTAAAGACGTGAATATTGAAATTAATCATAAAAAATAATTATTAATATAAAAGATATATTAAAATATAAAATATATATAAAAATAAATTAAATAATATATATTATTATATATATAAATATATAATAATTAATTTTAATACACAAATAATTTTTTTAAACCATAAATTCTATAAAGTTGATATTAGATATCTATATAAATAAAGAATTTAATTTTAATATTTATTTTATTAGTAATTCAATTTCATTTATTTTTTATAATTATTTATGTGATTAATATAAAAAATAATTATTTTTATTAAAATAATATTATGTAATTAGTCCTACATATCATACTGATTTATAATTACAATACATTAAAATCAAATAAGAGAATCAAGATAAATATGACTTAAACTAGAAAAATTGAAAAATATATGGGGATTCTCTCTCTTTCTTTATGTCTATAGTATAGGGTCTGTATTACACTGCAATTCGCATAGCACCTGAGGACAAATATGTTACTAGGATACAACTATCATCTGGAGAAGAATTGGGTATCAACGACCCTGTCTGTGGAATGTGGATGATGCGGTTTCAAATAAATAGCAAATTCTGAAAGAGAAATCTGACACGTACCAATTATTTTTTAAATAAGTCTAATTAAATTGAACGTGAAAACTCAGGTGCAGTGAAATTTACGTGAAGTTGATAATTGAGAGCTGTTAGATGATTTGACTAATTTTATTAAATTTTTATCTAACAGTTCTCAATTATCAACTTCATGTAAGTCGACTGTATCTAAGTTTTCACATAAATTAAATAATAAAGTTCGAGTGAATAAGTAAGCGAAAATGATGAGAATAATTTGTATTGATATCAGATTAATTTGATTAAATTTAATTGATAAAAAGATTTGTACGTATAGTATTAATTAATCAGAAATTTTTATATGCATTTAGAAAAGATTATTCTATATAATTTATTATTATCATAAAATAGTTAAAAAAAATAAATATGAAAAGAAAATAAGGAACTTATAAAATGCATCAGGAATGTAATAAGCTTTTAGTTTTTTACCACTTTTAACTGTCTAAACTAACTAAGAAGAATACAATTGTTTAAGGAGTTAATTAATTAGAATATGGTTTCACTATCATTACCACTTAATAAATAATCATATAAATACAAATTAAACAATCTGATTTGATGATAATGAAATTCTTTACATTATTAATACGTTGCAACTAAAACCAATTTTCCACTATAAAAATCTAAAATGATATTAAAATTAACTAAAAGGTTAAATGTGTATGAAACTAAATATAAATTACTATAAGGTGCAATAATATCTTTATGTTTAACTGTTTGTGTTTAAAATTTTGCATTTGAGATTTATCCAGAAAAATTCACCCTTCTCTTTGCCTTGAAACTTTCTCCATTCAAACATATATATACACAGACATATATAATTTAATTTGGTCTTTGAATCTTTTATTTAATAATAAGTTAACTTTCTCGGTTCTAAACATACTTAATTTATTTTTAATTTTTATAACTATAAATTAAATTATTTTTTATCTATTTAATTAACAAATTATTTATGTATAAAATTAACCCTCGTTGTGCCAACTTAATGGCTAATACATATTAAAAGTATGACACCCAATTTTATTCCATTAGGTAGTGTTTGTTTTGCAGTATTGGGACAGAGATTAAGAGACTGAGACACAGTATTATATTTGTTGGTTCAAAGACTGGTACTAAAATTTCTGTCTCTGTCCTCAAAATTTAAGTATTTCAGTGCCTCTAAAATGTAGGGACACAGGGGACTGATATTTTTAGAAATAGAGACTGAAACTTTAATAACATTTTATACCTAAAATACTCTTATTTTAATTAATTAATTCCAATTTTATCTTTTGTGCAAATTAAATTAGAATTTTATTCTTGTTTCAATTTTTATATCTCATTTGGCACCAAACAGAATACTAAAACTTATTTCAGTCTCTGTCTCTTAGTCTCTATCTCTCAGTCTTAGTCTTTCAGTATCTGTCTCTCCACTAAACGCTACCTTAATGATCTAAATTGAGTCATTTATACTAATACTAAATCAAATTCAATTTTAAACTTTTAGTGCAATAATGTTATCATCAGTTGGTGATCAGATTGGACATATCATGTGTTATTTGTACATAAAAAAAACAAACTATCAAATTAGTCATTTATATAAAATTTATGTTAACATATAATATATACTTAAAATATATAAAAATAACACTTATGAATATACATATATAATGACTAATTTATGACTGAATTTAATGTGTAAGTAATATTTTTGTTATTTTATTAACCAAATTGGTGATGTCAAAAAGACTATCTCCTCCCTAACATTTTGCCACCAAAGTTAGGCTTCATTAACAACATAACTCCCCAACTATTGTTGGGACATTTCATCAGTTTGAGTGATTACTACTTGTTTTTTACTTAAATATGGTCATAGATTGCAGCTGAATAGATAATGAACATGGCTAAAGAGATAGCTTTGCTCATGTGGTAGATCAATAAAAAAACTCACATTAAATTGGATACAAAAATTTCACTAGAATGGATAAAAGAAACTAGTATTAAGATCTATCGTCACATATTAGACCATTAAACTCAAATGAGGTCACTTTGAATTAATAAGCTAGATATGCCAAATTTCAAAAGAAAACAAAAGAACCAAAATAAAATGTCTTGACAGGAAAAAAAAAAAACAACAAATTATGCTATTCGAAGGAGAAAAACTGAAAAAGCAAAAGATAAAAATAATTGCTCTGAATTTTCTCTAATCATCCTCACTTCTTCTTTAGTACCATCACTTTCTCTTATGCCAAACCAAACAATTAAGCTAAGTGAATCTAATTAGAAATAAATAAATAATAGAAGAAGGGAATAATAAATAAATAAACTATGTCTTATCACTCAAATGATATATTCTTCTCGTATTCACCTAAATATCGCGAATTGGAGTCTTACTCTTAATTTTAAAAAGAGAATTAAATAAAGAGACTACTAAGTACGGTTTTGTATGTAAGCTAATACCCGAAATTTTACGCCTAAAAAGAGAGACTACCATCAGAAAGATATTCTCATTTTCCCCTCTTTTCTTCATTATAAATAAAAAGGAAAAAAGAACATTAAAAAAGAAAAAGAAAAGAAAAGAAGCTAAGCTATAACAAGACAACATTTTCATTATTATTATTCTCACAAGTGGTTGTGGTTGTTGTTGATGCGGTTGTGGTGGTGTCTCCATAAAACTCAATCAAGTTCTGCAAGATCACGACCATTGTCTTCAATGAAATGATGTAATCTGCAGTTTCCTGAAACAATCGATCAGTAGGTTTCATCATCGCCATGCGGTCGTTGTAGTTGTTCTTGGAAGTAGGTATAAGATTCTTCAGTGCTTCAAGCTTCTGTGATACCTTTGATGATGATGATGATGATGACTTCATATTCTTCTTCTTCTTCTTCTTCTCCTTCGCCATCCGCATCATCACCATTGTTGATGAGGTAGCTGTAGTTCTTTGCTTTCTTCTACTTCTTCTCGTGGCTCTTTTCACAGAAAGCTTGTAATTGTGCTTCTTTGTGTTCATCATGTTCATTATTATTGCCACCGAAACAGAGGAGATTCAAGAAAGAGAAAGAGAGAGAGAGAGAAGGAAAAGAAGGTGGGTTGGGCGAGAGAAGTGTCTGAAGGGGTTTAAGTAATGGGGCTTATAGAATTTGCCTCTTCATTATATTGTTTATTACATAAATACCACTGCCTTTTCTTCAATTTTTTTTTTAGAAAAACAACACAAATTATTATTTTTAATCAATAATTATATCTATTTAAATTTTAAATTACAAATTAATAAAAATTTTATAATTTAAAATTTTAATTATTTAAATAAAATTAAATTGATTAAAAAATAAAAATATACTAATACAATTCAAATCGTATTAATATACTAATATGTTTGTTGAGTCCATAAATAAACTTTACTTAGATAAATAAATTTAGTCAGTAATATAGGTGAATTTTGTACAAAATTTATGAAAACACAATAAAAAAATTAAATCCTAAAAAATAACATAAATTTTTTTAGAATTAATTTTTTATATTTTATAATAAAAATAAAAAATCTGATGAATATTGAGCTGATTTAATATACTAGATAATTTTATTTTTTTAATTCTAAGTTTGGTTAAAAAAATTATATAGTAAATAATTAAATACAATTTTTCAATTTAAATTAATTAATTTGTTTTTAAAATAAAATACAATAAAAAATCTAACATCATAATTATATTAATTGATTTTTTAATTAAATTATTTATATAAAATAAATCGTTTTTTTAAGCCAAATGATAATACGTGTCATTTATTTAAAAATAACTTTATGTGAAGTCTACTGCAGGTGAATTTTCACTTTAGTTAATCATAAAAAAATCAATGAGTAATTGATTATTATATAAATATATATATTTGAATATAGAACAATAAGATATTCATATAAATAACTATGCTATATAATTAATATAATCAAACATTGTAAATGATATATTTAAATTTAGTTCACACTTACATTTAAATTTTATAAGATTTACCTTCATAAAATATAAAATTAAAATTTAAAAATATAACGATGACTTTTTTTTCGTGCAAAAATTTAATTATGCTACACATTAAAATAATATGAGTATTTTGTTATGAAAAGTTGACTTTTTTTTACTGTAAAATATTTAACTTTTTTAATAGTTATTAATTAAATAATATATAAATACAATATAATTAATTTAATGGATAATTTTTGTGTTTAACTAATATTTTTCTTACGAACTTCTATGTTATTAACTAACCACTGAAAAGAAGTAGCTGTCATTAACTCTATTGACACAGACAAAATTAAATGTTGAAACCATTGTTTTAAATTAAAATATTATAGTTACATGAAGCTAGGTCTTAGCATAAGATAGGCTTGGTAGGGAACAAAGAAACTATGAAAGACCGTATTATAAGTAGATTAATATGAATTAAAAATTAGATAGATAAAGTAATTCTTTTTTTTCTGATAAATTACTATTATATATGTTCATGAAAAGGTTAAGTTCAAATCTCCTAAATCCAAAAGATATTTAATTCAATTTAACTTTTAAAATTTTAAAATTATTTAGTGTATAAATTATATTTTGTAGACTGATTTAGTCTTTGGCCAATTAGTTATTTGTTTTTGTGAAAATTGACCACTGTATATATAGTTTGTCTGTCTATCAATAATGAAAAAATAAGAAAATAGATACCTGTAAAAAGTACTCTAACACTTAAATCAATAAATGAATAATAAATTTTACAAATTATAATAATTTAAATAATATTATTATCTTTTTTTATATATCTAAAACTAAAAATAATAGTTATGTCTCTGAATAATTTTGCTTTAAATCGAGAATAATAACATATATTTGAGCATTTTAATATTTACTTTGATAATTATTTAACCGAATTATAATATATATAACTGAATCATAACATATAATTGAGTTATAACCGTCTCAGTTGTTATTCATCGTCAATACCATACAATATGCCGTGTGCTATATTAATATTAATATTAAAAAATCATGGAAGCTAACCGATTTTAGTGATTTTAGTTAGTTATTAGTCAGTACAAATAATAAATTATCTTTAATAAATAAATTTTATTAATTTATGTATATAAAATTTTATAAATATAAATTGTATTGTCTTTGTATATAAATTTTTGTAAATATAAATATAAATTATATATTTTATGTGTGTAAATTTTTATAAATATAAATATAAATTATTATTGATTAAATATTAATCTAAAATAATAATATTTACTAGTTATATGATATTAATATATTAATATATATCAACAAATGTTAATAATTGATTAAAAAATATATAAATTTTTATTTAGATATGCGTTGCTCCTAATGGACTAATTTTCATAGTTTTAATATTTTAATCTTGAAAGATTCAGAAATTATTAAGTCAAGAAACAATCAAATAAACTCAAAGCAAGAACTCTTGGACAACTAAAAAAGACTAACAGTAAGATCCATGTATAATATATCATAATTAATTTGAATTTGTCAAGTAATTAATTTACTTATGCGTTTAAATAAATAGTAAAAATTTAAATTTTATTTTTTATATGTAACAATTTATTAACAAATAACAAATTTTAAAATAAAATTTAAATCCGTTACTAATATTAAAAAAAATAGTATTTTAAAAAATATGGTTATTGTCAACTCCTGCGATAAGATATTAGATTGAGTCCAACAAATTAAAGCAACTCTCATTTATTTGCCAACATAAAATTTGGAACCGTGAGGAGACAATCACAACACATCTCTTTCTCCAAATTAATCACAAACTCAGAACACTCTCCATCAAAATTTTTTATTCACCTCCATTTTCTCAGCCAAAAAGGCCTCACTGGCAATTGAAATACATTTGTAACTTGAAAACGTGGTAAGGGTATGGTTGTAACTTTATAAGGCAGAGGACAATGGTTTCGTATGTGACCCCAATTGAAAAAGAAGAAGCGGGAAGAGAGGCACAACTTGCGAGCCAGAGAGGCAGAAAAAGCCTACACCTCTGTAACGGCACATGTTCAAGGTCCCGGGAGCTTACACTCACTCAAATCTTAATTACCATCTTCTCCCTATATCATTCCTTATAGAACACTACCATGTTGCTTTCAATAATTCGGTAGGAATTGCATCAACTATTATATTCTTGAATTAAATTTTTATAATTAGTCAATCCGTGATGTTAGCGAAACAATTTTTTAAATTATTTTATATATTTTTTGGTATTAGATAAATGACACAGTAAAATATAGAGATGAAAATAAAAAATGTATAAAATATAGAAACAATAATTGAATAACTTTTTTTTAAGAATTACAACTTCTCTATCACAAAGAAACTACAATAATACTCTTTCTTGACGAGAAGAGAACACATTTCTTTTTACATATATAAAAAAAACTACTCAAAGAAATATTATATTATTCTATTTGAATGACTTACTTAAAAACAAAATGAAAAAAATTTTAATTTATAAGCAAAATCTCTGTTACATAACTCACCTGTAACATGAGAGGTTACTATTCTTTCTCTTTTTCTATTATAAAAGTTTGATGGCTATTATCTAAGAGTATTTTTTTCTTTTATTATTTAATTTTTTTATAATTAATTTTACTAAATTTACATATATCATAACAAGTATAATTTTATATATATAATATCTATAATTATATATTTATTATATCTAAAATTATATAATTATTTTTTTTGATAATTAATAAATATTAAATAAGATAATTTTGGTCGATTAAACTAATTTTTTATTGTTAGTTAATTATGATATGTTACTGTATGGTTGGAGGATCACTTTTCGTATTTCATCGGTTGTAAAGTGTTATGTGCAATATTTTTTATTTTTTTAAAACAAAATCTCTCTCTCTCTATATATATCATTGGAAAAAAGTTCTAAAGAAGTAACAACTTATATAGTAGTATGATGATAAATTTGTGTTTTTAATTTAGTGTCTAATTTCCGAATACATTATGTTTTCTACTCTAACAGAAAGAAAAGTGAAAATTAATATATAAAATTGTGTTACATATATATAATCATCATTTTATACACACACTAATATTTTACATAGAAATAGCAAACATGTCCAAATTAAGTGTATCAAGGAAAAGACTTGTGCATTTGTCGTGAATTGTCCTATTTAATTTGCACATGAATGTGCAAGCATGTAAAAGATATGCTCATTAGCTATTAATTATATTCTTAAGTTATAGATTTGAAAAATGTTATAGAGCGCATTAGGCGTTGAATTAAGCCGACCTATAATCTACAAAACAAAGGGAATTGGTCAATAAAATAATTCATAAAATCGTACCCTGTGTATATGCTACCCATATATATGGCACTATCGAAAAAAGACAGATTCATATATTAAACAAAGGTGAAAATGATCACATGCATGATAGAAAAGATGAAAAAAAAAAGAAGAAAGGGAATGTGCGTTCTTAGGTTAATATTAATTAATAAAACAATATATTTTATCTGAGTTTACAATAAATAACTTTGAGTAAATTAAAAGACGACATGTGATGATTATATTATTTAAGAGTAAATTATCAAAACTACTCCAAAACAAATTATATTGTTGACGAAATTATTTATAGAAAATGCAAATTATTTAAAAAATGCTATCCAAAAAAAAAATTATTCAATGTACGCAAAAGCCAAAAAAAGGTTTATCTTTTATCGTAAATCGCAAAATTTTAGTTCCTTATCTCATTTTATGTATAAACTAGTATATTTATCCTTATTCTATATGAAATAATATATAAAAATATAAAATACTTTTTTAAATTTTTTTAAATAAAAATACACAATAATTTTTGTTATAAAAATTTTATAAAGTTAATTTAATTTAAAGTTTAACTATTTTTAATGTTAAAATAATAAAACTAATGATTAATAATTTAAATATTTATATTAAAATCCTATCTTTTTAAAAAATTCTGTTTAAATAACATTAGTAGTTATATACATGATATTTTTTCATAATTTATGAACAAAATTTTCAAATTTTTTTATTATTATATTAAAATTAATTTGAACAAATATAATAATTTAATATGAAATAAAATTTATCTTTAAATAATTCTTTTTATTATCATAACAAAAAAAACATTATAGATAACTGTATTTGTTAAAATTTATTTAGAACTATTTTATATTCTAGTATCATATTTATTATTAGAATCAAAATAATACGTCCAAGTATTTTTTTGTTAGTTTAAACATCTATCAAAACTGTTAAAGATAAGATGAATAATTGAATATATAATTGAATGTACAATATTTTCTGTTAATTTTTGTAGAACGATAGAAAAGATTTATCTCTAAAGTCTTAAATTGTCCATATATAAAATCATAATTATTGATATAGGTTTTTTTCAAAGAAACAAAAAAATTTTGTTACAATATAAACAGAAGTAATATTGATTAGTTAAAAATTGAAGTCCGTTTTTTCATCTAATACAACCATTTTTTTTTCAAAAGACAAATATTTGTTATGTGTAAAAAAAAAAAAATCAAAATATCACTCAAGTATTTATCAAGTGCTTTATAACAGTATCTACTAATCAGTAAGTTTTTTTTTAAATTACGAATTTAGTTCTCATTAACAATATTACTTAAGAGTAATTGAGTTACATTTTGAATATCGAATTCTTAATTACATTTAGTAGTATTTTAAATCTTAAGTAATGTACTTCATTCTTTTATTACGAAAGAATAAAAATGCAACGTCACTTGAATTAAAATTTAGTGTATTTTACCTTTGAGTGAATTTTAACTCAAATCAAGCTACAAAAAAATGTTAGTTGTGTACCCCATAACTATAAATAAAGCCAAATTTTCTTCTCCACAATTCACAACAATAATAACTTTATCAAATATTTGTTCTTTTTCTTAGATGTGTTACAAATTATTTGTTTTTAACTCATCATTTCAAAGTTTAATTCTCATGTAGCTATTTCTTTAGTTAACAAAAAATTATCTACTTCAAGTACTAAACACATACGAATATAGTCTTTAGGATTTTGTCTCAAGATTATAAAATTTCATCTAAATCAAATATGTACGACTGTTTAATTTCAATATTTCACATATTTATTTTACATATAATATATAATAGTGTTAAAATTCAATCAATTTAAAATAACTAATAATTAAAAATTTATAGTTAATAAAATTCATCTTTCAAGTTTTGTACTATTTTTCAATGATATTAAATAGAAAAAGGATAGGTAGACAATGAAAATATTAAACAACATGAACAATAGATATATTAGATGTTCAATTCAATAGGTGTGCGAATGATTATTCTAATATTAAAATTTAAATGAATAATTTAGAGGTGTAGTATATTTTTATTTTATTGAACCAATTTTAGAGCCTATTATTCATATTATTCACAAAAATTATTATCTGCCTAACAAAGTCTAATAAAATATCATTAAGAGAGTTAATGTCAATAGCTATTCTATACACATTTTAGTCTTGAGATATTGTTAAAAGATAGTTGAATGATAAACAATCTTTCTTTGGACATATGATATTAAGATCTATGTGCTTATTTCTTTAATGACATCATTAAATTTTTTATCCTCTTATATCAAATTCAAGAGTAAAATATGTATCCGTATAAAAAAATTTCACTATTTACCAAAATTTTACTATTCACCAAAATTTCAATTTTTTTTAGTATTCTTTGTTAAATAATGTTGCTTGATTCTATATATATCTATGCTATGCCAATATTAATGTAGTCATAAATGTAATTGGTGGTAGGGAGATAAAAAAATCAAGATAATAAAAAAACTATTAAAAAAAGCCATCAAGTTATTGAAAGATGGTAAATATATTAATTTGATTTTTAATCAAAATAAAACACATTCCTATAAACGTAGAAAACTAAAATTTTTTAAGATTTTATGAAAGAAAACGTTTACTAAAAGATAAGGAGACTCAAATCCACAACCTCTTAAATGAGTATAGAAAGATTATGTGCATGTTTGAGCGTCATTATTTTGTTAAAAAAATACTTTTTTTTCAATGAAAAAAAGATCTTTTTTTATTTTTTAACGTGTTTGGTAAATTTTTAGTAATAAAAGTAAAAGCACCAGTAAAATAAAAAAAATCTTTTTTAAGAAGCTGTAATTTACATCTTTTTTTAAAAGATTTTTTTTCCTTAAAAAAGATGTTTTTTCATGTAATAAATAAACAAAAAAAGTACTTTTATATTGTTATACCCAAACATAATTGATAAATAAAAACACCTTTTTACATGAGATATCCAAACATAAAATTATTTTTACTTCTCTATAAAATTTTTTAAAAAAAGATAATTCAAAAAAGATCTTTTTTTTAAAAGTTCAACAAGTCATATATTATTTGAGTTATCTTATTGACTACTACCTAATAATTTTCTAATATTATTTCACAACATTTTATGAGTGCAACAATAATCATATTTCATCACTCAAGTGAAAAGTAAAAAATATTACATAGTTAAAATACCATATAATCTATTTCACTATTCTTTTTGAATAATTAATTAAAAAAATAAGTTAATTTTTTGTACAAAATAGAATAAAATAAAAATAAATGAATCAAACAGATATAAATATGAAAATTCTAAAATTTTATTAATGATATTTTTATATAAAGTTATCATTTATAAAATTATATTAACAATCCAAATAAATTTAATACCATAAAACTTATTTCAGCGTTTATTTTAACATAATTACTAACCTTCTATTCTTATAATTATTAACAATTTATATAAAATAATATTCTATAACTTACTTAATTGTCTCTTTTAAAGTAATTACAAACATTATATTTTTTTAATTATTTTTTAGTTTTATTTATTATTTTTTAATAAATTATATTAATGTGTAAATAAATTAAATTAAATACAATAATATTTGTACTAATCAATATAACTTTTCAATTTGGGATTAATTTATGTTTAATTTAGTATTAATTTCAGTAAAAAATATTATTAAACCAAAAAATATATATATTAGACCAATTTTTTTTGTAAAATACCAAGTTATAAAGAAATAATATTAAAAAAATCTCAAACAAAAAATAGTACAGTGAAATATGAAATAACAGGAACAAACATAATAAAAATTTATTTAATATTCAAGTGCATCATCTTTAAATTTTTCTAAAATGCTAATTTTTTATTTAATTTTTCAATCTATTTTTTTTTTATCTTAGTAAAAAATAGTAATTATTGTAATAGGTATATAAATTTATCTATTCTTTATTTAAAAAGAGTTGCACCCCTTTTGAATGTCTTTTATTATATTGTTCGGACCAACACAATCTAAAATAATATTCAACTAAAAGAACTAATATATTAGACTAAATGAAATAATCATCAACTAAGTACAACTCTTTTTAAAATTCTACAATTACCCACAAGAATGTCAAACTTATTGACTTAAAGTAATTTATAATGTTTTTTCCTAGATATTTTAAGATACATAATAAAAATTTTATTAAAAAAAAATATGATACAATTTATATTTTGTCGATGTTATTTTATCATTTAATCTCCTAAATTAGAATAAAATTAAACACGTAAAAAATATAATTTAAACATTAAGAATACTCAACATGTGAAGAGTTATGATAAACTAACTTGTATGAGATAGAAAGGATAAAATTTATAATAAAAAATAAATAAATAGAAACAAAATAAAAGAAATAGAAGATATCGAGTACAATAATAAATAATAATATCTTATAGCTTATAAAAAAAATTAAAGAATAAAAATAATACATTATAGAAGAAAAAAATATTACCAAGTGAAAGAGTAACTGATAAAAAAATGATATTTTTTTCTAGCATATATAATTTTTACAGTAAATAAATTATAAAATATAAATAGGTAAAATAAAAAAGGAATGAAATTATATTTTTTAATAAATTAAAAAATATTCACGATCAAATAATTAATGGTGGACATATACAATAAATTACAAAAAAAATATTAATAGAAATATTAGATTTGATATTAAAATAAAAATATAAACAATGAATAAAAATCTAAAATTTAAAATCAAAATATTTAACATCAAGAAAAGAAATGAAGAAGAACTTTTGATAAATACGACTCAAACATTAACATAATAATAAATTGAATCAAATAATATATATTTGAATTAATTAGAATTGTTTAGCTTAATAAAGTAATTTAAATAAATATAATATCTTATAAATATTCCATATAAAAGTTGTAACACTTTAAAAAATTATTAATCAAAATATACAAGATAAAAAAGTAATATAAATTAAAATAATAGTTTTACTTATTCTAATCAAATCAAATAATTAATATAATTGATTAGTTATAATTAATATAATCAAATAAAATAATAATTAATTATAACACTTTTAAAATCATTAATCAAAATACATTTGACAAAACATTATTGTAAATTAAAATAAAATTAATTTATTTGTTCCAGTTAAAAATCAAATAATTAATATAGTCAAATAAAATAGTAAATAATTTAATATTTATCTCAAACAAATTAAATAAATAATTAATTAATGATCGCATTTAAATGAATCAAGCAAAATAAATCAAAAAACACTTTTAAGAACATGTCACATTAGCTATGCTGTTAATTGAAGAATTCTAATTTTAATAATATATAATAAATAAATATTGAAAATAAATTTTACTTAGTCAATAATATTAATTAATTTTTTATTTTAAAATATTTTTTTAACTCTTACTTTTTTAAAGAATTTAAGATTATAAAATTAGATTTTAAAATTTAAAATAAAAAATAATGCATATATTCAACTCATATTAATTGAAAATAATTGACTCTTTAATTTTTTATACATATACACACACTATGACTCACTACAAATTATATGAAGATGAAGTTTTTTTTTGTTTTTTTACTAAATTTTTATAGTAGTCCTTTATATTTATGGTTTTTATCAATTTAGTTCTTCAAATTTTAATTATACTATAATAATTTGAATAGTCTTTTAAATTGAGCTTTGGATATTATAGTGGTCCATAAACTCTTCAAATTAGCAAACACAGTAATAATGTGCACTTTCTTACTATGTTAGACTAGTGTGAAACGATGCCGTTTTTGTTTGGCGTCCAATAAAAATCGAAATAACATTATCATTTTCGTTTTAGATACCACAAGAGTCAAAACGACATCTTTTCAACTTTTAATTCATTTAGACATAAAAAAAACGTCGTTATTTCACACCATTTTAGTGTGATAAGAGAGTGCTATATCACTGCGTTTACGGAATCCATTATAAAAAAGAATTCAAAAACTACTATATTATCTATAGTTTAATCTAAAAGAATTACTAATAGTGCAATTAAAATATAAGACTAAAGAATTATATTATGTGTACATTAAAATTAGCTATTAAAATTAATTATTAATATAAAATATATGTTAAAATATAAATACATATTAAAATAAATTAAATTATACATATATTTATATTAAAATATATTAATAATTAATTTTAATATACAAATAATATTTTTAAAGACTAAGTTAATAAAGACCGTGAATTTAAAAGATTACCACAGATATTAATCTCTCATCTCATTAACACTCTAAAAAGGCAGGCTAGTTTTGGGTACTACTGTTAAAACGCTTTAATCATGCAGGAAAGAGAGGGGCATTTGGGTGATTTAACTATGGAGAAAGAGGGGTAATATTGTAAAGAAGTAGTTTTGGGGGCATGTGAGGGTGATATGGGGCCAGCAAAGCTCCGTTATTAGAAAACAGAAAAAAAGGAAAAAAAGAAAGAGCACATGAGAATGAGAGAGAGAGTGCATGTGAGATAGAGGGGACAGTGGGGCAGCATGAAACGTACACCATGTTCTGCACATTCCCTGCATGCTACTCATCAACTGCCACCTCCCACCCTCTCTTTTCTTCTTACTCTGCCAATTAATTTAATTATTAATCTTAATTTGAAGATTAACATATATACCTCATGTATTGATAATGTAATTGTGTGTGAATACGTCTATAATTCTGTTAGAGAGTCAATGAAATATTTGTACAATATATATAATAAATTATTTATTTAGTTTAACATAAATTGAAAAATAAAAATTTAAAATAAAATATTATTAATTTTTTAAACACAATATATTTATATTATTTAAAATAATTATCTGAATATCAAAAATAATAAATATCTGATATTCTATTAAATCGAATATCTCTATATTTCTATTATACACATTATACAAATATTTTATTAATTCTCTATATTTCTTCATACATCTATTATATCTATAAATTAGTTTTAATACAATATCAATATATATGTATCTAATCATAAAATATCATATTATAAAAAAATATTATTATTTTTATTGATTGTATAAATAGTCATTTATAAAATAGATATAATTATACAATTATATAAAATATTTTATACTATGAAAT
Organism: Arachis hypogaea; assembly: GCF_003086295.3. Classification (NCBI taxonomy): domain Eukaryota; kingdom Viridiplantae; phylum Streptophyta; class Magnoliopsida; order Fabales; family Fabaceae; genus Arachis; species Arachis hypogaea. Next base: position 109,790,456 of record NC_092045.1, on the reverse strand, counting down.
ATCAAAATTAAATTTTTATATATATAATATAATATGAGGCACATGCTTCTAGTTGGTTTTCAAGCCATTTCTATTCGGCATGTGTGATGCGTGTATTTCTGCATGTGACCCAAATTGAAACTTTACCATTATCCAATTAAGGATTTGGATTTGGGAGGAACCTACTTTAGAACACATTAACGCATGCTAAAACAATCTTTTATTATAAGCAATATTTTAAATTTTACTTATTCCCATTCTGATTATTCTCATGCATAGTCATATATATATGCATTTTTTTTTCATTTATGCTTATTCTATTATCCTTGACAAATTCTAATAATAAAATGGTTATATGAAGGCCAAAATTAACCATTCATTTTTAGAAAAAAGAGATCTATAGACCTTGAATATTATAGATTATTGGTTTAATTATGAAACTATTTTTTTAGTCAATAATCCGTAAAAAAATAATTTTAAACATTTTAAGCAATCAATTAGAGTGAGAATAGAAAACACGATAAAAATTGAGTATTAACTTTTAAATTTTTAATTAATCAATATTAATCTATTTTTTAATATTTATTTTTAGAAGATTTAGAATTTAAATTTAAAATAGAAAATAATTTCAAAATATTAACTAATATTGATGGAAAAAAATTAGGTCCTTAGTTAAATAGGGAAACAAATTATGTTTGAATTTTTTTATGATAAGAAAAAGTTCGACATCAAGCTTGTTGGACCAGTAATAAACTTATAATCTAGTTTGATTTGGTTATAATAATTGATCTTGGGATTGAACCACTAACTATATAAAGTACAGTAACAACTTGATTTAGTTCAAACAATATTCAGTAAGTTCAATGAACTATATATAAATTCTCTATATTTATAGTGAGTAGAAGCTTATGCCTGTCGTTACATCAAAGGGCCAAGAGGCATGAGCAAGGTTATCAATTTGTCACTGATGTTATTTGTTGCTTTCTCTTGTAGAGAGCCAATTATACATCTAAATCATTGAAAATAGTTAACAATAATGTTGACACTACTTATTTGAAGAGTATAGGACTTTTATTTTGTGCATTTTATAAATAAACCACTCAAGTAGTATATTGCTTGGTATGATGTGATAAATATATTTTAGGATAAAAATATCTATAAAAAAAAATTGTGCAAGCAATAATTATGTAGAAAGAACAACAATGAGAAAAATAATTGATTTGGAGGATAGATTTAGCAAAAAAAAATAAGAATATCTACGAATAAAAAATATTTAGTAATCAAAAGAAATTAGTCAAAAAATAGGCAGAATAATTAATGAATATTAAATAAAATAAAGAACAATTTATCCAAATAAATAAAATAGGTGAAAACTTTACTCAAATACACAAAATAGATATTCCCTACCTGATTGTGCAATTTGACACTTCTATGTAAATCGTGGGAAGCTATCACGGTTTACAATTTTAACATAAACCGTGGCAACCTACTACGGATTATGAATTGTGTGGTTTGTGTGTAAACCGTGGCAAGCTCCCACGGTTTATGAAGGAGAAAATTTGATCGTAAACCGTTGTAGGTTACAACGGTTTAGGAACACCGAAATTCTATATATATGTGGGTGACATTCTACTTGCACAAGAGATCATTCTCACAATGGCAAGTGAGGAGGAGAGTGTTCTTGCCTTAGTGCATTGCTCTGGGAAAATTAAAAAAAGCAAAAGCCATGGTGTGAAGTTCATAGACAAAGAACCATTGAGTGTGTTCATCAGTTCGTCAAGCACTTTGTCAGATCTAAAGAACATCATCTTGCAAAAGCTTGGCGTCTTTGGTACGAAGTGGGTGAAGAAGCTATTCTACAAGATTCTCATCGCAGTTGTCTCGACGGGTGTTCAGTATGATACCTTTGTGCTAGCGGCTGATGAAGATATTAGGGTTCTGTTCCATTGTGTTAGGAGTTTTTTAGAGATCCGAATTCACGAGTTGTTTGCGAAGTTGGAGGTTGGTGTCGATAGTTCTGGGGCATCAGCTCCATTTCATAGCTCGACTGCCGCGGGAGGTGCGTCTAGTTCGATGCCTGCGGTCAGACCGTATCTTCCGCCGGTGGGTTCCCCTACGTTCGCGGCTGATTTAGAGCGAACGGTGGTTGTTGGTTCTGTACAGTTGGAGAATGAAGGAATCTTTGAGCAGCCTGATATCGTGGGCACCGGTGGTTGCCAGTTACCTTATATGGAAGGCTTTGGTGAACCTGATAGAGTAGAGAATGCAATGTGTGACGATGACTCTGACCAGGAGCCTGTCGATATCATCGGGGACAGCGACGACGACACATGTGCCAATCCACCTGCACAGCATGGGCCTTCAAGTTCTGCTTCTCAATAGTACCCTCCACACTTCTCCACACTAAACTTGGAGGTTCTTGGTCAACAGGAGGATGGTGGTAACACGGTCGGGGGCTCTTCTACAGAATTTCATATTAGGCAATCTTTCCCGAATAAAGATGAAGCTGTGTTGAGTGTGAAGGACTATAGCATCTGGCGAGGTGTTGAGTACAGAGTCATCGAATCAGATCATCTGAAGTATCATGGAAAATGCAAGCAATTCGGCAAGGGTTGTACTTGGTTGATTCGCGTTGCGCTGCGTGCACGAAAGGGCACTTGGGAAGTTAGGAGGTACAACGGGCCACACACATGCTTGGCAACCTCTATTTCCAGTGATCACCGTCAGTTGGATTACCACGTTATCTGTGTGAGGATTCTTCCGTTGGTTAGGGCAGATGCTGTAGTTACGGTAAAGGTACTGCAACAAGCTACAGAAGCCGATTATGGTTTCAGGCCTAGTTACAGGAAGGTTTGGATGGCGAAGCAGAAGGCAGTGGCACAAATATATGGAGATTGGAAAGAGTCGTACGCGGAGTTGCCATGTTGGATGCTAGGAGTACAGTCAACAATGGCCGGAACAATAACCATGTTGAAGACCTCTCCTGTTCGGCTTCGTGGTGAGGTTGATAAGTCGACGGTGTACTTTCACCGATTATTCTGGACATTCTCACTCTGTATCGAGGCATTCCATCATTGCAAGCCCCTCGTCAGTATTGACGGTACCCACTTGTATGGCAAGTATGGAGGGACACTGCTGTTGGCAATAGCGCAGGATGGGAACTCCAACATCCTCCCCATTGCATTCGCCCTTGTGGAAGGAGAAAATGCAGAGTCGTGGTCATTCTTCTTGTCCAACCTACGAGAGCATGTGACTCCTCAGGTGGGTATCCTTGTAATCTCTGACAGGCATAATGGGATCAAGGCAGCGCTTGAGGCACCTGAGACTTGGTGGCTGCCTCCACGTGCTTTCCGAGCGTACTGTATTCGGCATGTGACAGCGAATTTTGCCCTAACTTTCAAAGGTAAAGATTCAAGGAGGATGTTAGTGAATGCTGCCTACGCAAAGACTGAAGCAGAGTTTTATTACTGGTTTGACATCATGCGGACTGAGAATCCAGCAATGTGTGAATGGGCCAATCGGATGGAGTATGACAAATGGACCCAACATGAGGATAGTGGTAGACGGTTCGGGCACATGACAACCAACATCAGTGAATGTGTGAACTCGGTGCTAAAGGGAACTCGAAATCTCCCGGTCACATCGTTGGTTCAGTCAACTTACGGGAGGCTTGCTCAGCTTTTTGTGGTACGGGAACAAACAGCAGAGGCACAACTCGGATCTGGTAATGAATTTTGCCAGGCATTGGCCAAGGCAATTGATCAGAATCTAAGAGACTCAAGGTGCTTCACTGTCACGTTATACGATAGGCATCAATCGGAGTACACCGTGGCCGAGACAACACCAACCGGACGCTTCTCACTGGGTAGCTATAGAGTTTCCCTTAAAGATCACAGATGCGACTGTGCCCACTTTCAGGCGCTGCATTATCCTTGTTGCCACGCCATTGCATGTTGCGCCTACTCCCGCCTTAATTGGGCGTCATATGTTCACGAGGTCTATCGTATGAGTGAAGTTTTCAACGTTTACAAGCAAGGTTTTGTTCCGCCTATCCTGGAAGGCCTATGGCTCCATATGCTGGGCCAACCATCATTCCTGATCCTAACATGAGGCGTGCAAAGGAAGGTCGTCCAAGGGCAACCAGGATCCGTGGTAGTATGGATCAATCTCTGGAGAACCAGCCGAAGCGCTGTGGGCTATGCCGTCAGGCTAGGCATACGCGGAGAAACTATGACCAGCGAAGACATACTACCGGGGGGAATGCGTAGATCTCATTACCTTGTTGTTTTAGTTGTTTTATTAACTGTTCAGTTGAGTTATGTATGGTTGGTTAAGTCTATGAATGTCACCATGTTGATTTTCTGCATTAATTTCATATGAATAAAATTCGTTTATTTTAGATGTTTGATTGCATCAATGTGGTATCATTTAGACTGCGCATGATAACTGTGACGGAAATAATGTATATCATAGAATCTCAAACCGCTTAAACTATCAAATACATAGTAGATAACATATCATTTAAACTATCAAATTTTCTCCTTCATAAACCGTGGGAGCTTGCCATGGTTTATGCTTCGCATTCTCCCTTCATAAACCGTGGGAGCTTGCCACGGTTTACACACAAACCACACAATTCATAATTCGTGGTAGGTTGCCACGGTTTATGTTAAAATTATAAACCGTGGTAGCTTCCCACGGTTTACATAGAAGTGTCAAATTGCACAATCAGGTAAGGAATATCTGTTTTGTGTATTTGAGTAAAGCTTTCACCTATTTTATTTATTTAGGTAAATTACCCTAAAATAAATTTACTATTTTTTTAGTATTACTATTTATAGATATAATTGTTAAGAAATTATTAATTTTTAAACTATTTATAGGCAATACATATATTAATTATAATCACAAATTAATTATTTCACATTATATGACTTATATAACAGTAATTTTAATTATTGTAATAAAATAAGTTATTATTATTTTTATTTGAAATTAAATAAAAATAAAACTAGAGATATTATGGAAACCAAAAATTAAAAATTAAAAATACTATTTTATTTGGATTTTAGAATTTAATAAATATCACACTCAAATATAAATAATAATTTTAGAATTTTAGTTTCTAACATATCAAAATCACCTCCGTAATTTTTTTCTCTTCAGAAGAGTTGTGATTCAACTCTACTAAGAATACAAAAAAAATTAAATTTAAAAAAAATCAAAAAATCAAACTCTTTTAATCATACTCATAAATTTAAGTGTATTTTTATATTTAAGTATTTTTTTAATGATTTAATATAAATAATTTTAGGATTAATAAATTCTAAGAATTTTTAACGATAATATCACCGTACCAAGTCGTTTGTAGATAGTATATATAATTTTGTCGGCATGTTATGTTTTATATTATACATATTACTTTATAAGTTTTTTAATAAAATAAAATATTAAAAAATCAAACTTTTTATTAAAGAATAATTTTATGTTTCATAGCATAATAAATAAAATATTTTTTAAAAAATAAAAATTAACTATCAAATCGATTATTATGTATCAAAATATATATTATTTAACTTATTTTTAATATGTTATATTTTAACATATATTTTATATAAATTATTAATTTAATAATTAATTTTTTATATATACCTAATATGATTGAATATTTTCATGTCATATTCAAACTTTATAGGAACACAAATAATTATCGCTATATTTTTATACTTTTTATTCATATTTTTATTATAAATTTAAATATCAATTATATACTGTGTACATAAAAAATTCGATTACTAAACTAGTTATTTGTATAGAATATATATTAAAAAATAAAATATATATTAAAAATATGTAAAATAACATAATATTTATACATAAATATATAATGATTGATTTTTTGTGTATATAATATTTTTGTTTAAATATAATTCGACTTCATACGTATAAAGTTTGATTATAAATATAAATATATGTGATTTTGTATTTTTTTCTTGGTCATGTGTTATTTTATATTTTAAAACATATTTTATAAGAATGAATAATTGGAGACTAGTTTTTTTTTGTGTCGTTTATTATACCTGAAAACAAGGCAAAAAGCGCTAGCATTCTTGGTATATATATATTTTTTTTATTTGAAATATCAAAACAAAGTTTAGACAAAAGCAAGAAGCTAAGAGAATAGAGAGGAATTATAGTGTCAAAAAACGATTTGGAAGATTCCAAATAACGACCAAACAAGGTATTGATTAGATTCTTTGTTAGACCAGGAGTCATCTTGGAGTGTCCATTATTCACTTACACAAAAATAAGAATAAAAATAAAAATAAAAGTAAAAGATCAGGTCAACATTCACTGCTTATGCATCTCAAATGCATGCAAGTAGTGCACTAGTGGGAACTTATTAACAATTTATGTAAACATGGATTGTGTTGTGCATCAAGCATGCATAAGCACTTTTGCACTAATTCGGAGCATAAGTCATTTTCTAAGCAGTACAAAGAACAGAGTGGGTTTTGTATGAATGTGAGTGATTTATTTTGAAATTTTTACTAACTCGAATCATGTCATAGATTTCACTCAAGTCTGGTTTGGTAAATTTTTTTTTTAAATTATAATATTTATGTTTAATATATTAAATAAAAAATAATTTTTAATAAATATAAATAATAATAAATACGTTTAGTGAATAAATTTTAAATTTAAAAATATTATAATAAATATTAATACAAAAATTAAATTTAAATATTAATTAATAAATATTTTAGTTTGATAAGTATAAGTTATTTTTAAAAAAAGTTATCTTAAGTGCTTTTAAAAATATTTGTATCTTTTAAAAATTATAAGTATAAAATAATCTTTTTTATTTACCAAATATAAAATAAAAAGTTTGTGTTTTTAAAAAGTACAAATACTTTTTTAAAAAATTTCACCAAATTCAGTTTAAACGAAAAATTTAATATGGATTAAAGGAGCAAGAACTAGAAGAACAACAACACCATTCACAAATAAATGACAAGAGCAATAGCACACTAATAACAGCAAAAAAAATGCACAAAAAAGTATCAAAAACAGAGATAAGAACACACAAAAATTTTTAACATAGAAAATCTCCTCAATACGAGAAATAAAAAATACGGGTCACTAATACCAGAAAAATAGCTTCATTATGATAAAAATAGGGTATAAAAGATTCACAAATTACTGCACAAAATATACATACAACAAGTCAAACAAGTCAAACATCAAAACTTACAAAACAAGAACAAAAAAGATGAAAATATCACAAAACAGAGTTGCTGCTACGTGGTCAATATCATCAACCACAAATCTTATATTAAAGATTCGAATGGTAAAAAATAAGAACCAAATGTTCAGAACACATTGTCAAAATTTCAGCTCGATCCAATGATTAACAAAATCTATAGTGACCAATTTACAATGATAACTTTGTGTATGTGCAAAAATGGTTGTCTCTCTTCTCTTCTCTTCTCTAGTATTTTCTGTTCTCTCTCAAAATGTGACATCTCTATCAACCCTAACTCAACCTCAGCCACTTCACACTCTGCCAAGAAAAATTATGGGATTGGATTCTAACATTTGATCTTTTTCTCCACATAGGAAGGGAGCCCCAAAATCCAACAAATCCCTCTCTCTCATGACTATGTGGATGTAATCGACAATCTGACGATTAAACAACAAGTTTTAAATTTGTAGCTCAGTAATGCCTTGATCATCATACTATAATCATTCTCATCACCATACTATAATCATTCTCATCACTGTGAACATTTTCAAATTCCAACAACTCAGCATCCAAAACATCATGTATCCATTGATATCTCACATCAATATGTTTGGATTGAGAATAACAAGTTGAATTTTTATCAAAATGTATAACACTTTAACTATCACAAAAAAAAGTAATAAAGTAATAGCTCTATTAAAAGACTGTATCTTCAAAGAACAAAAAATATCAAAGTGCACGAATTTTAAAAAGTCTAATTTTTTTAAAGGTTGATGCCTCTTGAAAAATAATATTCTTTGTTTGCCAGCCATGCAACGAGAACATTTTTCAAACTCTGCATTCTTCAAACAGGAAAGAACAATCTTTCCAACTAAACAATTAAGCCGTTTTTTTTTACTAATATGACCAAGTATTTTATTCTATAAGTTAATTTTTTTTACTTTCAACCGTATTCACACTACCTTTTGTAATCATGGTATACGCTACATATAAACTTAAAGTATCTTTTTCTCGAGCCACCACCAGTTGTCTTTATTGAGCTTATATTATCCAAAATTATTTACAAAGCTTTCATTATCAAGTCTTTTAAGTGAAACCAAATTTAAGCGAACATTTGGAGCATATCTAACATCTTTGAGTAGTAACTTCATTCCCATATTTGTCTTAAGACAAACATCTTCTACACCAATTATCTTAGTCAAGCATCATTATTCATCTTAAGAATTCTAAAATTGCCTAGATTATAAGAAGTGAAGAGCTCCTTCTTCGGTGTTACATATATTGAGGCACCACTATCAACTGTCTAACTAAATTCATCATAAAAAATAAGATTGAACTTGTACTTATAGTCAATAATATCAACAATGAAAAGATCATCTGAAATAGAATATACAAGATCATTACCATCATCTTCCTTATTTTCTTGCTTATCTTTGTTCTTCAATTTTCAATATATATATATACATGATCCATTTTATGACAATAATGATATTCAATATTTTTGTATCTTGACTTGGATTTACTCTTGTTTTTATTTCTATCCTTTTGATCTTTTCTCTTATTTCTCTCATATTTTCAGTGACTAACATTTCAGATTGTAATGAAAAACGTTGCATCTTTCTTCTATCCCTTCGTTTAAAATGCCACATTTGACAAATTGCATGGCCACTTTACCATTCGGAGTAGAATTAGTAGAAGATATATGAAATATTTCTCAAAAATCTGGTAGAGTATTTACTAACCACAATCCTTAGACTACATCTTCAAACTTGATTCTCATGCTTGACAATTGATCAAGAATCTCTTAAAATTCATTTAAGTAATATACTACTAGTGACCTTTTCTTGTATCCTAAATTCGTCAATATATTCAACAAGTACAATTTGATTTTACAAATTCCTAACATGAGTCTCATTAGTAATGTGATTGTAAATATTATCATCCACCTATTATCTAACAAAGCCACAAAATGGTTGAAATTCAAATTCTCATTCTTCATCTATTTTAGATTATGATTTATGTGTAGTAAATACGAATAAATGTAAATTTTTTACAAATAACAAATCTTTCATTTTTTCTTTCATGGATGGTAACTAATGTCATTTAATATTTTTATTTTAGTAGAACTATTTGTCTTTATCTTCTAAGTAAGTTATAACTAAATGCACAAAACTAAGCTTTGGTGTCAAACGATAGGAGTAAAATACACAATTTTTTACTTATAAGAATTAGAGGAATAATAACACCCACTCACAAATAAGGGACAGCAGCAATGACACCTCAATAGGAGCATAAAAATGTATTAAAAAAAATTAGAAATAGAGAGAAGAATATACAAAAAAATTTAACATAAAAAATCTCCTCAATGTGAGAAATAAAAACCACGAATCACCATAATCAGAAAAATAATTTCACTATGATCAAAATATAGTATAAAAGAGTCACAGATTATTACAGAAAATGTGCATAAACAACTCAGGAATCAAAACTTACAAAATAAAAATCAAGAAGATGAAAATACGACAAATTAGAACTGCTGCTACGATGACCAATATCTCCAACCATAAAATTCGTATTGAAGGTTAGAATAATAATAAAAAAAAAGAACCAAGTTTTTAGAACACGTTGTCCAAATTTTAGCTCAATCCAATGATTAACAAATCTGTAGTGACTAATTTATAGTAATAATTTTGTATATGTGCAAAAGTGATTTTTTCTCTTTTTGTTTCGTAGTTTTTTTGTTCTCTCTTAAAATGTGACTCTTCTCTATCAATCATAATTCAATTTCAGCTATTTTATTCTCAAACAAAAAAGTAATAATAAACTTAAATACGATTTTTTTTTCTTTATATAAGAAGGGAGTCCAAAATGAAAACCTAATAAAAAGATGATTAGATAAATGAGATGTGATTTTTATTTTTACACCTAATATACGCTTCGGATTAGTTTAAAAGAAAGTAATTAAAAACAATTCATTTTTTTTGTCAAAGTAAAAATAATTCATCTTTATTAAATTAAAAAATTATAATGATATACGATAAAATAAGAAAACGGTTCAATAGAATGTGGTTATTGAGACGTTAACAACTTAACATTACATTATTTGTTACTTTATCCAAAGTTAATCAATATGAGTTAGTCATTTACAACTCATTCGAAATACTGTGAATGCATGATGGTTGATGAAGGGAGCATTGCCCTGAAATGCTAAAGGGATGTGATGTATGATGTAACATTTTTTTTTTTTGGGGCCTTCCGCAGCATCTTTAACGGTAGTCATGTGCATGGTTTCCTCTAGCCTTTTGCTTTATTTTGTTTTTGCATAAGGCATATTATGAGCTGAAGGATTGGTACCTTCCATGGTATTTGGTTCCATTTTTGGAAGGCCTATGTGACCCATACACGCCAACATGTTTTGTCCATAGCAAATACATTTTTGCTTTTTCGGCTTCCCTTTGCTCCATTAGGATTATCCCATTATGATTCCGAGGTTCACAAATTAATTTTGTTACAAAAAGCAAAAGTGGTGTAATGCAAAGATATTGAATAATGAAATTATTATATTATTAAATTAAAATTAATTTTTAATTATTATATTATCTCTATTTTTATTTGAAATTACTAATCTATTCTTATTCCTTTTTTTTTTTCAAATTAAAACTCTAACTCTAATCCTAATACAACTCACACTCACACTCACTGCACCTCCTAAATCTAGCTGCCACCATGTTCCCAAAAGAATGAAAGAAAGAAAGGGAAGAGGGAAGAGAGAGCACCGAGAACAGAGGAAAGAGAGAGAGAGGGAGGAGCCACGCTGCTACTGCCGTCCAACCCACCTCGCCACAGTTGTCGTCGTGGGAGGAAGCCCGTCTCACTATCGTCTCCAAACTACACGCAACCGTCGCTGACAAAGGGAGAGAGGGATGAGAGAGAGTTCCCAAGGTAGGAGGAGAAGGAGAAGCCATCGTTACGCGTTGTTGACGCCGTTTTCATCGCGCCATCTCACCGTTCGGGACTACTACCCCATCGCTTTGGTTGTCGAAGTCAACCGTTAGAGTTGCGGCTATTCAGTTCTTAGTTCTTTATTGGTACATTAAGTTGTTTTCCTCCGAAAATTCCTTTTTGTCACTATTTTGTTATATATTACTAAGGATTTTACGAGGTTAATGTCTTAGAGTTGAGTTACCGTGGTTGTATGCTACTTTCGTTGCTGTTGCAGCATTACAGCGGAGTTTCTGTGGATGTTATGGTTGCTGTAGTTGAGTCATGATTGAGGTAAGGGTATTTTTTTAAATACATTTTACTTTAAAAAATTGTTACAAGTCGATATTAATATGAATTTATTTTTTTATGATTACGTGAGTCTTATGGATTGAACTGAACTGTTTTGGATGGATGTAAATATTTATCTAATTGATTTATTGAATTATTGAAAAGACTGATTATTCTGATTTGTTGATTTAGTTTGTGGAGTTGGTCGTTGTTGGACTGATTTCTTGAAATTTGTTTCTGAATTATGATAGAATGATTTGAGATATTGGAATTGGTTTTGTTTGATTTATCGGATATGATTTTGAGAGTTGGAAATGACTTGAGATATTGGGATTGGTTTGATTTTGAAAATGATTTGAAAAGAGTTTAAGAAGTGATTTAGTTGGGACCCGATAAGGGTGGTAAAGTTCAGGTTTTAGGAAAAGTGTTGCCGAAATTTTTATAAAAATTTTGGAAGTTTTATTTTGGTTGATTTGGTTGAAAAATTATTTTATTTGATTTTGATTTAACTAAAGAAAAAAGTTATGATTTAAAAATTTTAATGAATTTAAAGGAAAATGAGTTTGATTTGATTAATTTTAATAAAAAAGATATGTCTTGAGTACTTATAAAAATTTTAGAGCAATTAAAATAATGAATTTGAAGATAAATTCTTTTGGAGTTTTTAATTAGGATTTTCAATTTTAACTGGTATGGCTAAGCTTGAAGTAGTTTGAAGTTAGTTTATAATTTAACTCATTTAATTTTGAGACGACGGTTAGAGACTTGAAGATACTTTAAATTGAGATTTTGATTCTTGAAAAAGTTTTATAAATTGGTTTAAAAAGATGAGATTGGTTGTCGCTCCCCTAAAGTCTAGAGGCCTTGTTAAGGGATTTAACTAATAAGTTTTTTTTGTCTTTTTGAAAAAGATTTGAAATTGAAGTGGTTTAAAGTAGTTTGGGAAGTTTCAATTAAAGCTTAATTTGGTAAAGCTTTTACTTTTCAAAAGTAGCTTATAAAAGATGACTTTTTTAAAAAAGTTGTAGTATTTATGTTTGGTAAATCAAATCAAAATAGCTTTTAATAAACATAAGTAACATCAATTGTATTTGGTAAAATATCTTTTAAAATTTAAAAATACTATAATAAACATAAATGCAAGCATTAAATTTGAAAATTAGTTAACATATGAGGTTATATTAGACTTTTAAATTTTAAAAAGCACAAGCCAACTTTGAAAAGTTCTATCCTAGATGTTTTCAAAAGTACCCCGATCTTTTAAAAGCTGCAAGCACAAGCACATGATTTTTTTGATTTACCAAACACAAAATAAAGAGCTTGAGCTTTTAAAAAGTACAAGCACCTCTTCAAAAAGCTTTACCAAACCAAGCCTAAGTGAGAATTGAGTTTTGAAAGAAGAATTGATTATTGAAGTTGATTTGAGATTTTTGGATTTTGGTGAAACTGAGTTTTATGAAAAAGGAAATGGATATAACTTATTTTTAAAAGAGATGTTGATATTTGAGCTTTTGGGGTAAATGCAAGGATTGTGGTTTTATTCCACTTGCTCCATGTTGGTATTTGTTGACCCTCCGTCGTAAGATGTGGCTGGACACTTAGACTTTTCCGAATGAATCCCCTAATGTTATTGATAAATGAATATGTGTATGAGATTTGGGGATGCATGCACGGAAGGATTGTCCAAGATTTGCTACCAGTCAAGTCGGATTTGGCTGTATAACCGACGGATGAGCTTATTGGCCATAGGGCAGACATGCATTGTGACATTGTTTAGATGTGTATATTGTATTTGGTTTGTCTATATGAATATTTCTCTTTAGCTACTAATTGTTATACTTGTTGTAATTATTCTTGATTGTGTTTGAACTTTATTACTTGTGATTGTGACTGGTTGGTTCAGAACGGGGTGGTTTGAGTGGTGATTTGATTTTGTGTTGGGTTGGAGGTCGTAATTTGATTATGTTTGGACTGAAGGCTGTAATTGGATAAATTGATGGTAAATTTGGTCCTTTGGTCTGTATTAAAACCCTTTGGATATTATGTTTGATTAGTTTTTATAAATTTAAAATATAAATTTGAAGTTTTTCGGATAATTAACCGTTGGTTTTTAAAAGGAATTCTAAGACGAGCGATGATCGATAACTGCGTTTGAAAAACAGTTTTCTTTTAAATATTTTCTTATGACAATTCTTAAATCTTATACTGAGAACCTACGATGACGATGTTCTTATCTCTTACAGATTTTTCTTTTCAGGACTGACGAAGAGTTTAAGAAGTTCCTTCTTCTCATTTGGTTGTGTTGTATATTCTATATTGTATACATACTATATAATTTTTTCGCCTTTATTCTAATTTTTTTTAAGAGAGATACGAGTCATGATATGTAATATTTGTAAGTTATTTGTAATTTTGTATAAAAGACTCTTATTATTATGTATATAAATATATGTATGAAGTGTTGTGATTGATTTGTATGTATTTATGTACGTTATTAAGAAAAAATATTTCAGTTTTTTGAAGAAAAATTTATACAGTTTCGAGTTAAAGACGCCTATCTTATTATTAAATTTATGAGAATCGTCATAATATTCATGCTATTAGAATGACATAGCCAAAAGCGTGACATTCTAGTAGTAAGGGTGTTATAGCATTCTCTTCTTTTTTTTATTCTTTTTTTTTGTTAATTGTTTTGTTGTTAGATCTGTTAGACGATTTGATTTAAATTTAAAATTTCTAAATTTTATCAGACTCTAACAACAAAACAAACTAAACATAAATCTAATAAATTTGAAAATAAATATTAAATATGTGTCTGAACTTGAAAAATACTGTTGGGTTTTTTACTGTTCTGACTTAGCATCCAATGGACTTTTAAGAGTGTCGTCATTTCAACACCACTGTTTTTGAGACGAACTCTTAGTGTCTATGATCTCCATGACCGATATAGTATAATTCTTTTAATATTCAGATATTTAAATGTCATAAGATTATCATTCTATTTTTTAACTCTAAAATACTAAAAATATTCTCTTGGATACATATCATTTAAGATCGATTCTGAATTTAATTAAACTTGATCCATTAATACTCTTAATATGTAATAATATAATCTCAACATTATAATATACTCACAAATTTATAATATCTTCCATTGTTTCTAAAAACCTCAATTTCACTCTCGAATGTTTTTCCACTGCTAATGCTTAATAAAAACTCACAATGGTGCAAAATGAATAGAGAATAATATTTATAGATAATCGTCTTGGACTTTAAAATTTCGAATAATCAAAATGCAACCTGTGTTTTTCATAAACCAACCAATTAGAGATAAATTTGGTTAAAATCACAACTTGAGTTTTGTCCACAAAACCCCCCTCCCCTCAAATTTCAACTTGTTGCTTTAAAAAAATAAAAGTAAAACTTAATCTACAATTTTTAGGAGTCAAAAAAATAAAAAATAGAAAAAAAGAAAACAAAACTTAACCTGCGATTTGCAGGAATAAAAAAGATAAAAAATAAACAAAAGCAAAACTCAACATGTCCTGACATCTATATACATATTAATACTCAAAATCGTCCCTGAAAGATACCTCGATCTCCATATTAGTCCCCTAAAGACAAAGTTAATCAAAAGAGTCCCCGAAATTTACACGAGTGAATCAGGTTCGTCCTTCCGTCAGTTTGCTTGATGACATGGCTAACGTATGCTCACGTGGGACGTTAACTGCCATGCTGGCAAAGAAGAAAAACGACGCCGTTTTAAGTGAATGTCCAGATAGACATGATTCGGCATCGTTTTGTGGGCAGCATGGATTCAAAACTTTTCAGAGTGGATTCACCCTCTTCCATAACAATTATCTCCATGTTTGGCTCCAATATGAGTTGTCTCCCTCAAGCCATGCCCTAACCCCTTCACCTTGCATTCGAACGTCGCCATCCACGTTTCTTGTTGTTGGTTGAGGATCAAAGCCGAGTAGGTGTTGTTACTGAGAACAGAGGTCGTCGGCTCTGTTAGCAACATTGATTATGGAAGAAGCAATCGTGACGGTTGGAGGTAAGCATTAAAGCATTAAAATTTTTTCCTTTTTTTGAAGTTAGTTTGTAGCGTGATGACTTAGGGGTGGCGTTGTGTATGTCTCTGTCTAATTACGGATAGGGGTATGAGGAGGCTAAGGGTTTGTGTGACTATTGTTGAAATGTCAGAATGCATTGCTTTGACTGCCGTTGTGATGATATTGAGTTATGGGTCTTTCATTTCAATGAGGGTTTGTTTTCATTGTTGCATGTTTGTGTTGGGGTTAGGGTTTGTTATGTTATGATTGAGAATAGGCAGTTGCAATCTGTGTGGGCTAAGGAAGTTTTCTTTTTTCTGATTGTAGATGGAAGGTCCTCCGATGACCTTTGTGTTTCACCGTGGTGGATTGTTTAAGAAGAATACGGAAGGAGATATGGTATATGAACCCGATAATACGAAGGTGTTGATGGGGGTTGAAGGAGACACGCTTGACGTCTTCTACGTAAAGGGTTATTATAGGGAGTTGGGTTATATTGAAGCTGGCAACTGTTGGTGGAAAGATCCTGGAGTTTTTCTCTCATCAGGGTTGAGAAGGTTAGTCACAGACACAGACTTGGTTGCCATGTGCAAGGATTGCAGGAGAAACCACAATCTAATCAACATATACCTGAGAATTGTATTTCTTAACCTTGTATAGTAGAGGACATTGCGGAGGAAGTAGTGAATGTGGAAGCAGAAAGGCTGAAACAGGGGAAGTATTTCGAAGCTAAGAAGTGCAGTTCCCAACCTGTGAAGAAACTCACAATAATGGATGTTGATTCCAACAAGCAAATCTCTCACCCCAACAGAGCAACCTCACAGCCCAAGTCACAACCTAATCCAACAATGAAGCCCATATCTGAGCCCAACCAACCAAAGGTGAAGCCCATGTCTCAGTCCAATAAACCAACCCACCAGCCCACGAAGACAATATCTCAGTCCAAAAAGACAACAGTTCAGCCCATGAAGCTTGTTCCTCAGGCCAAGAAGACCAGTTATCAGGCCAAATCAGTCCCACCTCAATCAAATTCATTATCAGAGGCAGCCAATAACTCACAAGGGGCAAAGGAGAAACAAAGTAGCAGTGGTTGCAGAGTCACAAGATCTGGAAGACAAGTGAAGGAAGCTCCCCTCCAGGAAGATGACACTGATTCTCATGACTCTTATGAGAGTACTGAAGATGAACTGTATTAGGGTTACTTGTTTTTTGAACTATTTTGCAAATGTTAAGGTAGCTTATGTTTTCAACTTTTTGCTACCAGATTTAGATGATAGTGATGGTGCCTCAGATGCTGACTCTTGGCATTCAGAGGATTCTGATAAGGTGTTGGAGTCTGATGAAGAATCACCAGCTGTATACCCTCAGTTCAATGAGAAAACAAAGTTTGGGCAGTTAAATTTGAGGTCAGTATGGTATTTAAATCCAAGTCTGAATTTATGCAAGCAACTAGGGATTATACAATCCAGTGGGGTAGAAATATTTTGTTTTCAAAAAATGATAAGGTTAGAGTTAGGGCTGTCTGTAAGTCTGAAGATTGTCCATGGGTAGTTTACTGTGCATGTAATAAACAAGATGGATCTTGGCAAATTAAGACACTAGTAGATAGTCACACTTGTCCAAGAAGGAGGAAAAACAGAGCTCCAACCCAAACCTGGACCCTGAGTAAACTAGTACCTAAGCTTAGAAAACACCCCACCATGAAGCATCGAGAGGTTTACGACTGGTTTGTTAGAAAGTGCAACGTCTATCTGAATAGCACATGTATTACAAGAGCTTTGAAAGCCGCTAGGAAAATAGTGGAAGGTGATGAGATAGCTCAATATGGGATGGTGTGGGACTATGCCAATGAGTTGCTGACTAGTAACCCAGGCTCGACAATTCAAGTATCTGTTATCCCCATGCCTGACAGTCCTCCCTTGATTGATCGCTTCTATGTTTGTCTTGATGCCTGCAAGAGGGGGTTTAAGGCAAGTTGCAGACCCTTTATTGGTCTTGATGGAGCGTTTCTGAAGACACTGCATGGGGGACAAATTTTAACAGCTTGTGGACAGGATGCTAACAATCACATGTTTGTGATTGCTTATGCCATAGTTAGTGTTGAAAATAAAGACAATTGGAAGTGGTTCCTTGAGTTATTGCATAATGACCTGGGAGACTACAGAGAGAACAAATGGTGCTTCATTTCAGACATGCAGAAGGTGAGCATTTTATTGACTTACGACTAGGAATTCGTAGGACTATTTTGATTTAATGAAGTTACATTGAGGGATGAATTTGATTTAATGAAGTTATTGTAGGGACGAATTTGATTTGACATCTTGTCGTGTCTGTTTTAACTTGCAGGGTTTAATACCAGCTATTCAGGAAGTGTTTCCCAGGGTACACCATCGATTCTGCATCTAGCATTTATGGCGCAATTTCTCGAAACAATGGTCAAGCACTGAACTGAAAGATACGGTTTGGGAATGTGCTCGGTCTAGGACAACAGTTGAATTCAATCGAAACATGAACATAGTGAAGGTAATTAACCAAAAGGCCTGGGAATATCTCGACAAATGGCCTAAAGATGCATGGACAAAGGCCCACTTTAGTGAACTGCCAAAGGTGGATAACATCTGCAACAATGCTTGAGAGTCTTTCAACGCAAAAATCAAGCATGACAGGGGCAAGCCAATTCTGACATTAGCTGAGGAAGTTAGAAGAATCATCATGAAAAGTTTTGTTGACAATCGAAAGAAGCTAGAGAACTATCAAGGGATTCTCCCCCCTGTTCAGCAGAGTAGACTTGAAGCAATGACAACGTTGTCTAGCCATTGGGCTCCTCAGTGGTCTGGTGATGAAAAAGAAGAACTGTATGAAGTTCATGGCTGGCCAACGAATATGGTGGTTGACCTGGGAAAGCACACATGCAGCTGTCGCTTTTGGAAACTCACAGGTAACAAATTCAACATTTACTTATTGTCATCTAATTTTATGCACGATCTTCAATTAATGATTGATTTGTCTTTGTAAGGGATGTCGTGTATGCACGCAATCTCGGCTATACAGGATAAGAATGACAAACGTGCTGAAGACTATTGTCACGACTGGTTGAAGATGGAAGCATACAGGAAGATTTATTGCTTCAATGTGAATCCAGTGAAAGGTCAGGATCTGTGGGAAAAAACTCCACACCCAGCTCCCGTCCCACCACCATTTAAGGCAAAGCCTGGAAGGCCAACGAAGAAAAGGAGAAGGGACAAAGAGGAACAACCTATTGGGTCAAAAACAAAGATGAAGAGGAAGTATAACCCTATCAGATGCATGTATTGCAGTGAGATAGGACACAACAAGCGAAGCTGTGCAAAGAAGAAAGCCACTGAAGCTGAGGAGCATGCTAGGCAGCTGCAGCTGCAACTAGCTGTGGTTGCCCCTGCTGTAGAAGGGGCTGACCCTGAAGCAAGCACTCTCCCAGCTGAACCTAATCCAGCTCTAGCAGATATAGCTCTATCACCAACACAGACTCCAACAGTAATTGATATTAGCCAGTCTGAAAGCATACCACCAACCCAAGAAACACAACAGGTAATCTGCCATATATGATTTATTTTAAACATTTGTTATTTCTTTTAAACCTATCTCATTTCTTTTATAAGCTAAATCTAAATCTAGATCTACCATTAAATTATGTAGGAACAAGTCACAGCTAGGCCATCCAAGTTAAAGGTCATTAAAAGGAAAGCCAGACTTCAGTCCTCTCCTAAACCTACTGTAGCCGCACAAGTCGCTATCTCTGCTGACACAATCAAGGGGACTAGTTCAGCCACTGCTAAAAAACTGGCCGAATTTATGACCTTCATTCCTACTCCAGGCTTCAAGCCCCCAAGAAAGACTGATAAATGACTTTGATTGGTGTTGAAATGTATTCTGGTTGAATTTATTTTTGTGTCAGGATAATTTATGTTATTTTGCACAGGGCAATTGAAGTTTCATTATCTACATTTTGGTCTTCTATGTAACTGAAAGTTCTACTATGCCCTTTTATTTTGGTCTAGGATACTCATGTAAAAGCTTATGACTTTGATGTGGTTTGTATCCTCATGTTAAACCTTTTTATTTTGGTCCTTAAGACAATGTGACATGTAGCCTTCTATGGCAACTCAATGTTTAAGAGTACTTTGACTACTCAATGTTTAAGAGTTCCTTGACTACTGATTATGTCCATTCCTTACTACATCTTACTTTAATAGTGATCAGAATTGGTTTGGAACCTTTGAATTGGATTGTGTTGTCTTCATCTAAAAAAACCAAATGCAACATCTATTCTCATTCAATAGATTCATCTCATTATACCATTACATATCAACAGAATTTGCTTTACTTGGAACGAGATAACAAACTACAAACGATCACATTAGTACAACTACCACAAATAGAAAAACTATTAACATTTTCAATGCTTTTACTTCAGCTTCCAAGCTGCCTAGTCTCCATGCCACCTTCAACCTCCATTCATCACAGTCACTATCAACCTGCAGCTCAGCCCCATAATCTTTCTTTCTTCCACCTTCGCCCACCCCTTCATACTCATCATCCTTAACCCACTTAAAGTAGTTGTAGTGACTGCCCTTCTGCAAATTCAAAAATCAAAATAAAAAATTAAACAAAACCCCAAAACACAAAACAACATGGAAAACCCTTAACTTCTTACACAACACTCACCCGGTACCTTAGACATGCAAGGAATAGTCTATCTGGGTTTTCTGCTGTCCCAGATTTTCTTATCGCAGCCTTCAACCCACAGAAACATGATTCCTCATGGGTTTTCCTCCTGGTTCGGATTGAGGCCCTCGAACCATTACTGCCGTTCGACAAAAACGACACACCACCACCATGGCCTCCATTTTCTGCCTCCATCGTCGCCCCAAACCAGCAATTTCAACACGATCCCACGCATATGGTCCTCTGATTGCTGAAGGCGACCTATTTATCGTGGAAATTAGGATTAGGTTTCAAACACTTAGGGACTTATTTGAACTGTTTTGCCAAACTTACCTTGTCAGCAATAGGTTATGACAGCTTGGCCTCTTCCACGTGGGAAGCTAACGACACACGTCAGCAGACGTTATCCAGATCACCAAGGGAGTTAATGGAAGGACAAACGTGATTCACTCGTGTAACTTTCGAAGACTCTTTTGATTAACTTTATCTTTCAGGGACTAATATGGAGATCGATGTATCTTTCAGGGACAAATTTGATATTTAACTCATACTATTATCTTATATCTTATACAGATCATTTTAACATGTATAACTAATTTATTTTCCATATGTAAAAGAAAAAGCTTCAGAGGTGCAATTAATTCAATCGAGTTTAATTAGAATAGCATATTTTTAATAAAATAGTATATTTAATTTTTATATTTATACAAAATTTATGATATTATATGTAGTAAGTTATAAAACAATAAAAAATAATTATAAAAAATTAAATAATAACTATATAAAACCAATGCCATGAAGACATGTTCCTAAGATTATGTTTAATCTGAAAATAGAACAAGACAATATATTGAAAAAAAAATAAAACATATAGAAACACAAATTATAAAAGTTTAATTTATTTTTATTTTTGGTTAACAAATTTAAAATAAAAATATAATTATAAAAAATAACAAAATAAAAAAATAAAATAAAAAATAAGTTGTGCTTCACTGTATTTTTTTTGTCAAGATGAACGCAAAATATATTAATTCATTATTTTTGGATATAATATCTCTATCCACATCGTATCTATCAAATACAGTTTTATATCTCTGTGTCTTACTCTTAGTGTTCCGTAAACAAACACAGCCTAAGTAAGTTGTTCGGTCTTCTAATTTGAAAATAATGTTGAAAGAAAATTTTATTGTGATCATTTTAGAAACTCAATTAGAAATAATTTAGTTATTAAAGAATAATATCTTAAAGTTTATATAGTTGAGAAAAATAATTTTTAAAGATATAATGGACAAATAAATCTTTCAAAGATTTTAAAACATAGCAAAAATAACAACAAATTATTTTTTATAAATAATAAATAATTTTTGTATTTGACAAATGACTTGTTAATTTGATCATAATTTTTAAAAAATATTTAAATAACTATTTA
This sequence comes from Arachis hypogaea, assembly GCF_003086295.3. NCBI lineage: Eukaryota > Viridiplantae > Streptophyta > Magnoliopsida > Fabales > Fabaceae > Arachis > Arachis hypogaea. The sequence goes on along the minus strand of NC_092045.1, from coordinate 109,768,771 downwards.
AAAAAATACATACAATAAATAAAAGTAAAATATGATCTTTAAATACCTTTTTCAGTTTTTAAAAGTTCTCGGTCATTTACCAAAAAAAAATTCCAAAGTTTTCACCTAGGTTTAAAAAGCAACAAATTCTATAGATAAAAATGTCCTAAACCCTAACTTTCTAATAGTATTTGTAAAAAATTGGATCAAAATTTTATCTCTTTTTTTTTTTTCGATGAATTGGGTAATCTTTAATGTTAGGTTACACACTCACACACACTAACCTAGTCACCAACCAATGTTAGGATTCAAACTTGTGTGGCTTTGGTTTGAGACTTTGAGGCAAATACTTTTGCCACTGAATCACATGCCTCAGCCAAAATTTTATCTCTTAACTTCTTATAGTTTTGTTTTTCGGACTTGTGATTTGTTTTGTTAATAATATGAAGCTTTTTTGGGTCGAGGAATATAAAATTTTATACCGTATTTTACGAAGAAAACTTAAAAGTACAAAGCCCACACTATTAGGCGCAAGCAATAATAAACACTATCTTATTGACAAAAACAAAACGGGAATCTCACACCCGAAGGATATTGCAAAGACAATAACACTTATTAAAAAGCCCAATTTGTTTTGAACATCAATTAATTGAAATTATCTATGACCTTTTGAAAAAAAAAAATTATCTATGACCAAAAAAAAATATTGAAATTATCTATGTTACATATGCAGTAACAATTAACCATAAAATTAGTATCTTATAATATATAATATATAATATATATTAAAAATATAAAATACATATTAAAAATAAATTAAAAATATATATTAATATATAAATAAATAATAACTGATTTAGTAACTAATGTTTTGTGTACATATATTATTTTTCTAAAATTTGAAAATAAAAGAAATTATAAGGTGACACAAGCAAAATAAATTGTCAAAATTAAAATGAGAAGAAAAGAAGATTAAGAATAAATAGTAAATAATTTGAATTTAAAATTCAAAAGCTATGACACAAGTGTTTGAATTTAAAAAAATTACTTAAGATTCTCAAATTCAATTTTTTTTAGTATGATTGAGAAAAAAGTTACATAATTAACTGTTCTAATGATCATTTATTCTTTTTAAAAAGAAAAAAACTTACATAAAAATCATAAAAAATTTTCCACAAAAATGAAAATTTAAAAAGCGATGCATATCATTTTATAGTTCAACAAAATTAATCAATTTTTATTTTACAAAATAAAATATATTTTTTATCCTTTAAATTTAATAAAAATTTTAAAAATATTTTTAAATTTTTTTATTTGCATCATATTTATTATTGGCAACTAAATTTTAAAAAAATTTAAATATTCACCCCTTGAAAGAAAAAGCAAACAATTTTGTAGCTACAGTTAACCCACCGGCGTGTGTTCCCGTCGCTTCGTCAGGTTAGCTTGCACCGCAATCTTGACAAAACCACCCACAACAAGGAGAATTCCGTAACTTCACCGTTAGCTCTGTTCTCACCCGCATATAAACCAAATCCACTTAGCTAGATACTCCAAAATCATTTTCCCAAACCGGCTCAATTTCCCCGCCAATCGCTTCCCGAATTCTCTTCCCAATCTAACCCTCTCAAGTCTCAAGGCTCACCACTTAGGGTTCACACACTCTTAAGCTTCTACTTCTCTTCACTCTTCACTCAAACCCTAATTCCTTTCAATTTTCCCCAAATTCTACCATTCACCAACCGTATTCGTCACTCCATGCCCTCCCAGAGCTGAGCTGTACCATTTCATGAGTTTTCCAGACACTTCCGGCGCCGCCACCGCCGTGGTGGCGGTCGCATCGTCCGGCCGCCGCGGCATCGGACTTTCGAACACTATCCACTCCGAGGTCGCTCCCTGCCTGCCGCTGCCTTCTCTTCCGGTGTTCTGCGGCTCCTCCGATCGGGACCTCCGCCTAGTTGACTCGCCAGCGATGCTGAACCGTGTCGACGTGCTCGCACAGGCTGGAAAGATCGCTGAGCTGCTCCAGCACACCGATGTGTCGTACTTGTAAGCATTCTTTATTCAGTTTTTGTTCTGCATTATATGCTATCGCTGAGATTGATATTTGAGCTTTGAAGTGGTAGGGAAATGCTATATTAGGTACTGATTTCACGGGGAATATTCGGTGCTTTTGTTTTTTGAATTTGGAATTTGCGAGATGAAGTTAGACGCGCGTGAATTTCCATGCGATTTACTGTAGCCTATGCGATGAATTGTGACTTTTGGTGCTGTACGAGTTTGGCACCTATGTAGTTGAAGTTGTTTAGTTTAAGGCATTCTTGCTGAAGTTTGCAGGTTTATATCACAGGAATATTAGTATTGGACTTAGATTTTGATTGATGCTATTGTTGTTGGTTTGAGTAGAGTTTAATGCTTTACAACTGTTGATTGGTTATTATTATTGTTGTTATTATTTAAACTTCATGGATAGAATATTAGTGAAGAGATAACTGCTTTATGAGCAGTGTGTATTAGTTTATCGTGTTGATTTATGATTAGGCAAATAACTGATATTTAGTTCAGTTATTTTCATGTGTTCATATTAATGTTGTTTTGTTGCTGTTGTGGTCAATTTTGGTTCTGTTACTATTTTTGATGAATTTAATCTAATTTTTATCTATTGTGTTGTGTTTTATATAGAAACTTAAGAGATGATAACGGCAGTGGTTCATATATGTACATTGAGCCATTGGAACTCCATGATGAGGTTCTCAGGTGCAATCCTGAAGCATTTGAATACAGTACCACAGGTAAACACAGTACATGGTTTTCCTTGTGAATGTTACCTTTCCGGATCTATTCCAATCTCATAGGCTTGTTGCTGCTCATTATACTACAATGATTTAAGAGGCTGAGATTTAGGACAGAGTGAAACTGTCCTACATTAAAGACGTTTTTATTTAATGCTCATGAGTCATGAGTTACTGTCAGTTATAACTTTCAAGAGGTTCAACATCACTTGCTAGTTGGTATAGACGTTTATTTTTTTTTGGACATAGCATTGTACTCTGGTCTGTGTAGATGTACAGCATCTTGACTTGGTCTCAATCCCAGTTCAATGGCAGCTTAGCTTCGTGTGTGAAAATGCAATGTACATAAGCAATGTTATTCTTTGGTAAAACTAGAGCTTCGGTTTTTCAAACTAGTCTTGTAATCATGTATCCAGCCAGAGCTTATCTTTGCCTGTGGTTATAATTTTCATTACAAAATTTGATGGTGCTCTGCTTATTGTTTATTGTATTGTTCAAGTTTCTCAGGTCCTGTCAAGGAGCAGATCTCTGGTCGTGCGGTGGGTGAGAAGAAGCTCCGTGAGTCGAGTCTTCCTGGCATAAATCAAACTAAAGAAGACTACAATGCAACCCCTAATCGTCAACATGACCATTTTTCTTCAAATGTATGGATGCAGTTGCTTTGTGCATTTGTTTAGATTTCTATGGTTTGCTGATTCTCAAAATGTTTTGGCAGGACATTTCAACGTTATCTTCCAAAAAATCAAAAGTAAGGAAGAAAGGAGGCGATGGAATTTCTGTAGGGCCCAGTTCTGCCGAGCTTCAAGGTGCTATGGATGATTCCTACGTGTTAATGTTATTTGTGCTCTGTATGTGTATATATGTATGAGTTTTGTATGATCATTTTTATGCGTCTAAACGACTGGTAACTTGTATCATTTTAGATGCAACCATTGGAAGGTTTTGTGAGTTTTTGGAAGACTTATGCAGCAAAGCTGAAGTTCAGACTGATGATCGAGATGAAGCAGAATGGCTGCCATTGTCACTTTCAGATCTTAGATTGCTTGTTAATGAAATAATGTCTATACATGAGAAGAAACTAATGCATATTGTTCCTGTTGAAGTCCTTGTGAGGATACTGAATGTTCTAGATCATCAAATACATAGGGCAGAAGGCCTGTCAATTGAGGATTGTGATAATGTAAGTTACTTATCAACTACTTCATATGCTGAATTTTCATCTTGGAAGTAGCTGACTTAAGAGCTCAATTTTTCTCGGTAAAAATTATTCAAAATCTGACTTGTACACAGTATTGTACTTGGTACTTATCAGAAGTTTGTAACGAAGTAGCTTCTTAAGTATATAGATCAAGCTTCTAAGGTTATGAGCTACAGAGATATGTGGCAAAAGCAGATTGATTAAACAAAGCGTGATACAATAGTTTGGCTTAATCTTAAAAGGGATTGGCAATAATAATACAATGGTAAAATACTAGAGACATGAAACATGCCTGAAGACAACAGTAGTGAGATAATATGTTATCCATAATGAGATTCCTCAAGCAGCAAGACTTCTGATTATTAGGTTTAGGCTTAATCTTAAAGGGATTGGCAATAATAATACAATGGTAAAACACTAAGATGCATGAAACATTTGCCAAAGACAGCCGTACTGAGATAATATGTTATCCATAGTGAGATTCCTCAAGCATCAAGACTTCAGATTATTAGGTCGCTATCACTTCGTTGTTTTTAGATTTTTCCAGTCTAGTAAAATGTAGTTATATATAGTCTCATAGGCTGTAAGGATCGAGGTTGTTTTTATATCACTGCCTAATATGATTATTCATGCAGAACTTTTGCTCTTGAAACATGGTCATCTCATTTTTAAATTTTCTCTGAAATTGAACTTTATTTTTAAAGAATCTGGCAACATGGATTGAATCCTCGAGTCTTGACCTGGTAGAATTGTCTCTAATGCTATGTCAAAGACCAAAATGACATGAAAAATTCGTAGATTTCGGTTCTCGTGTTTCCTCTAATTTCTACATACATTTGACTTTGGTTGGTGAAGTCTAATATTTTTAAGACTCATGGTCATTTGACTGAGGTTTTCTTTATTGTGGAATAAGTCATTTATATAAAATTGTTTTAATTTCTCTAGTGATTCCATTACTGTCTTTTCCAATTGATGTTTGATGGTACCATTCATATTTGCTACATTACATATGCTTCAAGATTTTATGACCCCCCCCCCCCTCCTTCTTCAATTTCCTTTGCTCTTTTAATCTGCTGCTTCCTGCATGCTTTTTAATCAATGGAGAACTCAGATGAATGTTTACTGTGGCTTATTTCCTCATGTTTTTATCAATTCTTGTAGAATAATTTGAAATGCATCATTACCTGTTATGGAACTTGTTCGATTGTTAGGATTTTGTGAGTGTGAAAGGACATGTTATTGGAGAGGAAAAAAGAACAAGTAGAAAGTAGGACTAGACGTTAGGAAGGAAAATATCAGCAACAATAACACTTAACTTTTTTTTTTTGAAAGAAGAATTTCATTAAGACAAAGGGACGAATAATACAAGATAGGGAATAAGAGTTCCTCTATGCAAGAGTAAAACAGAACCAAAAGGGTTATATGTAAAGCAGTTTTTCAATTTCTAAACATGTATGAGGGAAAGTTCTCTATGTTGTACTAATGGGAGTCTGCTTTGAGGAGCTATAGTCAGAGCATGCTACTACACCCATGGATGTAATAACCTAATGCTGAGCTGGCATGGAGAACTTGGGAGAAGGGGAATTCCATTGTGCCATTTTGGGAAATGAGAGATGCTAATGATTGAACAAGTTTTTATCAATTATTGTGTTTGGAATGTTTGAAAAATGCTATTTATATTACCTGGAAATTTTGTATTTAACTCCAACTAACCTGTGCTATTGCTAGACAACGTTTTATCCTCCATGCATCCTCCAAATCTCTGGAGTTTGTTTACAAGAATAGCTTAGAATTGGTTATCTAGAAAAGGGAAAAAGGAAAAAGAATGTCTCCCAACTTGCAGGACACATAAATTGGTCAATTGAAAGAAAAATAAATAAAATGAAGATATTAGGGGAAAAGATAACAAAATTTAATTAGCAACTTTCAGGAAAGAATGTGGATTAGCTAATTGGAAGTTTGATTTTTGATTGAGTTCAATGATGTTGTTTTGATCCATTTGTTCCTGACCTTAATTATTGGGATCCATTTTAAGTAATGTACAGTGATCTCATATTCTTGATTGTCTTATGTTAATCATTGTTGTCACAACCATGTTGTTCTGTGTTTCAGTCAGACTCGGAACTAATTTCATCTATTTTGATCGCATTGGAGTCCATTCATGCTGCACTAGCTGTGATGGCTCACACTGAGATGCCGAAGCAAATTTATAAAGAAGAGGTGTGTTGATTTAGCAAGTTTCAAACAATTGTTATTTTTGATAACTAGAATTTTATAAGAACCCTCCTTAGGTTGAAGCTAGTATATACAGAACGGGCCCCCAGCAGGATAAAAGTGTTGTTATATATTATGGAATCTGTAATTTTTCTTGTGATGATGATGTGCGAAATGTTAGTTCCTTCTGATTATTGATTCTTAATGTGCAATATGAGTTGGTCTGAGAGCATGATTGGGAACCATGAAAAATGTTTCTTTAAAGAAAAAGTCTTTTACCTAAAAATAATCAAGTTTGCATAAAACTGAAAATAGAATATAATCAAAACTAATTTAGTTAAGCTAAACATAGCTTATAAGAAAAAGTTGATTATTTGAAAATTTTAATAATTTTTGCCTATTTGACTTCAAGTATTAAATAGTAAATAATATAAATAATCATTCCATACCCATTTTGGTAATTATACCTTATAAAAAATAATATAAACAATAATTTCATATACCATTTAGAAAATAGCTGTTTTCATACATTCCAAACACACAAGATTATCTTTAAGTCACTTTTTAACGAAGTATCTAAATATAAATTGATTGTTAGACGATCACTTTAAAAAGCGATTATACAAATAAGTGATTATTGAAATAAGTTAAGTTTTTTAATGTTCCAAAACACATCCTAAATGTAATCTATGCCTGTCAGATCATTGAGAGAATTTTGGAGTTTTCCAGGCGTCAAATAATGGATGTTATGTGTGCAAGTGATCCATCGTATCGTGCGTTACACAGACCTAGTGAAAACACTGCATGTGAAGGTTAGTCTTTTTTTCCTTTTTCTTCTGGTTTTTCTTCTTAATAAAGTATTTATTTGCTTTCATGACTGTGCATTTTGGAGAATGGAGATGCTACTGGAAATGCAAGACTTCTTATAAAATTGCATTTTTGACTGTATAGCATATCTGTAGTTAATGATGCATTATAATTCATTTGAAGAATCCTTTGACTGTTGTCCATTGGGCAAGGGAGAGATTAGAAAGAAGTTTTTCTTCTATGTGGTTTGATATTGATACAGCTAATTGTTATGTTCTCCAGTTGATGATTATTATGAAGAAAATGATGCAGAATTTGGTTCGGCAAGCAAGAAACGTCGTACCAGCAAGAGTACAAAGATGAGGAAATCAACATCAAACAGGTGCTACTATTATTATTATTATTATTATTATTATTATTATTATTATTATTATTATTATCATTTAACTTCTTCAATTGGATTGATCTCACATTAGATTTGATAATATACTTTTCTTATTATTATAACTCTGGTCTTCACTTTATTAGGGTTTCTTCTGCTGTGAATACTATCCTTCAGAAATTATGCACTGTTCTTGGATTGCTGAAGGATTTGTTGTTAATTGAGAGGTTATCAGATAGTTGCATTCTTCAACTTGTAAAAACAAGCATTACAACATTCATGGTTGAGAATATCCAGCTTTTGCAGCTGAAGGCAATTGGTTTACTTAGCGCGGTACTGATATTTGTCTTCTATCTTTAAGAGGTTTTCCAATGTTGGCTTCCATGCTTATTTCAGCAACTAATTTTAAAAATCGCTTTTACAACATGATGGCACAGATATTCTATTTATACACACAACATCGCACATATGTGATAGATGAAGTGCTTCAGCTTCTTTGGAAATTACCATATTCAAAACGAGCTATAAGAGCCTACCACATACGCGAGGAAGAGCAAAGACAGATCCAGATGGTTACCGCTTTGCTGATTCAGTTAATTCACTGTAGTGCTAACCTTCCAGATGCTTTAAGACAAGCATCAAGTGGTAATGCTGTGTTGGAAGTCTCGGTTGACCCTAATGATCCAACTAAAGGCCATGAAGCCACAACAGAAGCTTGCTGTCTATTCTGGAGCCGTGTACTTCAGCGGTTTGCAAGTGTGAAGACCCAGGATGCTTCAGAGCTGAAATCCATAATGGAGAATCTTGTTACTGATTTACTCACAACTTTAAATTTGCCCGAGTATCCTGCTTCAGCTCCCATTTTGGAGGTAGCTCTGTGTGTGTGTGTGTGTGTGTGTGTGTGTGTATCTGGATGTATTACTACTGATTTGCTAAATATATCAGATTAGTTTACATTGAGAATTGTTTCAGGTTCTCTGTGTCCTACTACTTCAGAATGCTGGGCCGAAATCTAAGGATGTCTCTGCACGTTCCATGGCTATTGATATTCTTGGTACAATTGCTGCAAGGTTGAAGCGTGATGCTTTGGTTTGTAGCCAGGAGAAGTTCTGGATACTTCAGGATTTACATGGTCAGGATAGTGCTAATCAGCAATATCCAAAAGATTCTTGTTGTGTCTGTATGGATGGCAGTACCGACAATTTATTGATATGCCATGGCTGCCAGAGACCCTTCCACACTGACTGCCTGGGTATTAAAGAACATGAAGTTTCCAACTGGAACTGGTACTGTCAGACATGCATCTGTCATAAGCAACTGCTTGTATTACAGTCATATTGCAATTCCCGGTGTAAGGATGACGTGACAAAGAAACGTAATGCGTCAAAAGATTCTGAAATTTCAAAGCATGAAATTGTTCAACAGTTGCTCTTGAATTACCTTCAAGATGTCACTTCTGCTGATGATATCCATCTGTTCGTTTGCTGGTTTGTACTTGACAGTTCTCCTAATTGACATATTTGAGTTTTATGCAAGCAATGGTAATTCATGTGCATGATGTGCAGGTTTTATCTCTGCCTGTGGTACAAAGATGATCCTAATTGTCAGCGAAAGCCTATATACCACCTTGCTAGAATGAAATCAAGAATCATTGTACGGGACTCTAGTACCATCTCATCCACGTTGACGAGGGATTCAATTAAGAAGATTACTTTAATTTTGGGTCAAAACAGTTCATTTTGTCGAGGGTTTGATAAGATTCTTCACGTGCTTCTGGTTAGTTGATATTCTCCATTTGCATGATTTTCCAAATGAACTGTAATTCATTGTGTTTAATTATTTTTTTTTCTGTTATGTATCCAGGCAAGCCTAAGGGAGAACTCTCCAGTTATCAGGGCTAAGGCTTTACGAGCTGTAAGTCTAGTCAATTTCTAAAAATATACTGCTCTTTTGTGAAAAAGAGTTTGCTTTTTATTGTTTCCTGGCATTTAATTAATTTTTTCTTTCATCTCATATAACGAGCAGGTTAGTATCATTGTAGAGGCTGATCCAGAGGTATTGGGTGATAAACGAGTACAGTCAGCTGTTGAAGGAAGGTTTTGTGACTCTGCAATTTCTGTTAGAGAAGCAGCATTGGAACTTGTCGGCAGGCACATTGCTTCACATCCAGATGTGGGTTTTAAGGTATGTGTCAATGGACTTTTCCTTAATGGTTACAGTTAAAACTGATCTTGCTTTATTATTTTGTTATGAGGACACCTGTAGCCTATATTTTTTTTCTTCCCATCATATTTGGGTTGATGAAGTGTTACAAATTTTAACCAATTTTCTTTCCTGTGTTGTGTAGTATTTTGAAAAGATCGCTGAGAGAATCAAGGATACTGGAGTTAGTGTTCGAAAACGAGCAATAAAACTTATTCGAGACATGTGCAGTTCAAATGTCAACTTCTCTGGCTATACTAGGGCTTGCACAGAAATAATTTCACGCATTAGTGATGATGAGTCAAGTATCCAGGTATTTGCAGTTGCTGCTCGAGTCTTTTTGAGACAAGGCACTAGTATTGTAATTACTTTGTACCTATTTGTCAGCATGGTAATTTATTTATTGAAGTAAGGTAATGTTAGGTTTGTAGGTTTTTCCCCAACATGTTCCTATTAAGCATAAATTTTGATCTATTTTTTAGGATAAAGTATTGTTTTAGTCTCTAACTTTTCAACGAAGTTCTAATTTTTCCTAAGGTTTAAAATGTTCTATTTTTATTCCAAACATATTATTTCATCCTATTTTGGTCTTCTGGTCAAAATTAAAATTTTTTCTTCTAAAAATACCTTTTCCTCTATTATGATTTTCTTCTAAGTAGCAACGAAAGTCATAATTGTAGTGGTTATAGTGGTAGTTGTAGTGATTTGAGAGTGAAAGTAGCAGAAGAATAAGAAAAGTAAGAAGATAATAAATAATAAGAGAAAAAGGGTATATTTAGAAGAAAACGTTTTAATTTTGACCGAAGGATAAAATAGAATGAAATGAAACATTTGGGACAAAAAAAGAACATTTTAAACATTAGGGACGAAGTTGGGACTTAACCATAGGGATTAAAATAATATTTTACCCTTTATATTATTTAAGAAGGATATTAATGGGTAGTTACCTCCTCCTGTATAAATTAGTCACTCATGTTGGAGCCTGCTCTTATTTGTTGCTGTGTCATATGATAGAGTATCTCTATTTATTGTCAATGACTTGAACCTCTTCTGCTGTTTAAGATCTTCCCTTTATCATGCTTTTCATTTGCAGGACCTTGTTTGCAAAACGTTTCATGAGTTCTGGTTTGAGGAGCCTTATGGTTCACAAACTCAGGTCTTTGGAGATGGTAGTACTGTTCCACTCGAGGTGGCTAAGAAAACAGAGCAAATTGTTGAAATGCTCAGGAGAATGCCCAACAATCAACTTCTTGTAACTGTAATAAAGCGCAACTTATCACTTGATTTTTTGCCCCAAGCTGCAAAAGCTGTTGGTGTCAACCCTGTGTCCCTTGCTACAGTGCGTAAGCGCTGTGAGTTAATGTGCAAATGCTTGCTGGAGAAGATATTGCAGGTATGTCGGTGTCTTGATGGTGCGTCTAACATATGTTGGCCTATGTTGATATGGAAGTAATGGAATTTATGTTGACGATCAGGTTGAGGAAATTAATAGCAATGAAGTGGAGGTGCATGCTCTACCATATGTGCTGGCCTTGCATGCATTTTGTCTTGTGGACCCAACTCTCTGTGCACCTGCTTCAAACCCATCCCAGTTTGTTGTTACTTTGCAGCCATATCTTAAAACGCAGGTTAGTACTATCTTCTTCACTTTACTTATTGGTGGAGTCAAGTGTTACTTGGATTCATTTCTCTTGGATTGGGTCAATTACTATTGTGTATATATTGGATAGCAATTTAACTAAACCACCCAGCATTATCATGTCTGTTATTGGGGTAGCTGTTTCAGAATTTGCAGGGCTTATGTACTTATTCGTAATACTCCTCCGTGATCCATAGTAGTCACTGCTAAATTGCGATGTGTCTCAGGAATCCACTATTTGACCATGATTTCAACTGATCTTTAAACTAGGGCCCCTTGTTTCAAGTTTACTGCTGTTCCTTCATTTTCCTAAAATAGAGAAACTGATCACAACTGTTTTGTGAATCCATCCCACTTGTTTCACAAAGGTATCTCAGGATTCTCTGTTCACAATAGCTATTTTGTTTGGCAGCAGTTTTTGAGCTTTGAGTCCTCACAAAAATGCTGTACTTCAGTGTTCTGTCTGAGGTTGTTCAAGCTTTTCTAGCCAAGTTCATCCATGTTTCCTGGCTTCTCCAGCCTTTAAGATCATCATGTATTCCAGCCAGTAACTATGTCATCATCACTATTGTCAACTTATTGTTGATGTTGTATTTATATGATGGTGCTATAAGTGCTAGAACTTCAAAGTATTAGGTGGCGCCAATTGGGATGCTGTATGTGGTTAACAGCTGTGATGTACAGACACTATTTGTATATGTATCTTATATTTGTTTTCAAAATATTAAAAATCTATGGGCCAGGTTGTTTATTGGATCCATTTCTTTATCTTTCTGGTCTTCAGGTTGACAATCGCATGGTTGCACAGCTAGTTGAGAGTATAATCTTTGTAATTGATGCTGTGTTGCCCTTACTTCGGAAGTTACCTCCAAATATTGTTGAGGAGCTAGAGCAAGATTTGAAACATATGATTGTCCGGCATTCTTTCTTGACAGTAGTCCATGCTTGTATCAAGTACGTTTGATGGACTCTGAAACTTATAAATGTGAAACATAGTTTCAAAATATTTTGATTTTGATGTATTAAATTGGTATATTTGAGTAGCTTTCTTATGCAGTAATACCTGTGCATACATGTAACTCTGGTGAAAAAAAATTAGTGCATGACATTTTTTGGGAATGATCGTACTGTTTATGTAGCTAAAACATCTAATGAGAAAAGGCTTTCTGGTTTTTTTGTTTAAAGAAGAGTTTGCTGCAAAGATCTTATTTCAGTTTGCTTAACAGGTGCCTCTGCTCTGTAAGCAACATAGGCAGTAAAGGGGCTGCTGTGGTGGAGCATCTTATTCAGGTCTTCTACAAATGTTTGGACAATAAGCAGGTTTGTTGCAGAATCATGTTGACATATCATCTTTTAGTTAATTGGGTTTATGGGCATGCAAGTTCATGAAGGCTAGTTTCACGAGCTTCAAGTGTACAATTTCTGTTGGACACATATGCTCTTCATTTGAGATACCTTCTCTGCAGGTGTAATGTTAAGTTGATCCTATTCCTATTTCCTCCTGGCCTGAATGGGTATATGATAATCACTAAAGTTGGTGTGTTTTTGTGCCATGGCTTGTTCGCACTATATACTTATCATTGTTTTATTAATTGATTATTATCTTAATCTTTATTAAATTAGTCCCTAAAGGTTGTTAGATTTAATTTTATATAGCATGTGTTATAAAAGTTAACTGTCTCCAATCATTTGCAGCAAGTTGGGCGATCACTCTTTTGTCTTGGATCACTCATTCGATATGGCAATTCTTTGTTGGTAAGCTCAAGCAATAAAGTTATTGATGTCAGAAGGAGTCTTACCTTGTGTATAAAGTTTCTCTCTGAGGAGGATTTTGTTGTTAAGGCTAGATCATTGCAGGTAAGAACTATGCCTTTATCTGGGTTTTTATGTTGGTTCAATCATGAAGTTTGAGATTTTTTGCATCTCTTGTAGGCACTAGGGTTTATTTTAATTGCCAGGCCTGAATACATGTTGGAAAAGGATATTGGAAAGATACTGGAGGGAACATTATCTTCAAATGCTGACATTCGTCTTAAGGTAATATATTTCAACTTGATATATATAGTGCCTCTCTTTGGATACTAAATCAGCCTGATATCAGATTCAAGCATTGCAAAACATGTTGGAGTATCTCCTTGATGCTGAAAGCAAAATGGGAACAGATAAACCTGATGATAACGTAACTGGTTACACAGTTGGAGCTGTGCAGAGTGTACCCGTTGCTGCTGGAGCTGGGGACACAAACATATGCGGGGGTATAATTCAGTTATATTGGGATAATATTTTAGGCAGATGTTTGGATTCCAATGAACAAGTCCGCCAATCAGCTCTGAAGGTCAGTACCTTATAATCCAAATGCTAAGAAAACAAGTAAAATAAGTTGTCTTGAACTAAATGCAGTTAAAAAGGAAATTTTATTGTTTGATGGCTGTTTGGTGCATTATTCCTCCAAGACTGAACATGTGAGAAACTTGGTAGATACTTAGTGAAGGAGTCTAAAGGCAAAGTGTTCGGTTTTGAACCTTCAGTCTCGAGTGTGGATTAGATATCTCATTCCAACTCAATACATGCATTACAGTAAAAGCAGTTGGGTTTTCTTTTGCTTCAATGTACTTAGAACAAAATAATTTGCTAATAATGCAGATAGTTGAAGTTGTGTTGCGCCAAGGTCTTGTTCACCCAATCACTTGTGTTCCATATCTAATAGCACTTGAAACTGATCCTCTGGAGTCAAATGCAAAGCTGGCTCATCATCTCCTAATGAATATGAATGAGAAGTAATCTTCTATATACAATTCTGAATGACAGTAAAGGTCAATGTTAGATATAAAAACCATTCATGAAGTAATCCCTACAAGTTTTAGCTGTTATTGGGAGACACATGCATAGTTTTTATATCTAACAGTCAATGTGGTTGTATTAATAAATAAAAAATCTCTGTAGGTACCCTGCATTTTTTGAAAGTCGTTTGGGTGATGGACTTCAAATGTCATTTATTTTCATGCAATCAATTAGCACTGCTTCTGAAAATGGCAATCAGAAAATCCCATCTAAAATCCCTGTATCTGGAAAAGGGAAACCCGAAACTGTCTCACTAGCTCAAGCAAGACTTGGTGTTTCTAGAATATACAAGCTCATCCGGGGGAACAGGAATTCAAGGAATAAATTTATGTCATCAATTGTGCGAAAATTTGACAATCCAAAGTGGAGCCATTCAGTAATAGCTTTCTTATCGTAAGTATTATTTGTTGCTGTTCTTTCTTTGTATGTAAGTTCTTATTAACCTTTTACCTGGCTTCTTTTTAACAGATACTGCACAGAGGTCCTTGGATTGCTGCCTTTCATTTCCCCTGATGAGCCCCTTTATCTAATATATGCCATCAATCGAATAGTTCAAATTAGGGCTGGGCCACTAGAAGCGAATTTTAAAGCCTGGAGTTCAAGGTTATCAAGAAATGAGAATCAAAGTACACCGAATGGGAATGGAATGTATCAACAGGAGACAGACAAGTCCACTATTATAACCCAAGGAACATCAATGGATTTGAATGGAACATTTCAGCAAAATCTAGATGCTCGTCCAGATTTGAATGACATGAGATCAGTGGATTTAAATGGAACATTCTACCAACAGCCAGATGATACTTTATCGAATAATGGCAGCTCCGAACCAAAGCCGCATGCTGTGGGTTCTGATTATTTTGCCTTCTCAAAAGATGATCTGGAGAGAGTTCAGGTACATCCTGCAGTGATTATTTTATTTATGTCAACAATGTCATGCTGTTTGAGGAAGATTGTTCCTGATGCTAGGCTATGTTTGCCTCTAGAGATATGAGGGGAGTAATTTTGCTCTACTTTAACCTTTAGGGTGGTAAAATTTGCCTTGGAATTTTTTAGTGTAGACTTCCCCGCTTTCTGCAACACCATATTGAGTGTGAATCAACCATCTTTCTGATCACCCGAAAGTAGATGCGAGTTCTTTGGACCCCATTTAGCTGAACTTCTTGTTTCCAGATTTCATAATCATACCAACCCAGAGCATCAGGATTTTAATCCATTAGAGTTTATTCCAAAGGTTTCTTCAGCTGTCATTCTTGTGTTTTAATTTGCATACTGAACTCGCACCGCATGACGGCATGAGTAGGAAATATCCTCCTATTACTGACCTGAACATGAATGCGGATATCTGGGTGATTCATTGTTTATTATTCTGGTCATGTGCTCACCCTCGTATTTTGTTCCTGATCCTTATCCAGGCAGACTGCTTATCAGCAATTGCACTGCAATTTCTCCTAAAATTGAAGAGACATCTGAAAATCATGTATAGTCTCAATGATGCTAGATGTCAGGTATGATTATTTGATGCATCTTGTCATCACTTAGCTACTTTCAAACGTTGCCCATCTTTCAACTAGGATGGGGGGATTAGATAGGAAGCTAACTGTCCTCTTGACCATTATGGTGCTTTTTATTTTGTTCAGGCATATTCACCAACTGAACAGCCAAAACCTGGAGAAGTTATCTCCAGACAGAATATCCCATTCAATATTAGTGAAACTCAGTTCAGCGTGCCTTCAAATCCACAAGAATTAATACAGAGATACCAGGTATTGTTGCTTGAGCCAAATGTTTTTCTTTCATGTGCTTGTGAGCTTGTTGCACCTGATTAGTTTTGAGTGTTTCTTAAGCCATTATTTCTCATACATATGTTGCCCCCAGGAATTTAAGTATGCATTGAGGGAAGATACGGTGGATTATTCACTGTACACTGCAAATATAAAACGGAAGCGACCTACACCCAGAAAAGTTCGGAGATCTGCACCCATGGCTAGTGGGGACTTAGAGGATGATGATGATGATGATGATGATTGGGGTGGTGGAATGCGCAAGATAACAAGTAGTGGTGGCCGTAGAGCTAACCTTAGAAGCAGCAGTAGGCAATATTGATAGATGTAAGTACATGATAGATAGGCTAACTTGTACATTGAATAGGAAGGGAGAAAAGAAAAATAGAGTAGGATGAGTGTCAACAGAATAGAGTTGAGGAAACAGAGTAGGAAAGCTGGGCCTGGAGTACTCCTCGCCTTTTTACAAGACTCTCATTTTTTGTCTGTTTCCTTTATATTTGCTTCATATTATAGTATAGTGGCTGCATTCTTTTATTGGTAAAAATTCAACTTGGTCGTTCACCCTTTCCTTGTGATTTTGTTCTGCTGTTAGTAAGTTGGAAGATTCGAGTCAAACTAGCAGTTGATTTTCCAGACAAGTAACAATTTGATCATCAGTTACTAACTAAGAAAGAAAACAAAGATGCTTCAGTACAATCACACAACGTATTTCCTCACAATTTTCATTGATTGCTTTCAATTTTTTGGTTGGGTTTAATATTCTTTAATGTTTGCTTTGATACCTCGGTGAGGATCGCGTTTATTAGATCGCGTCTATTATCAATTTCACGCAGTAGCTTAATCTTTAATTGAATCCTTAAATTTCGCTGGATAATATTTGATGGTATTTATGCTCAGTTTCCTTTTACCATAATGCCGAGCTCTATGGATACAAATTGTACATACCACAAAATGAATTGCCCCATAGCGTATTTAGTGAGTAGCCTGGAAAATAGGAATCTTTACAATCGTTCATTCTTTGTTTTATATTTAACTTATAAAAAGAAATGCGTGGTTGTAAAGTTTCTCGAAATATGGATTAAATATATTCTTAACATCCAATAACTCCAATTATACAGTGCTCGGGTCATTCTTGATGGAATTTAAAGTAACATTCGTTTTCAGTGAACATACTCATCCGTCAATGCAAAGAGAGAGAATAATGATCGTTATGTGCAAAGTTTGTAGGAAAAGACTACTGGCATCCTTTTAGAAATAGAAAGACTACTTTTGATATAATATTCAAGTATTCACGTTAGAAATTTTACACAATTAGTAGTCAAAGCTCAGCTTGCTTTCTCTTTTTTTTTTTTTTTGTCGTCTTTACAACACAACACACCCTCTCACACTACATCGGATGTAGTTGTTCGGGAGGGCATATGATATGCCACTTGAACCAAGCTTCCAACCAAATCTCAGCTTTTAAAATCTCGACATGGTATTAAGACCAAGTAAAATATAAAATCGTGCTACAGAAGTACAGATGGATGGGCTACGGATTTGTTGCATGTTGAGTATTTGATATAGAAAGATGCTATATAACAAACATAACAGCCAACAGATACATAGAAAGAACCCATCAATAATCAAATGCATAAAAGCTTCAACACTACAAATATCAAAACTGCTTATAACTACATATTCGAATATTCCATTCTGATATATTATGCGGTGCTTTTATGTCTAAAATATCTCTAAAAATATGAAGAGGTGTGCGGGCGAAAGGGACTAAGAAGCTAAAGTTTTCTCAAGAAGTGACAAAATAGTATGATTCAAGTTCAACAAATTTCTCACCAACAGAAAACCTCAAAACATCAAATCCTATGCTATCCAACAGGAAACATCCCCATCACCTTGGAACTAACATCCGTTCCGATACTCACGGAGCTATTACAAGGAGAGGCTGCATAGATGACAAGAATTTTAATTAGAAAATTCAAGAATAGAGCTTGTAGATGTGCTGCCATATGAGAGAGAGAGAGAGAGAGAGAGAGAGAGAGAGAGAGAGAGAGAGAGAGAGAGAGAGAGAGAGAGAGAGAGAGAGAGAGAGTACCGTGTCTACACTGACTGGTTTCCCATCTTCAACTAGTATCTCAGTTATTGTTCCTGTTTGATCAGCCTGCCATCAAAACAAGCAAAGAATTAGAGTGCTATAATTTGGCTACACGAGATGGAATTCAAAACACTTTACCAAGTAAATGCTATAATTAGAGTGCCTTGTATTATAGATTTCAGTATATTACTATATGGAAGTGGTTAACTAAAACAATAATGAGATACAAGTAGTACAAAATAAATGGGGAAGCAAACAAGAAATCAAAAAAGGGAATGATTCGTGGGAATAAACAAGAAAACAAACAAATAATATGCGTACCTCGATTTCATTCATCAGTTTCATGGCCTCAATAATGCATATAACCTGTCCTTTTTGTACTTTATCTCCCACCTAAAGCAGAAGCGAAAATTATTAATGCAGAACTAATGTCCTTGATACCATGTATTGCTTTGTAGATGGCATGTGACATCTATTTGACATCACTTTGATCCTCAAAAAATGCATGCGACAGCTATTTGAGATTTTCTTTTTTATGAATTTATTTGATATCACATGTATCTTTCAAGAACTAAAACGATGTCACATGGATCTTTCAGGAAAAGCTATTGTCACATGTAACTTTGAGGGACCAAATTGATATTGAAGTGTGGTGCTGCTGTACCTTGACAAATGGAGGTTCACCAGGAGCTGGACTCCTATAAAAGGTTCCCGCCATTGGACATTTCAGCGGTGGGTGACCTGATGTGCTTGTTTTTCCAGGGGAAGGTAAGGCAGGTGCTGCTTTTGCAGGTGGAGAGCTTGCAGGAGTGGAAGATGCTGCCGCTGGTGGCGGTGGAGGTGGCAGAGAAGGATATGCAGCATAATGCATTGGTGCTGATGCCGGGGCTATAACCTGGGAAGGAGGCTCCAAAGCTTCCTTTTTCCTTATCATGAGCTCACAATCTGACTGTTTAAGTTGCAATTCCACAATATCTCTGGAATCTACAAGCCTACCAATGAAAATAACATCATATAAGAACAATTGAAACAATTCATGTCCTAAATTAGATAGGACTTAATTTTTTTGTATTGTAACTATGTAAGTATAACAAGTTTTATATAGGCATCCGAACATATATTGCCACATAATCAAAAGTAACTACCTTGATACCTTATTACTTAAATGGTCATCTAAACGAATGAATTTGATTAGGTGACAGGGTAAAACTTTTTGAACTATTAGCACATCATAATTAAACTCAAATAGATATGCAGATAGAGAAAGGGTCACGCAATTTCATGCAGGGTGTGGCGACTTAGTCTTACTTTACAAGGTCAGCCACTTGAGCCATGAATGCAGAAACCAAAGATGGATCTGTGGTAGTGCCACCGGGTTTCCCATTCTGGTCTTCTTTCTCATTTGGTGCGGCGACTTTAGGTCCACTGACCAATACAGGTGCAGAGTTTTCAATAGTAGTAACAGCCTATGTTGCACAAATCATGGTAATTAATGTGAAATGAACTTGATCTCAAGTCATCAAGAACATAATTTAACAATAGGATGACAATTTTCGTCCGAATTAAAAGTGAAACTAACCTCACGGCGTTGTGCTTGAAGCTTCTGGACAGAAAATTGCTTCCCATTAAGGCACTGCAGGAAATAATAGTAAATCGAAAAAAAGGATTAACAAGAAAAATTGAAAAATAAATAAATAAAAGTAATTGCAAAGCATTTGACACATTGATTATTATTAATCAGTGGATAAGTACCATACCACTTTTACGAAAATGAAATTTTATCAATGGATGAACTCTGAATTTCTCAGCACATAGGAAATTAGTGGCATCCAATAAAATGAATATAATGAATTTCTATCTAAAAGGGAAAAAATGCTGAAAATCTTCAATTGTAGTCTCCCATTAAGGGAAATTAACTATATATGAAAGCATTAACATGCACATAATAAAAACTTATACACATTCTAAAATATACTCATGCATTGATGCATATTTGACTATTAGAAATATTATTCATATGTCACCTCCTATCAGCTTAAGTTTTTTGGACAAGTGATTTCAAGGCATTGCCAATTTTTATGATAGAAATGCTTGAATATTGCTGCAGCTATTGTCCGAAAAACATTAGTCACCTTAGCAGAATTGCCTCTAAGATCTAACATATTGCTATTTTTTCTATATCTATAACTTGGTATTAAAGTAGGCCTTTTTATGCTCAGAACTAATTCTGTCATGAAAACAGAGAAAATGAAAAGAAAATCAATCAATTATTAAGGTGCTTGCCCTTTCTTCAGTACTAAAATAAACCAGATGATCAAAACACCTGAAAATATAATCCAAGAAAAGCTATGGAATCTGTATATAACAATACATATCGTATGTAAAATGTTAGATGCTGGGGGAAAAAATAGCAACAGGAAGTTAAGGGGAAAAAAAAAGAAAGGAAAAGATGAAGCAATATCATTTTAGCTTTTAAAGGACCAGCACCACAGAAACTACATTGGAATTCGCTGAGTATATTTTTTGCTGAAAATAATAATATAATAAGGGTGTTAACAATTCAAAACGAGATCCGTTTTACATTCTACACAAATAAGAAATCAACCATACCCGAATCCCAGATGAAGCTGACTCAGCAGCCAAAGATCCAAACGAGAGAGATGGCTTGAAGAGCTTCTGGGAATTCAATCCCAAAGAAGGAGAAGGGCACTTGGGACATGGGACCGTGAAAGAAGCCATTTTTTGGAACCAACCCCCACAAAAATAAAAAACCAAGCTTTCTTATTGTTTGCCAAAAGGGGTGCTTGATCTGCAAGGAATGGCGCAAATGGCGATGTGGGTCGGTAGAGAATATAAGCTTGGAGGCGTTAAGATCCAAGAAGGGTGAATATTGGAACCTGGGAAGAGAAGAAGAAGGCAAATTGTGAAATGTGAAATGTGAAATGCGGAGTGGATGGAGAATACAAAGATGTGTGTTTTAGAGAGACAAGTGGATTTTGTTTACGAGAGAAATAAAATTTGAACTTAGATATATTTTTATAATATAAAAAAATTTTATTCTTAATTTTTTACAATCACTTTAAATATTAAAAATAAAAATAGAGAAATATTAGAAACTAATAATTTTTATCAATATTGGTCAATATTTTAAACTAGTACTTTATTTTTATATTATTAAAATTTAAAATTTAAAATTTAAATTTAAGTATAAAAATACTTTAATATTTTTATTGGCTAAATATTGATAGAAAATAATAAATTGTGTTGGTCATATAATATTATTCTAAAAATTATAAAAAAAATATACATAAAAATAGTATATATAATACTTTTTATTATACGTATGAATTTAATTTTTATAAATATGTTATAAAATATGTATTATTATATTAATAAAAATAATTAATTTTCAAATTTATTATTTAGTAGATCATATAAATATATTTTATTTCCTTTTTGGTTAGGGTACTTACTGAGTTACTTTGGCCTTCGATGATTACGATGCAACCATCAATGTCATGCAGTTTAAAGTTAACAAACATGGTACAAAGAATAAAATCATGTGTCATGGTCTCAAGTCATTGCTTTTGCATCAGCATTTGTATCAGAGACATGTTTTGGTGTTTCCCTCCAACGAATCCATGTGTAACAGCCAACAACATCAGCATTGGATTGTTCGTCTTCCTGATCCAAAGGTCATGGCTACTTCTACGTTGAAACAATCAAGGGCTGTAACTGTAAGTGGCCGATTTGTTTGGTCTAACATTTTGGAGAAATATCTTTTAAAATAAGTTAAAACTTACGTAAAATTAATATTTAAAATTATTTAATAAATTTAATTAAATTATTATTTAATATTTTTTTATTATTAATTTCATATAAAAATAATTATATGTGAATCTTTATCTTTAAAATAATAAAAATTATAAAATAACAATTTAAATAGTCATGATTAAATTTATAATTTTTGTTATGTATAAATCTTATATCTTAATTTTAAAATTAATTATATTTTCACTTTTTTTTATTTCACTAACTTTGTTCTTAATCCCACATTTTAAGTGTTTCCTTATTTGGACATAAGTTGAGTTAGTTCAATAAAATTATTTAAATTTATAATTCTTTGAATAGTTTTGTCAAAAATTTTAAATAATCTGTCCAACTAATTCAATCTTTTATGAATATTATGATAATTTTAATTTTTTATAGTTAAAATAGTTAATATTCAATTTTTTATATTTAAAATAGTAGTTTATTTTAAATTATATAAAAATTTGCAAGCCAACTCAAACTTATAAATCCGCTCGAATAACATAATCATATTCAATATATATAATCTAATTATCTATCAATTATAGTTTATGTGCTCCAACAAAATCATATACAAACATATTACTGTGAAATTTTATATAAAAAGTATTAATATATAGATATGTTGTTCTCTTCTATCATAAATAATTTAATTGGATGTATCACATTCTAGTTTAACCCATTAAATTTTGTATTTTTTGGCTATAACTCAGCTCAAGTAAACTTATAAATTGAAATCTGATTAAAACTAAATAAACACATTTTATATTAAGAGTATGTAGAATATGTATTTTGCTCTCTTAACTGACTTATCCAATAAAATCAAATAATCACGTGTCAACTCAAATTGGCACAGAAATTTTTTCACAAATTTCTCTACACAAATCCCAAACGAATTACTAAAACACAGTTACCGCATGATCAGCCATAACACTTCAAAACAGTTACAAAAATGCTGATAATCGTTTCAAGGCTCAGGATTCGGTGGTCCCAGAACCTTTGGACCACTTAATGGTCCCATTAGAAAACATGTTTTTAGAGTGTTTTTAACAATTGCTACATAGTCCTTGAACTAATTTTAATTACAAACTAACCCCATATATTTTATTTAATTATAAAACTGTTTTTTATTTTATAAATTATTATTTTATTAATTATCTATTATATTTATTAATAATCAAATACACAAAAACAACCAATTATATCTTCCATTGATCCTAATAAAGCTTTTGGCAATTCCAATCGATTAAAATATTAAATTTGATCTCGTGACGTTCGTCCATGGCTTCTAAATCGTGTTTCCTTGAAATTCAATCGATTGGTTTATCAAAACAATCCATTGAATTGTAACTCAATCGATTGAATTACAGTGTATCACAAAACAATCGATTGAAAGTTGTAAGGTAGAATGGTTTTCGCTTAAACCAATCGATTGTTTATACTTTCCAATCGAATGAATGCCCAAAAACAATCGATTGAATTTATGAAAACAACATGAATTTGCCAAATACAATCGATTGGAAAGTGATGACATTGAAGTTTTAGTCAAATTCAATCGATTGGTAATGTAATCCAATCGATTGAAAGGTGATGAAGTTGAATTTTTTGCCAACTTCAATCGATTGGTAATGCTACCCAATCGATTGAAATGTGTCCTGTGCCTATTTCAATCTTATTATCTTTTTAGAAATTATCTTATTATTCATCTATCTTATCTTTAAAATTCTATCTTCAATTTTTGCTGTTTTATTTTGATGTAGATAAACTAATATTATCTTTTCTTTAACCCATGACAGAATGTAATCACCGTTAAGATATGGTAATGTAATCGATTGGTTTATTATTATTATTATTATTATTATTATTATTATTATTATTGAGTGAATATATATATATATATATATATATATATATATATCTAATGAATAAATTTATTATTATTTTTATCTAGAAAATACAAAAAATCATGGTATAATATTATTATGTAATTAATAATAATAATAAATAAAATTATTAGAGATTATTTTACAAAAAATTCAAGGTTAAAACTATTTGATATTTTTATATTTAATATAATCAAAAGATGTACTATTTTTAAAAAAAATATTTGTATTAAAAAAATATGTATTTAATATAAATTCAAATTAAAATATTTTTTTAATACATATTTTTTAATACAAACATATATATTTTTTTACATATGACATCTTTTGATTATATTAAATACAAAAATATCAAATGGTTTTAATTTTAAATTTCTTATAAAATAATCTCTAATAATTTTATTATTATTATTATTATTATTATTATTATTGAGTGAGTATATATATATATATATATATATATATTTAATGGATAAATTTATCATTATTTTTGTCCAAAAAATACAAAAAATGTAGTATAATATTATTGTGTAATTAATAATAATAATAATAATAATAATTTTATTTTATTTTTGGACGGGAGACTATTATGTCTAACAAAGAAAAACGTTGGGGATTGATTTGTATATTAGTTTTTCTTGGGACTAAAATGTCCGTTTTTAAAATCTTTGGGGACTGATCTGGGTAATTACACTGCCGGAAAATGAACTGTGGACTAATTTGTCTGCCGGAGTAAAACCTTGGGGATTAATCTGTGTATTAATTTTCCTTGGGGACTAAAATGTCCGATTCTAAAATCCTCAGGGACTGATTTGGGTAATTACTCTAAATTAAATTATTGAAAAACTTACTTATTATAAAAGAAGTTAAGCATATTTCTTGATTATAAGAATACATATAATTCACTTTTGAATGTAATCAAAATAAATATAAATTTATTTAATTTTTTTAAAATTTACATTAATATTAAGGAAAAGATAAGATTAGTTTATCTATATCAAAATAAAACAGCAAAAATTGAAGATAGAATTTTAAAGATAAGATAGATGAATAATAAGATAATTTCTAAAAAGATAACAAGATTGAAATAGGCGCAGAACACATTTCAATCGATTAGGTAGCATTACCAATCGATTGAAGTTGGCAAAAAATTTAACTTCATCACCTTCCAATCGATTGGATTACATTACCAATCGATTGAATTTGGCTAAAACTCCAATGTCATCACTTTCCAATTGATTGTATTTGGTAAATCCATGTTGTTTTCGTGAATTCAATCAATTGAGTAACAAAAACAATCGATTGTTTTTGGGCATTCATTCGATTGGAAAGTATAAACAATCGATTGGTTTAAGCGAAAACCATTCTACCTTACAACTTTCAATCGATTGTTTTGTGATACACTGTAATTCAATCGATTGAGTTACAATTCAATCGATTGTTTTGATAAACCAATCGATTGAATTTCAAGGAAACACAATTTAGAAGCCATGGACGAACGTCACAAGATCAAATTTAATATTTTAATGGATTGGAATGGCCAAAAGCTTTATTAGAATCAATGGTGGATATAATTGGTTGTTGTTTTTGTATTTGATTGTTAATAAATATAATATATAATTAATAAAATAATAATTTATAAAATAAAAAATAGTTTTTATAATTAAATAAAATATATGGGGTTAATTTGTAATTAAAATTAGTTCAAGGACTATGTAACAATTGTTAAAAACACTCTAAAAACATGTTTTCTAATGGGACCATTAAGTGGTCCAAAGGTTCTGGGACCACCGAATCCTGAGCCTCGTTTCAAATACAACAACTTTATAAATATAAGTGATTCACTAGATCATAGGTACGTTATTCACTCTGAATATCATTCTTATTATTCATACTCTTACTGACTTGTGCCTTTGCAGGTGTTCATCGTCGCGCTTTTTAGAGGAAGCCGACACATAACCCACTTGGTCTGAGAAGAGACAACTTTGAACTTGTAACTCAATTAGCTCTACCTTAAAATCGACTATCCACGGAAGAACATTTTTAATAAAATAAAAGATATTATAATTTAAAAATGTCAAAAATAAAAATGAATGCATTATCATATATTTAGCAAACATGAATTTTATAATTATATGTGTGTAAGATTATAATTTTTATTGTAAATTAAAAATATGAAATACATGATCTATGTATTAATATAAATAATTATAATATATAATATATATGAATTAATTCGCATGTCAATGAATTAAGTTTACTTAAGTTCAAATTCGACTCATTTAATACATGAGTTTAAACTTTTGTTTAAACTCGATTCACAAGCTCACCTTATCGAGCTCTTAACGAGTCAAGTTCGAGTTGACTCAGAAACTAATTTGATTTATTTTCAACCCTAATTATAATATAAAATGAATTTGGATCTTCTAAAGTTTGAATTTCACTTTAAAGAGTAAAGTGTGATCTTCTACCCTTGAATAATTTCTCTTTCATATTTATTTTTGGCCCCATCTATGAAATCAATGGTGAGAGATCATACCTTACTCTCTAAAGTGAAATTTAAACTTTAGAGGATCCAAATCCATATAAAATCTATATTATTATTATTATTATTATTATTATTATTATTATTATTATTATTATTATTATTATTATTATTATTAATGGTATATATGGTATTACTATTTTGGAGATAAATATCAAATCAGTATTCAAAAAATTGTTGCGGTGACAAAATGATACTTGATTTTTGTTATTAACAAAATAATTTTCAAAAGATTTTAAAATTTGACAAAAACATCCAAATATAAAAAGCATTACATCACGTTGAATAAAAACACTGATTTGGAGATCGAAAGAACTTCAGTGATGGTGGCAGAGAGCTCCAATGGTATTCCCGATGAGGAGGAGAGCTTGCAGTTGCGACGATGGCGTTTCCAAATCTCGCCCATTCCTCAGAACCCGACTCAGAATTTGATCACATCCATAGAACCTCTCCATTTGCTCCCCTCTCTTCCTTCCACTTTGCAAGAACTCCAATAACCTCAACAACTGAGTAAGATCATAGAGGGTCGTCGCAGTTTTCTTCTTCTCTCTCCCCTTTCCGTCCCTTAAAAGGGCGCGATAGTCTGGAGATAACAGTGACGACAGGGACAACGACTCTCTCAGCAACGAGTCCAATCTTGTTGTGGTTATCGAGGCTGAGATTGAGAAACCAAGAGAGAGTGTTCTCGTGGAGGAAATCATGGGCATGGGACTTGACACAGAAGAGTAATGGTGGGAAAATTTTTGAGTCGGTAAGATGGCAGTGGAACTCTTGGAGAGTCGAGTGAGTTGGTGGAGCGAATCAAGCTTGGAGGAAGAAGAGGAAGCGAAGGAGGTGAGGAAAGAGATTAGGGTTTTAGGTTAGGGGTGAGGAGGCGAGGGAGAGTTGGAGTGAGAGGGATAAAGTTGGTTATTGTCGCAACTACAAGCTCCTTTCCTCGTCGAAAATGTCATTGGAGCTCTCTGCCACTATTACTAAAGTTTTTCCAATTATCAGAGCAGCGCTTTTGTGTTTAATGTGACATTGTTTTTAAGTTTGGATATTTTTATTAAATTTTAAAATTTTTTAGAGATCATTTTATTAATAATAAAGATTAGGTATCATTTTATCAAGGTCAAAATTTTTGGATATCAATTTGGTATTATCTCTAATATTTTGAGAATACAAATTGAATACATGAGTTACACGTAAAAATATTGAACCAAATTGATAAATACATGATCTTCTGTGCAGTTTATTGGTAGTAAAAATATTTTGTATACAAATGAAATTTGCAGGAGAACTTTAGATGGTGGTGCTCAAATGAAAACATTTGGGTAGAAATGAAAAAAAAATGTGTATTATGATGTTTAAAAGATATTGTCTAATTACTAAGATAAGTTAAATAATTAATTTTAAATTTAAAAGTACAAAAATTAAAAAATTTTAAATATTTCAAAGTTACTATAAAAGATAATTTAAGCAAAAATTAAATACCAAACAAAAGGCACCATAAAATTAACAAAAAAAATCATTAAGACGATATCTGGATAAATTATCTGTCACGAAAATAAAATTAGAGATCTGTCAAATTCTACATGAATGTAGATTCACTCTCCAAAAATAAATGAGAACAAGCAGGGAAAGAAGTTTTATCCCACAGAGACCAGCTAAATAGGGGTGGTAAGCAACGAGGCGAGTAGAGGCGGGTTTTTGTTCTATCCGACCCGCTCCGTCGTACAATAACTCGTATAGAATCTGCTTCACTTCTACTCACGGGTAGTAAAACATTGAACCCTAACCCGCCTCGTTCCTACCCGTCCCTATAATTATTAAAATCCAATAAATAAAATTAAATTTCAAAATTTATATAACCTTCATCATATACATAACATAAATTAAAGTAAAAATTTAAATATGATACAATATTATTAATCATTTACTAATTATTTTACATATATTATACATAGTATATATTAAAATTATATATATATATATATATATATATATATATATATATATATATATATATATATATATATATTCCGGAGCAGGTAGGAGACGGATATTATCTAAACCCGACCCGTCCGGCCCCTCCTAAGGTCCCGCCCTGCTAAAAACTCGCTCCGGTGCATGCGGGTGATTATCCGCCCCGAGCGAGTAGGGGTCTGGTGGATATCTGCGAATTCGGGTGGTATTGCCATCCCTACCGCTAAATTTCAGTGACATAAAATCACAATATAATCTTCAGTTTTATACTTTTATTTATATAAAAATCTAAAATTAAAATTTTATTCATTATTAGTTTTGTTAACACTGAAATAATATTGATAGATTTTTATATTATATTTAAATTTTGTTTTGTGCTTTTAATGAATAAATTATTAATTTTTGTTTTTTAAATTATAAATATGTTAAATTATATATATTATATTTTTTAGAAAATAGCAAATGAAAGAGATTTGTGTTCTTTGAAAAAAAAAGGGGCAAAAACTCACTTGTAGTTAACTTTATATCAAGTTAATAGTAGAGAGTCATTAAATAATTTAATAGGTTTGATTAAATTGTCATTTAATGACTCTCAACTATTAAACTTCACGTGAAATTAATTACACATAAATTTTCAAAAAAAAAAAACACCTACTAGCTAGGCTACCTGTTAGTAAAAGTTGTCCATATTATAATCAAAAGTGAAGTACCAACTCGGCCCCTATTCATTTTTAAGAATGACAACGCAACCCCTCAAAATAAAATTGATCCACTTCGGTCCCTGTTTCCTGATTCCGTCATACAACGCAGTCTCTGTGGGTATTTTTCCGTCAACTCTAAACGGAAGATGTTGACGTGTCAGGTTCAGAAATGGACAATGGTCTAATTATCTCTAAATTTAAATTGGTTAGGGGTTTATTTGTCCTTATAATTTTTTAAACAATATTTTTTTAGATTTTTTTTATTATATTAATATTCTTTTTCCAATAAATTATTAAATATATGGTATAATGAGTACAAACTAATTAATAAATTATTCAAATTTAAAAATATCATTTATTATGAAACTAAATAAATAATTCTCAAATATAATTTTTAAATACATTTAATTATGAAACTAGATTATATATTGATTATATATTAATTATGTATTTAAAAATTATATTTGAGAATTATTTATTTAGTTTCATAATAAATGATATTTTTAAATTTAAATAATTTATTAATTAGTTTGTACTTATTATACCATATATTTAATAATTTATTGAAAAAAGAATATTAATATAATAAATAAAAAATAATCTAAATAAATATTGTTTAAAAAATTAGAAGGACAAATAAACCCAACCAATTTAAATTTAGAGACAATTAAACCCCTGTCCATTTCTGAACCTGACACGTCAGCATTTTTTGTTCAAAATTGACGAAAAAATAAGGGACCACATTGTGTGATGGAATCTGGGGACAGAAGTTGATCGATTTTATTTTGAGGGGTCGCGTTGTCATTCTTGAAAATGGACAAGGCCAGGTTTCAAATTGGTGAAATAATCTCCGGTTAGGAGATAATACCACGAAAAAAAAACCTAACCAAAACAAAACAAAAACTATCCATAGTATTCTGTAACACGGTGACAAAGATTGGTTCTGAGTTTTGAGTATTAAGTATTAACCCATGGGTTCCTGTCAAAGTAAATAAATTTATGAAAAAAAGTACTAACCGATAGTTCTCATTTCCACGATTAAATGATATTTTATTCGTTGTACTTGTTGTTGCCAACCACTCGTTAACTCTCAATTATTTCTTCATTTATGCCTTTATGGTATGAAAATGGGAGAGAGTAATACTCTGAAATTGTCCCATCTTTCCATTTATGATGGGCAAATGGGCAAGGATAAACCCTCTTGTACTAATTAATGTCATAACTCATAAGTTTTTCACATCAATTCCTGATGGAATAACAAAACCCACCCCTATTCAACATGACAACATATACAATCAACAAAGTCCACAAAACTGAGCTTACAATTCTTACTTGTAATCTGAATCACATTCCAGAGGAGGCTCTTTTTCATGTTTCAGCATTTTCCAATCCGAGCCCATAGGGGGAATGAGCATTCTTACATAACAAACAAAAAGAAAAGATGACAACAGTAGAAATTCCTTCCCCCAACCCTCTCTTCTAACACAAAATTACAATATATAAAGGGCCACTCTACTAACCTGCACCATTAACCTAACCAAATGACATCTATTTTACCACCACCGGAATTATATGTCCAAGTGAAATCGTAGTTTGAAACAGTCAAAACTTGTTACACTCCGACCCATAGGATGATGTTTTCACCGTTTAGTCAGATTTCTTGTATGATCCTCCGTTCTGCTCGACGACATTAGCCAAGTCTTCCTTCAACTGAATCAATTCACAAAGCAGCAGTTAGGGGAGAAAAAAAATTGCCAATTGCTGCAGATTGTATACCTAAATATAGTACAAAACAGGGAACATAGAGTGCCTAAAGAATTTGAGTGGAAAAAAATGTTCTATGGCTAACTGAAGCTACAACATGCAATCACTGAATCACGCTTCTCAAATATCATCCAAGCTTTAAAAATATACCTTCTTTAGTATTTTCTTCTGATAACGATAGCCCTGTAGCATAAAAAAACAGAATTATTGCAAATCAATTGCCCATGTGGAAAAAGACAACCAGGTATTTATGTCACAGAGAGAAATCCAGAATCATGATATAACCTTGTCAGTGCCATAGACATAATCACAGTATGTGAAAACTGAAGCGAAATTGCTATGGCTTTGTCCTCCAACATAATGATGGTAATCATGATGATCAGCGCCACCATAAAATGGAATGAGTTTTGTGATAGCCCAGGGAAACTCATACCTGCAAAGCAATAAGGTTGGTAACAGCACATTTAGGCCACATGTCAATATTGCAATGAAGAAACTAAAGAAGAAAGATGAACAAATGTCTCAAAAGAATGGGGGTGTTGGATTATGTGGCTGCTTATTAATGACCAAAAAAGGGCCAATAACTAAATTTCTACAGGAAATATGAACAATTATATAAATATTCAATTTGCATGTACCATGAGGATATTGTGTCTCGCCAATACTAGAAAGCATACTGATAGTTACATATACAACAACATCTTCAGCCAGCCATGGCTTTTCTATGGACAAAACCCTTTACATCATACTTGTTGCGTGTATACCAATTAACTGCAGACAGAAATCTATTTTGACTCTCAATTACATTTGCATAGATTCTGTATCGTTGAGACAGCACTCACTAGATAGCTATATTTCCAGGCATAGTTAAGAACATTAAATATAATGATGCAGAGAATAGTAAAAGTTTGTCCTGGATAATTTACAGTTGGACTTATGTTGTACAGATGCTCACAATATAAAAATTGTTTCCTTAAACCTCCAAGAAAAGACTAATTGATAAACTCTAGAGGCCTCACAATCATAATCCAAAGGCAAGTTTCTCTTTCAGTACCAAACTTTCAACAATACATTATATCATTTTCGACCAGATTATTCTCTGAAATAAAAACTTAAAAAAGCAAATTACAGTCTAAACCATATTATCATCACAAATATTTAATTATACCTCATCTCACCAACCATAATCAACTTGTGATGATCTTTTTTTCTGTCAACTACTTGTAAAGATCATTATCAACAGTTCCTTAGCACAATGCAGGAGGGAAAAATAAAGAATAAAAAAAATAGAGGTGAAAATGAACAAAACAAAAGTATGAGTGAACAAAGTAATCTGTCAAAAAGAAGCAAATCATACTCAGACTTCCACTTTATCCCTGAATGGTCTACATCATCATCAGCTCAAAGATTTCAAGTCCTTGTCATCAATAATTGCCAACCATTTTTCCAGCCAAAAAATAACACCATCTTCCCACTTAGGAGGAAAAAACAAAAAACTAAATGATTTTCATCATCATACTGATGAAACACAAAAGACAACCAAGGTAATTAAATATTAAAAAATCCCCCCAAAAAAAGGTGTGAAATTGATTCTAGGAGGAGGCCCATCAGCCTCCCCCATAAAGTAAAAGCAAGGCACTGTTAAAGATCCTTCAAATCCAAAAATCACTTTACAGAGGGAAAAAGCAACAAAGAAAGATAACGAGGAAAAGGACAAGAGAGAGGGGGTTATGTTTACCCTTTGTGTGTGTCAATGGCTTCAATCTGGCGCAACGCTATCCACAACCAGAAGGTGATCACGTGACCAGGGACAATTGCTGGACCAAGGAACGACGGAATCCCAAGGAGAAGGATCTCTGCCCAATGCGCATACGGCGCGGCAAAACCAATTGGAGCCTCATACTCATGGTGCACCTTGTGAATGTTCTCATACCCCCACCTGTTCATGTGCAGGAACCTATGAAGCCAGTAGTTTGTGTAGTCCTCTATCAAGAAATACACCACGAGCTGTGCCACCACCTCCCACACTGATGGCAATGGAAGCCCCATCCTGATCCCAATCATCTTAACAAAAACCAAAACCACAGTAATTAGAAATGTGTCAATGGTTTTAAAACTGTGGTCGCAGTTGCAGTCACAGGAGAATGCAGCCAATGTGACCTACAGAAACTACTATATAGCCTGTACTCTATACCACATCAGCAATAATAAAACCAAGCCACCAAGACCTTGAACAATGCTCAGCTTATTATCGTGAATTCAGGAAAATGCAGCTGATGTGACTGAAAAACTACTGTACAAAATATTGCATTTACAATTGTGGTTATGGGGCAATTTGGTACCTGAATGGAAGGATAGGAAACGAGTTGGAGGGGACCGACAACAAGCAAGAACATGCGCATGACGTCCTTGTAGCAATTAAGCATTTCTTGGAGGGAGAGGCGGACCTTGGGCTGGATCTTGTAGGAGTCGAAGGGATAGAGGTGCATGATCTCAATGAAGACATAAGGGAGTGGGGCTAGGCTGAAGATTAGGAACAGAAACAGGATGTTGTGGCAGTACAGAAAGTAGTCCGACTTGGTCGCTGAGTAGTTGAACCACAAAGTCTCTGCCACGGTGAGGTTACGGCCCATGGCGATCTCTGCCTCCGAGAGGGACCCATACGGAAGCATAGTAGCAGTGAGTGAGTATGTGCTCGGATGAAGGTGTTTTAGACAAGGTAGTGAACTCGTAGATTTCACCTGAACTCGAAAGGAAAATACAAAACATTCATTAATTCGTAGAATCATAACATGGATCATAAATTCTGACTTAGAATTGACTTAAAAAATGACATTATTGCCAAAATATATACAAAAGCCACAAAGACAACATAAAACATACAAAGCTACTAATAATCTTTCTCCACAAGCTTCAGTTGCTACTGCTAAGAAGCACAGACCCACAACTTCATATTATTTCCTTCTGAACTCCTCATTTTGGCACCCAACACCACCATTATGGCATAGTTCCCCCCTTGATAAGATTCTTCTAATACGTTGCTCAAGCTCCATCCACAATATCACAATTGATGACCCTTCTTTCATCTGAGAGCAGCTGCTATAGCTCCCCCTTTTTCTCTCGATTTGAATTCCTTAATTTAAATAATTAAACCAACTCCTTTAGTTTCTAACAGCATTCCTCTTAAACGTCAAATCTCAGCTCCCATTTCCACTTTGCCATCCCTCTGCAGCAACTATTAGATAAGGTATGCATAATCTATTCCAATTCATGATCATCATCATAACCTAAGAACATAAGGATTCCTATACCTCTCCATCAACATGCTTCCAGCATAGCTAAGTCACGCAGCAGTTGCTCATATTTCTCATATTGATCATTCAATCAATCATAAATCTCAAATTCTCACACCTAATTTCTAGAATCCATACACAACTCAAGCATGCACTATACTCAGATTACATTTCAATAATCATGACCATTAATGGAGCTGGAAAATAACAAAAAAAACAGAAGAATAACATAAAGGAAGAATCTAGAAAGGATCCAAAGAATGAAAGAAAATATGTACCAGCGAATGTGCGACAAGTGGCAGAATGCGGCGTTGGTGTGACGCATGAGGCAGGAGAAGACGGCGGCGCACGCGCACAGATCTGGCGGAAGGCGGGAAAGCAGAGCGAATGCGGGAAGGTGGCTGAGTGAAGATTTCAGTCCAATAGTGGCATGGTTTCTCAAGATAGAGAGAATCTGGAAGGGGGAGTGACGAGTGTTTTTATACTTTTATAACTTCTTAAATCACATCAGGGACCACTCAACTACTCACTACATGTGGAATTTGGATCCTCTCCGATACAAAAATTTTCTAAAATGATAAGGTAAATAGTTAATCATTATTCATTATCTAATATTTATTAAGTATGTGTTTTATTATCTTAATTTAAAAGTAACTAATTTTTATTTTAGTATTTTATTATTTTTTATTTTAAAAGATCTTGATTTATATACGTAGATACAATATTTAAGTAGTGTTTGGAAGAGAAATAAAAATGGAGAAACTAAGACAGAGAGACAGAGATTAAAATAAATTTTAGTATTATATTTGGTGTAAAGTGAAAAATAGAATGAACTTTTAATTTAATTTGCATAAAAGATAAAATTAAAATTAATTAATTAAAATTAGGATATTTTAAGTATAAAATATTATTAAAATCTCAATCTTTTTTCTTAAAAATTTTAGTCTCCTATATCTTTATTTTTTAGATATACTAAAATACTGAAATTTAGTATCAATTTCTGCCCTCAACAAATATGATAATGAGTCTTAAATTTATAAAACGTATTTAGAAGAAAAACCTAGAATGAGAGAAAGATTTTTAAGTCTTGGTAATCGTATTTGAAATAAAATGTGCTGAATTAAGTTGTATTTTAATATTATATTTAATTTAAAATAAATATAAAAATTAAAAAATATATTTAAAATTAAAAAGTTAAATAATAATATTTTTAAAAAAAATATATTATATAAATTTTAATCTTTGTTTCTAAAATCTTTAGTTCACATATATTTTTATTTTCTAAAAGTACTAAAGAATCTCAAATTTTGTGAACTAAAATTTAGTTTCAGTTTTTTATTATCAAATACAATATTCAGCCTTAATCCTCCGGTCTAAGAAAACAAATTCAGCCTTAATATTTTAGGTGTTGCTTGTCTACTACTAATTAATATGTAATATAATAAAAAAAGTAATTTTTAAGTTCGAGCAGAATTTATTATTTTTTATTAATAATTTTAGCTATTAATCCAATATTTTTAATCTAATAATTTAACAATATATTTTTAATTTATATTTTTAAATATTATTAATTAATTATTAACTAAAAACAAAAATTTTTGCTGACCTTTCGACATTGTTTATAAACAAATTAATACAAAAAATATTATATGGATTCTATTTAAGTGAATTTTAGTATACTTTATGCTAGGATGGTTATAATAGTTATGCAAGTATTACTAAAATTAAAATTATATTTATTTATATTTTGCTAACACATTTTTATAGTAATATTTTTTTAAATATTATTTTAATTTTAATAATTTTTTTAAAATAATAATATAGTCACTATAGATAATCATATTAGAATAACCCTGCTATTATTTCCATCATTATTTAATATTTTTTATGAAGTATTTCGCTTAAAAAATAAGTAATGTTTTGTCTAATCCAATATAAAAAATATGTGTTATGCCACTCAGGAGAGATGTGTAACTTGACAAAAGAGAGATGAAGATCAATATGATGCAATTTTTTTAATTTTAAAATCTTTATGGTACAATTAAAATTTTAAAAATTATTTCAGTGTAAGTAATCAATTTTAAAGATTACTTTAAAATTTTATTCATCTATACTCACTTTATTTAATTTAATATTTAAAATTTTATGTATTTAATATTTATAATTTTATATTTGTTACATTTTATTATTTAATTATTTCAATGAATAGAAAATACAAAATAAAGTAAAAGTAATTAAAAATATAAAATAAATTATTTAAGACTATTTTAATCTAATATTCTATTATCTGTCGAACAAAATAAAGGAAACAAAATTTATTATAAATTAATTAAATTTTAAATATACTATTATAAAATAAAATAAATAAATAAAAATACACACGAAAGAATATATAAAAAACAAAAGTATATTCGAAAAGATTTTAAAATAGACAAATCCACTTCAAAGATTATTTTGACAAGTCAAAAATGTCTTTTCTTTATTTAACATCTACTGCTATGATATAAAATTGTAATAACTATACACTTTATAATTGTAAAATAATGTTTATTTATTTTTGTCATTGCACCTTATTTTAAAAGTATTATCCTTTATTCTTAACAAAAAGATTGGATTTAAATTTATTTTGCTTTACTACAAATATTAAAATTAAACTAGCTATTACTCCTACCTAGATGTATTATTTTACAAAATAAAAAAGTTGATTCGAAAAGAATACTTAAAATTTAAATATAAAAATACAAAAGACAATTACATTTACCAATTAGTAATTTGTTTTTAATAAAAAATTATTAATATATTGTAATTGGGAATTTACACATTAAATTATAGGAAAAATTCCACTCCCCTCCCCTGTGAGATGTTAAAATGACACTCCCCTCCCCTCTATTTTATAAATGTACATTCTCCTCCCTTCTAATTTTTAAAAAACCTTTTCTTTAATCCATTTTAAACTTTTTGTGTTAACTTTATCCATTTTTTAAGAAAAAATAAATTATTTTTTGAAAAATATCCATTAACAAAAATTTTATTTTTTATCATTAAATTTTACTTACCAAAATACCCTTTAATAAATTATTTTTTATTGATTGAATTGTATTTTTATTAAAATACTTTTAAAAAAATTAATAATTAAATTATCTTTTTATAAGATATCTATCCTTTAATAATTTTTTAATTATTAAATTGTGATTTTACCAAAATTTTTATGAACAATTATTTTTATATTTTACTATTAATTTTTGATATCAATATATATTATTTTAACATTAAATAAAAAAATTTTACCACTGTTAATATATATAACAATTAATATATATTGATATTGAAAAATAATCTTACTAAAATTTTTTATTTAATGTTAAAATAATATATATAGATATCGAAAAATTAATAGTAAAATATAAAAAAATCGTTAACGAAAATTTTGGTAAAATTATAATTTAATAATTAAAAAATTATTGAAGAATATTTTAGAAAAAAAATATAATTATTAAATTTTTAAAAAAATACAATTGAATCAATAAAAAATAATTTATTAAAAAATATTTTAATAAAAAAAATAATAATAAAAAATAAAATTTTTGTTAATGGATATTTTTTTAAAAAATAATTTATTTTTTCTTAAAAAATGATAAAGTTAACATTAGTTAACACAAAAAGTTTAAAATGGATTAAAGAAGAAGTTTTTTAAAAGTTAAAAGGGAGGGGAATGTACATTTATAAAATAGAGGAGAGGAGAGTGTCATTTTAACATCTCGCAGGGGAGGAAAGTGGAATTTTCCCTAAATTATAATTACAATTTATAGACCACAGGTTTAGTTATATTACTAATTTATTTTCTTAATTAATATTATAATTACTAAACAAACTTAATTTATAATGAATTTGAATCTTTTAAATTTTAAATTTTTATATTAAAAAATAAAGTATAATTTTTTATTTTTAAATAATTTTTTTTATTTTTTTATTTCACTTATAAAATAAATAATAAAATACCATATTTTTTTTTTTAAAGTAAAATTCAAAATTTAAAATATCAAAATCCATTTGGAATTATCATGTCGTTAGAGCACACGGTATGTGCCTTCAACTCCGAAGATGCTCATATAAGGGCAAGGGCCTCTATCATTAACGTGTTTATTAATTTTCTATGTAATAATATGATATTATTTATAAATTATAATGTTATTATTTATATGAACGTGGTTGGTATTGGACTATTGGCTGTTGCCTTGCTGGTCATATATGAGTTTTTTTTTTTATTATTTTTTTGCGATGCCTCTAGATGATACATGATAGATGGATTTTTTTATTTAAATATAATATTTACAAAAATGTGTAATTTGCAGCATATTTACGTATTTATATTTACCTTATGCATAGCAATTAAAATCAACAAAAACACAACTTATATACTCTATACTCAAAATACAAGCAATTTAAAAAATCGTTCACAAGCCAGGTGCACTACTACTACTGTATTCCGAGATACAATCGTAAGTAATAATTTCCTGACACCGTATATGGAATACGTGCTTAAATAAATAAAAATTTCTGCACTCTAAATACATAATAAAAAACATCTATATAAAATCATTCTTGACTCAACTATTCTACATCCATTTTAATATTATCTATTTTTCTTTTTTTTTTTCTAAAAAATGTTAGTAATCAGTTTTTTTTGAAGTAATAGTAATTTATCTTAATGGGATCATTAGAAATAGTAATGATGAAGTAATATTTGAGTGCAATTCAATTATGATAGTGCATAATTTTTATGTTAATTCTCTAAATACGTTTATGAATGTCATTTTGAACAATATGGGATAATCGGTTCAAAAGAGATTGGATGAGTAGCATATAAATTCCTATCAGCGCTACCTAATAAAGATTTTACTAATAGGACGTTTTGGGTTGAAGCCAATAAGCACGTCAGTATAATGTTTGATGTGCATACTAGACTAATACCACAACATGTGATGAAGTTATATGCAGAGGTTTGTGACGTATTTGGTGGTTTTGGGTCATCTTCAATATTCCATGCAGTCCCGATCCTGGCAAGACCAATTTACTTCGCCGATCCGCAGAATAGTATTGACGTAGAGTTGAGTAGGTTTGATTCAAATAATGTTGTTAACATCCTCAATGGTGACCATCCTATGCTGGTGGTCACGCTCCCTCCACATATCATACCAAGTATGGTGTCGATCAGGCCACCACACATCGTCATCCCGGGTCGTCATGAACAAGAACTTATCTACATTGACCGGTTCTCTAGCCGATCCGGTTAGTTACCAAGCTGTCTCTTTATCCTGTCCACGTGATGGAACTCCACAAAATGAATCACACTAATGGCACCACAAACATTCATATATGAATCTCGTCATGATCACTCCTAATCCAGTCAGGTGTCATCTATTGTAGCTGGAGATCATCGTACGGTATCCACTGAAACTGGAAACACACATAATACTATATTTAGTACTAGAAGAATAATTTGTGTATAATATAAGAAGGTTCCAGACGTCATACTTCATCAAACCTGAACACATCCAGCTTGCGCCGCAATCTATGGCCTCTAACATGATGGTGGTTCCGAGTTTGCTGTCTAAGTCCCGCCAACCTAATAATAAAAAAATTACAGTTAGTTTTTAATATTGCACATTCTTATTATTACAACAAAAATATTAAAGAATTACCTCGGAGCAAGAGAAAATATGAGAATATCGTATCTGGCAGGACAGAAAGTCAAGAACCTGTATGGTAGATCCACGATATGACTAACAACACGCACCCGGCAATGTCCGGCATATCACGCCGAATAGCGTTGCACAACGAATGATAGGTGTGCGATTGCAGCGCAGAACCCCATGACAACTGTCTGCAATTATCATAATCCTTCAGAAGCGGTAGCCATCTGAGGTGGACAAGGTTGACTGACTTTTCTGTAAATAAGTATCTCCCGATCAACATAAGTAAGTAACATCTGGCACACTGGCGGAGAGTACCTGCATCAACCCCCTGGCGTGGAATGTGGGCTATCCTATTCCTGAACCAAGTCATCTTCAATCTAAAATTCTGCTTCTTGTCTTCGGGTTGGGTGGAGGCCTATCACCAAGCAAATCCGCTAAACCATTGTCATGTGGGGTGCTTATTAAACTACTGAAAATCTCTAGTGCAGCCACCTATTGGATCACTATCTGTGCGCAATCCAAGATAGTATGTCACATCCTAGAGTGTGATGATGACCTTACCTCAGGAAAGGTGGAAAGTATAAGTCTCTAATCTCCACCGCTCCACAAATGCAGAGAGTAAGATATTATCGAAGATGAAATTTTTTATCTCTACTTCATGTCCGAACCCAGCCTCCCTATTATAAGGTAGCAGCACTTCAAGTGGAGAGAGCTCCAAAGTTACACACATGCCAAGAGCAACCAAAGTGACTATACAATTATTATTTATTAGTTTTCTAAAATTTATTGTCTATTGCATTTAATATTGCTTTACAATAATTATGAGTATAACTTAATTACATTTAAGCATGACTCATTAAATAATTTAATATATATAAATATTATTGTACATAAGAGAATGCATTATTTACTTAAGGGTTAAGTATGGTTTTGGTCCCAAAGATTTTCAGCCAGAATCGAAATCGTCTCTCATCTAATTTTTTATTTAGAATCATCCTTAACATTTTTTTTCATATTAAAATTATCCTTTTTATTTTTTTTAGACAAAAATACCCTCACCACTACCAACACAATTACCTCCTCTACCCCCACCACTACCAACACCAATACCATCGCCACAACCTCCACCAACAGCACCACCAACACCACCACCAGCACCACGACCACCGCCAACACCACCACCAACGCCGCCGCCATCTCCCTCCCCCTCCCACTCCTCGTCTCCCCTTCCCCCCACCCCCACCTCTACCTCCACATAGAGAAGCAGAAATAGAAAATCAACAAATTCAAGCACAAAGTCAAATCAATAGAGAAGCACAAAGCCAAATCAGAAATTCAAAGCACAAAGACGCAGATGCAGAAGGCAGAGACAGCGGCGGACGGTGGTTCCTCAGGTACTGGAAGAAGATGTTCCAATCAGAAATTTGAAGTTCCGATTTGTTGAAGGCGGCCTCTTCTCCCTTCGCGTTCCTTTCCCCCTTTCCCCGAGGAGCAGAGTGGCGGCGGTAATGAAGACCGGTGGTGGCGGCAAAGAAAGTAGTAGAAGAAGAAGAAGGTGGTGGTGGTGCGGTGGTGCAGTGCGGTGCCGGAGGGCGGCAAGGCGGCCGGCGGCGGTGCGGTCCCCCTTCCCTCCCCTCCCCCTCCCCCCTCCCCCCTTTTTCTCGCGCCCCCTGCTTTCTTTCTCTCCTCACCCCCTTCTAGTATCCCTTTCTTTCTTTTTTTTATTTATTTTATATTTATTTTATTTTATTTTA
Source organism: Arachis hypogaea (assembly GCF_003086295.3). Classification (NCBI taxonomy): domain Eukaryota; kingdom Viridiplantae; phylum Streptophyta; class Magnoliopsida; order Fabales; family Fabaceae; genus Arachis; species Arachis hypogaea. Next base: position 109,727,424 of record NC_092045.1, on the reverse strand, counting down.
TTAAAATAGGAGTAGTTTAGGAATTAAATTAAAAATTTTATTAAAAAGAACGATTTTAATAAGAAAAAAACGTTAAGGATGATTCTAAATCGAAAATTAGATGATGGACAGTTTCGATTCTGGCTAAAAACCTTTAGAACCAAAACCATACTTAACCCTTTACTTAATATAATTTAATTAAATTTAAGCATGGGTTATTAACTAATTTAATGCATAAGAGAATATATTATTGAATTAAGAATAACAAATAAAAAATATAATTTATAATAAACTAACACGGTAGATAAAAATGATTTCATATATACCTAATCAAATTTTAATATTTTATTCTTTCAACAAATTTCATCCAAGTAAATACTAATAAATATCTAATTTACATATAAGGTGGTATCAACTAAAAACTAAATAAATTAAAAATATATTAACTAATTAACTATTAAAAATAATAGATACACAAATTGGCTTCAAAATCTGATGCTCCAACCACATGCCAAGTTGCATTCAATTTGTTAATGTTTTATGATTGGACGTAATTCTCATATGGGAAAAGCTCCGCATACAAGTCATTAGGGCTTGTATGCTTTACAAGTTCATTAAACAATAAAATCAAATTACGCGCTGCTCCACGTACGTCGCGCTACATCCCTTCTTCTTCTCCTTCTTTTTCGATCGTTCTTTTCTCCTCCTTTCTCACTGGTTTGTTCTTCGTCGTTGACGTTAGTTCCTCCACATACTGTTACGGCACGTTTTCATTGCACCTTCTTCTTCTTCTTGCTGCACGTTCTTCTTCCTCTTCCTCTCCTTCTTCTTCTTTTCTTTTGTTTCTTGCCTTCTCTTTCTCCTTCTTCATTTACGTGCTTTTCTCTCTGTTTTCTTTCTTCGTTATTCTCGATTTCTATTGTTTTTTGACATCAAGCTCTGAAATCGTTTTTGAAGAAGAAGAAGTAGCAGAAGATGAGGAGGAGAAAGAGAAAGAGTTCTGAATTATGCATAATTTTGGGTGTATTTCTTTAAATCCTTTGGGTGTATTTTCTGTAATCTTTTGGGTGTATTTCTATAATCGTTTGGGTGAATTCCTGTAACCGTTTGGGTGTATTTCTGTAATCTCTTTGGGTGTATTTTATGTATTCGTTTGGGTGTATTTCTGTAATCTCTTGGGTGTATTTTATGTAATCGTTTGGGTGTATTTCTGTAATGCTTGCCATTTTTTCTGAAATGAAAAATACACCCATAGATATCAGTAAGATACACCCATAGATATGAGTCAGATACACCCGTAGATATCATTCAGATATCACTCAAATACACCCAAAGGGTTACAGAAAATACACCCAAAGGATTTAAGAAAATACACCCAAGTAAGTACATCTTATACATAATTCAGAACTCTTTCTCTTTCTCCTCCTCATCTTCTGCTGCTTCTTCTTCTTCAAAAACGATTTTACCATGAAAAATCGAAAAAAAACGAGAAAACAGAGAGAAAAGACGTAAATGAAGAAGAAGAAGAAAAAGAGGAAAACGAGGAAGAAGAACGTGCAGAAACAAAAAAAAAGGAGAAGAAGAAGAGGAAGAGGAAGAAGAACGTGCAGCAAGAAGAATAAGAAAATTTTCAGAAACCATGAAAATCGAAAAAAAAAAACGAAGAAGAGGAAGAGGAAGAGGAAGAGGAAGACGAAGACGAAGAAGAAGACGAAGACGAAGAAGAAGAAGAAGAGAAGAAGAAGAAGAAGACGGAGAGAACCGTTTGAGTGGGGCGCGTGTAGTTACGCTCCATTCAAAATGAGTTAATGCGCGTGTTAATGAAGTTTGGGTTGATAACTTGTAAAACTTGTACGGCCTTTTTACTTGTATGTGTAGCAGGCCCCTTCTCATATTTAACTATTTATGCTTTTAAAATTATCCAAAACCCAAAAAATTTAGAATGAAGCCAAAGATCTCGGGTAAACACTTTTACGCTTTATATAACATTTCACAAGCATTTCAAGTACTATATCCGCTTTTCTGATATACACGTATCTCGAATAGATTTGGATCCTCTAAATTTTGAATTTTTATTTTAAAAGGTAAAGTGTGATCTTCTACCCTTAAATGGTTTCTCTCTCATATTTACTCTTGGCCCTACCTATAAAATAAATGGTGAGAGATCACACTTTATTCTCTAAAATAAAATTCAAACTTTAGAGGATCCAAATCCATCTCGAATACACAATATTTAATTACCACATTTTGATCGTATTCTGATAGCACCCGAGTTGTGATTTAACGCGTTGTTTCATATTCGGTATAGTATTCTCACTTACAAATGTGTGTTTAACTTGATTTAGGGTACTATATCAGATATACAAGCTGTTTTGGATAAACTATATACACCTCATATTACACATTTTTGTTAATATTATATTTAAATAATTTAAATAAAAAAATCTATGATAGATCATATATTTTTATCTTGTGATTTTTAAGATACAATAAGTACCAAAATTGATTGAAGCAGAAATCCTTGCTCTTGAAAGCATTGTATATCATGTTGGAAACTGGAAACAATCACCTTAATCAATTTGAAGGATTCACTTCCAAGTTCCAACGCTTTATCGGTGTCATTAAAACAAGAGTAAAAAACTCATGAATTGTGATCTGGCCATATGGGAGCTAAAGTGTACTTAAATCATGTACCTTAACCTTGTGAAAATTTTTCGATATTTTAAATTTAACTGTAACAAAGTAAGGAGTTTATAGTATTAGATCTTCTTCATTTTTTTAATTATTTTGTAAGTGTGCTTTTTTATTATTCAATATTTTTTTATATATTTTTTAAAAAAATTATTTTAAAAATATATAATGAGAGATTATATTTTACAACAATAATTTAAAAAAAAAATAAGAGTATCAATTTCCATTTGAATGTGGCCAGAGTTTGCAAAAATTTTACACTATTTGGCTTGACTATTATGAAGAGAGTGGATAATAATCTTGTTGAAAAAGTTTTTTTAAGAGTAAAATTGGCTAAAAATGAAAAAAAAAAATCACTAAATTTATAGAACATATGACATTTTTTTGTAATTTTTTTATTATAAAAAATTATTTTTCATTGAAAAGTATAATACACCACAGTCTAGGGGATATTTGGAGAGATCTTTGATTGTAATATTTTTGTATATAAACCATATTTATCTTTTTTTTACTGCTCATTAATAACCCTAGTTACATATAAACTGCAGTACATACATCTTTCTATTTGAATAAAATAATGAAATCTGTCTTTGAAATATTATGGGATATAGCCCGACTTGGAATCATGATTATTAACATTGACACATTGGTTTTAACATTCAGACTCTCTTTTAAATTTTAATAATTTGACTCATTCACGCTTATTACTTATTAGTTATCATCATTTTTGGTCAGCTTAATTCACATAGCATTGCAATCTATGTTATCTTTAATTTGATTAATTGTTTTTTCATTTGATAATGTCTTTCTCACACACACTATATATATTATTTATTTTAATAATGTCATTTTTAATAATTTAGCTAAAAAGGGCATGTTCTAATGGTATATATATATATATATATATATATATATATATATATATATATATATATATATATATATATATATATATATATATGAGAAAATTAGAACTATATATGAAAAGTATATATTAATCAAAAGAGTAAATTATCATTTTTTTTACTATAAACTCTTAGAACAGATCGATAATTCTAATCATGAAAAATACAAATTAATTTGATAGTCATCAAGGATGGGATAATTAGTTTGATAAAATAATTCAAATAGTTCGAAAAGATCAGATTACCGAACAAATTACTCATGCATTATGGGTAATTTTGTTGAACTGACCAAATCTGGGATGAATATTGAGTTAGTCTATATTTTTATGTTGAGAATAAATAATATTCTCACAATTTAATTTATTATGTGTTAAATAATTATTATTCAAAAGATTAATATAATAAGATTTTTGATATTTAGAGATTTATTATTATTATAGTAATTATAATAATAAAAGATAAATATTTTATAATTTAATATAAAATATTTTTTATTATGAAATTAGTAAAAGAGACATTAATAATCTGAATAGATTAATATATATATATATTAATAATATGGATAGATTTTATTTATTAAATTATATATATAAATAATTCATATAGAAATATGATATGAGAATTTTTAATGATTATAATTATTCTATGAAGTACGTATATTTCGTTGAATTGCCGTGTTCGCGTGTCAGACACATTTTAGACACGACACTCGTTTGACACGACGCGTGTCTGCGGTGTCCAACCGTGTTTTAATAAAAAAATAAAAAATTCTTCTCCGAACACACTTGGACACACCTAAATACCATCACGTGTCCGCATGTCCAGCCTTATTCTTAACATATATCGTTCAAATGAGTTTAGAAATAATATATATTATTATTTATTAAAAACAAAAAATATTTTAGATACTTTTATATAGTTAAAAAAGACATTAAAAACAGTTAAAAAATATTTTATATTTTAACAGCAATAAAATATAAAAAATTCATTGTAATTTATCTAAAAGATACTTTATATTCTATATATATGCCGTGTCTCCCTGTCTTATAAAATTTTAAAATTCGTGTGTCTGCGTGTCTCGTGTCGTGTCCCGTATCCATGTCAGTGTTCGTGCATCATAGTAATTATCACATATTTGTCAATAGGATATTCTTAAGAAGAATATGAACATAGAATTTTTTTTGACTTGCGACTATTATAGTAATTAATAATAATGTATTTTATACTTTAATTTTAGACACCTAATACCTTAAGGTGCTAATTAAATGAATATTTAATACGATTTAAATACTCGTAGAATTAATTATTAATCAATAAAAAATTGTCAATTTTCGATAAAAAATTTGAGTTCTATAATTATAATGTCTGAAATAAATAAAATTTTGATAAAAGAATTTAAATGAATAAAGAAATAAGGCATTTACTATTAGAGCATTGTTAATATAAATATACTCCTCGTATAAATATACAGAATATAAGTGTTATTAAAAAAATGAAAGATAGACATTTATTATTTTAAAAAATCAATTTTTTTATAATTCATATATGTAAAACATTTACATAATAAATAAATACTTTTAAAAATAAAATAGACTGTAGATAGATTGCCCTTTATTATTGATGACATGTGCGCATGCTACAATACATGCATACTTTGAAGCAGTTGTTGATATAGACAAGGCCTCATCTTGTATGATATATGAGAGGTGGGTCACTTTGAGGCTGAGATGATTATATATAATGATTAATTCTATCAAATCAGTCTTCAGTGGTCTTTGCGGTGAAGATGATGTGAAGGTTGTAAATAAATCATCATGCTTGGGTTGACTAAAATGACCCATGCATAATAGGGGAGGATCCAACTAAAATTTTTGTTAATAAAGTGTTGTAAAGCTAAAATTTTTGGTTAATAAAGTGTAAAGCTAATAAAAAATAAAATATTTAAAATTTATTAAATATTATTTATTTACTTTTTTATTAAGTTATGCACAACATTAAAATTTACTAAGACTAGAAATAGGACAAGACACTGAGAATATGATAGAACAAAATATTGATGGATAGAGATATAAAATTTTGTATTCTTGTATTTTGTTTGACGATAAACTATAACAAATTATGAAAATTTAATTTATTCTGTTTTTTATTCAAAAAATTTGAGATGAAAAATATAATTATGAAAAATTAACTAGAATAATAAAAGAAAAAATAAAAAATAAGTTGTATCTCTTGTTAGTGTCTCTGTGTCCTTCCTATTAAGATAGACACAAAATACACTAATTTAGTATCTCTAAACACATTGTCTCTGTCTATATATCCTCTACTAAATATGATTTTCTGTCTCTGTCTCCTATCTCTGTACAGCCTAACAAAATTTTATGGAACTGTACTAACGCAATTTAGATACACTAGTAACACAATATCATATAATAAACACTTCTAATAGTTGATATTTGTATAAAAATATAGTTATTATTAATAACTAAGTATATTTTAAATTAACAAAATAAAAAATACATCGTATTTCTTATTAAAACTATTAATATTAAAATAATATCTATTATAAAAATGTAAATGTAACAAAATTGAAATATATTTAAATAGGTCATCAAATTAAATCGGTATACTATTGTGAATTAGTACCAAAAGATATTTTGTTAAATTAATGATTGATATATATTATTTTAAGTATATAACAATAACATTATAATTATTAGCTAGCAATATAATATTGCCATTCCTTCATAATATACTTTGAAATAAGGACAATGACGAGATATACAAATATATTAATTATAATAATTTTTTATATTTTTTATATTAAAAAACAAATTAATGTTATTAAATATTTTAATGTCTTTTTCAATTGTATTAAGTATTTAAAATAATATTTTGTTTTAATAAACAATAATATATTTTATTTTAAAATTTATTTTAAAAATATATATTAAGAATAGATCGAACATATTGATATGTGATTAGAGATGGACATACGAAAATGAGGGAAGATTTCAGTCTCTTTAATTTTTTTAATAATAATAATAATAATGTATTAAGTATGATTTAATTTTTTAAAAAATATATTTAATATTTAGTCTAGTAAAAATAACATCCATTATGTAAGGTAACAAAATATATATATATATATATATATATATATATATATATATATATATATATATATATATATATATATATATATATATATATATATATATATATATATATATATATATATGAGTAAAATAATCATAAGATACCAACCACAGAGTTTGAAAAGTAAACAGTTTATACAGAATATCACTCTTAAAGTAAGCCTCTAAAGCAAAAGTAAATACAAAAGTGAGAGTACTAATCAAAATAACCAAAATGACAATAAAATAGAATAAGATCCTCCGCTCTGCTACCATCAAGCAACTCACTGAGGTGGGTTGCGACCTGCATTTGAAAAATAACAGCAACGTATGGAATGAGAATCGGGGGTTTTCAATATGGTAACAGTACCCAGTAATGTAAGATATAAGACCCCGGGACGCCAGAGGCAATCCTAGAGCTTTATACTACACAAATAGTCAAGCTTAACGAAAATAAATAACTTAAATCGTAAATAATAAACAAGGTATCTAATCTTAGGAGATTTCTAACTACAACTAGTCACCGCTGTCCCACAGCCTTCACCAACTTATCTTCCGTGCGATCCTATCGCCACTGCCTACCTAACCTCCTCAGCACCAGACAAACACAGATAATGCAAGTAAGGAAAACACAAGTAGTATTCATATATATAACAAGTAATTCAAGAAGCAAGTTGGCATATTATACAATTAGACAAACTCAAGTAATAAAAGCAAGCAAGCATATAGAAGATGCATATGATGAATGTCTGTCCTATTGGCTGTGATATCACATGTCGGTTATAGTGCCAAACCCGACTCAAAATTCGATCGGCAACTCCCGAATTAGTCTCTCTGTTGCGCATACTCAGGAGAAAAAATTCCGAGGGATGAGTGCCCTACCACCTTCCTCTAGATGCCGAATGATTCCGAGGGATAGTGCCCTACCACCTTGCAACTAGAGAGAAAACGCATGCTCAGGAGGAATAATTCCAAGGGATGAGTGCCCAACCACCTTCTCCTTTCAGAGGAAAATATTCCGAGGGAGAGTGCCTTACCACCTTCCTCTTAAGCAACAAATATGAGTGAGAAGCCCAACTTTCAGCCTCACATCCGAACGTAGGTGGGAGACTGCCACAACCCCTACGACGGAGAACAATGCATATCATAATCACAATCTCACTCTCAGAGATTACTGCTCATAGCATAAGTATGTTTATGTCCATCTCATAATCCACAGTCATTCATCCTCAATGTTTTAAGTTCATCGTCAAATCCTCAACGCCACAATTTTATGATACCAATCGTCTTTACAGCACTCTACCACTTCACTCATCTAAATCATACTCAGTACTTCAGAAACCTAAGTCTCCATCTTCTAAACTTTTGCAAGAAATATCTAGTTAAACTCACTTATAGTATTCTCTACATTTAACGTCCAAAAACAAGCCAAAAAATCTTAAATAGGTGTCACAGAAGTTTACAAACATGTTGGAAAGGTGAAGTCATTAAATGATTTTAGTTGAAAAATAGGGTATGTGTGTACGCACAAGTGTGTGTGTGTGCACGCCCAGAAAAGTTTTCAAATGTGTACGTACGCATAGAGGTGTGCATACGCACAGGTAGTAAAAATTTAAACTCTGTTCATCCGCACAAAACGTGTGGACACCCTCAATAGAGTACACCTTCCAACGTGTGTGTGCGCACAGGTTGCAAAATTTCGTTGGTTGTGTGTGCGTACAGGTCGTGCTAGCGCTCTCATCAGCAAGCCTTCCCCTGTGTGTGCGTGCGTACACAAACCAGAAATCACAAATTCTGCAGTATGCATAGAATTCAGATTTTGACACCAAACTTTGAAAGATCATAATTTCCTCTACAAAAATCCATTTCTTGCAAACTTTATATCCATCTAAAGATTTTTCCATGAATTTTAATTTAAAATGAATTTCAACAAATTTTGAAAATTGAGACTAAAGTTATAATCCGTCAAAGTTCACCAGAAATCTGTTTTTACCAAAAATACTAAAAACTCAATTTTAACTAACCCTTAATTCAAAACCAAGTCAAAACCGGCTCAATCATCATAAAACACTACCACACACAACATCTTACCATTTCATATCATTCTCCTCAATTTCACACCTAAATTACTCAACCATTACACCATATATCACTACTAATCCATAATTTCTAATTCAATCCTAAATCCACACTCATAATCATAATCAACCAACAATAACCTCAACAATAAAAATCAATCCTCATCAATCCCAGTAATCATCACCAAACAATATCTTACATTAACCAAATCTATCATAAAACTCATCAACAATAATTCTCAACAATCATCATCAACCACAATAACCAACAATCAAAATCATCATCAACATCCATATTCAAATCTCAATACCCACCAACATAACTCATCAATAATCATCATCTAACAATATATATATATATATATATATATATATATATATATATATATATATATATATATATATATATATATATATATCATCACATTCAAACTCATTCATCCTACATCCAAACCATCATCAAGCATACATTTACATACAATTAATCATACAATTACATCCTTCAACCTATCTTAAGGTCAACTAGTCTAAATATCCAGTGATATTACATATTACATAGAGGAGACCAAAATCATATCTTGCCCGCTCCCCAAAATGTACACCGCACTAAGATGTGAGTCCAACCAGCTTTCAACTCACCAACAAGCCACCAAAACTCAAACTAACATCATATATATATCAAAATCAAAACCTAAGATACAGAAAACAACTAAACACAAGGATTTAGTAAAATCTTACCTTACCCAATAAAATTAGTGGTAAATTTCAACAATTATCCACTACTATAGATCACCTAAACAAGTAAAACCACAAAATCTACTCAAAACTATAACTCCAAAAATGTAGAATTTTAGGGCTAGAAACTGGAGCTTGGGACACAATTTTTTACCAAATCTTATTAGATAAAAATGAAGAGCTTGACAAGAGTTTCGCGTGGCTATAAATGGCTCGTCAATCGGATTTCTGTAACTCAAGTTATGGCTCCCGGAAAGTAAATGTAAATAGTAACATCACATCTTCTCCTCTCTTCTCTCAAACCGCGCCTCTCACTCTCTATGCATCAAATGTGCTGGAATGCTCATTAAATGAGCATATATATGTTGGGCCTTGGACTCGATTTGGGTCCGATCCAATCCATTAGTGTTTTTGGTCCGTTTGGCCACTTTGGGCTAAAACCTTTAAGATTAGTGTCCGATTTTCAATTCTAAATTATTTTTGTCCTTTCAAAACAACAAATCAATTTTCAAAATCTTATTTTTTAAAATAAGCGGTACTGGACAGATTAGAACCGGTATTGCCGGCTTAAGCGCCAGTACACATTTTTTATAGAAACTTTTCGAAAAATATACATTTTCCAACTCAGAAAAATTCATTGAAATCAAATTTCACCTTTATATTTTCAAATTAAAATTTCTAAATTTTGAATCTATTCTGGACACTAAAATTATTCTATTAAAACAGTTTTACGTGAAAAACTCCGGTTCTTACAGTAATAATATATTAAAAATTTTTGAAAAAGATATTATTATTAATTTTTTTAGTTAAATAAATTTTTTATATCCCATGTAAAGTGAATTCTTTTTCTTCTTATCGTTTTTCTTGATTCGTTTGGTATTAATTCTCTCTGTTTTAAATCTACAATTTAGAGATTTTTTTTCAATTATGAATATTATGAAGAATAATTCAGAAATAAAATGGAAGATGAATTTCTTGTTAATTGTCTTTTAATTATATTGAGAAAAAATTGTTAAAAAATTTGACACAGATTCTATTATTGATAAATTTTATGATACAAAGAATTGACTACTTCTTTAGTAAAAAATATACTTATATTTGTTATACTTTAAAATATATTTTTTATCAGTATATTTTTGTAATATGTTACATTATATAATTTTTTACATATTCTTTTTAATATTATATATGTTATTGACTTTCTATAATAATATTTTTATATTTGTTTCTACATGTAATAGTATTTAAGTGTGTCAAAATGTATTCAAAAAACTTTTTTTTATTAATTTGTTAAACATAATTAGACACAAATGATACGCATATCAAACTATAAACTACGTAATAAAAGATTTGATGACGAATTTTCACTGTTTACCTAACTTTTAATTGCAATGTTCTTTTGAGGGGCTAATAAGATCATTGATACGTTATAATTAAGGAGAAATTAATCCCTCTAGATATGATTACAGTTCGGAGACTCTAGGCATGCATGAAAGATAGCTGGCATGTAACAAAGTGAAACCATTATTATTGACCAAGTTAAAAGAGTAATAATGAGTAGTGATAATAATAATCTAGTGGGTATACGCACAACAATATGGTCAAAAAAGAGTTTTTGATCTTTCAAGTTGAAAGTGACGGTGAAAAAAAAAAAATCTATTAGCAAATTCAAAAGGAGAAGAGGATATATATGAGATTCAAATAACCTAGAAGGCCCACAAATTGATTATGATGAATGAATGGATTCTCGCCTTCGCTTAAAGCTCCTTTTCAATGGCGATCGAAAGTCAGCGTGACCATATAACAGTGACAATTATTACACAGCACTGGATTATATATATTGCTAACATCCACACCTTCACGTAGAGGCCAGCATGCAACACATTTTAATTTCTTTTGGATCAAGCTCCTTTCTTTAACCAAATATAATATTAGATAAATAATATTATAATTTTATTCTTTAAACATTTATTGCGATTTTAACCTTTTTATAATAATAATAATAATAATTAAAAATTTCAGAAGACTTAGAGAAATGGAAGTTAAATTTATGGCATTTTTTAACTTTGATTAAATTAAACTTAAACCCAGAACTTTAAGTTTGCTTTTGGTTTGGTTTTCGCAGCGGATAATTTATGAGACAATTTAGTTTTATCTCATAAAAACCAGAAAATATAACTAAAACATAGAGAAAAAAAATGATACAGCTATGTATTCTGATTCAGTTGCCTAGTGCAATGCAGCCTACATCAGTCTCCATCACAATATTGGTGAAATTTTCACTATAATCTAAGTATTACATACACTAATTCTCTAAGACTCAACGCAATCCTATCTGGACACACAAGTTTCAACATAAACTTAACTTGGCTATGCTAATACCTAGACTAACTACACTAAGTGCTTATCCAACTTAACAAGAGATACCACTCAGGTATATGACACAAGACAGAAAATACAACAAAAAAAAAATCTGAAAATCACTCTTGACTTTTCTCTCAAATATTTCACTCAACCTTTTTCACTCTATGACTTTTATCAATGGCCCATTTTCTTACCTTTTACCTCTCAAAGAAAACTAAAAAAGATATACATTAAAACTGAAATACAAACAGTAAAACATGAAGGAGATGATGAATATGCAGCTTTGACTCTATAAACTGAATCCAGCATCTAAACTCATAACCTTGTTCTTCATCTTGGTGGAGTGCTCTCTTTAGTGTAGGTGCAATGCTTCTAAGACTTTAAACTCATTAGTAATGATTCACTCTTTTTTCTTGGGTTCTCTCTTTTTTTTTTGCAAAACATATTCCTTTTTTTTTCCTTTTTATACCTTATTTTGAGCCAAAATTAAAGTTTCTCCCAAGTCAACTTTTTGGATTTTAAGCTTTCAAAATTCATCCTTCTCTTTTTTCAATCAATCTCCTAAATCAGGAATTTTAAGTCTGATTCATTTATTTAACCGAGGACAATAGAATAGCAAAAATAAACTTACTTAATGATAATTCTAAATCCAAATCCTTAAAGATGTGCTTTGACTCCAAGTAACAACTTTAACCATTGATTTAGAGTAGAGATAATCAATCACTATTTTATTTATTTTTTTTAAATAGAGTTGCAGAAAATAAAAGAATAAGTGAAAAAATAATTTGTATGTAAAAAAAAAATAAATCAACTTAGTTAACATATTTTTTATTAGCGTGATTAGATTTACTTTTTTTCAATTGACTTTCTCTTTCTTTTTTCTCTAGTAAATGAGTTTGAAAATGAAATTTTTTCTCTTTCTTTATCTTGTGTTTGTTCAAAGTGAACATCTGAAATTTTGTTTAAGTTTGTTTCTCTATTGCTTGGATATGATTGGGCTTGGGTGTAGTAAATCGATTTTCTTTCATCACTTTTGAGCGCATTTGTTTTATTAGATTGGGTTACTACATAATTATTTAGGTCTACATTACTAAGTAACACAATCAAATTCAATTGTGTTAAATTTAATAATTTAATATTTATCATAATTATTAAATTAATTATATTTCTAACTCAACAACAGCAATAATAATAATAATAATAATAATAATAATAATAATAATAATAATAATAATAATAATAATAGATATTGTCACTACGGTAGTTGCATATATTTATATTATATTATACTTTTTAGTAGAAATTCCGCCTATGTTACACTTGCGGTATATAGCCGGTTCCAAACTCGGATAAAGGAGGAGAGTTGTGTTAGGTCTTCGGCAACCAATATAAAAATATAGCCAAACCCCATGACATGAATCAAAGACATTATTGCGCTAAAGCTAGGTCGTTGCCCGGAAGCAACGCGCCGTATGGCTCGAGTACGGTGTCAAAGCAAGAGCCGCTGCATCGGTACCCGGATGTAGTGTTAAATGAGCAAGGGTTCTCGCGTTTTCGTGAACGGATGAGGGTAAATAAGCTAGTTCACAAAGTAAAAGGTAAAGATCGAAGCGACAAAATGTTGAGATTTGGAACATGGAACATAGGCACTATAACAGGAAAGTCTATGGAGGTGGTGGACACCATAACAAGGAGGAAGATTAACATTATGTGCCTACAAGAAACGAAATGGGTTGGTGCAAAAGCTAGGGAGTTGGATACTTTTGGTTTCAAACTTTGGTATACAGGAAAGGTGAAGAATAGGAATGGGGTTGGAATAATTGTGGATAAGCAGTGGAAGAAGGACGTAGTGGATGTCAAGAGGGTGGGAGATCAGATCATCTCTATCAAACTTGTGGTGGAGGGAGGTGCTTTCCATGTGATTAACGCCTATGCACCGCAAGTGGGTTCAGACGAACAACACAAGATAAAGTTTTGGGAGGATCTAGAGAGTTTGGTTCAAGGCATATCTTTGGGAGATAAGATTTTCTTAGGAGGAGATTTAAATGGCCATGTTGGGAGAGAAGTGACTGGATATGGGAGTATTCACGGAGGCCATAGTTTCGGGGTGATCAATGCCGAGGGTAAAACTATTTTGGACTTTTCCTCAACCTTTGATCTTCTCATCGCAAATACATATTTTAAAAAGAGAGACGAACATCTTATAACCTATAAGAGTGGCATGACAAGCTCTCAAATCGACTTCTTCTTGTTGAGGAGAGTCGACCGAAAATTTTGCATTAACTGTAAAATTATCCCAGGAGAGAGTTTGACAACACAACATAGGGTGCTCATAATGGATTTTCACGTTGAGCAAAAGTTGAGGAAAAGACATCATACGAAGAACCCAAGGACGAGGTGGTGGCGGATGAAAGGTGAGGAACAAAGAAGCTTCCTAAGACGGGTAGGAGAAGAGGCAAAGTGGGATGGGAATGGAAGCGCGGAAGAGATGTGGAGAGAGATGGAAGAAGTTATTAGAAGAACAGCAAAAGAAAGTTTTTGGTGAATTTAAAGGAATAGGACCAAGAGACAAGGAGTCCTGGTGGTGGAATGCGAGTATACAAGAAAAGATAAAGATAAAAAGGGAATGCTTTAAAGAGTGGTCTTTATGCCGCAATGCAGATAACTGGGAAAATATAAGGCGGCTAAGAAAGAGACAAAAGTGGCTGTAAGTGAAGCAAGAACAAGAGCATATGAGGATCTCTACCAGTCTTTGGGTACGAAAGAAGGAGAAAAATGTATATATAGAATCGCAAAGAGCCGGGAAAGAAGAATGAGAGATTTGGATCAGGTTAAGTGCATAAAGGATAAGGATGGATAGGTGTTGGCTCAAGAGGAGAAGATTAATGAAAGGTGGAAGAGCTACTTCTACGAGTTATTTAATGAGGGACAGAAGACTCTTCCGAGCCTTGGTCGATTATGCATAAAGGAAGAAGATCAAAACTTTGACTACTATCGAAGGATTCGAGAATTCGAGGTAAAAGAGGCTCTAAAGCAGATGAAAAATGGCAGGGCAGTAGGGCCTGAAAATATCCCGATTGAGGTTTGGAAGGGTCTTGGGGAAAAAGGCATCAACTGGTTAACCAAGCTTTTTAATGAGATTTTAAGGTCAAAGAAGATACCTGATGAGTGGAGAAAGAGCACCTTGGTACCTATCTACAAGAATAAGGGGGATATACAAAGTTGCGGAAACTATAGATGGATTAAGCTTATGAGTCATACTATGAAGTTATGGGAAAGGGTGATAGAACGGAGGTTGAGAAAAGAGACACAAGTAACAGAGAACCAATTTGGATTTATGCCATGCAGATCTACCACTGAAGCGATATACCTATTAAGAAGGATGATGGAGAGGTATCGTAGTAATAAAAGGGATCTACATATGGTGTTTATTGATTTGGAAAAAGCATATGATAGAGTACCAAGGGAGGTCTTATGGAAGGTTTTAGAAAAGAGGAGAGTAAGGATCGCATATATTCGGGTAATTAAAGATATTTATGATGGGGGCACAACTAGTGTGAAGACTCAAGGTGGTGTGACAGAGGAATTCCCTATTGGTATAGGATTGCACCAGGGATCATCCTTAAGTCCATACTTTTTCACATTAGTTTTAGAAGTACTCACAGAGCACATCCAAAAGCCTGTGCCATGGTGCATGCTTTTTGCCGATGATATCGTCCTTATGGGAGAGTCAAGGGAAGACCTAAATAAGAAGTTGGAGTTATGGAGAGAAGCTTTAGAAGTGTATGGTCTGCGCATAAGCCGTAGCAAGATGGAATATATGGAATGTAAGTTCAGTTTGAGAAGGGAAAACCCCAATATAGAGGTGAAGATCGGAGAAAACATCCTACGAAAAGTTAAAAGTTTTAAGTATCTTGGGTGCATCATACAGGATAATGGAGAGATTGAACATGATGTAAATAATAGGATCCAAGCAGGTTGGTCAAAATGGCGGAGTGCATCTGGTTTTATATGCGACAAAAAAGTGTCTCTAAAACTTAAAGGTAAATTCTATCGCACCGCTATAAGACCGGCTATGCTGTATGGTACGGAGTGTTGGACGGTTAAAGGGGAGCACGAATATAAGCTGAGTGTGGCAGAGATGAAGATGTTGAGATGAATGAGTGGTCATACGTGATTGGATAAAATAAGGAATGAAGATATAAGGGAGAGAGTTGGAGTAGCATCCATTGTGGAAAAGATGGTTGAATCGCGTCTCACATGGTTTGGACATGTGAGAAGAAGACCGATAGAACATCCAGTCAGGAAGGTGGATGAGATGGAAGATGGACAAAGGGCAAAAGGCAGAAGAAGACCTAAGAAGACCATCCATGAGGTGGTCAAACGAGATCTACATGTAAACGGTCTCTCTGTAGACCTGATACATGACAGAGCACAATGACGTCGTTTGATTCATGTAGCCGACCCCACTTAGTGGGACAAGGCTTTATTGTTGTTGTATTATACTTTTTAGTAAAATAGTTAACCATTAAAATGATTTTTTTATAATAATGAAATAATTAAACTTTTTTAGCAAAATAATCAACTTTTACACTAGAATAAACTTTTTATAACATCACAAATTACTGAAATCAGTCACACTATATTTTCATATTTTTATTCCTATTTTGATTAGAAATGTGAATCCGATTTGAGTATATATATTATTTATAAAACTTAAAATATAAATTATAATATAAATATATAAAAGCCATTTTATATGTCTATAACTTTATATGATTTATGGTGTTTATATATATAGCATATTAGCATTTGTTTTGTCATACATGTTCGTTAAGAAATGAATACGGTGGTATATGTTCATCCTTTGATTTATTAGACACAAATTTTTTATGAATACAATAGCACACAAAAGCACATAAAATATACGTTTTTAATATCTTTTTTTTAATCTAAGACACAAATTATAAGACACAAACTTTTTAATATTATCCCTTCTTTTTTTAATTTCAATTTTATCCTTTATCCCTTGCTCTTTCATCCATAGTTGTAAAAACTGAACTAATAATCAAACCAACTAACTTACTGGTTCATTAGTTCAACCAATAAATTATTAGTTGAATCGATAAAACCGATTTTACATAAATAAAAATATAAAATAGTAAAAAATTTAAAACTAAAATTTAAAATATATATTTACTAACATTTTAATATGTAAATATTTAAAATATTCAATATTTATTTAAGTAATTATATAAATTCTAATAAAATAAATATATAAAATTATAATAAAACAAAAATATTAATAATAAAATAAAAAATACAATATTATTATTAAAAGATAAAATTAATATTTGATATAACTTAAATTTAACTTAATTAAATTATAAATAAATTATAATATAATATGAGTTTTTATATTATTATATGAACAAATATATATAACAAAAAAAAATTGTTTCTAAGTTGCATTAGGTATTCAATATATAAAATTATTTACACACTTTGTAGTAAGAAGACAATTAGTTTGGTGGTAGAGTTATGTTTAGCGATACATAATAAGGGTGTTCGATTTATGGTTTGATTCAGTTTTCAGAAGAGACTTTCATTTTGCACGGCTCCTAAGTGATAAAAGAAAGAAGAACTCATTTTCTTTCTTTTTTTATTACCTTCCTCGCGTATGTATAAGACCGAATCCATTCGATTTAGAATTTTCAAAAGGATTACTATACTAATCCTTAACTTTTCGAAGAATCCTTCATCAGTGGTTGTGAATGACTGATTTTTCTCAATCTTTATGACTTGCTCATATTAATTTTTTGGTTCGATTTGGTTCAATTTTTTATTAAAACCAACCAAACCAAATCAAACCAATTAAAATCAGTTTGGTTTAGTTACATTCATTAAAAAGATTTCATGTTCTAATCATATACGAGGAACTAAAACCTTCTTAAGCTATTTTCAAATAAGTGATATTAATATAGAATACATAAAGGCCAAGACACTTGGTCTAGTAAAATGCTGCTGATTTGCAAGACAATTGGCCCCTATTTAGTGCTTTATTGTCATCAAAATGCAGTGAAGACTTGGATACTATTGTTGACTTCACATAACCGAAATGATTGGATAATATAAGTGACTTCAATTTTTTGGAAGATAAAGCATTGTTAGCACCAACTCTTGAAGATGATGAGATGCTCAATGAATATATATATATATATATATATATATATATATATATATATATATATATATATATATATATATATATATATATATATATTCTTTCACAAATTCCTTCAGAGGAGAGAGAGTATTTAAGTTCGGACTCATTTTGTGTGACAGATCAAGATGTTGGCATTGAAACTAAGTGGATAACTATTGAATTCTTAAATGAAATGAAATGTTCTTGAACTCCAAATCATAAATAAGTTTTGAAAAAGGGAGTTCCAATCATGCTACAAGATTAGTTGTTAGTGAATTGAGACAAAATATCATAAGTGCTATTGTTATTACGGGACAGCATATTGGTGAGAAAGTTTTCATTCCTCGAATGAATTTAATCTCATCTGATCCAGTTTTAGAGAAGACAATTTCCTATTGAACTTTGTTTTTCCATGACCATTTATAAAAGTCAGGGGCAACCACTCTCTCATGCCGGTTTGTTTTTGTCAAAACATGTTTTCACTTATGGACAAGTATATGTTGCTATATCAAGAGTAAAATCCAAAGCCAGCCCTAAGATATTAATTTTAGACAAGAACAAAAATGCATGAGATAGTTCTAAAAATGTCATGTATCAAGAGGTTTTTGAGAAGATTTGGAATAACGTGATATGACAATGCAGTGATTTTCATGAAGATCATACTCTGAATGTAATGCAAAAGCTTTACTTTATTTTCCCTTGCTATTCATATTGTATTTTCTTAAATGTTATTTGTAGAATTAACAATCAAGAAAATAGATCAATGTTCATAAATAGTATTGATGTTTTTCTAGTTTCACAAATCCTTCATTATACTTTATTGGTAACTGGGTAAGTAATGTTCCAGCAAGCAAGAAAGAAACAAGACTACATTTGGGGATATATATAATTGAAAGTTAACTTCTAGTTCCTTCCTTGCACCAGAAGGAAACACATAAAAGTATTTGAATGCAAGATTTTAAGAAATAAAAAATGAAGAAATATCTCCTCTAACCTTTCCATGAGTCGTTTCCATTTTGTGTCTCCCTTCACCATAGGCTGCAGACAGACATCTCGATAAACAGGTTCATTTGCAACTTCAATGTCCTAGCTCCAATCAACCCTTCTTCTTTGCTTGTTGCAGCAATTTAGTATTTGTCCAATTAAAAGTGGTCACAGAATTGGCATGTTCAACGCTTGCAAGACATCCTTAAACTCAAAATCATGTGTTTCTTTGTTGAACCTCTCAACAAGTTTGTACCTCGCATCATTCAAATAGAAAGACTGAACAGTTTCTATTAGCCATTCTGCCTCAGAGTCGGTCAGCTTGCTGGTAAACACAACATCCCCACGGATAAGCACCAAGTCCTTGGCCTCAGCAAATTCTTTGTAAAAGGTCACAGTAAAGTAGGGGGCTGCTTGTGTTCCCCTGGCCTTGTAATCTTCAAGACCCGTAAAAAGAATGTGTGGCATCTGCACTGCAAGAAAAGAATGACTATGCATCTCAAGATCAAATTGGAAGAAGAGAAGCAAATAGAGACAACAAAACAAATAAGTTGTTTGCATCAACATAGCTGAACTGCATGGTATATTCAAGTTTTCATTAGCTATGAATAGATTGAGCTTATAGAATTTCTACTAGTAACGTAAATTTTTAGGATATACATAAGGGTCCAAGGTCAGTGTTTATCCTATGTATCAAAAGTCAAAACTGTTCAGACTCTCTTTTAAAAAATCATCAAAGATTTGCAACACAGTTTTGATTCACAAGTATTAATTAAATTTAGACTAAATGATAAGCGAGATAAAATTTTTATCAAACCTTGAACAAACATTGTCGTATAACCGCTTCCTCTCCACACAGGAATCACAAAATATCGGCTGCCAAGGATAAATAAAGCTGAGGTGAGAACATGAATACTGGAATGGTACAAATATCGTGATACATATCTTAATAATTAAAAAGAAAAAATAATACCATTCTGAAGCTCTATGCTCCAGCAGGTTATAAAGTTTTGCTTTCATGGATGCTCCAATATGACCTCTACCCAAGTGATACTGAAATAAAACAAGCCAAATCATATTATCATAAATAAATAAACAAAACTCTTCAAAGGAGACATAAATTGTTACACAACATAATAGCTTTATGATGAATTGCATTCCATGATTCCATCAAAGCTAAGAAAAACTAACTCAAGCTATTCAGCATATCACATTAGGCACAAGCAAAAGCATTTTTTTTTACCAAGTTCCACAAATTCTAGGGAAAAGAATAAGAAAGAAAAACTAATATAGTAAAAGCAAACAGCAAAGACAAAGAAGAGGACTTTGAGTTTAATCTGATCCTTATCTTAATGCATATAAGTCCATAAAGGAAAGAACAAAGAACTATTTGATGCATGCTAATTGAGTAATGAGTAGCCCGAAAATGAAAGACTTGCATCATCCCAAATAGAAGCAATATCATCAGGGTAGCGGTCCTTCAATCTTTCAACATCTACAATGGAATCCAAGGGCTTTGGCTGCAAAGGAGTGAACCCACTGGCGAACTTCGACATCCTGCAAAACCCAACCGAACCCCATTTCCGGAAATCTCCCAGAATCTCCGGCTGCTGCGATTTCTGGGTAGTTGCTGCAAAGAAAGGGCGTTTAAGCAGAAACGGGCTTCTGGCCTTGGACAAATTAACTATGGTCCTTGAGATTGTTGAAGATACCCTTTGCATTGTAGAATTCAGAAATGAGAAAAAGGAACAAATTTGACGATTGAATGAATCGGTGGCAGTGTTTTGTTTTCAGTGGTTAAGCTTGAAAAATTTTGTAGAAGACTGAAGAGGATTTGCATATCTCTGGATGCATCCTATACCTGCCATGATAAAAAAAAAAAAAAAAAAATCAAGAAAAGGATTCAGCACAAATTCAGCACAAAGTTTCAAATATTTGATCCAAGTGGAAACTGGTCCCATGTAGAATTTATCTGCTTCCCGCATGTAGAATAATGGGACTCATCAGTAACTGAAACTACATATCAACAAGCACCTTGTAAAATATATAACTATCTTTAAATTAAAACATTTCACGGTCACTTTTAATTTGAAAATTAGGTGTATTTGGTATGAAAAAATTGATTTGTAAATTGGAAACCAGCGGTTTCTACCTACATATATATCTATATCTATATTCAGATATTATTATTGGCCTAATTAATTGTTTTCTTCCTTCAAACTCAGTAATATGCGTATGCTTGACGTGCGACACTCATATTTATCTTTCTTATTAGAAAACACTATAAACTTAGATAATTAAACAAGAACACAGAACAAATTTTCAAACAAAAATTATCAAACAGAACCACAAATTTTCAAAGTAGAGAACCACAAATTACCAAAGCTGCAAGAACAAAATAATCTCTGAACAGAACCAAAAACCCTAAACCAAAAATCATATAGCAAAATAAAAATAGAACCAATAATTATCAAACAGAACCATCAATCAGAAGCAATTTCCCTAAACAATGAACAAATAAAACAATGAACAGTGAACCAGCAATCAGAAGCAATTTCAGTAAACAATGAATAACAAATAACCAAGGTTCTGAAAACCGAACTGGTCATCAAACCGTTCTAGTGACTGGTTCATTGGTTTACTGGTCTAACCGGTTCAACCGTGGTTCAACCAAAATAACTGTTTTATAATAAAATAATAAATAGAATATAAATAAACAAAAATCAACTATATTTAACTAAGATTAACAAAATTTTTAAACATAATTTTAACAAGATAAATTAACAGAGTTTTCAAACCAATTTTAACAAGTTCAGCACAATAATTAATAGAAAAAAAAGGCTAGCACTGTCAACTCTCCAATTGCTCAATAACCTCCTTTCCTTCCCAACACCTTCAAAATAATCTCTAACTCATCCCACAATAAGTTATATCAATTAGAAATTATCAAACCACATTCATTTTGTATGCAAAAATAGTTTTAACATGGAAAGCTTCATTGCAAGAATGCAAGAATGCAAGTCGGTGTGCAGGTCCTCGGACAGCAAATCAATACAAGCATTCAAGGAAAAGAAAGACAACACAGCAACAACACAACAAAGAATCAAAGGAACATTTAAAACACAGCAACAACACAACACCTACAGGGACATTTAAAACAAAGCAACAAAGAAAGAAATATCTAAGAATCAGCATTGCTGAGAACAATAACTTGAACGTGTATGCTCAAAGAATCAAAGGCTAAGCTTAACTGGGAAAGTGAAGAACACCTAAACGAAGGAAACTTCAATCACAGCTTAAACCAAAATTCACATTCCCTTTAAATTGAAGCAGCAAGCAACTTGATAACTAAAGCAAGGTTAACAAGGTTAAGTAGTGAACTAAATCAGCGTAATTTTAACAAAGATTAACTGAACTAAATCAACTAATTATTCAATGTTTCAATCCAAAACAAGAATCCAAAAAAAAAAATCAATGTTCTAGCAGAATCTCAAAAAAAATCAATGTTCTAGCAGAATCTCAAAAAAAAAAAAATCATTGAATCAATGTTCTGAGCAAAGATAAAAAAAAAACAGAGAACGAAATTTTTTTAAAAAATGAAGCCATTGCCTTCGTGAGCTCGAGGAAGACGCACCAATTGTTGAACGAGGAAGACGCGCGGAGCCGCAGACGACCGGACGAAGACACGGTGGTGTCTGAGCGCAATGGACGGCGGCGTTGAGTGAGACCCTTGCGGCGGTGGGAGAGTATCCTAGGGTTTGTGTTTTGGGGGTGGGGGGCTGTATACCTGTATCTGAATGGGGAGGAGGAGGAGAAGTGGGGAACCTGCGCGACGGAGGCTTCCACGTTCGCACGGTGGCTGTGCGATGGAAGGGAAGGAAGGTTGCGATGGCTGCGGCGTGATGGAGGGGAAGTGAGGGAGCATGCGGTGGCTGTTCGAAGTTCCGACGGCGGTGGTAGCAGGCGGTGGCTGGACGGACGACCAGGAGCTCGATGAGAGGAGCCTGGACTAAGTGTGAGAGAGGCACTGAGGCAGAGGCGCGTTCTGGATCTGGGATTCCGGGGTCCCGACGATGGAGTTTGGGCAGGGCTAGTTAGTGTGCAGCACAATGAAACGACATGTTCCTTATTCAAAAAACCGGTCAGTTCACAGTTCGGTTTGACTGACCGATTTTCGACCGATTCAACGGTTCAATTGCAGTTTTTAAAATTGACGATTTTAACATTTATCTGAGTTTTTTACAGCGGTTTATGATTTAATCGGTTCGACCGGCCAGTCCGAATCAGTTTTCAAAACATTGCAAATAACACAATGAACAACAATTAGAGGCTGTTGAATAGAATAAAACAATGAATCAATAATTATTGAACAGAAATTAGTCAAATTACATACCTGACTCGGAGGTTCAGGTTCCGTATCTGACTTCAATCGGTGGCTGGGTGGTTTAATGCTGTGCTGTGCTGCGGTTGGCTAGATCGGTCTTGTTGGTGGCGCCTAGGGTGGTGCACTGTTGGCTGCTGGATGGTGCTGGGTGGTGTAGTGTCCACGATCGCGACTCCGCTAGCTGGGGCTGGGTGGTGCTGTCCGCGAGGAGGTGCTGGGAGCTTGGAAGGAAAGGTTTAGCGGCGCTGCGAGGTGGTGGGAGGAAGGGCTTCGCTGGCATTGAGAGGTGCTGCAAGAAGGTGGGTTCGCCGCCAGCCCTGGGTTTCGTCGAGTGAGACTAAGAGTGAGTGCAGAGAGCGAGAGTGAGAGGGTGAGAGTAGAGAGCGGCTATGGCTAGGTTTACGTTTGTGGGTAGGTGACTGGGTGGGGGGTTAGATTAGGTTAGGTTAGGTCACATTTGGAGTTGGGGGAGGGGGGTTTGTTTTTAGAATTTTGTATAATACCAATTCGATTCGGTTCAGTTGGAATTTTTATTGTCAGAATCTAAAAACAAATCGAACTGCAATAAAAACAGCAAAACATATTTTTCGGTTTTTTATCAATTTTTGGTTCGATTAATCGGTTTAGTTAACTATACTTAAGTGCACACATCAACAATATTAAAACGTGTGGACAGTCTGATGATTTTTGGACTAACGAAGATTTACGTTTCTGAGAATAAAGAGTATATTTGGTCATTTTAAAAAATAAAAAATTTATTTAATGCACATTAAAAATTTCAGGGACTATTTAGGCATTACATCCAATATTTTCTATTTTGTTATCAGTTTTTTTTATGTCAAGTTAATTTGACAACCTCCAATTCTAACTAGCACAACACATTCACACACACAACACTAAAATTTAAATTCGAATGCAGTATATTAAGAGATATATGATTAAATCGAACTGCAATAAAAACAGCAAAACATATTTTTCGGTTTTTTATCAATTTTTGGTTCGATTAATCGGTTTAGTTAACTATACTTAAGTGCACACATCAACAATATTAAAATGTGTGGACAGTCTGATGATTTTTGGACTAACGAAGATTTACGTTTCTGAGAATAAAGAGTATATTTGGTCATTTTAAAAAATAAAAAATTTATTTAATGTGCATTAAAAATTTCAGGGACTATTTAAGCATTACCTCCAATATTTTCTATTTTGTTATCAGTTTTTTTTATGTTAAGTGAATTTGACAACCCCCAATTCTAACTATCACAACACACTCACGCACACAACACTAAAATTTGAATTCGGATACAGCATATTAAGAGATATATGATTAAACCAGTTGAACTAGACCTAAGTGGCCTATTTTCTTTTTTCTTATCAGTTAAGAACAATATTTAAAATATTAGCCGAATTTATATATATTGAGGCCCAATTTGCGTTTAACCCAAAAGGCTAGTGGCAAAAAGGTAAGCCCATTACCTCAAAAAAATATCGTTAAAAAATCAAACATCATCCTTTTATTATCTTCAAAAACTGTCCATTATCAAACACCCACCACCACCAGTCTCCGGCGACGGCATTGGCGACGGCACCACCGACGGCTCAGGCAACAGCAGTTGACTCTCTGTTCTCCTCTGCCCTCTTCTTCCGCTCTGCTGCTGCTAACCTTCACAAGCCGTTCACCTCCGCCTCCTAGCTTCTTCTTCACACGCTGTAAGTGTTGCATGATTTTCCGCTGTTCTGCTTGCTATAAGAGTCTCCGTGATGCTGTGTGATGAGAGATTTTACGATTTTAAGGGTAGTTAATGTGTTTTCTTTTGAAGCTTGTCTGATTTTTTGTTCCTTTTATTTCCGAAGCAAAAAAAAATGCAATTTTTTGTGGTATCGTATGGCTTTCTTCTTTGTTTATTTACTATTCATAATTTGGTTCTAGGTTGAAGCTTACAATGATTTAGATCAGAGATAAGATAATTGAGTGCTGGTTTTTCTGAGTAACATGGGCACATACTGTTTCTTATTTATTGTGTATCCTTTCTTTGAATTTTCAGTATATCAATGTTGCATGCAGCATCACCTGCCCCTGGATTTTGTTTGAGCTGTCCCAGGAACCTTCA
The DNA here is from genome assembly GCF_003086295.3 of Arachis hypogaea. Lineage (NCBI taxonomy): Eukaryota > Viridiplantae > Streptophyta > Magnoliopsida > Fabales > Fabaceae > Arachis > Arachis hypogaea. The sequence goes on along the minus strand of NC_092045.1, from coordinate 109,701,854 downwards.
TCGTCCTCGTGATTCGAGGGAGCCTTCGGTTAGAGCGAGGTCTCCGGTTTGCTGTTCGGTACCAGAGACAAAGAATGGAGCTACTAAAGTGGAGTATACTCCTTGGCTTGTTGTAGGCTTGGGTAACCCTGGAAGTAAATACCATGGAACTAGGCACAATGTAATTGGTTATTCACCACAAGTTTTTAGAAGTTCTTAAGAACAATAATCTTCTCTTTATGTGGTATGAATATTTTTTCCCTACTATCTGTTAGGTGGGATTTGAAGTAATCGATAGCATTTCTAGAGCAGAAGGGATTCGGATGAACACAATACAGTCTAAGGCATTGATTGGAATGGGTAAAAAATTACCCAGGAATGATTTTATTCTTATTAATATTTTCTCCCTCTTTTCCTCCTCCAAGTTTATTGGCTTCATTTATCTTGGTAATGAGTTTTCTTTTCTTCTGTGATCTTATACAGGTTCTATAGGAGATGTACCAATTTTGCTAGCAAAGCCTCAAACATACATGAACTTTAGTGGTGAATCGGTTAGTTTCATTTCATCACATAAATTGCTAGATTTTATACGATATACACATGTACACTTGGTGAAATTGGTAACGAATCAAGTAAACCATCTATAATTTTTCTTGCTTGTAATATTCCTAAAGGTTGGGCCTCTTGCTGCATATTATCAAGTACCCCTGCGTCATATTCTACTAGTATGTTTTTCTAACCTTACTTCTAGTTGAAAGTAGTCAGTGATGACAATGTACAAGTTCCTTAAAAGTTAGTGAGAATTTTTATGTAGGTTTATGATGAAATGAGCCTTCCAAATGGTGTTTTAAGGCTTCAACCTAAAGGCGGACATGGTTACCACAATGGGTAATTCTTGTTGAATTTTTTTGTTACATGGTTTATAAATTTGGGAAACTGTGTAATATTTGTGTTTATGTCCTGTTGTGATGGAACATAAATTCCTATATAACTGGTGTTAGATTGTTGCAGGTTGAAAAATGTCATGGGCCATTTGGATGGTTCCCGCGAGTTTCCTCGGCTTTCCTTAGGTTAGTTCCTTCCCACTTATCTCCTATCACTTGATGACTTGATATGGTGTCTAGTTTATTCATTAGTAGTATGTTTAATATTTCTGTTTATAGGAATCGGAAATCCTCCTGGAAATATGGATGTGAAAGCTTTTCTTCTGCAGAAGTTCAGTTCAGTGGAGCGAAAACAGGTTATACTTCTTGGCATTCAACCTAGCATCACTTGGTTTAGTTCTTTTATTGTTGCATTACAAGTTTCTGCTTATATTTGTAAATACTTTGCGCTTTCACTCATGTTATGATAGTTAATATATATTCTATAAGTTTGAGAACAGTTTAGAACTTATTTTGCTTATTGAACTTAATAGTAGTTAATAGACTATTGATGGATCCTAACAAATTTGGACAGATCTAACCTACAAAACGCAGTTCGAAGAGTAAAATCCTCGAATTTGTGTGATTATTTTATTACTTGTCCCAATTATGTTCCTTTTTATTCCTTCCTTGATTGAATTTTGATGGAAATATATATTTTTTTGACAGATTGATACTTCATTGGAGCAAGGAGTTGAAGCAGTGAGGACCCTGGTGTTAAATGGGTTTAATAACCATGTGTACAGATTCAACTTAGGGCAAAAATACAAGTACCATAAGGTTTAATTTTCATAAATTGTAGAGATGAACAAATAATAGCAATGTAGTATTCTAAACTGAACAACCAATTTTGGGGAGAGATGAAATCCATGAAGCGTATGCTTGGTAGCAGTTTGATAAAAAAAAAAAAAAACACATGCTGACATGTAAATTTGTAAAGCACAGTGATGTTTATATTCTGCCATTCTTGCTCCAGCAGATAGTTGAGCTTCATGGTGCTAGGACCAGTTCCCAGAATTTGTAGCTTGTAGTAAATAGGGCCGTTTCAATTAAATAGGGCCGTCAAATGGGCTAGCTCGGCTTATTTAGGTTTGGCCCGTTAAGTCCATGGATTAAATGGATTGGACTGTTTAAACCCACTTCATTCGTGGAGTATAATTTCAGTCCAGACCATTTATGGTCAAAACTCAATGGGTTAAACGAGTCAGTCCGTTTATCTTTTTATTTTATTTTTTGAAAAATATTTTGATAAAAAATATCACTTTTAGGTAAAAAACTATTAAAAAATAATATATTTTTAGTTGATAGGTTAGATTTTCTGGTCGAATCGAGAGAAATATCGATTAAAACTATTAAAACTATTACATTTTTAAAAAAATGTAAAAAAAATAAACAGGCCACCCGTTTAGTTTGTGGGTTAGCCCGTTTAACCCGTCATTTTTTCGGATTAATCGGGTTCAAGCTGTTTAGCTTGAAATTTAAACGGACTTAATTTTAAAGGCAAAATCTGCTCATTTAAATGGATAAATGAATTGGATCGATGGGTTTAGTCCATTTTAATGACCCTACAATTAAAAAGAGTTAATAGACACAAATGAGTGAAAAAACAAACAAATAAAACCCATAAATGAATAGAAACTAAATCATGCCTCCAATTTCATTATAAAGTTTTAAAACCTAGTATTTTTACCATGTGTTCATAAATCATTATCATCTCCCATCTTGTAGCAATAATTGGTAATAGTGATATTAATTAATTAAGTAGTAAATATAGAACCCAATGTAAACCACAGAACTTTGACTCTTTATTAATTGGTTTAATTGGTTGGTAACAGGTGCGTCATGCGTGCCAATTGGGAATAGATTTTATCAATTTTTTTTTTAATTATTTGATAAAGTTTAATTTTTTACCTTATATTTTTTAAGTAGGATAAAAGAAACATATAAAAAAATTATTAAATAGTTAAACATCACATTTTACCAAACATTTGAAGAAAAAACTTGAGAGAATTTACTCCCGGTTAATATGCTAACACAAGAAAGAGATTTAAATATATGGGCTCAAAATTGATATTTTTGGATTTTGGTCAAGTTAAGCAGGCTTTATGAAAAGAATTAAAAAGCCCAAAAGGCCCATACCCGAAAATAAAACCCTACTTTATGAGCGTCCATTTATAAACTACAAAGAAGGGAACACTCCAAAGTTGAAACCCTTGCGAAGTTGAGAACTCCGAAGTGAGATCAGCGTTGCTTGAGAAGGGTTCACTTCAGCCATGGCAACCGCAAGGACGGTCAAGGATGTTTCGCCTCACGAATTCGTCAAGGCCTATGCCTCTCACCTGAAGCGTTCTGGCAAGGTACGATCTTTCTTTTTTTTAATAAATAAATTCGTTCTCGTTCCCTTTTCTTAGGTTTTACATTGGTCAATTTCGTTTGTGTTGTTCGAAATTATATTTGGTAGCTGTCATTACGTTGAGTGAGTCTATTTTTTGATGAATGTTCTCAGATTCAAACCCTTGCTTTGGGTGTAATTTGGGGAGAAAAGTGTGGGTTTTTGGAACTCTATGTCATATTGATCGAGTATCAGTTTAATTCGTGTGGTAATAAATGGCTTTTATATTGAGGAGGATGGTAGCTTTTCATGTTTATTTTGCCTTTTTTGTTGTTTGTAATTCGATTGTAGTTGTAAGGCTGATTGGTTTGGTGTGAATTTTGATGTAATTCAAATAAATCTATATTAGATTATTGGTAGGTTAAAGTTTGCAATTTTATGTGATTGGCTTGGAATTTAATCAATTTACACTCTAGTCTCGGTGAATGCCTTTTCTTTTGCTCTTTAGATATTTTCGTATGTGTATTGTGTTTGTGCTTGCTGTGGCGCCTTGTTAATGCCTATCGATGCTTTTCTGTGTGTTTTGTTAAATGAAGTCGTATGTGTTAATTTAATTGCTGCATTGTTTAATAGATGGAGCTGCCTGAGTGGACAGATATTGTGAAGACTGCAAAGTTTAAGGAACTGGCTCCTTATGATCCTGACTGGTATTATGTTAGATCTGGTGAGTTTACTCGTTTTAACAAAGTGGAGATTCCTTGTAATTGAGCTTGAATGCTAGCAGTGTCGGATAATTTATTCTGTTGTTAAATGTAAATATTTACCGTTAGACTGATGGAGATCAACCTTGGTTACAGCCTCCATGGCAAGAAAGATCTATTTGAGAGGTGGTCTTGGTGTTGGTGCGTTTAAGAGGATCTATGGTGGAAGTAAGAGAAATGGAAGCCGCCCCCCACATTTCTGCCGGAGTAGCGGCAGTATTGCCAGACACATTCTTAAACAATTGCAAAAGATGGGCATTATTGAGCAGGAGTTAAAAGGGTAGGTTTTGTTGAAATCTTATATACCGAAAATAAATCAATGCTATTGTATTCATCATTGGTTCTTGTAAAGATAGTTTGACTTATTTGTGTTTTTTGCATTGCAGTGGTAGAAGAATCACTTCCAATGGCCGACGGGATCTTGATCAAGTTGCTGGTCGCATTGTTGTTGCCCCTTGAGTGGTGTGTTAGTGAGAATTGATGATGCTTTGCATATCATATCATCTAGGGTTTAAGTTTGCTGAATAGTAGATGGCATCAACGCAAAATTAAGTATTGAACAGCCCAATTTTCTTAGATTTTCATATTTGTTTTTCTTTATACTTTTGTTGTTTTAGTTTGGAATTTTGATCGCCAAGGTTTTGATTTAAATTAATACTTTATTTTCTAGTCATTTTGAAGGATATCGGACCAGTTTTGATTGATACTTGCCCTCTTGAAAACTAGCCTAATATTGCTTATTTAATTTTTGATAAAATATAATTAAGCACATTGTGCCCCAAACAGTACAGCATTGACATAGTCACAAGTTCACGACCATTTACGAGTTTTTTGTTAATTACTAACATATAGCAATGCGCATTGCGCGAGCCTTTACTTCTGAGAGATTATTGCCTTTCTTTTTTGAGTTTTTGGTTGAAGAAACGGGGCCAAGCCCCAAATCAATTTATACTCCAGCTATAATGCATTTATGCTCAATGGGTAACTATGACCTCTAGGACAAGTGATAGTTGATAGCTGTTCGGGTTGTTTAAATCTCATGTTTAGGTTTGATTTTTAGGTGTTTCTTGGCCAATTGTTTACCTATTGAAAGTTAAACTCCGCAACCACAGATTAGGCGTTTACTTATGATGGATATTCAGAGATTTAGTTCCAAAGATACAAATAGGGGTGTCCATGGATCGGATCGGATCCGTATATCCGCGGTGTTTATCCGAATCTGATCCGAAAATTGCGGATATGGATCCGATTCGCAAGGCTTTCGGATCGGATTGGATCCGCACACTAATCGGATTGCGGATTTTGTGTTGGTATCCGCATATCCGTGTATTCGCAAAATTAAAGAAATAAATAAATAAATATTCTTTTTATGTTTTATTTCAATTAATAATTATCATATATGTTATATTATTTTAATTTATTATTTAAGAAAAGTATGTTTAATATTATTTTAAGAGTAAACATATTTAAAAGAATAGAAAAAATGAATTTTATTGATATTTTTTTAATAAAAATAAGCCTTTAAAAATATTTTTGTGTTTTGCGGATATATCCGATATCCGATATCCGATCCGATCCGCAAATGTGCGGATCGGATCAGATCGGATCCAACCTTAAAAGTTGCGGATATTGGATCCGATCCGATCCTATGATTTTAATGCGGATCGGATCGAATTTTTGGCCATATCCGATCCGATCCGCGGACACCCCTAGATACAAAAATGAAAATATTGATCAATGGGTTTTCTTGTACTTATGTAGCAAGAAGGCTTTTTTTGGGTAATACAAAGGGGCCTAATCCCAAAGAAAACAAACACCACTAAATTGGAAAAGCTGGACAGTAAAGAAATGGGAGTTCAACATTGCATATGAGGTGTTTATACTCAAAAAGAGTTTTTCATCTTTCCTGGTTGCTCACGGTTTTTTCTAACCGAACAAGTTAAGGAGTAATCCGTCGTGGATCGGAGCTTTATTTAAGGGTTTTGAACTCTCGACACTTTGCTTAAGTGGACGAGTGAGCTAACCACTCGTCCAATCCAAGTTGAGTAATATGGGATTATTAAATCGAATAAACTTGATACCATTTAGGAGTAAATATGCTCAAGTTGCTCAAATTTGCTTACCAAAAAGCATCGAGTTTATTTGAATTTGATTTGGTTGGATAACAAAATAGAATAAGCTTAATCTGATATGCCTGCACGGCTACACCGATTACTTCAAATGGTGTTTTGTGGCGGGAGTGGCATGTGCTTGCTATTTGAGCCGATTTGTGATGTTTCTAGAAAGAGTGTGTGAATTTCAGAGAGGAAGAGTGGAAGAGAAGGCTTTTGAGATGTAGTGTGATTTTACTAAATTAGTAAATATTTTTGTCCAACGAGGAAATCATCAAAAACAATCAAGAACTCCGAGGATAGGGAGCAACACCTTCCGGCACAGGCCACCAGCTATCCAAACGTCAACAATAAAATTCAGCTTTTTCTTTTATTTCTTCACAAGTAAGTAGAACATGCCATTGAGAGAGAAAAAAAACATTGAAAAGTATTGTACTACTCTTGCAAGTGTTTTTACCAGTTCATTTTAAAGTAAATTCATTTCATTTGGATGAAAAGAATATGCCTATTTTTTTTTATGACAATATGTCTATTTCTCCAAGTCAATTTGCACACCCCTATCTCACTCTTTTTAATCACAACACTAACGGAGGCACAAAATGATTTTGCAACATATTGACTGGTTGTTGACTTGTTTCCCATACAAAACTGGATATTGTTCAGACTTCGGAGATAGGAAAAAAGAATGAATGGATATGTTTCATTTCGCATCAATAAATTTTCAAGTCATTCCATGACAAGCACTTTATCTTCTTATGTTGTGGTATGTGAAACTTGGGTTCTCTTGGTATTGTTGGATGCTTCGTAGACCTTGGACCAAAAAAGAGAAAATTATACATATATTATTTTAAAGAAAGCAAAGGAGGTAAAATAACGTGAATAAAATAAAATAAAATAAAAACTGTTAAAGGAACCCTATAACGTAATGTCTGTCTTCCAATGAAGCCATTAATTATGAAGCTAGAGAACTAGATCAAACCTCCTTGGTATAAAGGGTCTGTCAAAATAAGGCATTGGTTGTGCTTTCGGAATGAGTTCCTTCCTCAACCTTCTGATTTCTTCTTCTTCTTCCAACTATAATGAAGTAACGTAAAAGGCATCAGCATTTTGGGGTCCAATTCAATGGTTGGGACCAAAATTTTATACTTCCATAAAAAATTCCCATGATCATGTTTGGGTGAAAAAAATCTCAATACTGTACCTTCTGCTGTCTTTCTCTTTCCAATTTGAGTTGTTCTATCAAGCTCATCTTTTCTGCTACCTACATAATCGAACATTCAAATTCAGTCATATTTTTTCTACATTTGACATGAAGACAAGTAGTGTGCAGCAGCAGCAACAACAACAACAACAGTAAGAGTCTTGCCCCTATTTCAAAGTTTTGTATTCAATAAATGGCACTGGAATTTGGAAAACATTAAATTTTCATGTTTTCAATACAAACTTGTTACATGTGTAATGACACTTATCAACAAAATCCTAATAATATTAACAATAATAGCAGTAACGGCACAATATAGAAATAGAGAAAAATGAAAATGCACCTGTTGATCAAATTCAGCTCGATCCACTGCTCGGACATCACTGTGAAGCTTAAGATCAATAGGCTTGGTGCTCTCTTTAACAGGAGGTTTTACCAAGCACTGCAAAAGAAGGACCAAAGGAATGCTATTACTAAGAAGCTCATCATATCAAAGGTAGCATATAATTGGTGCTGCATTAACACCACAAGAATTTCATTACAAAAACTGAACTTACCTCTGCTTCATCTGTTGTCCATGGAAGGCCCTGTGCTATAGGAATCCTCATCTTCTGTTCTTCTGTCATTATCTCCTGCACCTTCTTCATAAATTCTTCCTTTTTCAATTCCCCCCTTTGCTGCATTAGCAATTGCATTATCAAAACAATTTATTAGTTTCTAAACTTTAAAGCAGTTTATTTTTATTTTTTTAAAAAAGTTTTAATTCTTTCACACTTCAAGCAATACTTACTTCTGTTCTTAGCTTGAATGGTTTTTGGTTAGTGACTTTTGGCGGCTGCTTCTTCTTCCACCTCCTTCCACCATAAGCACCACTCGAATCCAAGCTCTGAAGAAAAGAATGAAAAAGGAAAAATTACCATACCATAAAATCCAATTAGGTGAATCATGAACAAGTTTTTGATAATCATCATTTCATTAGTGCTTAAATGTAAATTTTAACATAATGTAGAGTAAATCTTACATTTCTCCTACTCCTTCTACCCCCAGTAGCTGAAGTCCTACTAGACACACTGCAACAATGAACAATCAACAAATGTCATCAAACAAAACACGATGGACGAAAACAAATAAAAAATCAAAATCGAACCTTCCATGGCTACTATCCCAGGAAGAAGAAACCGAGATCCTTGAGTCCAATCCAAGGTTCTCCGATGTCAAAACCAAATCAGAAGCGCAAATCAAGGAAGAACCAGAACCAGAACAAGAACCAGTAACCTCAAGTTCAGGTGCTTTGAAAGAAGGTTGCTCAAATTGCAAACCAGGCAATGCCCATTTCATCACCTTGCTCTTAACCTTGCAACTATTTGTATGACCGTTATTACCCTCTCCGTGTCCATTTTCGTCGTTGTGTTCCCTCTTCTCGTTCTCCTCTTCGAATTTTTCCTCTTCCTCATTCTGATCCTTCTTCCTTGATTTTGGCATAGATAGAATCTTCTCGAAGGCCTTCACCAAATGCATCACTTTCCCGGACCCTGTTTCGGGGACACTATTTCTCGCTTCTTCCAACAACTTGTCCCTCCTTCTCTTCACATTAGAGCTTCCCTCCAATTCCAATTCGTCGATTTCATTCTTCTCCACCTCTTCCTCGTTGTCGTGGATTCGAAGGTCCTGGATTTTGAGGCTTGCTTCAATAAGCTCTTCTTCTTCATCTTCGCAATCCTTCTTCAATTCCTGTTGGCGGTTTTTCAAGAACTCTTCCTGAGAAGCCCTGAGATTCTCATAGGCAACGCAGAGGCATTTGGCCCCATCATCGCCTTTCTCTTCTCTGCACTTGCAAGACGACACCGTTTTGCTGTTGTTGTTTCTCTTCGCGACGAGGAACTTACGGTGTCTGATTCGGTTCTGAGGAGATCGAACAACAATAGCGGGTGCTGCTTTTGGCTTCGGAGATTTGGACGATTTCAAAGGAAGATTAGGGTTTTGATTCTCAGAATTTTGCAATTTGTGTTGCATCAATGTGGTGGTTTTGGTTGGCGTTGCAACTACTTTTGTTGCTGCCTCTTCCATTAGATAAAAAAATAGTGAGTGTTGAGAGTGTTAGGGTTAGGGTTCTGAGAGTGAAGAATTGAATTCGAATCACAGTGAGAGTGAGATTTTAGAGTGAAGAAATGAAATGAAGTGTTTGAGGGAGAAAAGGAGCATTTTTTTTTGGCTCGCTTGTATTTGTTAATTTTGTAACGGCTACTTTTCGTGGGTCTTCTGATTCGTTGATGGTGATGGTTATCATTTTTTTTATATTTTTTTATTTGAAAGTCTGTTTTCACATTTTCAGCGATTTTCTTTGGACCGTTTATTCGTTGAGCGGCGCCAAGCAAGCCGTTAACGCAAATATGCCCTGACCAAAAAAAAAAAAAAGAAAAATGAATACTCAAATACAATTATCCGTGAAATTAATAGCCAAAAACAATTAGATAAATAAAATTATTATTTAATAATTTTTAATTATTAAATTCACATAAATAAAATTATATGTAGAATAAATATGTTTGAAATTATTAACATTTAAAAAAATTAAAATATTTTTTAATGTTTAATTTATTAATTTAATCTCAATATTAAAAGATGTTTCAATTCTATTTGTATGCGTTACTTCTAAGTTCTATCTATTGATGAATGATGATGATAATTTAGGCTAGTTTTTTTAATTAAAAAAAATATTTTAATATTCAGTTATTGAATTAGGTGGTATTTTTTAAAATTGTGAAGAGTACACAATTCAATAACTAAATATTACACCATAATTTTACTTGTATCTAAAAAAATAAACGGATAATTCAATGAGGAATAATTTTGCAACATAAATAAAATATTAGGAAACATAATTACATGTTTGCGAGTTGTGGATAATTTTAAATTATATTAGGGCAAGATTAATGCGTAATGATAGAACTAAAATTCTTTGTAAACGAGCTGCAGACAATTTTAAAATTTCTTTCGCACATTAACCAAAAACACACATTTTATTTCTTTCTTTTTTATTGACATGGAAACTAAAAACACAAGCTCTTTATAATCCAACTAGCTGATTAATAGATAGTAATGTGTTTATTAACTTTCATCAACACTTTTAGCTATTAATTCAATTTGTTTAAATTAATAATTAATAATATATTTTTAATATACATTTTTAAATATTATTCACTAACTATCATAAAAATAATAAATTTTTTTCTTAAATAAATGGTCTTAACTAAACTTTTAAAAAGAATAATTTTTCTTTTTTAAAAAAGTATTTTAAAAGATAAATCCTCGTATTTATAGTAGATGTTCAACTATAAAATACCTCTATTTCTCAAAATAAATTACAACATTTTACAAACGACTAATATTATATATCTAAGTTTTTTTTAACTAAATTCAATTAAATTAAATAATAAGACTTGAAATAATATTAGTTATAATTAATTTTTATTATGTTAAACTAACTTAATTGAACTTAATTACCAAAAAAATTAAGTGTGTAATATTATTCTTTGTGAGTAGTGCTAGATAGCTAAAAAATAGTGTATAATGTATATATAGCACAGAATAAATGCCAATCACATGATAAGTGAGTCGAATACACCTCTTTATTAGTAACATACTTATTACTCAACCTTCTTCTCCGTACCTGTAGTAATTAATTTTATTCCCAAAATTCATTTTCGTTTCTTCTAAATCAAATTCCTAATATCTCTCATCCACATTTATGTCTATTAAAATGTAATTTCTGTCTAGTAAATTAACATCTGAAAATACTATCAAATTAACCCGAGTAAAAGATCAAGACTTTCCTCTCCCATTTCATTTGAACCATAAGCCCATAACCGAGAAAAACGAGCTGACGCAGAGAGGAGGAAACACAGCAGTTCGTTATCGGAGCATTGCATAGCCTTGTTTCCGACTCCTATAGGTATGTTATCTAGTTTCATATTTCGATTAATTGGCATATTGGGACTCCATTATCAGTTCTTGCATGTGGCTGGATTCGATGTTAACGATGAAAGTTTTGGTTATTATCTCACGTTTATGGGTTTGGAAAAAAGAAAAGCTTGCAAATATAGCGTTTTGGGGTGGAGATAAAAAGAAGGCATAAAAAAGGGTTTTTTTATTTTTATAAGTAGCCATGATTTTTATGGGATGTTACTGTTCCCTGATTTTTTATTTGTTCAACTGTGATTTAATTTGCTATTTTGCGTGCTTTGGTATTGTACTTTCTTTCAAGTTACTAATAATGTGACAAATATAAAGTAGCCATTTTCTTCAAGTTGTATCCATACTTCGAAGGTCTCTATTGAAAAAGCCGAGCATCGCATAGCCTTATTTTCGATTCCTATAGGTATGTTACCTAGTTTTATGTCTTGATTAATTGGCATATTGGAGCTCTATGATCAGTTGTTGCATGTGACTGGATTCGATCTTAACGATGAAAATTTTGGTCTTTATCTCCCGTTGATGGTTTGGGAGAAGAAAAAAGCTTGCAAAGATGATGTTTTGGGATGGAGATGAAAGGAAGGCATCAAAAAAGAAATTTTTTTTCATTTTATAAGCAACTATGATTTTTTGGGTGTTAAGCTTTCCTTGATTTTTCATCTTTTAACCGTGGTTTGATTTGCTATTTTGCGTGCTTAGTATTGTGCGTTCTTTCAAATTATTAATAATGTGACAATTGTAAAGTAGCTATTTCATTCAAATTGCCTCCATACTTCGAAGGTTTTCACAAAAAGCTACTTTTGTGTCTCTAGATGATAAAGTTGAGGCGAAGGAGCAGAACAAAATCGCTTTCATTCTAGCTGCTTCAGGTACCTTTCATTTTTTTTCTCTTTGTCAATTCTAGTATGACACAAAAAAATATGAATAAAGTATTTTTTTTATGTCTATCACCTAAATTATGTATTTTTTAATAGTTGATTGATAATAGTAGTTAACTATAGTGGGAGTACATAAAGAGTACTTAAGGTTAGTGGCAAAGTATTTTTTTGTCAGGTTTCTGTTTTTATTCATGTTAAAAAAAATCCTTCAGATACAGATGCAATATGGATGTTATGCCTTGATATTTTTTTAGTGAGAATTGCTTTATCCTTATAAAAGATTGCGTTAAAAATTTGCATAGATTAGTACACATTCCTACATAATTGGTGTCTGCTAAGAACTGAATATATATATATATAAAATTTAAATAATGGTATATAGGTAAACAAATTAATTCACTCAATTTTGATTAGTTATTTTGGTAAAATGATTATGAGAATGATGGATACATAGTAAATAATCATGCTTTTTGCATTGAACTAACCTAATTAGTGTGGTTATCACAACAATCACAGTAGGAATAAAGAATTGGATACGAGGGATGATCATAATTTAAATTTTCTAGAGATTAGCAGTAAACTCTCAAAAAGTTATCTCAAAAAATTGTGATAGTTTAATGATAGAGCAAGACATGTTTCAATCATAGATGTTATACTAAGCAAAGTTGTTAGCGTAGCTATGCTATTGATAAACATGTTGGTATGTTATGATTAATTTAAGTGGGTTATTTAAGTATATATAGCGGTTGCTCGTGAACAGGTGTTCAAAAAACAAGTATGCATGACACATAGCAGGAGCAAAAAAGAGACACATAATGATTTGGAGGATGGAAAGGAAGCATGCAAAAGTGAAATGAATACAAGAAGTTGAAGAAGTTGTTAAGCTGTCCAGCCTGACCTCTTCGCACTCAAACAGCTATAACTTTAGCTACAGAGGTCCAAACGACGCGATTCCAGTTGCGTTGGAAAGCTAACGTCCGGGGCTTCGATTTTATATATAATATGCCATAGTTGCCCTGATGCTAGGCGACACGAACGCATGATCCACGCGAACGCGTTGCATCTGCGAACTTTAATCCGCGCGGCTGTGTGGGCGACGCCTCCGCGTCACTTGACCGCGACCTGTACGGACCAGAAAGCGCTGGAAGTGACTTCTGGCCTGTTTCTGACCCAGTTTTTGACCCAGAGAATACAGATTAGAGGCTATAAAGTGGGAGAATGCATCCATTCATAATCATGATCTGATAATTCATAATTTTAGTTTTAGATGTAGTTTTTAGTGAGAGAAGTTCTCTCCTCTCTCTTAGGATTAGGATTTAGGACTTCTCTTAGTTTTAGGAGTGACTTTCAATCCCAGGTTCAATGTTCTTTGTATTTATTTATTTTCAATGTTCCATGTTTAGATTGATTTTCTTAATTAATGTTATTTGAGATATTTCAGTTTATGATTGTTTTATTTATGAATGCTTTTTATTTAATTTAGATAGTTTCCCTTTTTGGCCTTGGTTAAATAATTGGTGACTCTTGAGTTATCAAACTCATTGTTGATTGAAAATTGGATTTCTTCATTTCATTAATTCAAGTTCCAATAACTCTGACTTTTCCCAAGGAAAGACTAGGACCTGAAGAATCAAAATTAATTCATCCACTTAACTTACCTTCATAGTTAGAGGTTAACAAAGTGGGAGAAAAATCCAATTCTCATCACAATTGATAAGGATAACTAGGATAGGACTTCCAGTTCTTATATCTTGTCAAAGGTTTATTTTACAGTTATTATTATTTTATTTTACTTGTCATTCAACTAACCTTTTACCTTAATCCAAAACTCCAAAACACATTTTTTCATAACCAATAATAAGAACATACCTCCCTGCAACTCCTTGAGAAGACGACCCGAGGTTTAAATACTCGGTTATCAATTTTAAAGGGGTTTGTTACTTGTGACAACCAAAACGTTTGCATGAAAGGATTTTTGTTGGTTTAGAAACTATACCTACAACGCGACTATCTTTATAAAATTCATTACTAGCAAAAATCCTAACGTCAAAATGGCGCCGTTGCCGGAGAATTGCAAACGTGTGCCTTATTATTGGTTATTGTAAATATTTTTCAAAAAAAAAATTTCCTTTTTTGTTAGTTTTTGTTTTTATTTTCTCTTATTACTATGAACTCTCACTCCTTTGGCTATGAGTCTGGTTACAATTATGTTGCAGGAAAAGGAGATTATAATGACAACATGCACCATGGTTGGAACAATCAAAGATGGGAGGAGCCACAAGAATTTGATCAACCCTCATGGCAACAACCACCTCCAATAGACTATCAACAACCATTCTGTGATGCATATCAAGGCAATGGCTATGGTGAGCAATCTTTTGACTATCAATAACCACCACCATACGCCTATGAACCCCTTCCTCAACATAGCTTTGGACCACCATACTCACAAGTCCCTTTTCACCATTCACCTCCATATGACCCTAACCCTCATCCACCATACCAACCACCTTATGAGCCAAATGAACCATACACAGAACCACCACCTTTCCAACACAACTACCCTCATGAACCACCACCTCAATATTCACCATTTCCATGTCATTATCAAGATAAACCACCTTCCTATTATGAACCCTCTCTCCCAACCAATGAATCCTCATATCCACCCCAACCTCTAATGGATGACAGACCTCGTGTTATTCTTCAAAGGCAAGAAAGGATGAATAAGAGTGTGCAAAATTTTGCAGCCGCTTTAGGCAAGTTAGTAAATCTAATAGCTTCCCAACATCTGAGCACTCAAAGTACTCCCAAAGCTGCATGTGGAGAATCAAAAGAAGAGCAAAGCATGAAGGAGACACTAGAAACTTCGGTGGACAATGAGGAACATGGCTTTGTATTGGAACAAGTGGAGAAAACCATAATAGTTGCAGAGAAAGAAATGGTTGAAGATTTAGGAGATGCAGAACCTCCATGGAAAAGTCCAGTCATAGAACCCCTTTCCAAGACGTTTGAAATTGATGCTGAGGAGGGTGTACAACCTCCAAGCATATCACAGTTGAAGACTTGGAAGAAGTTGATCAAGAAATGGAGATTCAAGAAGAAGAAGCACAATCTCCCATGCCCTTGGAAAGCAATGAAGATGAGATTGAATTGGAAGAGAGATACCAAGAGGAAGAGGTTGAAATTGAAGAAGCTTGCAAAGAGGTGGTAATTATCAGAGAAGAGCACAAGGGAGTGGAGCTTGCAATTTCATTAAAAATACCTCCCCCTAAGTTGCCATAATCCTTCACAACATTCAAGTGGGTAAAATTCATATCCCTTAGCTTTCTAATTCCACTTGAATATGGGCTACTGGAGACGGATGGTCAACTTAGAGCTCTTTGTGGCATTAAGAGTAAGGGAAGATGGTCAGGGGTAAGAATTGCCCTGCAAGGTTCATTATGGTTGGAAGCTTTATGTTTAAACACAAAGGTTGGTGTAAAACTCAACTGAATGGGTCTAAGAAGTTGTTTGGCTGCCTTAGTGAGAATTCAGATTGCCCGCCACCCAGATGGAACCATAATGATCAACAAGAAGACGGGTGCAAGGGCAAGGTCTGGGACCCCGGAATCCATTCTACCAATCACCACTCTTGGGGCCTTGTCACTTGCTTCAACTTACTTGAAGGCTTTCTGCGCCTAGTTTGGGACCCCGGAGGTTACTGGAGATACAAACATTGGTGGAGATTCCTGGATGAATACAAGCATAAGCTACCATAACAGGGAGCTCACCAAATGTCCAACTTAAGGACTTTAACTAAAAGTGCTAGGTGGGAGACAACCCACCACGGTATAATCGTTCCTTTCTCAATTTTAATTTTATTTCGTTTTGTTTGTTTTTCATTTTATTTTATTCTATTTTTATTGAACCTGGAATTATTCATAACATACATATCAGCACTGCATTTGCATCTGCATATTGCATTAAAAAAAAAGGGAAAACACGCACGCGGCGCGGCAGCGTCGCTGACGCATCCGCGTCACTAGTGCGTTGGGAAGAAAAGAATTGAACAGAGAGTCACGCGAGAGCGTGGCTGGAGGCGCGCCTTTAGCATACTTTGACCCCACGCGACCGCATCGCTCACGCGACCGCATCATGTGGAACTTTGGCCTCCCACGCGACTGCGTCACCCACGCGGCCGCGTGCCATGAAAATCGACGTCAAAAAGGTGCATGGCCGAAAGTTGTGCTGGAATTGGGCTGGACTCGTGCTAGAAGCCCAAGCCCTCCCACGCGAACGCGTGCCCCACGCGGCCGCGTCGTCTTTCAAAAATGGCCATCCACGCGATCGCGTCACCCACGCGACCGCGTCACCCAGATTTTTGGCAAAATAAGATTTTGAACAGAAAGTTGCGCGAGTGCGCGGCTGCCCTCGCGCCTGTAGCACGACTTCACTCATGCGACCGCGTGCCCCACGCGGCCGCGTCACTTGACAATAGCGCCAACAGCGCGAACGCGTCACTCACGCGTTCGTGTCGCCTGCGCCGCACAGCTTATCCTAATTTGCCAAATATCTTATCTTTTCTTCCCCAATCCTAATTTTTCCTCCCTCCTTTCTTACTTACTTCTTCTCCCTTCTTTCCCTTCTCATTCTTCTTATCTTTCATTTCCTTTTACTTAATTGCATACTTTCATTCATTGCATTATTTTCATTGGTGTTGAAATTTTATTTGGGTCATTGTTTTTCTATATTTTTGTGGATTATTTGACAATTATATATTACTTTTTAAAGGGTTGCTTGTATGTTCAATTTAATACTTTCAAATAGCTTATTCACCATACATGCTATGTGTTTGTGAAAACGCCCGTATGGCATTGTGCACTATTTTTAAGATTTCTTTTAATCTATTACTATAAATGCTTGCTTTTCACAAAACACTTTTTATATTTTATTAATTAAATATAATTGTTATTACAAACATAATTGTTAGTTTGAAAGACTTGGTAATCTAACTTGGACATTGAATGCTTGATCTATGCTACTCATGTCTTTGCCAGCATGCCAATAAACATCTTGCATTTAACTGTCATCACATGCACTTACTATATTTCCATTGATGACTTTTCACATGTAGTCATGACCATGTGTTAACATCATTTTTCTTTACTGTGCATTGATTACCACCTTTTCCGCTCTCTTCCTTGCTGGATCCCCTAGCTTTGCTTGTTACTTTCCTTTTTCTCCTTTCAGGATGGCCACCAAGAAGGGTAAAGAGAGAAAGCTACTCCCAAACCACTGGCAAGGACAGGAACACAAAAGAGCACTAGCTGAGGAACTACAACTCTCATCCACCTGCACATCTCAGCATGCACCGAGGACGGTGCAATCTTTAAGTGTGGGGAGGTCGATACCGATCTCCACGGGTTAGTTAGTCCCTTCTCAACACCAATGTTTTATTTTATTTTCCTTGTTCATTGTTGCATTTGCATGATTGATTGCATATTTGTTTGATTTTTGCATATTTTACCACTTAG
Organism: Arachis hypogaea; assembly: GCF_003086295.3. Classification (NCBI taxonomy): domain Eukaryota; kingdom Viridiplantae; phylum Streptophyta; class Magnoliopsida; order Fabales; family Fabaceae; genus Arachis; species Arachis hypogaea. The sequence continues at coordinate 109,684,181 of NC_092045.1, read as the reverse complement.
TTAAAGTAATATTTTCTTTTTCAAGAAATTTTTATAGTATTTCACTAATTTGAATAAAACTTTTTGAAAAAACTTGTTTGAAGAAATATTATTGGAACATAGTTTAGAGCTCGAACACATAAAACCTGTGAGATTTTTTAGCCTATTTGAATTGGTTGCATTTTATTAACCAATATTTTATTTTTGGTGTGTGTTTTTCTCTCTAAAATTGTGATTTTTGTTTTGTTTAATTCTATATTTTCATTATTTGATGTATGCATGCACTGATATGATTGAGGCCTTTGTTTCACTAAGCTTACATACCCACATGACCTTACCCTTTCATTATCCTTTGCAAACCAATTAGAGCCTAATATACCCATTTATTCTTTACTTTAGCTCATTACTAACTCTAAGCGAAAAATAATAATGTCCTTAATTTAAATCCTTGGTTAGCTTAAACTAGTAAAAGTGCTCATGATTTAAGTGTGGGGAAGTTGGGTTTGAAATTATTTGGTTTGAATAATTGGGTGTTGTATATTTTAGTGAAAATATGCAAAATAATAGTTGAGCACATATTATTGCATTCAATACTTTAATCATATGCATTGAGAAAAATAAAAAATAAAAAAAAAAAGAAAAAAGAAAAAAAAGAAAAGAGCAATTAATAAAAGGGGACAAAATGCCCCAAAGTAAGTGTTGGTATTAATGCATATGTACTAAACTCAATGTTAGGATGCATGAACATGTGGAAAGCACAGTTAATGGGAAGTTAGATTTTGCATTTTAATTAAATGGATTGTTTTAAGTGGGAAGTTTATGTTAATTAAGGATTCAAATTTTAGTCCACTTGGCCAAATACAATCCTACCTTGACCCTAACCCCATTAAAACCCTTAAAAGACCTCTTGATTTGTGTATTGGTGCATTAGATTTTTGTTGATTGTTAGATGAAGAGCAAGCTAGAGAAAGCAAGATTAGTAGAGAATTGAGAGAATTGATCCTAGACACTTGAGAGTTAGAGTGATATACACTACCAAGTAAGGGTTCAGCGCTTAATTCTATGTTCCCTGCTTTTATGAGCTATCTTCTTCTTGCAAGTTATTTGTGTTGTATTTTGTGATTTGAATTAGTGAAATCCAGTTCATATTTATTCTTGAAAGACTTATTTACTTTTAACCAAGTAGGTAGAATCATTTTTGCATGTAGTTGCATTCATATAGATAGGTTGCATTTCATACATTCTATCATTCCCCTTCACTCTTTTAGTTCTCTTGAGCTTAGCATGAGGACATGCTAATGTTTAAGTGTGGGGAGGTTGATAAACCACTATTTCATGGTTCATCTTGTACTCAATTGAGTGGTTTTTATCAATTCTTTACCCATTTATTCATACTAATCGCATGTTTTACATTTTCCTTCCTAATTTTGTGCTATGATTGAAAACATGCTTCTTTGATCTTATATTTGCTTATTATTAATCCTCTCTTATTACCATTAGATGCCTTGATATGTGTGTTAAGTGTTTTCAGATATTATAGGGTAGGAATGGCTTGGAGGATGGAAAGGAAGCATGCAAAAGTGGAAGGAATACAAGAAGTTGAAGAAGTTGTTAAGCTGTTCAGCCTGACCTCTTCGCACTCAAACGGCTATAACTTTAGCTACAAAGGTCCAAACGACGCGGTTCCAGTTGCGTTAGAAAGCTAACGTCCGGGACTTCGATTTGATATATAATATGCCATAGTTGCCTTGACTCTAGGTGATGCGAACGCGTGATCCACGCAAATGCGTTGCATCTGCGAACTTTAATCCGCGCGGCCGCGTGGGCGACGCCTCCGCGTCACTTGGCCGCGACCTGTACGGACCAGAAAGCGCTGGAAGTGACTTCTGCGCTGTTTCTGACCCAGTTTTCGACCCAGAGAACACATATTAGAGGCTATAAAGTGGGGGAATGCATCCATTCATAATCATGCTCTGATAATTCATAATTTTAGTTTTAGATGTAGTTTTTAGTGAGAGAAGTTCTCTCCTCTCTCTTAGGATTAGGATTTAGGACTTCTCTTAGTTTTAGGAGTGACTCTCAATCTCAGGTTCAATATTCTTTGTATTTATTTATTTTCAATGTTCCATGTTTAGATTGATTTTCTTAATTAATGTTATTTGAGATATTTCAGTTTATGATTGTTTTATTTATGAATGCTTTTTATTTAATTTAGATAGTTTTCCTTTTTGGCCTTGGTTAAATAATTGGTGACTCTTGAGTTATCAAACTCATTGTTGATTGAAAATTGGATTTCTTCATTTCATTAATTCAAGTTCCAATAACTATGACTTTTCCCAAGGAAAGACTAGGACCTGAAGAATCAAAATTAATTCATCCACTTAATTTACTTTCATAGTTAGAGGTTAACAAAGTGGGAGAAAAATCCGATTCTCATCACAATTGATAAGGATAACTAGGATAGGACTTCCAGTTCTTATACCTTGCCAAAGGTTTATTTTACAGTTATTATTATTTTATTTTACTTGTCATTCAACTAACCTTTTACCTTAATCCAAAACCCCAAAACACACTTTTTCATAACCAATAATAAGAACATACCTCCCTGCAATTCCTTGAGAAGACGACCCGAGGTTTAAATACTCGGTTATCAATTTTAAAGGGGTTTGTTACTTGTGACAACCAAAACGTTTGCACGAAAAGATTTTGTTGGTTTAGAAACTATACTTACAACGCGACTATTTTTATAAAATTCTTTACTAGCAAAAATCCTAACGTCAAAAAATAAAACCGGTGGACCAAAAAATGTACATTGAATGGTTAGGAGTGAATTAATTATAAACTCGGGTTGTTGTGTTTTAATAGTAAATGTTAAAACTGACATTCTCCTTCGTTGTCACTTTGTGCTAATTATGAATGTTTGTGTAGAAAATATTGGTATCTAGGTGCTCGTCATGTTGCGTGGCTTCTGTTATGAAGTAATTAGGTTCAGATGCGGGCAGAGAGAAAATAATGGAGGTGGAGAACATGAGATTTAGCTGGCTGCAATATGTGCTTGAATGGGCTGTCAACTAAGATATAATGGTGGCATTAGCATCATCATATAGTCGGGATGAGAAGTCTTTGATCGTCGGAATAAGAAAAATTCTGATATCGGTTCAATTGATTGCGCGGTGTTTTGGACTACCAAACCATGGTAAGCAATCTTTCAAATAAAATAGGAAGAAAGGAAAAAAAATTATTCACAATAATCTTGTTGAGTATATGTTTTCGGTAAAATTAGCCATTAAAGATTTGGACTGCATCGACTCATTTTGTGTTTGGCATGGAATAGTTTTAAAATTCTAGAAAAATCAGCAGAGCACTGACTTTTTAACATCTTCACAGGAAAGACACAAGCAGATTTGAAAAGGAATGTTATCACATGGTCGATGCAGTCCGATGACGATAGAATCAACTTCCGGAGACAGTTCATCATGTTGATAGCGAAGTGTTTGTTCTTAACCTCGCCGAAGGCCACCGTTTCAGGCATACATATACGGATTGTCATTGATGTATCAAACCCAATGAAGATATATTGGGTTAGGTACATTTATAATTTTCTAATTGATATAATTTTCTGAGGTTTCAGGATGTAGGGAAGAAGACAGTGGATGGATGTATGTTCACATTACTAGTGAGCCGTATATCCTAACCTTTGATTTGTTATTTGCTATTCTATAGTATACCTTGTTTATAGTAATTACTATAACTTTCAGATTATATATCTCCATGCTAATAAGAATGGAGATTTAGGAGGATATAATGGGAGAGAACCGTGGATCAGAGACTGGTCGCTTGCTGATCTATCATATGCCTCATCAAGTGAGATGTGCTTTTCTCTTCATCCATCTTCTTCAGACAAGCAAGCGACCAGTCTCTAATCCAAGGTTCTCTCCCATTATAAATTTCTAAATCTCCATTCTTGTTAGCATGGAGATATATAATCTAAAGTTATATAATTGTTATAAACAAGGTATACTATAGAATAACAAACAACAAATTGTTTATCGATATTCGGCTCACCAGTAATACGAACATACATTCATTCATTGTCTTCTTCCCTGCATCCTGAAATCTCAAAACTCCCTCAATTAGAAAATCATAAATGTACCTCGTCCAATATATATTTCTTGGGTTCGATACATCAATGGCAGCCCGTATATGTATGCTTGAAACGGTGGCCTTCGGCGAAGTTAAGAACAAACACTTCGCTATCAACATGATGAACTGTCTCCGGAAGTTGATTCTATTGTCATCGGACTGCATCGAGCATGTGATAACATCCCTTTTCAAATCTACTTGTGTCTTTCCTGTGAAGCTGTTAAGAAGTCAGTGCTCTGCTGGTGTTTTTGGAATTTTAAAACTATTCCCTACCAAACACAAAAATGAGTCAATGCAGTCCAAATCTTTAATGGATAATTTTACCGAAAATATATACTCACCAAGATTATTATGTATAATTTTTTTCTTTTCTCCTTATTTTATTTGGGAGATTGCTTGACATGGTTCGATAGTCCAAAACACCGCGCAATGGATTGAACTGATATGAGAATTTTTCTTATTCCGACGATCAAAGACATCCTATCCCGACTATATGATGATGTTAATGCCACCACATATCTTGGTTGACAGCCCATTCATGCACATATTACAGCCAGCCAAATTCCATGTTCTCCACCTTCATTATTTTTTCTCTACCCACATCTGAACCTAATTGCTTCATAACTGAAGCCACGCAACATGGCAAGCACCTAGATACCAGTGTTTTCTACACAACCATTCATAATCAACACAAAGTGACAACGAAGGAGAATGTCAATTTTAACATTTACTATTAAAACACAATAACCCGAGTTTATAGTTAATTCACTACTAACCGTTCCCTTTTTTGGTCCACCAGTTTTTTTTTTTTTTTTGTGGTCTCCTTTCGGGAGTGTTATTCTTATGTGTCTCTTTTTTACTCCTGGTTCCAGCCATGCCTACTTATTTTTTGAACATCTATTCACGAGCAACTGCTATATATACTTAAATATCCCACTTAAATTAATCATAACATACCAACATGTTTATCAATAGCAACAACTTTGCTTAGTATAACATCTATTATTGAAACATATCTTGCTCTATCATTAAACTATCACAATAGCCCCCCCAAAATACCATTTACATGTCCAACTTTTTGAGAGTTTACCGCTAATCTTTAAAAAATTTTAAATTCGATATCCACTGAACTAACAACTTTGCTTGCAAATAACTTTGAACAAAAGTATGATATCAAGAGATTGCATATGAAATTATGATCATCCCTCATATCCCATTCTCTATTACTACCGTAATTGTTGTGATAACCACACTAATTAAGTTAGTTCAATGCAAAAATTATGATTATTTACAATATATCCATCATTCTTATAATCATTTCACTAAAGTAACTAATTAAAATTGAGTGAATTAATTTGTTTATCTATATACCATTATTTAAATAGTCATATATGTATGTATGTTTAGTTCTTAACAGACATCAATTATGTAAGAATGTGTACTAATTTATGCAAAATTTCAATGTAAACACAAATAACAAGGCATAACATCTATATTGCATTCGTATCTAGAAGGATTTTTTTTAAAACATGAATAAAAACATAAACCTAAAAAAATACTTTGCCACTAATCTTAAGTACTCCTTATGTACTCCTACTATAGTTAACTACCATTATCAATCAACTATTAAAGAATACATAATCTAGGTGACAGAGATAAAAAAAAGCACTTTATTCATATTTTATATTTTTTCTGTCTCATAATAGAATTGACAAAGAAAAAAAAAGGAAAGGTACCTGAAGTAGCTAGAATGAAAGCGATTTCGCTCTTGTTTTACTCCTTTGCCTCAACTTTATCACCTAGAGACATAAACGCAGCTTTTCCAGTGAAAACTTTCGAAGTATGGAGACAACTTGAACGAAATGACTATTTTACATTTGTCACATTATTAATAACTTGAAAGAAAGCAACACCAAGTATGCAAAATAGCAAATCAAACCACAGTTGAATATATAAAAAATTAGGAGACCCGTAACACCCAAGAAAAATCATGGCTGCTTATAAAAACGAAAAAAACCCATTTTTCTATGCCTTCCCTTCATCTCTACCCCCAAAACGCCATCTTTGCAAGATTTTTTCTTTTCTCAAACCCATCAAGCGTGAGATAAAGACGAAAATTTTCATAGTTAACATCGAATCCAACCACATGCAATAACTGATAATGAAGCCTCAATATGCCAATTAATCGAAACATGAAACTAGATAACATAACTATAGGAGTCGGAGATAAGGCTATGTGATGCTCGGCTTTTTTAGTGGAGACCTTCAAAGTATGGAGACAACTTGAACAAATGGCTACTTTACATTTGTCACATTATTAATAACTTGAAAGAAAGTAAAACACAAGCACGCAAAATAGCAAATTAAACCACGGTTGAACAGATAAAAAATAGGAGAAATAGTAACACCCCAGCAAAATCATGGCTGATTATAAAAACGAAAAAAAATCCCTTTTTGATGTCTTCCATTCATCTTCACCCAAAACGACATCTTTGCAAGCTTTTCCCTCTTCCCAAATCCAACAACGTGAGATAAAGACCAAAACTTTCTTAGTTAACATTAAATCAAGTCACATGCAACAACTGATAATGGAGCCCCAATATACCAATTAATCGAAACATGAAACTAGATAACATACCTATAGGAGTCGGAGACAAGGCTATGCGATGCTCCGATGACGAAGCTGCTGGTTTCTTCCTCTTTGCGTCTTTTCGTTTTTCTCGGTCGTGGGTTTATGGTTCGAATGAAATGGGAAGAAAAGTCTTGATCTTTTCACAATTTGATAGTGTTTTCGGATGTTAATCTACTAGACAGAAATTACATTTTAATTGATATAAATGTAAATGAAAGATGTTAGGGATTTGATTTAGAAGGAACTGAAGTGAATTTTGGGAATGAAATTAATTACTATAGGTATGGAAAAAAAGGTTGAATGATAAGTATGTTATTGATAAGCAGGTGTACTCCACTCGCTTTTCATGAGATTGGCATTTATTCCGTGCTATATATATATATTATACACTATTTTTTGGCTACCTAGCCTACTCTTAGATAAATTATTATGTACAAATACATAGATATTATTTATGGATTTAATGGTCAAATTAATTTATAAAAATTATTCTCTAAATTTATTTATAAAAGATTTTATCAATTAAATAAAGATTATAAATTAATCATGTTTATGTTTTTGTCACTCTATTAGCCGTTTTTGTTGCTTATTGATGACGTAAAAAGTAAAAACTAACAATATACATAACATCTAATATGTCTAATTGAATAATAATTAGATATGTTTATAAAAATTTGTCAATTTAGTCTATAGATTATATTGGAATTAAGATTTATTTAATTAAAAAATTAAATTAATAAATTTTTATAAATATATAATCAACGTCTAATTAAATTAAATATGACAGATATTATATACTGTTAGTTAATATCTCACATCATTAATTGTTATGAAAATCACTAATAAAATATCCAAAGGATGAATATGATTAATTTATAATTTTTAAAAAATTAATTTAACTAATAAAATCTTTTATAAACAAATTTAGAAAATATTTTTTTTTCCAGACTAACTTGATCGCTAGTTCCGTATTTATAATAAAACTCAAAATGAAAGAGCCATAATTTACGTGAGAAATGTTTACCGGCTATTTTGTTTTGGTTTATATATCTTTTAAAGAGTAAATAGTCAAATTCGTTTCTAAAAGATTATTCGTTTTTTAAATTGGTTTTTGAAATTATTTTAATCAAATTCGTCTTTCAAAGATTTTAAATTAATTATGTTGATATTTTTGTCATTTTCTTTGTTGATAATCTTAAAATTTACTAATGTGGCACGTTAATGACATTACAACATATGTCCTGAAATCTTAATTAATTATTTATATGATAATTTTATGAAATTAACACAAATTAAAACTTAGTTAAAAAAATACCTTAAGGTATTAGAATCCCTCCATTTAGAATTAATTTAATATAATTTTATAAATTTATTGTGTTAATAACTAATTATAACTATTAAGTATATGTTGCGGTATTTTTTAAAGTACCATATTAGCAAATTCTGATGCCATAGTAACAAAAATGATGAAAGAACTAACATAATTAACTTAAAAATTTTAAAAAATAAATTCAGTTAAAAAATATAATATCAATTTAAAAACAGATGATTTTTCAGGACTAATTTAATTATTTATTATTTTTTTATGAAACATGGCTTACTGACTTTGGTGAAGAAAAGGACCTCTCTAAATTGTAGACACTTTATTAGGCCATCAAATTAAAGCCTTGGAACAGTTCAAGATTTTTATGTTTCTTTTCTCACAGGCTCATAAGCTTCAAATGCACTCATCATGTTTTTCTTCTTAGTTTTCAAGCAAAGTCCATTCTTAGTGTTGAAGCCTGCACCACCACTTTAATGAAACCCGGTAGAGAATCATACAATTTTGATCAAGATTTAAGACCTAAAAGCCAGATTAAAATCAATAAATTATAAGTGCATTTTATGATGTCTATAGTATGGTGCCTAACTTTTACCTAATTTACTTGATATAGTAAATTTTAAATATTTACTAATTTTTTATTTTTATATTTTTAAAATTAAATATTAATTTTTAACCCTTTTAAAAAATTAGGCAAATATTTGTAAGCAACATAGCAATCACCTAAACCATATTAGTATAATAATTCCAATAATGATTTTTAATTGGTGATGATGTTGATTGGTTAATGAACAATGTGGCAGATCCCTGAAAATGCTCGAGGATGTCAGGCGTCAGAAATTTTATTTTATCTTTTCAAAATGAATGGAAATTGGAACCTTGAGTTCATGGGCAAATTTGTAATTTAATTTCACTTAGTTTCCCGTTTTGCCCTTGTTTCTACTCCAGCAGAAAGCCCCTCTACACCAAACGCATCGCTTTCGGTCTTTCACAAAGAAAGGTTGTCCTTTTTGGTAATAAGAGCCACAAAACCTGCATTTTCTTTGGGTTATATTAATAGAACTTTGTCCTAACACTTCTGTCACATAAGCTGCTCTTCGTTTTCTCCATTTCGCACTCTTTCTCTTACACTTCGTTCCTTACTTTGTCAAAAGAGGTAAACGCTTGACACCCCATTTCCTTATTTGCTGATTCTTAGTCAGATTTTTGTCAAAGTTTTAATCTTTCTCACTATAGTATCATTCTTGTGAAGAGTTGAATCAATATGAATTTGGAACTTTTGTTTTTTTTTTTTTTGTGATGGGTGTAGTTAACTCTTGTTAATTTGGTGGATTTTGTTCTGATTAGTGTAAAAGTTCATAGATCTTTAGTCATTATGTCTTTCTTGTATGTTAAGTTGTTCAAATATGTGCTGAATTCAATGTTTTCGTGAGTTTGGTTTGAAGCTCCTTTGCATGTGGATCTATTGCAGTAAGGATACATTACAAATCACAAGCATTTTTATTTCTATACTTAGCGCTGGATCTAATTCATGACAATAATTTGTTAAGATTTGCATGCATTAGATCTTGATTCGTATAAAGCGTTTCTTTTTGGATTCTTCCTATGTGATTAGAAGAAAATAAATTAATTCCTGTTTCATCAATCTCATGTCACTGTGACAATTTTTTGTTTTGATATATAATGATCCACAAGGACCAAATTTGGTTGTAAAACATCAACATACATATTGGGTTGGTTGAGTGGTTATATCACTCATCCGCTTAAGCAACTGTTAGGAGTTTGAATCCCGCTTTGTGTATGCATTAATTCATTGCCAGTGACAAATCCTTAAATAGAGTTCCGATCTGCAGGAAATTAGTAACATTTAGTTGTTTACGCTTACAAAATCCTCTAAATCTGAAGAGAGAATCAGAATCATTGATATCATTGTCTGAAATCTACCGTTGAAACACACACCAAAATTATCGTCCACTTAGACACTATTTAGATCCGAGGATGGAGAAAGTGGATGAGTGATAAATGAAGAGAATTGGGGGGGGGGGGGGGGGGGCACAATTTGGTCTAATGGTAGTAGAATTGGTGTTTAAATGGACACCAACGTTTTATGTGGGCAAATAACATTGTTTAGGATTATAAAGACAGAAGCTAAGCAATTGTGTCCTTGCCTCCTTGTTCTCCAGGAGGAATACAATTCAAAATTGTTACTCGATCCCCTAATTATGCTGTGCTAGTACTAGAAAACATATGATTGATAATTTGATACAAAAGATATTGAATTGGCTTTTGCTGTATTTTTACTGATCCATACAGAAAGTAAGAATGGTGAAGATTTGCTGCATTGGGGCTGGATATGTTGGGGGTCCTACAATGGCAGTGATTGCACTTAAGTGCCCGTCAATTGAGGTGGCTGTTGTCGATATCTCTAAATCCCGCATTGCAGCCTGGAACAGCGATCAGCTTCCAATATATGAGCCAGGCCTTGACAACGTGGTAAAGCAATGTCGTGGCAAGAACCTCTTCTTCAGCACTGATGTAGAGAAACATGTATTTGAGGCTGACATAGTATTTGTCTCTGTCAACACCCCAACTAAGACTCGCGGTCTTGGAGCCGGCAAAGCAGCAGATTTGACATATTGGGAGAGCGCAGCTCGCATGATCGCCGACGTCTCTAAGTCAGACAAGATTGTGGTTGAGAAATCCACTGTCCCTGTCAAAACTGCTGAGGCCATAGAAAAAATTCTGACTCACAATGCCAAGGGTATCAACTTCCAGATTCTCTCAAACCCGGAATTCCTTGCCGAGGGAACTGCAATCCAAGATCTTTTCAACCCGGACCGAGTTCTCATTGGAGGCAGGGAGACCCCAGGAGGCCAGAAGGCCATTCAAACATTGAAGGAAGTTTATGCTCATTGGGTTCCTGAGGAGAGGATCCTAACCACAAACCTGTGGTCTGCAGAACTCTCTAAGCTTGCTGCCAATGCTTTCTTGGCCCAAAGGATTTCATCAGTTAACGCCATGTCGGCCCTCTGCGAGGCTACCGGTGCAAATGTTAAACAGGTGTCCTTTGCGGTTGGTACAGACACAAGGATTGGACCTAAGTTCCTCAATGCTAGTGTTGGATTTGGTGGATCCTGCTTCCAGAAAGATATCTTGAACCTTGTTTACATCTGCGAGTGCAATGGCCTTCCGGAGGTGGCAGAGTACTGGAAACAAGTCATCAAGATCAATGATTACCAGAAAAGCCGGTTTGTGAACCGTGTGGTTTCGTCTATGTTTAACACGGTTGCAAACAAGAAGATTGCCATTCTGGGATTTGCATTCAAGAAAGACACTGGAGACACTAGGGAGACGCCGGCCATTGATGTGTGCAAGGGGCTACTTGGCGATAAGGCCCGACTGAGCATATATGATCCACAGGTGACCGAGGACCAAATCCAAAGGGATCTGTGGATGAACAAGTTTGATTGGGACCATCCTATCCACCTGCAGCCAACTAGCCCGACAACCGAGAAGAAGGTGAGTGTGGTTTGGGATGCGTATGAGGCAACAAAGGATGCAGATGGTGTTTGCATTCTAACCGAGTGGGATGAGTTCAAGAATCTTGATTATCAGAAGATATATGACAATATGAGGAAACCAGCATTTGTGTTTGATGGAAGGAACATTGTGGATATGGATAAGCTTCGTGAGATTGGATTCATTGTGTACTCAATTGGTAAGCCACTGGATCCATGGCTCAAAGACATGCCTGCTGTGGCCTAAAAGTAACAGATCACTGCACAAGTTTGATTCAATTATTGCTGTTAATTTTTACAAGTTTTGTTTTGTTTTGATCTTTGGACACTTTTTTCTTTAATATAGATGTTGAGTATAAATTCAGGGAATGTAGGAGGAGGGTCTATGTTTTACCGTTCTTTGTGCTCCAAATATTCATTATTACATGGCTGATTGGCTGTTATAAATTTTCAAGCAAACTATTTTCTTTTTTATTAAATTGTTTTTCTGTTACTATCATATTGGTTGAGAATTTAGAATGGCCTATGCTAGCTTCAAGTTTCTAGTAAAACTTTTTTTTTTCTTGGTTTTTATTTCTTTGTTTTCCATTGTTTTCCATTGTTGGTAAGATTTTTCTTTTGTAGGTATATTGATATTTAGTATTCACATCAAGAAAGAAAAAATGACACGATATCTAATAAAATTTTAATTTTTAACACATTCTTTTTTATTATTTCACCAAGACTTTTTAACTAAAGAGTGTCTTAAATACAAAAATAAGTTTTTGTAATCATCCACACATCTTAATCTGAGTGCCAAAATCTCTTTACAAGCCTTTCACACTAACTGTGACAAAGCTCAAACAAGGATCTACCTCCCCTCGAGATACAAGATGAGAACAATAACCAATTTATATGAAAACTCAGAAGCCATTAAATCTCCTTTAGATAGGGCCTCTGGAGGGTAGATTGAAATTCATCTAATTTTCGTAATATTTATTTTTCGGTAGCATCTAATATTTCCATATTAAACAACGGTCTGATATACTCTTGAAAAGTTTTTTGGGGCTACACCCAACACAGTACACACAGATAGACATAACATTATATATCTGCAGACTTATTTTTGGACAAACTGGAGATACAGCCAGTCATATCGAAATTGATCTAAGGACTCCTCTATACAAAACTATTATGTTTATTCTTTCGGTACTAGTTGCTTAGAGAAAGTAATGATCATCAAGACTGCGTGGCACCAACCCATGTTATTGATTAAACGAGACCTGTCTATGGCAATTCGACTGGCTCAATGTTCCAAATGTCTCGGGCATATTCATGAATGGTGCGGTCACTGCTAAACTTGTGCGAACCTGCTGTGTTCAATATCGACATTCTTGTCCAAGTCTGCAGGCACGGACATGATTTATGAAAGTTAATCACAAAGGTAAGATCAAATGTATTAATTTGTTGTATATGGATGTTCAGCCAAACAAGTTGATGCATGAAGAACCAATAATGAGGGGGTTATAATGTGTCTCTTGTTAAGTTATGATCACCACAGATCAGCAAGCTTATAATGATTCTGGAATTGGCGCATGCAACCACAAATAACTCATCAACTTGATAGCTACCATGTTAAGCAAATTCATAAGAGAATATGAAGAGGTTATACTTACTTTTTGATCCTGGTATGCTTTATCAACCTTCTCTTGGCATTCTATGTAGCTGGGGAAGTCCTTGCCAACAAGAAAATAATCTGCACGGCCAAAACCTTCATTTCCTTCTAAGGATCCCATCAATTCATCATAGTTGTAAGGCCCAAAAACACCACTTCTGACGAACTTTTTAACTTCTTCAAATCGTGGATCAGGAGCGAACTGAATTGAAAGACTTATTGGGTTATTACCATTGGTTATTCGGAACTTTCTGTACTATATAATTGTGCTACGGGCGAATGCCAAAGCAACATTGCATTAAATATATATTCCATGGAAAGTAAAATGCATATATCATAGATATCATGACAAACCTTTCCCTCAGCTCTTTCTTTCCTAAGACCAGCAATTTCATGAGCCTTAGCGCCAAAGAGGAAGAAGTTGTCTTCTCCAACCTCTTCCCTTATTTCAACATTGGCCCCATCTAATGTTCCAATGAGTATGCAGCCATTCATTGCAAATTTCATGTTGCTAGTTCCACTTGCCTCCATACCAGCAGTACTAGAAGGGACATAAGTTATTACTTGGCTATGTTAGCAACACAAATGTTTTGCAGGGAAATAAACTAAAAATTGTAATACTACTGTCGCTGTCAAATTCTAACTATTTCCTGGAACAGCAAAGATAAACTATGAAGATGCATTCCTCAATTTTCCATGCACAAAAATAATTATTTCTATGAGCAGCATATGATGTGCATATGATTATTAACAAATTGATGTTTTCTATCTAGATCTATTCAAGACAAAATTCGAATAAAGATTAGTGCGAGTGATAATATCTTGCTAATTGTTTTTATATATTAGTTTAGAATAAGGGTTAATAGTCAAATAAGTCCGTAAAATATGGCTAGTTCTTCAAATTAGTCCTTGAAAGATTATAAATCAATAATTTTTGTCCTTCAATCGCTCAGTTAACAATTTTCGTCAATGATCAATGATATGGAACGTTAACTCACATCATATATGACACCTAGCATATCCAATTAGACGTTGAACAAATATATTTATGAAAATTTATCAATTTAATATCATTAGATTATATTAGGATTAGAGTTTATAAAATTAGAAAAATAGACTAAATTAATAGATTTTCATAAACATATTTATTCATTGTCCAATTAGATATGCTAGGTGTTGTGTACGCTATCAGCTAACGTTCTATATCATCAATCGTTGACGGAAACTATTATTGAGTGATGGAAGGACAAAAATAACTAGTTTGTAATCTTTGAAAGACTAGTTTGATTGATAAAATTTTTCAAGAACGACTTTGGAGAATGACCCATTTTTCAGGGACTAATTTGACTATTAATGCTTTAGAATAATCATGCAACCAAAGAATAAGACAAACCATGTAAAATATAATCACCTGATATGTTGTGACAATTCACTTGCTGGAATCAGCATCTCAGCAACACTGACATTGTAATCAGGGACAAAAATAACCTGAATGGATTTACGGAAAAAAAAATAAGTAACAATATTTCAAACTCATATTCCAAAAAATGATCTCGCAACACCAAAGTAGAAAGTTGTCAACCTAACTTTGGTTATATTAACAGCAATATGGTCTGAACCTAATACCCCATGCGAACTACCCATATCCCTCACCACCAGATCACTCTTAGTGGCTAAGAAAAGTCATCAATTTCTAGAAGTGCTCTCTAGAAAGAAAGAGAAAAAGAACAAAGTATCAACTTGGTTTAACTACTGCAGCATCATAGTTCTCTTCTTTCTCCCAAAGGTCCCTTTTTTAAAACAAGTCTCAAACACTTCTCCTATAGGGCCATAGATATCTAATAATAACAAATTTGCATTCAAATATGGCATCAATGATGCAGTAAGACCAAAGTATAATTTGATCAGATGGCAAACTTAATAATTACGGTGGACAAAGGAAATACTTAATTAACAAAAACTTTTTAAGTATTTGCATGATTCTTAATCCGGGAACACCGTTTTAGAAGTTTGTTGCTTTTAATATTACTTTCCGGATATACATGATAAGCCTAGGACTAGTTAATGAATGAATCTACCTTCATCAGCAATATCACTATAAACCCTTCGACAAAACAAATACAACTAAAAGAAATAAATAAATCACTTGTGGAAAATGAAGTAGTGTCTACCTTAAGCAGGTCTCCTATTTCAGGATCGTGATTCACTGTAGCCCCAACATCTGTGATAAATTTCACAATTCTCTTGGCTTGCACATATGTAGCAAATGCTTTTCCCCCAAATATACAAACCCTTGGAACAAAATTTGCTTTCCTTTCTTTGGGAGTCATTTCTTTCATCTTCTTGTAGCGGTAAACAATTCCCAAAATATTCAATAGTTGTCGCTTATATTCATGGATTCTCTTTACCTAAATAAAAACAATTAATTCAAGAGTTAAGCAACCATATACAGTAAACTCTTTTGTATTTTAACTAATTAAAAGAAGGGGGAGGGGGGGGGGGGAGGGGGATGATCACATGAAAGGATCTGAATTAAAACATGAGATATGGAGAAAGAGGGAACTATTCAAGGTTCAAAATTGACGGTTATGAATTATACATAAATAATGGTGTATAGAGCTCTATTTACCAGGGTTTATGGCCTGTCAAGATATACAACAGAGCCTACTTATTCCTATATATTGACCTAACCTGTTTTATTAATTTTTTATCCAACAACAACGACGACAAAACCTTGTACAATGCTCTATCTATCATAAATCAATGTGCATTTGATATAGGACTAATGTCTTGTATATAAAAATAAATGACAGTAACTTTGATTCCTTAAGGCATTTATGTATAATTTTTTTCCAGTTACTTACTTTACCTTCAACCTAAAAATGTTTGTAAACTTCCGTTCCATGTTTAAAACTTCAAAATTGGGAGCCAAAAGGATACCTAAAGGAAACACATTACCTGTATGTCAAACATTGCATCAGCACTGACAGAATACCCTGTTCGTTCTCTGATTAATGCTGCAACTTTCATCTTGTTAGCCCTCTTTGCCTCCCTCCACTGCTTTTGTAGATCCTCATTGTCTGCAAACTATTGATAAATGATACTAGTGTAGTCAGCCAGAATTACTGAGGATAATATGCGTAAGACTTTAAATAGCAGTTTGAAGGCAATGGAAAAATCACTTGCTGGAAAAAGCAATGCTTGATTCCAGCTTACTAGTTTCATATAGTTCCCATAAAATTTAATTAATATACCACATTGACTCCTTCAAGATCAAGAAGTAGCAGCATCCTAATGAAGTTGAGCGAATTATGGACTCCATATACCCATAGGCATTCAGATTCAAACAGCACTCCTCATTCAATGACGCTTCAGCAGATAATTCACTAAGTTCAAATATCTTAGATTGAACAAACAGCTGAAGCAAGATCATTTCCGTTGCTCCAAACAAAAGACAACCAAATACATGGTATTTCGATTTTAATTTCTTTATTTGACTGAAATTCAAGATCATTTGTTCATTTATGGAGCAGCAAAAACACAGCATTCATGATAAGAAAATAGAGATTCAAGTATTAAACAAACGCGAGTCCCTCTTCAATTTCTGAAAAGAAAGGATTCAGTATTAAGACAAGAACAATTAAATAATGTAACTACCTTCCGTAGTTCAGCCAGTTTTTCAGTATTCAGGACCCAATCCTCTGTGCCTATCCACTTGGTTATTATTTTACTTAAGGCAGGATTGCAGAACCTGATCCACCTCCTAGGTGTCACACCATTTGTTTTGTTTTGGAATTTCTCAGGCCACAACTGCAAGAAATATGGCATCAAGATCTGTTACCTAAACAGCTTTTCTTTATTGTGGAGTAAATCTAAGAAAAAGGAGGAAGAACTTTTAAAGACATGCAATACATGCATATCATTAAGAATGTGTATGTATTACATCTTTTTCCCAAGCAGCACATATGCAATTTAATAGGAAAAATGCAGAAAATATTAGCATTATATGAGGCAGTAGCATGATTAAAAAATTTATACCCTTGTGTAATAGATGAAGTGTAGACTGTTATGTGCTAGTTTGTGCTTTCAAAAGAGTAAATAACTAAGATTTAGAAACAGGGTCTCATCCAATAATGCATTTACCTGATAAAATGAATTGAATACTTCATCCTTCACAATTTCACTGTGTATCTCTGCAACTCCATTCACAGCATGACCACCCACAACACAGAGATTGGCCATTCGAACCAATTTGGGTAGTTCCGGTACTGGCTCCAGCAACTGCTCTTTTTCATCCTCTTTAGCAATTATTTCTTCCCCTCCCTCTTTTGCCTCTTCATTATTATCCTTTTCCACTTCTTGTTCAGGATTTTCAAGCTCGTCATGAGGTTCAATGGTCTCATCAGGCTTAACCAGTACATCCGCAAATTCCACAGGCAATTCAACATTATCTAGTATTCTCATTTCCTTCAACTTTTTCTCCAGTAACTTAGAATCCGATGTGCCATACTCTGTGATTATGGTCCGAATTAGCTGTAAAACAAGAAGTATTAGCAATAACTCAATTGGCTGTACCTTGAAATAAATGAGTTTATACAAATATTTCAACATCACCTCGTGATCAATCATTTCGATAATCTCAACATGGCGTGGAAGCAGTTTCTGCATGAGGTCCAAGCTCCATTTCTCTAATGCCTCAGGAAGTACAGTATGATTTGTGTATGCAACAGTTCTAGATCACAGTGGCAGATAGATACATTCAACCAAGAAACCCAAGTCACATTAAAATGGGATGAGATCACCACCTCTCTCTCTCCCTCCCACAAAAACAAAAACAAATATAACCAAAAGCCATTTTCCTAGTAAGTAAAGTTGGCTATGTGGACCAAATAAGTAACATCATAGCATTCTATCATAAAAACCCATGGGAAAATAAATTTAAACAAAAGACAAGATACCTTTGAGTGATATTCCAAGCATCTTCCCAACTTAAATCCTTTATATCTATTAAGATTCTCATCAATTCAGGGATGCACAAGGTGGGATGAGTATCATTCATCTGCACTGCAACCTTTTCAGGAAACTCTTCCCAGTTCACTGTTGCTCCTGATCTTCTCTCAAAACGAGTAATGATGTCTTGAAGAGAAGCCGAACATAAAGTATATTGTTGCTTGAGACGAAGGGTCTTCCCCTCTATTGACTCATCCCCAGGGTAGAGAATGTAGCAAATCTGCATTTAAAAGAAAACAGTCAAACAGCATTAAAAGGATCCTTGTTAACTTCCACTCAGATTGTAATTAGATCAATCAACTAGAAATCCACCATATTATCATAAGTCACTTGTGTGTGTGCTGTGTCTGTGTCATATATATATATACATGATCATCATGATGCAAACCTTTTCAGCATTGGCTAAAGCCTCATTTGCTTCAGTGTGCTTTCCAGCATTGAAAGCATACAAATCAAATTCTTCAGATGCAGCTTTGGTAGACCAAAGTCTCAAATTGATAGTGCTTTTAGTTTTATATCCCGGTATTGGGACATCATGTGCAACAGCTAGTATGTCTTCTCCTCCAATCCAATGCTTTTTACCATCTGAGCCAGAAACAACTTGACCATAGAACTTTACAGGATATGAAACATCATTTCTAACAATCTCCCAGGGATTGCCCATCTGTTACACAAAGTGACAAGCAAAGAAAGAACATATTAACAGAAAAGAAAACCTAATGTGAATATTATAATTTTGTATATGCCAGGAGAACTTATCAACATACCTCAAGCCAATCTTCAGCAACTTCCTCCTGCCCATCTTTTGTTATTCTCTGTTTAAATAAGCCATACTTGTATCTCAATCCATAACCCCATGCTGGATAATTCAATGTTGCCAATGAGTCCAAGAAACATGAAGCAAGACGCCCAAGACCCCCATTTCCAAGTGCAGCATCCGGCTCCTAATATTGGTCAACCAAAATGAATTACTACAACTCTAAGAAATAAAGTGCAATCAAACATTAAAGTTTCAATCAGATTACTCCTATTGCTATAGCCTATAGGAGCTCAGTAAAGGATAAAGACTACCAAGCTCATAACATTTTGCCAAAATAGATATATAGAAAAGCGAACTTCATAAAAATCCATCAGTTGACCCTGCAATGGGAAAACTTCAATATGACATTCTTAAAGTAAAATAATCACTTCACTGAAACCATTTCAGTTTATTTATCTAAATATATTTTTACAGGATTCTGATGGGAGTCAAACTAGAGACAACTCATGTGAGTGGAATGAACATACATACCATAATTTAGAATAAATATGAACAAACAGATACAGTAGGAAATGTCCCACCTGACCCGCAACATCTTCTAATTTATACCCAAGCTTGCTCAAAGCCTCTGCATAGGAACCTGTCAGCTCTAGATTTCCAATTGCATTTAATAATGCTCTTCCCTGCAAGATAGGATGTTACGTGGAAATAAATGTTGTATGCCAGAAATGTTCAAATTTTATGAAAGCACCAGCGTCTAGACAAACCTGTAAAAATTCCATTGAGAGGTAATAAGCCTGCTTAACATTCAGTTTCTCATAGTAATCATAAGTAGCATTCCAGTTTATTATTAGAGCATCACGAACACTCTGTGCCGTTGCACAGAAAGCTTGCGGAAGCTCAAATTTCTCTGGAGAAAACAGGGGAGTAAACTCTGCATGGTATTTGATACTTGATGCGATAGAAGTAGCATCTGGTGTGAAGGAGCCCAGAGAAGTTGTAGTTTCTGAAACAAACAATAAAATGAAACGATTAATTGGATCACATTGAAGACACAAGATAGCTTTCGGTAACATGCAAAACAGTGAGGAATAATATCTCTGAAAAGTCCCTTGGATGAAAGTAAGGACTCATGTCCCCCGCAAAATAACAAAAGATCACTAAATGTGGCCCGCAAAAAGATCACAAAATTTCAACAATCCTCAGCAATTGTGTCTTTCTTTTCATTCAGAGGCTACTTTGTTGAAATTAGAATCTTTCCGATGCCAAAAAATTTCCATGTCCTAATTATTGAACAAAAATAGTAATAAAAAATGAATTTGATCTCAATACAGGGAATGAAGCAAATGCAAAACAGAGAGAGAGAGAGAGAGAGAGAGAGAGAGAGAGAGAGAGGAATGATTTTCAGACCATGTTCGTGAGAAAGTGGATCCTCCTGCTGCTGCAGCTTCTGAGGGGCCTCACTGCTGGACACGCACTTCACCAACGTGAAGGAGCTCCTCCTATTCCTCATCATCGTAAGGTTGAGCTTCACGGTGTTTCGCATCATCAAGAGCTTCGACCTTGAGGATCGCGAAGCCGCACCGATGATCCCGGACACAGAGCTGCACCCTAGAAGCCCCTGGGTTCTCATGGAACCCGCCGTCGCAGAAGAGAGCCGCATTGGCGATGGCGATGCCATTTCCCCAAATCTCAATCTCTCCCTGTGAATGAGTGAGATTTTCTTCCTTTGAAAGTGTGAATGTGAGAGCGAGTGAGTGAGTGCTGTTTCTTTCTTTCTTATCTTGGTCACGAGTGTGGTTGGGTCCTCTCTACTCCATTATTGTTATTATGGAAGGTGTGATTGTTGCACTGTTTTGAGTGTTAGACTTGAAAAATCATCGAAACACGAGATCACTCACTTGTAGTAACTAAAATCTCAATTTAAATGATTTATTCTTTCAATTTCACCTAAAATTTCGATTTTCTCTCACGTGTTCACTTCTATTTTTCCATACTTGACTCATTCGGATCGTACTATCGTATCGTATTGGATTCACTGTGGTCGATGCTATCGTGTTGCCCCTACTCCTCTCTGAACGCCACGTGGCATAACCGTTTCTTTCATTGGCCACTGGCTCCGTGTTAGATGTGTGACTGTGAATCAGACTTTTTAACCTACTGACTACTGTAATAAAGGGTTTATCTAAGAAGTAAGAACTAAGAAGTAATTCAATAAGTTAAATATAACTATTTTATTAAAACTCACAAATTTCTAAAAAAAAAATTAATATTCTTATTGTATATTTATTGAAGTGAAAATTTTAAAAATATATATTTAAAATAGTATTAACAATTATTAACTAAAGTTGCATTTAGATATTCTCTGATAAATAATTATCAGATTTTATATTTATATCTAATTATGTATTATTATATAAAAATGACTAATAAAAAAATGACTATATTTTAGATTATTGATGTATTAAAAATAAATTAATTTTCATATTTGATGTCTTTACATTCCTATTTGAGAAAAAAAAGTCTAATAGCCTAATCAAATGAAATGAAAGATGTAAGAAAAATTCAAATTTAAAAACATAATATTCAGGCTTTATATAATTATAAAAAAAATTCTACGACGATGAAAAATAGTCATTATATATTCATATAGAGTAATGTTAGAGAATTAATATTGTAACAAATTATTTTGAATTAATATTATAGTAGATTATTAACACAAGCTTATTATTATGAAACTCATTAAAAATGAGTTTTTATTAAGTTTGGAATTCGAATAATTTTTAGTTATGTTTTTAAATCACTATAACAAAAATGTTAAAGTACTTGGAATTAACGTTGGACGTTAGTAGCGAGTTTATCAGTGAATTTACTATCAAATTTCACAATAAATTTGTAACTCTAAAAAATTATTGTCGAATTTAATTTTTCGACGGTAAAATTGTCAATAATATTTGGAGAGAAGAATAAAAATTTTGTCGTGATCATTACCATCGGATTTATTGGCGACTAAATCTAATAGTAACGTTGATTTAGTTAAACTATTGTTTGCTGTTAGGTTAATTTAGAGTAAAATTATAATTTTTTATTAGGATTTTTCTTGGTTCATAAGTAATTAGGCATGTTATTGTGATTTTTGAGTTTGTAATTCGAATTTGTTTGAATTTATTGACTGATATTCTACTGAACACTGCAATATAATGCTAAATTTTGTGTAATTGATGTTGAATTTTGTGACTTGATGTTGAAAAAATTCAGTTAAATTACTTTTTCCTTTTAGGTTGATTTAAAGTAAAATTAGAATTTTCTTATTAGAATTTCTCTTGATTCATAGATAATTAAACATACTATTGTGATTCTTGGGTTTATAATTTGAATTTGTTTGAATATAAAGATGAATTTTGTGTAATTGATGCTGAATTTTGTGACTTGATGTTGAAAAAATACTTGTTAATTAAACTACTTTTTGCTGTTAGGTTGATTTAGAATAAAATTATAATTTTTTTATTAGGATTTTCTCTTGGTTCATAGGTAATTTAGGATGCTATTTTGATTCTTGGGTTTGTAATTTGAATTTGTTTAACTAATATTCTGCTGAACGCTACAATATAATGCTGAATTTTGTGAAATTGATGCTGAATTTTGTGACTTGATGTTAAAAGAATGCTTGTCAGATGAACTACTTTTTGCTGTTAGGTTTATTTAGAGTAAAATTATAATTTTTTTATTAGGATTTATCTTAGTTCATAGGTAATTTAGGATGCTATTGTAATTCTTGGGTTTGTAATTTGAATTTGTTTGAATTCATTAACTGATATTCTGCTGAACATAGAAATATAATGCTGAATTTATTATTGATTATTTTAATTGGTATGTAATTTACAAACATGACGACGGGTAGAGGTCTGACGGATCAGGCTGCTGGTCGTGGTCATAGTCGTAGTCCGGGTAGAGGGAGGGTTTCTTCCGGTACCGCTGAAAATTCTAGATTCTCTCCCTCTGCTCTGACTTTTCCGGTGACGTCACAGGTTGCAGGTTTAACAGACTAACTATTTATCATAGTCTCTGATCTCAACTACGTGCCTTTGTCGACAACGACGACGCCATCTTCTACCGCTCAGCAGTTCGTTGTCACGGCAACACCGCCTCCAGTGACAGAAGCTGTGTCCCCAGAGACCTCTCATAAAAATGAGGCAGCTGATGCCCCTCCATCACCTTTCATCATACGATTGACCATTTGATCTGGTGGCGGTACGGGATAAGTATCACCAAGGACGGACCGAGATGGTGGAGAGAGGAGGCATTTGCCCCATAAATATTTTATAAAGTAATTATAATATATATAGATGTATATATTTATCTTTTTATTAGATTATATTTTTTTAAATAAAAAATAAATAAATTAATCAACAAATAATTATAATTAACTTTACTATACTGGCAAATTAGTTAATAATTATGTTGAAACTTAATTTTAAAATTAAATGTAACTTTAGTTATTAATAATATTTTTAAATATTAGTTAACACTAAAAACATACTATTTATATATTAATTTTTTTATTAAAATGATCTTTTCTATAATAATTTTTTTAATTAAAATTTTATTTGTACTGTAAATATTATAAGAAATAAACATCATAATTAAATAAGAAATAATAAATAGTTAAATAATTATTTAAAAATACATATATAAAAGTAACATTTAGTTTTGTTAAAAACAAAGAGAGAATAATTATAAATTATTTTTTCATCATAGTTTAAATTAATATATTGTTTACGAGTTAATTAATTTATGTATGTATATATGTATATATTGATGTATATTTCTAATTTTTTAATATATATATATATAGTTTTCATTTCAAACTATAAATATATTTTTATCTAAATTTTATCTTTATATATTTTTGCTCCTGTCAACCAATTTTTCTGGGTCCGTCACTGAGTATCACTTTGAGTCTTATAAATTTTTTTATTATTGTTATTGCTAAAAGTGCCTAAAACTTGATTATATTTTAGTGGATTTAGGTTTGATTGCCTGAATGTGTTTTCTGTTTACTGATTATGATTATTAGTGAAAATTTCTAGTTATTGTTTCTTGTATAGTAGATTTAGGGTTGGTTGCCTGGTTAGTGTTTCTTGTTTACTGATTATGATTATTGCTGCAAGTGCCTGGTTATTGTTTCTTTTTTAGTGGATTTAGGTTTGGTTGCCTGAAAGTGTTTCCTGTTTTCTTATTAAGGAATTGTCATATTATTTTATTGTTGTTAGGTTTGCGCCGAACAACAACGTGTGTACTTAGGATAATTACATTTTTTTTAGTTTCAAACTTTTTAAGCTAGTTTATATCTTCTATTTTGATTAACTAATTTTAAAGTTTCTTTGTGCTAGCTGCACTTTATATGGGATGCTGAGCACAATCTTACCATCAGGAAGATATTCGATCATAGAATGGATCGGTGGCTCCAATAGATACTGGAGGATGTTCGTGAGGAACGGGACCACCTGATGACATGGCTCCAATTGGAAATAAAGAAGGTTCTATTAGTTCATCGGGAGACCGATGAAGGGTTAAGGCATCGGCATTTCACCAACAGAGCTAACAGAAAATTGGCCAGTCGTCCAAGTATACCAGCAGCTTAGCGACCTTCATGAAGACTAAGGCCAGGTTGGCATGTAGTGACTTTAGTTTTGTTAATAACTTAGTTGTATTCTTTTACATATCATTACTAGACATCCCAATCATATTGTTTCAATGCAACATGTATAGTCGAAGTCGTTAGATCGCAAAGCGACATTGGCGGAGACGTTCAAGTACAACCACACGCTAAAAGGAGAACAAAGCGAGATTTGTTGATCAGCAGTCTCGGGATCATTATGTGAGTAAACATATATCTGATTGTCTAGTATAAAATTATTAGAGATTAACTATATATCTGTCATACTAATCATCACAATAACTTGCATTACACAAGAGTCCTACATATAAAGACTAAAGGTCACGACTCAGCAGTCTCGGCAAAGTGGGGAGGACGCCACTGATGGCATTGCAACTACAGTCGCCTCAGTGCCGTACAAGAATCGCATATATGGTTTGGGGTCATTCTTTGCCAACAGCCTCCACACTTCCACATTGAGGTCATCGTCAGACTCTCCCACCAGTCGAGTCGTCGAGTCCGAGGAAGGCGTGGATTTGAGGCTGCAGGTGCAGGAGCTCCAATGCAGCCTTCACCAGTAGGCTCATGAGCTGAACAATTATCGAGGGAGGTATCAGAAAATCCTCACACGCATGACAAATACGGATGACCTCAAGTTGGAGTGGAGGGAGCAACTAGAGCAGTTCAACGTATGGAGACTCAAATGGAGGTGTATTAGGCTCAGATGCGTGCCGCTGGCATCATCCCTGCTGGTGGCACACAGATATCACCGCCTTTTGCGTCGCCTCTTCAAAGGCCACAAGACCGACGATGAGGACGACGACGACGAGAACTACCTAGATCTTTAGTTATAAGTGTTTCGTTTTATTGTTTCATTGTATTTATTTAATGTACTTGACTTTTAATTTATTTTAACATTGTATTATTTATTTTAAGTAATAGGAATTTATTATTTATGAATTGTCCATTAATTGTGTAAAAAATAATTTTAAATAAAAAAATAAAATTGACTATTTATTTCAACTTTTTTTTTTAAATTAACATTACTGTCAGATTTACCGATGAAATAATATGATGGTAATAGTGCGAAAAACAACAATTTTGGTGCCAACAATACCATCGAAAAAATTTGTCGGTAGCCAATTGATTTTTCGAGTTAGTAATCCATTGCAAAATCTAACAATAATTACTGTTGGATGAAAAAATTCCAACGATAAACATTTACTGATGAGGTTTATACCGTCTGATTCATTCAAACTGTAAGTATAGCCGTAATTTTATACCGTCGGATTTTTTTTCGTTTTTCTGACGAAAAATCTGATGATACATAATGTTTTTTGTTGTGGATGTTTTTTTTTTTATTTCAGATGTTTTTTTGTATTGAATATTGATTGTATAATGTTGACTCTTGAAATTTTTTATTTACATATTTATTTGTATATATTATTTGAGATATATTTTTAATAAAGTGATAAATCATTCAAATATTTTATTTTTTATCTTAAAATAATTAAATTGTTCAAAACAAAATAATCAAACTTGTCTCCACTGAATTTGCTTAAACTTAAAAGCACTAGTCTCCATCAAGAAATTTGGATCGTCCATTGTAACAAGAAATTTGGGTCGTCCATTTGCGAAAATATCATTTACAAAATTGTACACCAAAAAAAAAAAAAAACATCATTTACAAATTACAACTGTATTTGGTTTCTACCTATCAAACAAGTATGCATAATTATTGTCTCAAGCCTTTACCTGGGACGTCCATTTGTAACATATATGCCATTATTATCAATAAGTACATAATGTCCAAAAAAAAAAAATTTGAATAAGTGCATAGAGTTTAGGAGTCTATTATTGAGTTAATTTTAGATTACATTGTTTAGCCAATATTTTATCTTTAAAATATTTCTATTTTTTGGAGTCTGAAACTATTTCTATTCTCAAACATATATTTTACAATTAAGAGAATTGTATTTTTTTTAAGGATAATGTTTGGTTTGTATTTTATTTTTGTTTTAAATTTAATTTTGATGTATTATCTAAAATAATTTTATACGTATATCTAATTATATAATATCACATTAAAAAATAACTATTTTATTCATTGACCGTATAAATAGTCATCCAAAAAATAAATGTAATTGCATGTATTAGTGCATTAAAAATAAATTCTTTTATTTTAATATTATTAAAAATTAATATTTTAAAATAATAATTATTAGATGATTATGCATATGCAAATATCACTCCAAGATACAAGAGATTCCTAAGTCACTTTTGTTTGTATTCTTATTTGTATTTTAGAAAAAAATAATTATTTTATCTATGAATATTCAGAATGCTAACAAAATTATTCACACAAAAATGAAATTAAACTTATATTCATAAAAAAAATAAATTTTGTATAACAAAAGAATTCAATCTTTAAATTATTATTATTTTTTTAAATTAACTAAAACTTTTAAATTAGGTGGAAACTCAGGTGCAGTCGACTTCACATGAAGTTGATATCTGAGAACCGTTAAATGATTTAACTAATTTGACTAAATTTTCATCTAACGGCTCTTAGGTATTAACTTCACGTGAAGTCAACTGCACCTGAATTTTTACCTTTAAATTATCCTTATCTTTTATCTTTAATTTCTAATATCATCACTTTTTTTTTTCAAATCTTAAATTTTACATCCTTCTATTACCATCATTTTAATTACTTGTAACACCGCCACACCACCACCATTACTATCAATACTGACATCACTATTACTACCACCGTTACTACCATCACCACTTCAAATTTGAATGGAAATCTAAAACATGTTCCAGTTCAAGGTAGCATGATACTTTTAAGAAAAATAAATAGAAAAAATCTAAAAGAAGAAGAAAAAAGTTTCTGCTATCAAACCAAGTTAAAGTTTAAAACAACAAAGAGTGATTATTCCATGTCCTAACTCTATAATTCAAACTTCATAGCATTGGAGAAAAATTTACTTACTCCCAAGTCATAATACAAAAAAGTTATAACTTTTGTAATCATAAATAGTAAATATACTATACTGATGAGTAGAAGAGGAACCTTCAAGTCTCTTTAATTCTTTTTTGCATCTTCACTCCTGACCAAGATTTTAAGCAGATTTCCTGGCCATATCTAGATTACACCGGAAACGTATAAAATTAATCTTCCAAAAGAGCAAGCTATAATGCGTGAGAAGAATAGGTGATGGACTGTCTCACTCTAATTCATTATGTTAACATTTTTTTATTTTGTTCTATGGCTAAATTCTTCATTTAAAAAAATAATTCAAATATATACTTACGAAAAGTACCTCATTGTGAAAATTTACTCCTAATCTTACATATTCAAAATTTCTGTACTCAATTAATTGCAAAGTGCATAGTAGTATAGTTGAACAGATGCCCTATGCCGTATAGTTGTTTATATTATTTAAAAAAAGTCATTGATTACTTAGCATAACCTTTAATTTTTATCTAATATTCTCGGATGATTTCATTGATCTATATGCGAAAAACTGTATGTATGTCCAACTGTCCAGTCAATTTGCACAATCAAAAAAATCACAACAATCAATTACCAAAATATGTTACACAAAATTAAGAAGGATTTCTGATTAGCAAAAGTTGTGAACTACAAAATAGCTTCTTTACAGGTTTATGCGCAATGTTTTGATAAAAGAGAGATATTTATTTCGATAAATATTTTTTAAATAAATTATTTTAGTAATTATTATAATTAATTTATTTATTAAAATAAAAAATTCTAAAGAATCATGTGTAGTAAGTAAATGTTTCTCAAACAAACACATTTACCTTTTCTTTAAAAGAAGGAAAAAAGGAATAAAATACATGCAAATACATATATATACATAGAAAATTTATGCAATAAACGGCATTACATTTACATCTAATCACTCAATATAACCTAATTATCACCGAAGCAACCCCATTTTTTTCTATTACTCTGTCCACCAAACATAAAAAATCTACAAAACATGGAGTAAAATATAAGGAGTAGTGGCATTTGCTTTAAAATATAGATATCAAACATTTATAATAATTATAAAAAAAATTATTACTCAATAAAACAAAAAAAATTAACTGGTAATCATTAAGTGTAATCAAATAATTTGTTACCAATTTTCACCAGCTAAAAAAATGCAAGGAGGCATGGAATTTTGATTTTAAAAAAAATAATTTCACAAAAAAAGATAACAACAGTATATTTAGTAGTCAAAATTAGGAATCTCAATGGGATGAGGCGGGGCGGGGATGCCTCCTACTTCCCGTCCTCACCCCGAGAATTAATTCCTGTTCCCCGTCATGGTGGAATAATTGTTCCCATCCCCATTATCCGCGTTTTCTGCGGGGCCTCATTCCCTATCTCCGTATATTTAACATTCATATAGAAATTATAATAAAAAATATAAAAAAACCAAAAAATAAACTACAAAATATTATTACAAACACACAAATATATCTTATCCAAAATTATAAGTCTAGAAATATAACATAATAAATCATAGTCCATAAAATAAAATCTTGAACAATAGGGTTAGAGTTTTTCAATGAGTGAAATTACTAAAAACACTCCTATATTAGAACTAAAGTAAAGGTTATTAAGTAAGTTAAAAAATTCGGGAATTATCAGGGATGGGGAGCGGGGATCTCCGCACCTGTTTTGGAGGAATTTCGCTTCCCATCCTCATCCACACGGAAAAAATTTCTCACCATTGGGGCCCATTCGGGGTGGAGATTCCCGCCTCCTGGAAATTTTTGACACCCCTAGTGAAAATAAGAAAAGTTCTGTGAAAATTTAATATTATAATTATTCATTTTGTAATAAGTACAACTAAAATTTAAATAACATTTTTTAAATAAAACATTGTTAATTTGCAATCTACTTTTTTACTAACCTATCACATAATAAAAATTTTTAAACTTTATAAAATGCAATTTTTTTCATAGACTCGTATTATCGAACTAATTGAATTCGATTCAGCATTGGCTCTATATAAATATAATTGTTATGTATTAAAATAATTACATGAATTAGATTTGTGTCATGGAATTTACGTGGGTGGTTTGATCATTCGAAGCAGCTAACTTCGAATATACTCATGCACAATTTCGATATAATCCGAAGGAGTCATATTCGAACTACATTTTGAATTGCTTCGCTCAAGTCAACCTGCATGCGTAATTTGAATCTGGCTGATTCGAATTACCTATGACTTAATGCATGGATAATTCGAATGGATCAAATTCGAATTACACTTCCCTATTAATTCAAATTGATGTGATTCGAATTATTCTTGGTTTCCTAGTTCGAATTAACTTAATTCGAATTACATAGAAACATGCTTTTGGGTGATTCTTATCACTTTTTTCTTTGGTAGAATCCTGTAATTTCTCCTACCATTTGGTTTAATATTGTGATTTACCCAAAATCAAGAAATCTTTAAATAAAGTGAATTAATTATAAAGATAAACATATCAAATTTTACGAAACAAGTTAGATAAATGCACAAAAAATGAAGGAATTTTTAAGCTATTTTAAATTTTCTTTACATAACATAGATTAATTAAAAAGCAAATTTCACAAATGTTCAATCACCTCAACTAGTACTTCTAGATCTAAAATATTTTGTTCCTGTTCTGTCAAGCTTCATCTAGAGCAAAATTATGGTACAATACTTTTTAGCCATTAGACAAAAAAAACATTCAACAATAAATGATTGAAAAAAATCCTAACGATGGCAAGTTTGATTTAATTGTTCTTGAGGTAAAACAAAAGTTCCTCATCACAAATATATTATCACAAACTTTAGATTTTACAGAAATTTCTACAAACTTTTACAGATGTAATAAACCATTAAGAATTTTAGAATCTTCACAGGTGACTATACTTACTATGTAAATTGCTCTAGACAAAAGCTTGCTAAACATACAGTATACATCAATCACCTTTGCAGATTGCTCAACATCAAAATCCCTTCTTTCAAAACAAATGATAGGATTAACTAAAACTATTAACTTCTCCTATAACTCATTTAAATACACAAGCTTTCAAATGGACCGACCTAAGAATGTACTAAATCAGAATACAATTTATTTTGCCAATTTTTATATTTGCCATCCAAATTTACACCCTCTATATCATACTTCTTTTCTTCCTGTTTTAAAATTTGAAGGGCAAAAAGAAAACACTTCTCAATTTTAATTATTAGCTGAGAAAAAAATTATGATAGCATAATCATCAATTTAAAAGATAGTAATCCTATTAATTTTTGGACATAATCATCAATTTTACATAAATTTTGCTCCAAACATTAATAGAACTTAATCCATATCATTCACAGAAAAATGAAAAATTCAACTTCAATCTATTTTGGCCTATGATTAACACCCAAAAGGAAAGGTGTTTTGAAAAAAACATATATTTTAAAAAATAAAATGTAGTTTTGTTTTGAGTATACCTTGTTTTGTTTAAATCTTTTATGTTTTCAAAGCTAATGTTAGTCCTGCATGCCCTCCATTAGGCCTCGACCACTTCCATCTATCATAAAACAAGCAACTATCACTAAATTGGTAAGCAAAGGTGACACAATGAATACACAACACCACCACAATAAAAATACTTCTTCTAACAAAATAACCTGTCATGTTTCAGCAGCAACACGAACTTCATCTTCTTTAATGAATTTAGTGAAAGATGAATGATCACACACTCACAAGGGATTACACGTCACATACAGTTAATATAAAAAAGTTGCCAACTTTGAGGGTACGCAACATCATAAAAAGTAAAATTAAAACCAAATTTATAAAAAATAGAGAGAAATGAAGGATGGAATATCGATAAAATAAGAGTGTACCGATTACTTGAGTTGGAGAGTTGAAGCTTGATGTCTAGGGATGAGAGTTCGATACCGCAGCTCAGCCATTTCTTAAGTCCTCTACTTCCTCTTTGTCCTTCAACTTTTCTACTTGTAATTCTTCCTTATTTACCACCGCTATTTTTTGGGACATTCTCCGGTACCTCCCAATAAAATAATTTTCTATTATTAATTCTATTTGTAATTAAATTTAAAAAAGGACTATTTAGCAGTTATTAAAAAAACATAAAAAATAGGTTTTGTTATGGGACTATTTAATGGCCCAAATGTTCTGAGACCACCGAATCCGATGTCTGATGTGCTTGTACTTGCAGTTTTTAAAAAATTGGGGTACTTTTAAAAGCAACTAAGATAGAACTTTTCAAAGTTGGCTTGTGCTTTTTAAAACTTAAAAGTCTAATATAACTTCATATATTAATTAATTTTCAAATTTAGCGCTTATATTTATGTCTTTTATAGTTTTTTTTTTAATTTAAAAAATGTTCCGTTCTACTTGAACCGAGGTATAAAGCCCCGATGGATCACTTGAGATTTCAGGTGGAGCTATACATCGTCTAGAGGCTGAAGAAGAAGCAGACCTCGGTCGCTCGAAACACCGCGGCGGGAGCACCTGCACAAAGCATTCCGACACTCAAGTAAGTATGTGAGTAATAAGATATAATAAGAATAATATCAGAGCGAGTTTTTGTGACCTGTCCTTTTGTGGCGTATGGGGCCTGGCTTTATAGGTGCGAGTTGTGTTAGAATTTCGATTTGTTTGCCAAGTGCCGTTGTTGGTATCTTTGACTCTTGTTCGGTTTTGTGGGTAACGGATAGAAGATATCACTGGTGTGCGGATGACTCAGCAGGGGAGTGTTGATTTGTTTTGTAGATGTTTGGTTATTTAGAGCTGACTCTTCGGCCGAGTATATCTCGGTTAGTCAGTGTTGATTCCTTGGCCGAGTATATCTCGGTTAGTCATTGCTGATTCCTTGGCCGAGTAAATCGGGGTACACGTCATAGCCCCCAAGCTCGGCTGGTGTTGTGTTAGGAACGGCAGCGGAGCTTTTGAGAATTTTGAATTTTTAGTTTTTCTTTTTGCGCGGTAAATGTATGGTTGGCCTGCTTGAGGGGTTTTTTGTAGCTGGTCTTTAATTTTAGTAAACCGTGTCGTTTTTATTGCACATTAATTTCGTTTCAGTTTCTCACGTTTGTAATGGGTATGATTTTAGTTTTGCCCACTAAAATAGTGGGCTTGCAATAATCACATCTTTTGGAACTTACGCTTCACTGTTTTGTCTTCTCACCGTTTTATCCTTGCTATGTCTTCGAAAGGTTAGTGTTCTCTCTCTTCGTCTTTTACTGTTACTGCCTCTGTGAGTTCATGGCGGGGGAAAAATTGAAAGAGAAGCTACAGGTTGTTGAGGTTAGGGAGGATGATCCTTACCATTGGGTTAATGAAGACGTTAGAACCCGGTCATCTTCTTTTACTAGTGTTGACTCCCTTTCTGAGTTGAGACAATTGAACTTCGTAAGGAGTGGTTCTGAGATCACTGTTGAACTTCTCCCGTGCTCTAGTGATGATAGGGTTTTTGAGAGAAGGGGGGACTGGTTATATTTTTATATGTATACTCCGTGCATGGTTGAACTTGGTGTGAGATTTCCATTTTCATCTTTTGAATGCGACGTTCTTGTTCAACTGAACTGCGCCCCTTCGCAGTTACACCCTAACTCCTGGGCGTTTCTTCGCGCCTTTCAGGTTTTAATGGATTATCTGTCTTTTCCTTGTTCCCTGACGTTGTTTTTCTCACTCTTTCAAGCGAAAGGTACTCGAAAAGGTTTGTGGGTTTGCTTGAGCAGTTTTCCCGGTCGTTCCATATTTCTTCTTTACAAATCTTCCTTTAAAAACTTCAAATCCCTTTTTGTCAAAGTCCGGTCCATTGAGTCCGAGTATCCATTTTACCTGGACGATGAGCTTAGTGAAAGGTTTCCTCTTTATTGGTGCTCTGAGCCGAGTCAGATTCTTGAGGCGTCTGAGCGGAGTGAGAAGGAGGAGTTTATGTTGGATTTTTTGGTTGAGAGTGTTGCCGCTGGGGAGTGTTTGTCTATCTCTGACATTCTGCGTTTGTATGATTCGGGTGACATTGAGGGTTTGAAAGTATATATAGGTAATATTGTGTTTGATTTTTGTCCATACCACTGTTTGTTTGGTTCCTCTGATGTTGTTGGTTATTTTGTAGGTGGGCGAGTACCTCTGCTGGACCCCTCGAAGTTGCAATCCTTTTTGAACAAGAAAAAGGAGAAAACTGTTGGTCCTGCCGAGCATAAAGAAGGTGGCGATCAAGCTTTTTCTTCTGTTGGTCGTCCGGCTTCTTTGTTCAAGAGGAAGAGGGACGATGTGTCTTTGGAGGTTATTTCTGAAGCTGACCAGGAAGTCCTTGGCGGTGGTGACCCTGTCTTTGAGCGGCAGAAAAAACTTCATGGCTTTATTGCGGGGTCAAGTTCTCATTCTCTTTGGAGCGAGCAGTTCAACTTTGCTGAACTTTCTGACCGGGCCTCTCAATACCCAGGAGATATGCTTATAACTCGCCGGATCGGTATGGAAGGACTTGGCAAATTCGTTCAGGTTTGTTTCACATTTATTTGAAGTCCTCTTCGTCCTTTCTTTAGAGTTTTGTCCTTATTTTGGTATGGTGGTTGCAGATCATTGCTTCCCGCTTGATGTGTGTCGATCGCACTACTGAACTCATAGGTGCTGAGGAACAGGAGGTCGTGGATAAGGCTGCGGTTGTGGAGAAGTCGTATAAGACAAAGGTCGAAGAACTGGAGAAGTCAATAAAAGAGAAGGATGATGTTATTGCGAAGGCAAAGGAGTCAGAAAAGGAGGTAGCTCGGCTGAGGGATCAGATTCGGCTATTGCAAGCTGAAGTGAAAGAAAGTGATGTTGCGAAAGGAGGGCTCACAGCTCGTATTCATGAGTTGGAAGAGAACGGTATGGAGATGTTCTCCTATGGCTTTGAACGGGCTGTGAGCCAGATTTCTCTATTGGCTCCTAAATTTGATATTGATCGACTTGATATGACGAAGATAGTGGTAAATGGGAAGTTGGTTGTGGATGGGACTGTAGAGGAGCATGATGAGAATGTTCCTCCTCCTTCTTAGTTTGGATGTTGTTCTTTTTGTTTTCTTTGTAAGCGAACTTATGTAATTTGTGGACGAATTGTTAGCTAGTTTCGAACTTATTTGTTGGTTCCGACCATGTTTAGGTCAGCCTATGTTTTGTGTTTGGGATCTTACTTTAGTAAGTATGATAGTTGGTAATGGTATCATTCGTAGTTGTATATTTTGAATATTTTGATGATGAAATATGAAGTGTTTGATTAAATTTGAATATTGATGATGAAGTATATTGTGCGTCAAGCCTCGTTAAAACCCTCCTTAGGCAAAAACCCCTTTTGGGAAAAAAGGCTCTAGGGGGGAAAAGAGTACCCTCATCCGCAATTTGTATAACTTAAGATTGGTACATCTTTAAAGAGCAGATATTCCAGGTCCCGGATATTGGGTTGCCTTGTAATGTTTGTAATTGATAAGCCCCCATGCCGAGCACCTTTATTACTCGGAATGGACCTTCCCAGTTAGCGGCGAGCTTTCCATGGGCTGGGGGACGTCTGGCCTCTTCTGTTCGTCTGAGTACTAGGTCACCTTCTGTGAATGCCCTCGGCGATACTCTCTTGTTGTGTTTCTTTTCGGTTATTTGTTTTATTGCTCTTTGTCTAATGGCTGCTAGCTCCCTGGTTTCTTCGGCTAGATCAAGCTCGGTATTCCTTGCATGCAAGTTGTTCAGCTCGTTGTATAGCTCGGTTCTCAGGGTGGGGATGCCGACCTCAATAGGGATTAGTGCCTCGGACCCATAGACTAGTTTAAAAGGTGTTTCGCCCGTGGTGGTCTGTGTTGTTGTGTTGTGGCCCCATAATATTTCTGGGAT
Source organism: Arachis hypogaea (assembly GCF_003086295.3). Lineage (NCBI taxonomy): Eukaryota > Viridiplantae > Streptophyta > Magnoliopsida > Fabales > Fabaceae > Arachis > Arachis hypogaea. The sequence goes on along the minus strand of NC_092045.1, from coordinate 109,648,627 downwards.
TAGTTCCGCCCATTCTCCCTTAGCATCATTCAGTTTTTTCTTTATCGCCTGCAATACAACTCGGTTAGCAGCTTCAGCCTGCCCATTGGTTTGTGGGTGTTCGACTGAGCTAAAATGATGCTTTATGTTAAAGTTTTTTAGGAATGAACCGAGCTTATTGTCTGTAAATTGCCTACCATTATCATATATTATCTCCCTAGGTATTCCAAATCGGCATATAATGTTTTTCTATATAAATGATCGTACCTTTTCGGCCGTTATCTTTACTAATGGTTGTGCCTCTATCCATTTTGAGAAGTAGTCTACTGCTACTAAGAGAAATTTTACCTGGCCTGGCGCTATTGGAAATGGGCCCCATCTGTAGAATGGCCAGCTTACCTCCATGCTATGTAATAGCTCAGCTGGCCTTGTAGATATAGTTGCGTGTTTCTGACAGTTGTCACATGCTTTGACTTTTGCTATGCAATCCCTTTTTATGGTTGGCCAGTAATACCCAGTTCGGACGATTTTAGCTACAAGTGCTCGTCCTCCGATGTGGTTTCCACAGACTCCCTCGTGTACTTCGTCCATTGCTTCTTTTGCTTCGTCTTTGCTTAGGCATTTTAGCAGTGGTTGTGAGAATCCTCGTCTATAGAGTTTTCCTCCTATGCTTGTGTAAAGACTGGCCTTTCGTCTGAAATGTTGAGGTTTGAGCTCGTCTCTTGGTATAGCGCCTATACTAATATATTCAAGGAAAAGAGTTCTCCAATCATGAAGGTGGTTAATATTTATCACATGTAGTAGTTCGGTGCTTGGTTTTTCTAGTGAGAGTTGTGTTAATGTGGATGTTTGTGTGTCTGCCCTAGTGGCTGCGAGCTTGGATAGTACATCTGCTCTAACATTTTTTCCACTATTAACATGCAGTATGCTAAATGAATTGAATTTTGAAATGAGATCCTTTGCTATGAGCCAATATTGCTCAAGCAACGGATCTTTTACCTGAAATTCTCCTCGGATTTGCTGGACCACGAAGAGAGAGTCGCAATGTGCTGTCAGGCTCTGTACTTAGAAGCTTAGGGCGAGTTTGAGTCCTGCAATGAGGGCTTCATATTCGGCCTGGTTGTTGCTTGCTAGAAAGTGAAACTGGAGTGCCTGTTCGGCTATTACCTTCTCTCCTTCTTTGAGGATGACCCCTGCTCCACTTCCTTCTCGGCTTGATGCTCCATCGACGTGCAGTTCCCAAAACTTGTCGCGTGCATCGGTCGTTAGCTCTGAGATGAAGTCGGCCAGTACTTGTGCTTTTAAGGCCGACCTGGGTTGGAACTGAGTGTCAAATTCTGAAAGTTCAATGGACCATTTGGTGAGACGTCCGGCCAGCTCTGGTTTCGTCAGTATCTGTCTTAATGGTTGGATCGTCCTCACTATAATTGTGTGGCTTTGGAAGTAGTGTCTTAGTCTCCTCGCTGCGATTATTAGTGTCAGGGCGAGTTGTTCTATCTTCGGATATCGTTGCTCTGTTGGTTGCATGACTCTGCTGATGAAGTACACTGGCCGTTGTATTTTCCCTGTTTCGAGGACAAGAGCCGAACTTATAGAATAATTTGAAACGGACAAATATAAATATAGAGGTTTACCGATTTCTGGCCTTTGCAGCACGGGTGGTGCTGATAGGATCGCTTTGAGCTCGGAAAAAGCCTTCTCGCCCTCTTTTGTCCAGTGGGATTTTTTGTTCTTCGATATTGTTTGAAAAAGGTGATATGCTCGGTTTGATGCCGCGGGTATGAATCGAGATAATGCCGCTATCCTTCCTGCCAACTGTTGCACTTCTTTTATTGTTTTAGGGCTCGCCATATTGAGTACTGCCAAACACTTTTCGGGGTTTGCCTCGATTCCTTGTGAGGTGAGCATGAATCCGAGTAACTTCCCTCCTTTTACCCCAAAAGCACACTTTTCCGGGTTCAGTCTCATATTATATGCTCGGATTTGTCTGAATATCTCGCTGAGATCTTCACAATGTGATTTTTCTTTCATGGTCTTGGTGACCATGTCGTCTACATAGATTTCCATGTTGTGTCCTATTTGGTGATGGAAGACCTTGTCCATCAAGCGTTGATAGGTTGCACCTGCATTCTTTAAGCCAAACGGCATTACTCGATAACAAAAGTTTCCATGTTCCGTTATGAATGTTGTCTTGCTTTGGTCTTCAGGATGCATGAGTATTTGATTATACCCAGAGTATGCATCCATGAAGCTTAAGCTTTTGAAACCTGATGCGTTGTTTACAAGCTTATCAATGCAAGGTAAGGGGTAGGCATCTTTAGGGCATGCTTTATTTAAATCTGTAAAATCGACGCACATGCGCCATTTACCTGAGTTTTTTCTTACCATTACCACATTTGAGAGCCATGTGGTGAAGCGAATTTCTCTGATGAAGTTGGCTTGTAAGAGCTTGTTGGTTTCTTCTAAGGCTGCTTTTGATTTCTCTGCTCCTAGGTTTCTTTTCTTTTGAGCTATGGGTCGGCTTGCTGAGTTGGTGGCAAGTTTGTGACAGATGACGTCTGGACTTATCCCAGGCTTGTCCGCTGGGGTCCAAGCGAACAGGTCAGAGTTGGCTTGTAGTAACTTTATGAGATCTGACCTTTCTTGGTCTTGTAGCGCCTGACCGATGTATGTTACATGTTCTGGCTTTGATGTCAGTCGGATTTCCTGAAGTTCATCTGTTGGTTGAGGTCTTTCTTGTGCGTCTCCCCGGGGATCAAGCTCGGCCAGGGATAAGACTTCCTCCATAGTTTGTACTGCTTTGACCTCGTGTTGTTTCTTCCTCGGATCCGACCTTTTTAGGCTTGAGCTATAACACTGCCGAGCTTGTTGTCGGTCTGAGTAGATTGTTGCTACTCTGCCGTCTTGTGCCTGAAACTTAGCACATAGATGAAAAGTTGATATCACTGCTCTGAACATGTTCAGAGCAGGTCTCCTGAGAATAATATTGTAAGGACTAATGCAGTCAACTATCAGGTATTGTATATCGAGGGTTCTGGATGATGGATTCTCACCTATTGTCGTTTTTAGCCATATATAGCCTTTTATTGGTACTCTTTCTCCGGAGAATCCTACTAGTTCTCCGGAGGAGGGTTGTATTAGTTTTTCAGATAAGTTCATTTTTAAAAAGGTAGAATAAAAGAGAACGTCTGCACTGCTACCTGGGTCCAGAAGGACCTTTCTTACCAGTAACTCTCCTGTTTGGATGGAAATTACCACAGGGTCGTCTGCATGCGGTGTGGCCGAGCATATGTCTGCTTGGTTAAAAGTGATCTCAAGGTCGTTCACCTCTTTGTTACTGTGTGGAGTTGTTCCTTCGATTGCTAGCATAGTGCAGTAGCTTCGTTTTCGTGCTGAGGCTGTTTCTCCGCCACATGCGAATCCTCCTGATATGCAATTGATGACTCCTTTTGGGGGATTGTTGCTCGGCCATTTGTCGGTTTCTTTGTTCCTCGTAGTTTGTTGCTCATCCTGATCTGTCTTTGCTCCTTTGTGCCTTGTGCCTTCGATGTATTTGTCTAGGAGTCCTTGTCGAGCTAATCTTTCCAGCAAGTCTTTGGCTATGATGCACTCGTCGGTGGTATGACCATATTTCTGATGGAAGGCACAATGCTTGGTCCTGTCCACGAATCGTTGGTCCTGGTAGCTTCCGGCCCTAACAGGGGGTTTGATGATTTTGGCGTTGAGTATTTCCTTGATGATCCTTTCTCTCTTTGTGTTGAACCTGGTGTAGTTGTCAAACTTCGGTGTAAGTTTAAACGTTTTTCTGGTGTCTCTGTTGTCCCCTGATCTGATTGTTCGGCTCTCTTCCTTTCGGGGTTGCCTTCTGTCCACTTTCTCGGCCTCTCGGAGTTCTTCAATTTCCATCTGCCCTGCGGCCCTTTCTCGGAATTCCTCCAGGGTTCTCGGCTTTGTGACGGCAATTGTTTCTCTGAATTTTCCCGGTTTGAGGCCGGCTTTTATGGCGTGAAGATGGACAGCAGGATCTAGATCGGGTATCTCCATTGTTGCGTCAGCGAATCTGGTTAAATAGTCCTTCAAGCTTTCTTGGGGACCTTGGCGGATGGTGCCGAGGTAATCAGACCCATGCACATAAATGCGTGCAGCCGCGAAGTAGTCTATGAAGGATCTTGCCAATTCCTCGAAGGAAGAGATTGATCCTTCAGGTAATTTTGAAAACCAAAGGAGGGCCGCGCCGTCAAGGTAGGTCGGAAAAGCCCTGCAAAGAATAGGTTCATTTTTAGGTCCATTAAAGAACATCATAGACTGAAATTTCTTAATGTGAGCCCGGGGGTCACCAATCCCCTTATATGGCTCGAGTGAGGAAGGTAGTGTAAAATGTTTTGGCATTTGGTAATTGGTAATCTCCTCGGAAAATGGGTTATCCAAGATCAGTTTCTCCTTTGGTAGGTCGATGCTCAATAGGCTCGTGTTGCCTTTCCCGTTGTGTCCATTGTCCTCTTGCTTGTTGACGTTATTCTGAGTGGATAACTCGGCAAGTCTTTTTACTTCTGCCTGTAGGTCAGTTATCTGGGCCATGAGTTCGGCCTGAGTGGGTTGAAAGACTCCGTCGTCAGCCATGGATAGGAGCTGTGAAATCCTGCGTAGAAGAATACAAAGCAATATGTGGTTAAACAAAAAGTGGGGTTAGCGTAACTTTCTGGCCCCACGGTGGGCGCCAAATGTTCCGTTCTGCTTGAACCGAGGTATAAAGCCCCGATGGATCACTTGAGATTTCAGGTGGAGCTATACGTCGTCTAGAGGCTGAATAAGAAGCAGACCTCGGCCGCACGAAACACCGCGGCGGGAGCACCTGCACAAAGCACTCCGACGCTCAAGTAAGTATGTGAGTAATAAGATATAATAAGAATAATATCAGAGCGAGTTTTTGTGACCTGTCCTTTTGTGACGTATGGGGCCTGGCTTTATAGGTGCGAGTTGTGTTGGAATTCCGATTTGTTTGCCAAGTGCCGCTGTTGGTATCTTTGACTCTTGTTCGGTTTTGAGGGTAACGGATAGAAGATATCACTGGTGTGCGGATGACTCAGCAGGGGAGTGTTGATTTGTTTTGTAGATGTTTGGTTATTTAGAGCTGACTCTTCGGCCGAGTATATCTCGGTTAGTCAGTGTTGATTCCTTGGCCGAGTATATCTCGGTTAGTCATTGCTGATTCCTTGGCCGAGTAAATTGGGGTACACGTCAATTACATTTTTTAAAAAATTATTTTTTAAAAATTAACTTTTATAAACTATTTTTTTTAAAGTAAAAGTTTTACCAAACTAATTTTAAATTTGTTCACGGGTGAAGAGCAATTCGCCCCCGAGGCCAGCCAGCACTTCCAGTGCTTTGTGATGAACTCTGGAAAATGTCTCTTAAATTGGGCTTCTATCTCTAATGTTGCCTCTCACAATTCGACTTTTTCATTTGGCTTTAGTGATTGGATTCCGCGATTTTGTCCAGTCCAATATTGTTTTGCATAAAACTGGATTACATATTAAATAGACTACTTTTAGTAAATATACTAAAACTAACCCAATATTAAAAATAAAAACACGACTCAAATCATCACAAATTACAAGCTAATTACACTTAGATTTGAATTTTCTAAATTTTGAATTTCACTTTAGAAAGTAATATGATCTATCACCATTTATTTTATAGGTGAAACTAAAAAAATATAAAAAAAATATTTAATAACAAAAAATCTCATTTTATCTTCTAAAATAAAAATCTAAAATTTAAAAAATCCAAATTCATTGCACTTGCCCGATTACTCTCTTGAGTCTTCCCACTCTTTTATCGTTCTCATTCTAAATTTTAAATACAACTGCTAATGCAATGTTGCAGTAATACTGTTTATACCGTCCAAACTCACCACCATCGCATGCAGCTCCATCTGTTTTAGACCACCCATGGCACCGTTGGTATACCTCTTCTTTTTCGTAATTATTTTATTCATATTTGATTAACTTTTTCTTTCATTTCTTTTTTATCTTATCATGGTTAGAATCTTAATTCCTAAGCGGAAGTGTAGAACCAACTAGAATTAAAGTGATTACTTCGTTTTTCTACCCCTAACCCTAATTCTAACCCTCTCCAAAAATAAAATATAAAAAGGCCAAAGCATCAACATAGATAGGATCATTCACTTACCGAACTTTATCCCTTGCCATTACAATTTTTCGCGGTAACACATTTTTTCAAGTCCATCGCAAAATTTTTAAGGATTTTATTTTAAATAAATAAATTAAATTTTGAATGAATACTCATCTCGATCCCTGATAAGTTTTTGAAGGACTATGAGGCTTTGATAAAAAAAAAAAACTCTTTTCAGTTATTGATATTTAATTTCATGAGATTGGTTAGTCCATTTATTAATGTTCTCTCTTCATAACATATTTATGTGACACGTTAATCACTAATATATCTTTTATTTAATTTTTATAAGTAAAAATAATTTAAAAATCACTAATATTTTTTAGTTTTATACAGTAAATTTAGCTAATGTATTTAAAAATGTAATAAAAAAGGATTAAGTACGATTTTGGTCTCTTACGGTATAGGCCGATATTTTTTTTTGTCTCCAACATTTTTTGCATACAAAATCGTCTCTATAGTTTAACTTGATTTTAGAATCATCCTTCGAACCAAAATACCCTCCTCCTTCTTCACCAAATTACTTAGTTTATATTCTTCTTTTTCTTCTTCTCTATTACAGCAACATCCATTCTTCTTTTTCTTTTTCTTCAACTAAAATTTCAACAGCAACAATAGAATTTCAACTAACAAATATAAAAAAAATCAGAATTTCAACTAGAAAAATATAAGAAGCAGAAGAATGGAATCAGAATCAAAAGCAAAAGAACAATGAAATCAATCAGAATAGAATCAGAGTCAACATCAATGTGATTAACAAAATCAACCAATCAACAAATCTAATAATGTAATTAATAAAAGAAACAGAAGCAGAATAGGTAGAGTTGCAATGGCAGTGTTGGCCGCTGCTGGTGGAGGTGGAACAGGGATTGTCCTTTGTGTCTGGTTCAGCGAGAGAGAAGCTGATGAAGATGGTAACGTTGCCGGCAACTTGTTGGAGAAAAGAGGCTAGTTTCGATGGTCTCTGTTCAGTGAGGAAATTGAGGGTGAGTAAGAATGAATGGCTAGGTTGGGGAGGGACAAAGGAGGGAGACGTCGCGGCTACTTAGGTGTCGACGATGGCGCTAGGGATCGGGGGAGATGGGTTGGGTTCGCAGAAAAGGGGACAGAGAGCTTGCCGCAACAGAACTAGCACGAAGGGAAGAGAGAGAGGAGGGTAAGGAGACGTGCGGCGGCGTTGTGGCGGGGAAAGGAGAAGAAGAATGGCGCTGATTTTCTCCCCCCTTCTTCTTTCCTCCCCCCACGTGATTCCCTTTTCATTCTCATCTGTTAGGGGTAATTTGGTAATAAAAATTAAAATTTAGATAAAAGTGACGATTTTAAAACTAAATTAAATTTTAGGGACGAAAAAGATTTTCGACTTATACGTTAGGGACCAAAATCGTACTTAACCCTAAAAATAACTAAACGGCCTTAACAATTATCCTTAAAAGACAATTAGATTCCCAACAAAAAAGAATTTGTCAATCCTAATTAGTTCTTAATGGATAAATCAATAGTTTAATATGCTATGTAAACTTATTCCATTAATACAGAGAAAAATATTAGCAGAAGAGTTAATCAATCTCATAAATATAAAGATCAGGAGGCGAAAAGGATATTTTTTTTATTGAGGACCTCATTATCTTTCGAAGTAATTGTTAAACGCCGTTTATGATTTTGTTTCTAAAATTTTAGAGAAAAGGACAAATAGGTCCCTAACCTTTTGTCCCGCAGACATTTTCGTCCCTGACCATTGAAAAATACTTTTAAGTCCCTCACCTCTTTAAAAGTTGGACGGATTAATCCCTCCGTGCAAATACCTCCGTCAGACTCAACAAAAAAATCTGACGTGGCTCCGTTCTGCTTACCTGGCATTACATTAGGCTGCCTATGTGGCACATTAGTGAAAGGTCGATTTTGAAAAATGGACAAAAAAGTCCCTCTACCTCAAAATAGCATATATTAATTAAGCAAGATCTTGAGAATACTCCTCCTTCCACCATTCCCTCACAGGCCTTCTTCTCTGCTTCTTCAAAACATCACCGTCCTCATCCATAGATTCCCACCATTCCAGTTTCCTCATACTACTACTGCTATTACTCTTGTGCTTCTTCTTATTGTTGTTCTCATCCTTTGCATTGGTAGAAGCAGCAGAAGCAGAAGCAGTCAACTCAGCTTTGGGTCTCTGCATTCCAACATCATTCCGAATCCAATCCATCACATAATCCTTCAACATAACACCCGATGAACCTCCGTTCTCTTCATTTACCAAATTGCCCCCCACACCCTTCCCATTTTTCTTCACAACTGCATCAGTCGATGGAATTGGTCCTTCCGGAGATTGCTCCTCAAAACAAAGGCACCGTCACTCTCGTAGCTTAAAGCCTCAGCTTCCAACCTGTTCTCCGTCCTGAACCTTGCAAGTCCGAAGTCTCCTATCTTGGCTGCAAAGGACCAGTCCAAGAGAACATTAATGGGCTTGATATCGTCGTGAATCACCGGAGGGTTGCAGGAGTGAAGAAACTGTAACCCTCTCACGACGCCCAGTGCGACGGAGAATCTCGTCTGCCATCGCACGAGCTCAGGGGATTTTCGGCGGAGGAGTGCGTTGTGGAGGTTGCCGTTGTGCATTCTTGTAACCTAATTTCCCAATCAATGGCGCATACAGCTTTTCAAGGTCCACCCTTTTGCTGAAGAATCTGTCAATCCACAAGTACCCTCCACCTCTCAAAACCCTATCCACATCAAACAGCAAGAACTCCATCATTGTCACCGGAATCTACCAGTTCATGGCATGCCCGTACCGCACAAGGTCCACCACTCCGTCGAACACCGGTAGGTTATGATCTTGGACGAATCAGAGGAAGGGTTGAAGCCTAGGTTAGGATTTTGGCGGTGGAAGCAATGGAAGGATTTGCAAGGGTAATGGTCCCAAATTACAGAGAAATCAGGGAGTGAAGAAGGGAAAGGACTTGAGGGTTTGTGTGGTACGGTTCGGGAGAAGCAACGGCGACGGGAGAGGGGGTGATTTTGGCGATTAGAGAGTTGAAGAGAGGTAATAGAGTGAGAGGATGTTGGTGGCCACCATTGCCATCAGAAGAACAAGGTTCAATGTCATTGAAGAAGGTCTCAAATGAATTTTAGGATTAGGGTAGCACACAAAATGACGCCGTTTTGAGCAACAGAGATTTATGTGTCCATTTTTCAAAAGCTCTATCCCACTAATGTGCCACATGGGAAGCTGTGATGCCAGGTAAGCAGGGGGGAGCCACGTCAGCCTTTTCCGTTGGGTCTGACGGTGGCTTATGAACGGAGGGACTCATCCATCCAAGATTTGTGAAGGTCAGGGATTTAAAAGTATTTTCAAATGCTCAGGTATAAAAATGTCTGCGGGGCAAAAGGTCAGGGACCTATTTGTCCTTTTCTCTAAATTTTATATTTATAATTATTTGACTTTTAAAGTTAGTTATATTTTTTTAGTTTTATTATTTATCTCGTTTGCACTAACAGCAAAATAAATATACATATAACTTAATTACAGTGTAAATAAAATATGAATGATGTCAATTTAATTTTATTTTTTTTAATATAATCAAATTTGATTTAAACAGTTATAATTTGGATAATTATATTATATCCATTTGAATTTATTTTTTAGTTCATTCCAATTCAAAATATTGTGATTTGATTGAATTATGTTATATCCATTCAAAATTTATAATTTTATAATTTTTTGTTATTTTTTTTTGGTAGAATTAAATTACATCCTATCCAAATTTAACTTTTAAAAATTTTATAATTTGAATGATATCTATACAAATTTATAATTTATAATTTAAAAATTATAAATCATTGATTGATTTTTTAAATCCGAATAAATCGAGTGAAAATAAATTATAATAATTTAAACTTAATCAAATTAAAAAATTCAAATCATATAATACCTTTTATAATAATCTTAATCAAATTTATATAATCAAAATCAGACAAACAAATAAACACCCTTGCTTCTCCTTTAAATCCTAGAGTTGAATTGAACCCTCCCTGAAAACAAACTTGAAAAAGCGAAATCATCATCCATGAACATAGATAGGATCAACTTTTTACCCAACTCTATCCTTTGTGACATTCTCTCATACCTCCCAATAAAAAAAGCTGTATATTCATCAAATATTCGTTGGTGTATTATTCGTCGATCGAGAGTCCTAGTTGGTACACTACATTTTGTAGCGTAATCATGTACTCTTCGAATGATAGGTAAATTATATGTGTTTCTGGATGTCATCTTTTAATAAATTCACTCACTAATAGTTCATCCAACCTAAATCAGTGGTCGTTGTGTCTCACAAGATAGGTCAAGTCAGCCATCTGTAGGTATGACATGATCTTATTGTCTAAGGACATACTATGTTATCTCTTCATACTCGTGATACAGCGGTGAGACTACATGACAATGAAAAAAAAAATCTTAAAACCATAGCACTTTGGAAAACAAAAATCACCTAAAATGAGTAATTCTAATAAAAATACTTTAACCAAAACTAAATTAAATTCTAACGGAGCATAGTTAATATAGTATTACGACGGAAAGCTAAACCCTTTAGTATATAATTAAAATTGTAGTGTCTCATTAATCTAACTTTTGACAATTTAATTTTTTAAATAAATTAAATCATTCTAAATTCTTGTTATTGCCTAGTTAATCTAACACTTAAAATCCAAATTAAATTAAATTCTAAAAAAATTTTTAACCTCGTTAAATTTCTAACAATAAAAACTTACAAATTCTAACCAAACCTATTAAATCTACTCGTCAACATATTTAATTATTCCTCATCCAACATGTATTTGTGATTTCAATCTTCTAACACCCTAAACTCCTAAATCAATACTTTAACTACTATTTGAAGTTTAAATATTTTAATAATTCTAATAATCAAGTTTTAAGCGATTTAATATTACTAACGATTCTTTATTTCTTAAAAAAATAAAAAAATAAATTAAATTTTATTTACTAGCCTCTTCATGCACACTATCAGCAATATGGGCAACTTCATCCAACCGATAGATTCAATTTGACTCATCTTCCATCTCCGCAGTTTCAATCTATAGATTTCATTAGTCGCTCTGGATTTCTCATTTTGGTGAGGTATGGTGTGGTGAAATGTTATTCAAAACAATTCAATTTGAGTTCTATATACAGAGGTATATATGTAAATCCAATGAGGATATGTCAATTTACATTGGAACACGAATATGCATAAATCGAATTAAGGTGTGTCGATTTACCATTGGTGTGATTCAAATTCAACTAATTTGATTCACTATGTGTAAGACTGGAAGTGAGGCGAGCTGAGTCGAGCTAGACCAAACTCAAGCTCGGCTCACAACTCAACTCATTAACAATTGAGCCTATTTCTTAAGTTCAAAATTGGCTCAACGAAAGCTCATGAGCTGACTCAAGCTCACGAGCTGGCTTAAATAACAGAAACATAATATATAATTCTATTTCAATAAATTATAATTTATATATATTAAAAAATATTAATTTTATATATTATGTATCTATTAATTATGAATTTTTTATTTATGTTTTACATCAAAATCATATAAAAAATAATTATAAAATTTTAAATAAGAATATTAATATATATAAAAGTATAATATTACTATTTTATATGCATATGTATAATATTAAAAGGGGTAAAGCATATTTTTTGTCTCTAAAATTTGTCAAAAATTTTAAAAATACCCCTAAGTTTTATTTTGTTTTAATTTTGTCCCAAAATTTTTTTATTTGCATCAAATATACTCTCGATGGCTAAATTTTCAAAATATTTAAGACCAATCTAACAATAATGCATGAAAATTATGCTTGATTTGTTTATGTTGAGGGGTTGTTCTTATGAAATTGTTGTTGAATTGGTCTTAAATTTTTTGAAAAATTAGCTGATAGGGGTATATTTGATGCAAATCGAAAACTTTTGGGACAAACTTGAAGCAAAATAAAATTTATGGATATTTTTAAAATTTTTGTCAAATTTTAGGGACAAAAAATATACTTCACCCATATTAAAAGTATAAACTAATATATATATATATATATATATATATATATATATATATATATATATATATATATATATATATATATATATATATATATATAATCAAGCCAACTCACGAGCTAATGAGTTGAGCTTATTCAAGTTCAATCTCGACTCATTTAATTTATGAGCTCAATTTCAGGCTCAAGTTTGGTTCATCAGCTCACGAGTTCAACTTATCAAACTATTAACGAGTCATGCTTGAACTGACTCATAAGCTGTCTTGACTCACTTTTAGCCTTAACTATGTGTAAATACAATGGGCTAAATTGAGATAGGTGTATCAATTTATTATGGATAATATCTAATACTACGTGCATTTCTTAGTAAATCAAAATTACTTACTTTGATTTACATGAAATTAAACCTACTAATTTAATATACTTTAATTCGATTTACTACTATAATTTATAATTCGAATTTAATAAATTCGATTTATATAGTAATATATATAAAGACATCCATATAACATTTTCTGTTTTTGGTAATTCATATAATATTAAATTGCCTTCCGTTTAAATATAAGTGTTTTACTCTAATAATTATGTTAATTTGTGTACCATTAATATATGAAAATTTTAAGAGCCAACATTGCGTAATCAACATTTAATATAAACAATTTAAAATGTTTAAAACAAAATTCTAAAATCTAATTAAAAAAATCTAAAGTCTTGTTTGGCTGTTATAGTATTGATTTTCTAATCTATTTATAATTCTATAATATTATTACGGACAAAATACTATAAATTATTCTAAAAAAAGTGATATTTAAATAATAAAAAAAGAACGATTTTAAATAATAAAAAAGATAAACCGTCCATTTTAAATAATACAGAAGATTAATTGTACACTATTAACACGATTATTTTTTTTTCTAACTACCTACTATGAACATAATTTTTTTTGTGACTCCACTATTAATACGATTGCTTCTTCTACTCACTCATTTTTATCTACCGACAATTTTTTACTAGAATTTACACTAAACTAATTTAAATAATATTTCAAATTTTTAATTGAATTATAATTTGTTTATTAAATTTTTAATTGACAAAATTTTTAAATTTTTTATGTATTTGAGTATTAATTTTTAAATTTAAATTATATATATTTTAATTTTTATTTATTGTATGAGAGTACATACAAAATTATATATATTTTAAATTATATATATTAATACTCAAGACCGTACATAAAAAATTTAAAAATATTATCATTTAAAAATTTAATAAATAAATTATATCTTAATTAAAAATTTAAATAATTATTTGAATTGAATTAGTGTAAATTCTAATAAAAGACCGTTAGTGGATAGAAGTAAGTGAAAAAGAAGCAATAGTATTAACAGCTATATTAACAGTGGTCAGTGGGTAATTAGAAAAAAGATAACCGTATTAATAGTGAAAAGTTTAAATTTAAATTGGTTTCTAAGAAAATAATGTGTCCCTTATTTTAAATGGACAATCTATCTTTTTTATTATCTAAAATGGACGGTTTATCTTTTCTATTATTTAAAATCGTCTATCTTTCTTATTATTTGAAACGTTCCATTTTTAAAAGTTTGTTTTAATTTAAATTATTAATATTTTTTATTATTTTTAAAAATTATATTTAATTATTTATAAATACATATATCTCATTTACACGGTAAACAAAATACATACAAAATTATCTCGTTTACAGTATAAACGAGATAAATAAATATGATGTAAATTAGTAAATACACTACAAATTATTTATTTTGGTATTTAAAATAATTAAATCATTTATTTAAAAAAAATCCTTAGATTAGGTGACAATCGGATATAGATAAAATTTATATCAAAATTACAACATTCACATAGAAAATATTTAGCATGTAATTAACCAAAGAATAAAATTAAAACATAATCACCACTAATTTTAAAATAAGTTAATTACATATGAATAACTCAAAGGAATATTAAAACAAAACTAACAGCAACACAACATTAACTTAATAATAATTTAGAGTCTTAAATAACTAACAACGACAAAATATTTAAGTAATAAACAACTATAATGCTAACTCAAAGGAATATTAAAACAAAACTAACAGCAACACAACATTAACTTAACAATAATTTAGAGTCTTAAATAACTAATAACAACAAAATATTTAAGTAATAAACAACTATAATGCTAACATTTTATATAAGTGTAGCTATCGTTCATCAATTGATTCATAATTTCGGATAAATATTGTAAACTTGCTCTTTGTGATGTTGATGTGTTAGTCATATTTGCATTACATGTAAAACTTAATCTCTTTAATATGAAATATTATTACATAAATAGATAAATAAAAAAAAGAAAAGGACAAATAGATCCTGAACTTTTGTCCCGCGAACATTTTCGTCCTGACTATTGAAAGATACTTTTAAGTCTCCGACTTTTATAAAATTGGAACGGATCAGTCTCTCCGTCCAAATGCCTCTGTCAGACCCAACGGAAAAGTATGACGTGGCTCCCGTAATGCTTGTCACGCGTACGCATCGTCTGGGAGACTTCCCTCTCACGTCTCGTCATGAATTCAACAAATCCCCATTTCTTCATGAATTCTCCATTTTGCATGTATTTTTTCCATTTCTTTCAAGCCATTCTTACCTTCAAAACTTTAAAACACTCAAACAAACATATCAAGACATCGACTTTCCATCAACTTTCGCACACTTAAACATTAGCATGCCCTCATGCTAAACTTTTGTAGTTCATCAACTAATATGCAAAATGCGTCTACCTACTTAGTTAAAATGAATCAATCTCCAATAACATATATGAACAAGTAGGGGACTAAGATAGTACGATGATTTATGAATTCCACTCATTCAAATCTCAAAATGAAGTATAAATATACTTGCAAGAAGAAACCTCGTGAAAGCAAAGAACAAGGAATTGAGCATCAAACCCTCACTGGAAGTGTTTGCACTCTAATCTTTCTAGTGTTTGAGGGTTGATTCTCTTAATTCTCTACTAATCTTACTTTTTAAGACTTGCTCTTTTTCTACCAATCAACATATATTCAATGCATGGATACACATATCAAGAGGTTTTTTCAAGGGTTGTAATGGGGTTAGGACTAAATTTAATTTACTTTTCTCCCATTCGATGCCTTGATATGTTTGTTTGAGTGATTTAAAGTTTTGAAGGCAAGAATGGCTTGAAAGAAATAAAAAAAAGCATACAAAGTAAAAATACATGAAGAAATGAGGATTTGTTAAATTCATGGTGACACGTACGCGTGACAAGCATTACGGAAGCCACGTCAGACTTTTCTGTTGGGTCTTGGACGGAAGGACTGATCCGTCCAAATTTTGTAAAGGTCGAGGACTTAAAAATATTTTTCAATAGTTAGAGACAAAAATATCTATAGAGCAAAAGATTAGGAACCCATTTGTCTTTTTCTCTAAAAAAAATAAAAGCATGATAATGTATGTATTTTTTTATACTTGTTGGTTATTTCGAAAATTTTTTTATTTTTATTTTTATTTTTTACGATATTTTTCGATTCAACAGATTAAAGACTAATCTTTTGAATTTTATTTAAAGATTTGTCACTAATAAATAAATTGTTATATATAAAAGACGAGATTTGAATTTTGACACTTGCTTACGCAGACTAATAAATTAATTATTAAACTAATCCAACTTAATTTTCTAAACTTCTAATTTAACCTATGTAATAATGAAATCAGACCAAATTTAACCCAACCTTATTGTATTTGGGACCAAGTCTTGGATCCTGTCCAAGCCACAAACACTCCTAATTTTTTCACATTATTTTAAGCACAAAAATTATAAATAAGATCTACTCATTGTACAAATTAAAAAAATTTGTAATGAATATTTGTGGACGTATATATGCTGTTCCTTAATAATGATGCTAAATATTCGTTTGGACACTATTAAATCAATAAAAAAAGATATTTTTAATTATATTTGTATTTTTTAGTATATTTGACAAATTTTTAATAAAAAAATAAAAAAATAAAAAAACATCTTTTTTAAGAAGTTACAATTTATATTTTTTAAAATTTTTTTTTTAAAAAAATATATTTTTCACATAATAAATGAAAAAAATATTTTTATCTTATTTTACCCAAATATAATTGATAGATAATTAGATCTTTTTATATGAGATATCCAAACATAAAATCACTTTTATTTTTATAAAAAATCTTTTAGAAAAATATCATTTAAAATTTTTTTTCAATAATAACCCTAAACAAACCTTTATAGTATTAATTTTCTAATCTATTTGTAATTCTGTAATATTATTATAGACAAAATACTACAAATTCTTCTAAAAAAAGTGGTGTTCAAGATCAAATAGACATATTTTAAAAATTTATAATTTGTAATATTATTATGGACAATCTATAATTATTCTAAAAAAAAGTGGTGTTCATTTTTTTTTTGCTTTATTTTTTTATTCTTTTGTAATTTTTTTTATGATTAACCACAAAAGATATCTTCAAATTATTTAGATGTAAAAAAAAAGCACCCGAATTTTACTATCGATAAAAATGCCTTTAAATAATTTTAAAACACAACAACAATACCCAATCGTAAATATATATTTTCAAAGAATGACTTAGAAATTGAATTATGATGTGATTTTTTACCAACATAATTAAAAAAAATGAGATATTATTATTTTTAAAATTTGGTAACTTTTTTTTAAGTATATATTTTTTGTAATTTTTTAAAAGTATTATTAGTTGTTAACAAAAAAATTACAAAAAATATATACTCAAGGAAAAATCACCAAATTTTAAGGATAATAATATCTCATCTTTTTAAAGATTTTTATAAAATTTTTTATCAAAATTTAATTTCTAATGTATTTTTTGAAAAATACATATTTAATATTAGATAATCTTGTAAACAAATAACATTAAATATGTATTTTTTAAAAAATATATTAGAGATTGAATTTTGATATAATTTTTTTAAATATGATTAGAAAAATAAGATATTATTATTTTTAAAATTTGGTAATTTTTTGTTAAATATAAATTATTTTGTGATTTTTTAAAAGTATTATTAGTTGTTAATAAAACAAAATTATAAAAAATATATACTTAATAAAAATTGATAAAAAATTATTAATTTTTATGTATAATAATATTTTACTTTTATAATTATATTTCTAAAAAATTATATCAAAATTCAATCTTTAACATATTTTTTGAAAAAATATATTTATTATTGGATATTATTATTATATTTTTAAATTATTTAAAAATATTTTTGTCGATAATAAAATTCGAGTATGTTTTAGTCGACGTTTAAATAATTTAGAGCATTTTTATGGTTAACCCTTTTTTTTTTTTATCTTTCCTCGATTAAGAGGTAAAGAGGATCCAGTTCCAGAGAAATGCGGAAACCAGTAACCCCAAAACCCTGCTCCGCCCCAAAACCCTCACGTAAGCGTTGGCGTAGCCCATAACCGTCGTCACTCATCCTCCTCCCGTCCTCTCTCTCCTTCGCCACTCGCCGCTCGCCGCCGGCTTCTGCTCCGTTGTTCTCCCTCGCTTTCCGTCTTCTGTTGTCACCGGCAGGTTCTGCAAGTCTGCTAGGTTCGATCTGCCAGCCGTTCTGCCTCTGCTCGCCGCCGTTCCTCTCTGCCTGTTCTGCCACACTGAGGTTAGAATTATTATTTAATTATAATTATATTACATGCATTTATCAATAAGTTGCAACTAATTAACCGTTGAATCCATTTTGCTTAAGAAATGACAAGTAGTATATGCTATTGTTTTTCACTGACTTAGTGCCTCGACCGTTGGGATTTTGCTGACTCTGCATTTAAGATGGCAGAATCAGTTTGTAGATCTCTTAGGGATGGTGCGTTGGAGGGAGAGCTTGCACCTGATCTCACAATCAAGGACTCTTTGTCTTCCCCTTTTGGATTCAATGTGTTCTCCCACATTCTAGTTCAATTGTCGTCACACATCGTCGCCGGGAAATCTCAGTCGCGGTAAGTTTACTACACTTATCTAAAAATGATAACTTTGTTTTCTATGATTATGAATTGTTTTGTATCGTAGGATACTAAGAACAAGACACAAAGGACAGAAATACAATAATTAGTATTTTTGTATTTTGTTTGGTGAAAAACTAGAACATATTATGAAAATATAATTTATTTTCTTTTTTTTCATTCAAAAAATTTAGAAAAAAAATATAATGATAAATAATATATAGTTATGAAAAATAACAAGAATAATGAAAAGAAAAATGAAAAATAAGATGTGTCTTTTGTCAGTGTCTTTGTGTCCTTTTTGTCACGATGATCACAAAATACACTAATTGAGTGTTTCTGGACACATTGTCCCTATCCATGTCTTATCTGCCAAATCGTATCTCCGTGTCGTCCTGTGCCTGTAAACAAATGCAGGCTTAATTCTTATTTTTAATATCAAATCTTATGCTCCAATGTTTCATTTTGTATATAGAGGTATGGTGATTGTTTCACTTTCTCGGAGTCCATCGTCGTATACTGGTTTGTTAAAGATGAATGGAGTGGACGTTGAATCTTCTAAGAAATGGTAAATATTTTCAACTTATTCATGGAACACTTGTGTTGAGGAACGTTAACTTCAATTTTTCTTGTGCATTACAATTCTTCATTAAGTGCTATGTCTTACTCTTACGTGAATTTATATTTAGATTTGTTTATAATAATTATAGAGAAAATCTTAGGGGCCAACACTTTTATTAAAATCTAGCCAGCATTTAACCATAAAAAAAGAGTGTGTAATTCCACACCATTAGATGTAATCTCACACCATTAAAAATACTAATGATGGCTAATTGATGGCTACAAATTACCAAATGTGCTGGCTCCTAGCACTACTGATAATTATATTCACTATTGTAACTTCTCAGCATCTATGTTATTTCAGGATTCACATTTTGGATTGTTATACAGATCCCCTTGGATGGAAGGATAAGACAAGGAAATCTGGAGACATTATGGATCCTTCTAACCAAATTTTAAGTTCTTATAAAACAGTGAAAGATGTTAACAAATTATTTTCAGTAATTTGTGACCTCGGTCGAGGTATTACAGTTAGATCTTTCTTTATTCTCACCAAAATTAGCTTGTACAATTATGATATTTGTCCCCTTAAAACCATTATGCTTCAGTTATTGGATTTCATTATTTATTTATTTTGACACATTCTTTTGAAAATAATACTTTCCATTTCATACATGCAGGATTGGTTGGGGAAAATAAGTCCCGCTTTTGTGTTGCCATAGACTCGGTAATTTTTACATGCTGTAACTATTAAAATTTTTATTAATATTGCTTTAGTATTTAATAGAGATTTACATGAATTGTATTGTGTTATTTTGTGTTGGGGTCTTGGGGATGAATGTTCTGAATGATTCAGTTCTTCATTTGCTAACTGTGTAACGGACATATGCTCAATGAAACTTATGAAAAGTTTTATATGTTTCTGAGCTAATGCAAATCACCTTGAAATATAAGCTTTTAAGAATATAGAATATCCATTTCATTCTAAGACCAGTGTTCAAATTTCATGTTATCAGTGGATAGTGTAGCTATTTGAATTTTTGAATCCCTCTTGCTGTAGGTAAGTATTGCATGAAGTGTGTAATTCTGAGAGTCATCTGTGCCTGCACAGTTACTGGTATTACACTTAAAATTCTTTAGGGAATAAGTAGAGAGAGGGGCAGAAGCTTTTTGTCTCTCTTTTTTTTTTAAACTGTATTTCTAGCTTTGTGTTGTATTCTGTCTGTCTGTGATCCTAATGCATTCTTGTTGGATATTATCAGCTAAGTGAACTGTTGAGGCATTCATCCATGCAGTCAGTTGCAAGTCTTTTAAGTAATCTGCGTAGCCATGGTATTCACTCTACTATTTATTCAATAATGTTCCTTGGTTAGCATTGTGTACTGTATTCAAAATAAGGAGGGTAGTTGATTGTTTTGGAAGTTTATGTTTATGGCTTAGTTTGACATAATGCTTTAACTGTTTCTTCACTAATTTCTTTCTTTTTTTCTTTGGTTGCAGATCAAATTTCAAGTATCTTTGGGTTGTTGCATTCTGACCTTCATGAGGAGAGAGCTTTAGCTGCTGTTGAGTACACGTCCTCCATTGTAGCCAGTGTTGACCCATTTCATCATTCTGTTGATGGTCAGGGAAGCTATATAAGGAATTCATCGGAGCCCAATTTGACCAAAGGAAAACTTAATATTAGGTCCAAACGTCGAAATGGGCGAGTTAGAGTGACGGTGATTTCTTTATTTCTGTTTTTAAGGTTTTTTGAAACAAGTATTTGACAAAACCAATGCACTGAGGTTGTATTTCTCAATTTGTATTTAGTGCGAAGAATTTAAAGTTGGGCCTAGCGGAATCAGCTTTGCACCTGTATCAGCAGTTGATGGAGCAGCAGTTGCTGGTTTAATTCCAAAGGTCAGTTCTGTAATTTCCTTAAGATGAAAAAATGGAGAGTCATGTCTCTTTCTTAAGAAGGAAAACCCCAACCATTGTCTTTTGATAAGAGACATTGAACCACGACTTTCTCCCCGGAAGTTTTGATTGAATAGAAATGGGCAAGATTCAAAATGTCCTTCCCCCCATCCCACCCAAAATTTTGTTGCTGGAAAATATAGCCCTCTAGCATAAAGGATTAAAGGTTCAGAAACTCCCAACTGTGATTAATTTAGTTTTTCTTTGTTTAAATGCTTCAAATATTACATGGCATATTTCCACACAAGAAATAGGAAGCAAACGGTTATATTATGTACTAATTTGTTGTGCCGAAAACTTCCCACCGAAAGGCACACCTGTTCTAAGCCATTCGTCTGCCGACACTTAGATGGAGACTATATTCGTACTTGTACACATCGGAGTTAGGCTTGCTGGATTCTGCCCGCGACCAAGCCATAAATGCTTAATTATGTATAGTTGATTTCATTTTGTTGACTGTCACTTAATGATATGAAACAATTTGGATTTTCTTTACAGGTACAATTCAATCTGCAGCTGTCTGAGAAGGAGCTAGTTGATAGGTCAAGAGTTGTGCTTCCTTTTGAACACCAAGGTATGAAATAGATCTATATTTTCTCCTTCCCTCAAATGATGTGCATACGCTAATACTGAAGCTCTTCATTCTCTTATAGGAAATGGTAAACCAATACAAATTTATGATGGTAGAAGATCTCTGGAAGAGAGCAACAATGAAACAACACCCATTTCAGGTGGCAAAAAGGAGGAGTCTGGCAGGGGCGAGATCATATATTTTCGCGATTCGGATGATGAGATGCCAGATTCTGATGAGGACCCTGATGATGATTTAGATATATAAAACATTACTGTTCTCTTCCTGCTGTATTTGTTTTTCATCAAAGATAGATTGAAGGGTGGATTAGGATTGTGACTAATATAGGGGAAACTGTTTTTAGTGCTCATATGTAAAAATGCACATGTATCACATTCCAATATTTGTACAGCCTAACTGAGGAACCTGATTTCGTTTTGGATCATGATCTTTTGAATTCTAAGGTTTCGAATTTCGATTTTGTTTAGACAGTTGGCTTATTTAACGAGCTAAATTTTATCCTAATATGGAACACAATATTTAACATGGTAGCTGTTATCTCCCAAATTTAATTGTTGGGTTGAATGAGCCAAATGCCATTTTACCCGCTTTTTTAAGTAACGAATTATTTTCTTGGGGATTGAAGTGTAATTAATTATATTCTTGGCTGCGTGTTAGTTATCGATTAATCATTTTGTATATCTAACCACCTTGTTTAGATATATATAATTCTAGATGCATATTATTTTGTTTTCCATGTTATATACATTTTGATAATCCCATCACTATATACACTTGACGAACATAATTTACTTTTTAAATGGATGTTATAGAGGTGTATTGCACAAATGTGGATTAGAAGAATGTAATAGTAACATGGATCAGAACATTTCGATAGAGATGAGAAGGGTATTTCAGGGGAAGCAAGAAAGGAGTATCAATGAAATAGACTTTTGGCTCAATGAAAAGAGGTTTTACCCCATTGAATTTCATGCTCCTCCTATATATGCATACATCAAATTTTACATAGTATTAACATGGATACTTTTAGAATTTAATTTTAATAGATTATTAGTGTAAAATAATTTTATACGTGTTTCAATTACATAACATCGCATTAACAAAAATAATTATTTTTTTATATATTATATAAATGATGCATTTGTTTCTGAGAACAAGACAAGACACTGATAGACAGAGACACAAAATTTTGTGTTCTTGTATTCTTTTTGGTGATAAACTAAAACAAATTATGAAAATTCAATTTATTCTCATTTTTTTATTAAAAAAATTTGAGATAAAATATATAATAATAAAAAATATAATTATGAAAGTTAACAAGAATAATGAAAGAAAAAACGAAAAATAAGTTGTCCCTTGTTAGTATCTTCATGTCTTTCCTGTCAGGATGGATACAAAATACAGTAATTTAGTGTCTCTGAACACATTATCTCTATACATATCTCCTCTATCAAATACAATTTTGTATCTCAATATCCCTGTCTCAATGTCCTATCTCTATAAACAATACAGCCAAAAAGTTATAAAAAAATTGTTTGACTGGACTACGCATCAAAATTAAAATTTTAAAGTATGTATATGCCTGACCAAATGCTCCCTTTCCAAACTTTATGAATCTGCGTTTTGTAATTGCAAATTGGTCTTTACATTTTTAGTGAAATTGTAAATTGATTTCTACCCTTTAAAAGTTTATAATTGAGTCTCTAAAGAGAATTAAAATTTACAATTTATTTTCCGTCGTTCAAAAAGTGTTTGATTTAATAGAATATTCTCAAAATATTCTCTATTTTAAATATGTGAGCTGCACATGTTTGACAATAGAAACCAATTTACAATTTTAGTAAAAGTATAGAGATCAACTTTGTAATTTAATCATTTGAAAATAACCAAAAACTTCCTAGGCTATCTAAACCCATCCCGCCCTTCCCCAGCACTCTCTGTCTCTTACCTTGGTTCATTATCGCTGCGCTGAATCCACCACATTTGTGCTCACGAGTCGGGTTTCGCCTTCTTTCTCCATCTCGCCTCTCTCATCCGGTGACTTTTTCTTCTCTTCCAATCCTAACACTGAACACCGATAAATGGAAGAAAACAATTCCAATATCGAATATACTCAAAGCGAACAATTCAGTCTAAGAAAAAATAGCAATAAATTAACATAAAAATAGCAACTCAATTTATCAGTGGATTTGGCACGGTGATGGAGGCGAGAAGCACGACGATGGTGAGTCGAGGTGAGAGATAGAGAGCACTAGGGTTGGGGTGTCATTTTGAAAAGTGAGAAAGTGAGAGTGAGAGAGCTGGAGAAGGGCAGGGTGAGTTCAAATAGTCTAGGAAGTTTTTGGTCATTTTCAAATTGTTAAATTACACGGTTAGTCCCCATACTTTTACTAAAATTACAAATTAGTCCATATTGTCAAACATGTGTAGCTCACATGTTTAAAATAGAGAATATGTTGAGAATATTCTATTAAATCAAACACATTTTGAACAACGGGGACTAAATTGAAAATTTTAATTCTTTTTAGGGACTTAATTACAAACTTTTAAAGTCTAGATACCAATTTATAATTTTACTAAAAGTATAGGGAATGACAGTGTAATTTAACCTATAATTATACTTTGATAATTTACACCTAATGTTTACCAGATCACCTTTTTTAGAATTGTCAAACAAATCAACAGATTTATTTATGTTCAGTCTCTCAAAGTCTATTTTATTCATGAGCCATTATTTTCAATTTGGACCATTTATGATCAGTCCAATGAATTAAACGGGCTGACTCGTTTATCTTTTTTATTTTATTTTTTAAAAAATATTTTGATAAAAATATTATTTTTAAATAAATAATATTTTTTTAATTGATAGATCAAATTAAAAAAAATTATGGCAACAAGTACAATTCTTTTTAAAAAAATGCAGAAAAAATATAAATAGGCCGTCCATTTAGTCCTTTTAACTTATCATTATTTTTGGTTAATCAGATTTAGTTTATTTAATCCAAATTTAAAATAGACTTAATTCTAAAGACAAAATCTACCAATTTAAATGGATAAACAAACTTATTTGATAACGTTTTAAAGCCTTTTACATTTGGTAAATTCTAAGGGATAGATTTAAAAAATTGTCTACATGTTTAGATTTTTCGTGTCTCATTTAGATAGGAACACGTACTGCTCTGCTATCTCTGTATTTATCAGATGAAGCAGTTGCCATTATGATAAGTATTAAAGTAACATAGATTTGTTTTCACTAATTAGAAATAATATAATATGATGTGATGTTAATTATCTTATTAAATTTCGTTAAGATTATTGGTTTTTTGGACAAAAAAATGTATATCCTTTAATGTTAATTATTTTTTTTGTTAGATTTTTTTATCTGGTTTTCTTTTAAGATTAAAAAACGGTTATTATAAATAAATTATAAACAGGTTTTAGACCATCTCCAGTAGGGAACTCATTCCAGTTCCTGTTTATGGCCCACCTGTCATAAAAAGTAACTCCACATCAACTTTTGCGTCATAAACAGTAAATAGGAACTCAAAGCATCTCTCTTCTCCATTAGAAGGAACTAACTTTAGTCCCTGTTGTGGTCCCACCTAATTAATTAATTAATTAAAATACTTGTAATTAATGTAATTAATTTTTTTAATAATATAATTTAAATATTTAAATTTAAAAATAATTCACTATTAAAAGATATTAATATTAAATAAATTTATACATAACAACAATACACAATATATAATTTGGGATTACACAAATTTGTAAAATTACTTAATACAAAAAAAATATAATTAAATTCTACAGTTGACGACAAGCATTGTGAAATTGCCATATGTGTTCAATCAAGTCCTCTTTCAATTGTCTATGCTGCTGCCTATTTCGAAGTTGGGCATTTCTTTGGAGAAATTGATGGTATGGTGCAAAATCTTCTTCTCCCAGCTGAGGTTGTGATAATCCATTTTCAACATCATCATACTCTAAGCCTTGAGCAAAATTTCCTGCATAAGTGTCTCTTTCATCCTCAACAATCATATTATGCAATATAATACAAGCTCTCATTATGTTGGCAAGCTTCTTCTTTTCCCAAAAACGAGCTGGACCACGTATAATTGCAAAGCGTGCTTGCAACACTCCGAATGCTCGTTCCACATCTTTTCTTTGCCCTTCTTGGTATTGTGCAAATAACTTGCGTTTCTCCCCTTGTGGCTTTGAGATTGATTTGACAAATGTGGCCCATTCAGGATAAATACCATCTGCTAAGTAGTATCCCATTGTATAATTATTACCATTAATAGTATAATTTACCTCCAGAGTACGATCATTTAGAATGTCATCAAATACTGGAGAACGATCTAACACGTTGATATCGTTGTTTGAACCAGAAACTCCAAAGAACGCATGCCATATCCAAAGGTCTGAAGATGCTACAACCTCAAGTACAATGGTTGCAACTCCACGATAACCACTCATGTACATACCTTTCCACGCCTTTGGACAATTTTTCCATTGCCAATGCATGCAGTCAATGCTACCCAACATGCCAGGGAAGCCACGACCCTCCGCCATTTGTAGCAGGCGGTGTACGTCATTTGGATTGGGTTTTCGCAAGTATTCATCCTGGAACACAGAAATGACACCTTCAACAAATTTTTCCAAGCATTCAATTGTAGTGCTCTCGCCTATGCGCACATAATCATCAACAGCATCAGCTGCTACGCCGTATGCTAACATCCGTATCGCAGCGGTACATTTCTGAAGTGGCGACAAGCCTCTTCTTCCAGTTGCATCAACCCTCTGGTGGAAATACGGATAGACGTTTGAGAGAGCGTCTACTATCCGAAGGAACACATCTCTTCTCATTCGAAATCTCCATCGAAAAATGTCAGCATTATACACCGGTTCATCTGCAAAGTAATCTTGAAAAAGGCGATCATGTCCTGCTTCTCGATCTCTGTTGATCCATCTACGAGTAATTGGGATAGGGCTTCTATCGATATCTTCTTCTTCTGAATCTTCGAGTAAATACTCATCGATCCAATTATCTATCAGTGTGTTATCTTGCCGTCTTCTTTTGCCATACAAAGCCTCATTAAACATATCATCAAAATTTTTAGCCATATGGAGAAATGTAATTTTTAGTTCTCTGTCGAGGTGAGAAAGAAGAGTTGAAGTGGAGTTGTGGAGTCATTGATAGTTGATATTTATAAGTGGAGAAACTAGTTTTGTAACGGCTAGTTTTGTAACGGCTAGTTTTGCAACGGCTAGTTTTGAAACAGCTAGTTTTACAACGGCTAGTTTTTCTTAACGGCTACTTAACGGCTACTTTTGCAACGGCTAATTAATGGCTAGTTTTGCAACTGTCACTTTAATGAACAACAACGACACAATAATATTGACTAATTTCAAATCTTACATCAGAAATAAATAAAACAAACTACATCACATACCAGTAATACGCAATAAATAAATAAGAACATACTACATAACTCTACGAATACAAGGAACCATTAAGTAAACCACTTGGCCATTATTTTCTCACATGCAATCTCATGAAGAGCTCGTCGTTTCTCACTCATTGTAGACGTGTCAGCATTAAGTATTTGCATATCCATTTTCCTTTCTTTTGCTTTTATCTCCATTTCTTTAATATACCTCTGAGTTTGTAATTCTTGTTCTTTCATTGCTGTTTGAATTTGTATCTCCTTCTCTTTGATTGCCATCATCTTTGCTCTATGTTCCTTCTCCTCTTCTCTTTCTTTTTCCCTTTCCATTAGTTCCTTTTCTCTAACATTCTTAATATCTTCCATGAGAGATAATTTTTTGACAACCGATGATTTTCTTTCGCTAAAATCTTCAGACATCTGTGCTTTTCCCTTACCTCTTCGCTTGCTCTTCTTTGATCCTTGTGGGCGAACGGGAGAGTCCACACCGGGTTCGTCAGCCAACGGTGTTTCTGGGTTTGATGAGGATGAGTATGCTCCAGTTGCACTAACTTTGGTTCTTTTTGAGCCGCCACTCTGTGTAGGTAGTTGACTTCTCCATTTTTGCTCCAACCGAAGCATGTTCCAATGCCTCTCAAAAGTGAACTTTTGACCACAATTTGTGGAATAAAGTTTATAAGCCAACTCCTTTATATCATCAGCGTTCGAACCACTCCTTATGTTTCGACTAGCTTGATTGTAGCAACCAGCAAATTGTGCAACAGTCTTGTTGATTTTATACCATCGTTTCTTACATGCAACTACCCCCTTATCATGTCGGTGCAAAATTCTACACAGTAGCTATGAATTCGACTCTAAAATGTTTCTCCCTTTTGATCGGTACCAACTACAGGGTCAGTTGAAACATTTAACCATGCACTGATCAACATCTCATCCTCTTTCCAATGCCAGTGTTGAATACTATCTTGCCTCCGATCTTCAATATCATCATTGAGGTCGATAGCATCTAATCTATGAGGGTTGGCAAAATCTGAATATTGCGAATTTGGACTAGATTGTATAGGAGTCTGAGAGGATGGGTTAGAAGAGCCACCAACACCAGATGAGTTATGTCTTGATGCACTGAATTGAGTTGGAAACGGCAAGGAAGTTGGAGTAACATTTCCGATAGAGGGGTTAAATATGGATGAAAAATAGAAAATGGGGTGTTTGTGAATTTTGATTTTGCGGTTGGAATATAGGAAATTGATTATTATAAGGAGCTTGAAAATTGAAATTAGAAAGATTTTGTGGATTTGGATTTTGAAATGTATTTGGTTGTGTGAAGTTTTGATTTGGAACTTGAGAGTTTGAGGTTTGAGATTGTTGGGTATTTGGAATTTGAGAAAAGTTTTGTAAGTAATTGAATAAAGAGTTGAGTTGGTTTGGATCCATTTTTTTGAACAAAAAATAATAGTAGCAGAATTTTGATTTTGTAAACTTGGAAGAAGATGAAGAAGAGTAGTAGAGAGTGTGAGAATAGAAGTGTATCTAAGTGGTTTATATAGAGTAAAAAAATATTAATTTATTAATAATAACGGTAACATAGTAACGGCTAGTTTCTAACAGCTAGTTTTACAACGGCTAGTTTTGCAACGGCTAAATTAATATAACAATATAAATATAAATAATATTTAATATTAATTATGGTATAAATAATTAATATAAATTATTAATTAAATAAAAATTTAATTATTTAATCTACTTAATTATTATCATTATTAATAAATTATTAATTAAATAAGAATATCAATATTTAATATAATTAATTATTATAACATTAATTATTATTTAATTATTTAATATAAATAATTAATATAATTATTATTAAATTAATTATTATCTATTTATTATAATATAATTATTTAATATAATTAATATAATTTTATATAATTATTTATTTAAATAATAACTTGCCACTTGGTAAGTTATTATTGGCTGGCCAAAGTCCCTGCTCAGAGGGCCTGGCTCCCCTAGAAAAATGTGTGGGGACTTTTACTTCCTTTGCTCCAACGGTTGGGGACTCGCTGGTGTCAGAAAAAGAAAAAATTGGGACTCCCATTGGACTTGCTCTTATGATCAAATAATAAAAAAAATAACATATAATATTTTTTATTGTTAGTCAAACTTCGTTTGTCTAACTTTAAATATTTAAATGAAAAATTACCAACTTAATTATTTTTATTTTATTTTAAAAAAATAATTAATTTAATATGTTTAATTATTTTTTATTTGATTAATTCGACCTGACATGATAGAATAAGGTATGTTACTTGATTCGGCTACTTGATCCGTTGCGAATAGAGTAGAGATAGGTTCAGATTTGCTTGTGAGTAGGGTTGGGTGTACCCTATCTTACTCTGGGTGTGTTTGGCAAACTCGTTTGAGAAGAAAAAGCACGTTTAAGCTTCTTGAAAGCTTCACATTTTTGTTTGGCTAATTTTTAGTTTGGCAAACGCAGAAGTGATTTTGTATTTAAAACCACGTTTACCAGAAGCAATAATTTTTAGCTTCTTCGTTTCACCAACGGACTTTTAGCCATTTACCCTCAACATCTATTTTTTCTTTACCAATTTTATCCTATAGACATGTTATTGTATTATTTATGAAATTCTTATTAGGTGAATGGATCTTCTTTTCTTATTATTTATCTTTATATAAGCTTTTTTTTATTATTTATTATTTTTATTTTTTGTTAAATTTTTATTTGACATTATACATTTTTATAATTATAATTTTTGTATATTATATTTATTATTATCTTTTTATAATATGATTTATTGATTCTATTAGGTAAAGTAAATTAAATAAATTAACCATAAATAATAATAATAATAATAATAATAATAATAATAATAATAATAATAATAATAATAATAATAATAATAGTAAAAAAATTATAAGATACTAAAAAAGAGTACTAAGAGAACTAAAAATATACTATATAAAATACATTATCAAGAACTTTTAGATTTGTTTTCATCACTGTCAAGATAAATATTTAATTTTATTATTTTTAATATTCTTTTTTATAATTATAATTCTGATATATATAGTTTTTGTTGTAATTTTTTTATAATATAGATTATGATCCTATTAAAAAAGACAATTAAATAAAAAATTAATCATAAGTATTAATAAAATCATACACGTTAGATTTTAAAATAATATTGAGAATAAAATTATTAAGAGTATTAAACCAACAAGACGATATAAAAAAATACTAAATTAACATTTTTACGTTAATACTTAAAATTTTTAAAAAATATAACAGATTAAATACTCTTATATATATATTCACAAAAAAAAAACTCTTATATATATAATTTTATTTTGCTCATTTTTATATATTACTTTAATTTAGTAAGTAAATATTAACTTTATTTAAAAATGAATTAATAAGATCTATTCAAATATTTAAAGTAAAATAATAGAATATTATAAAAAATTATTTTAATTGATGTTTCTTTTAGTAATTTTTCATCTAAAAGTGATTTTGAATAGTATAATCCAAACAACATTTATTTTGCTATAATAAATTTTGATATAAAAATTACCAAACATAAATCACGTTAACACAAACTTACTTTTCATCAAAATCAAGTTTACAAAATCAATTATATGCAAACTCCCGTTTGCAAACTGAAATCCAAACACACACAGTGAAGGAGGTAAGAGTTGAATCCATAACTTCTCTCGTATAATAGCTTGGAGTAAGTGAATAACCACTAAACTAGTTAGTTAAATTAGTAATTTAAACCATTTGTATATTTATAAAGTTAACATAAAATAAAAATAAAACAAAAATAAAATTCATATAATCATTCAAAAATTCTAAGACTTAAGTGTTAAGAACCTGAAGATTATGGTATTTGTAATTTTATGTTGAATTTTTTTAAGATTTTATTATTGTTAATTTTAATTTAAACTTAATTTTTTATTTTTTATTTTATTAATATTTATATGATTTGGAATGATTGAAATTTATATTTGCTTGAAAAATTTTAATTTTTCTGCAGGTAGGATAAAATAGGGTTTAGAACTTTAGGATGCGGGTAGAGTTAGGATTGAGAGATTTTCAATCCACAAGTAAGATAGAGTACTATTTTAAAAAAAATTTCAACCTGTAGATAAAATTAAGATAGAGTCCAAATCCATGTTTAACCTACTCATTGTCAGCCTTATCTAGAATTAATGCGAAGAAAAAGAACCTTGACCAAAAAGAATTCTAACAGTATTTAATGGAGTTTGACATAAATACACTAAAATAAATTTTGTTAAATATTAACATATTTATAATTTGAAATACCAAAAAAAAATTTATAATTTAAAACTAAAATATTATATATATATATAAAAACTAATAATTTTACTTATATTTATAATAATTATGTATAAAAGTTAAAATAATGAATATGAATTAGAATTTAATTAAAAAATTAATTTTTTTCAACTAATTTCAATCAATATCAGTCAATTTTTTTAAAGTTATATTATTTATCTTAAAAGTTAAACCCTTAAATCTTTAAAAAATTGAGAATTTTATAATTAAAAAATAATTAATGTTGGATAATTAAAAATTAATTTTTTATAATTTTTTATTATTTAATATATAAATAATATTATTTTATCTCAATCAATTTTTGAAGATAAAAATAAAAATTTTATTTATATTTAAAAAATTAAGTATCAGTTTAGTAATTAATTAATTGACTATTTTAAAAATAACATTATCACTATTTTTTTTAGTTTTGATACTAAATTAAATTTAATACGATATATATAATTGCATATTAAATTTAACAAAATATTTTTTTAACATAATTTTCAAAAAAATAATTTATAATTTAATATAAAAACAAAAATAATATAATAATAGAATCAAATATATTTATTTTTGTATAATTATTATTAATTTTTCATTACTCAGGAGGCTAGTGCCCCTCTCTCCCTGACCCTAATCTAGGTCCGTCCTTGGTTGGTGGATCTTGTTTTTTTGAGTCACAAATGAAGAGGTTTGGTCTAATATAAAATTCTATTCGATTGGGGCTAAATTTTTATTAGTGTATGAATTGAAATAAAGATTTAAATCTACTTCTAATCGATAATGCAACATTGTTCATTTTTATGGCCATAGTCTAATATCAGTTGACTGTAGTGGTTTAATTTTGAATTTAAGATTATCTGAATAAAATTACTATTCCTAGTCATAAAAAAATCAGTGCTAATTAATTCATGAGAACTACCACGTCAATGTTTAAGAATTTTTTTTAAATATTTTAGTTTTTAATAAATTTTGATTATTAAATTATTCTTTAAATTTTTATTTTGTTTAATCTTTATTTTAAATTATTTATTTATATAAAAAATTCATAATTTTATTAAATAACAACAGAAATTAATTTGATAAATTTAAAAAAATTACATCATAATTAATTTTTTTGACAAAATAAAATTAAATATTAGTAATTGACATATAATAATTAAAATTTGTTGATTTAAATATTATTAACTGACATAGTAATTCAAATTCAACTTTTTTTTAACATCGAAATGGTCAAATAAAAAAAGAATTAAGTATATTGAATCAATTAGTTTTTTAAAAATAAAATAAAAATAATTAAGTTTATAACTTTTTGTTTAAATATTTAAAGTTAGAGAAACAAGTTTGACCAACAATAAAAATATTATATGTCATTTTTTTTATTATTTGATCATAAAACATTTTTCATGATTTATTTATAATAACCGTTTTTTAATCTTAAAAGAAAGTCAGATAAAAAAAATCTTAAGGAAAAACATATAATTAACATCAACGGATGTAACTTTTTTTTTTTGTCCAAAAAAACAACAATCTCAACTAAATTTAATAAGGTAATTAACATCACATTACATTACATTATTTTTAATTAGTGAAAACAAATTTATGCTATTTTTGATACTCATCATAATGACAACGGTTTCACCTAACAAATACAGAAATAGCAAAGCAATACGTCTTCCTATCTAAATGAGACACGAAAAATCTATACATATAGACAATTTTCTGAATCTATATCTTAGAATTTGCCTTTACATTTGCCACGGTCTTCCTTTTTTTTATTTTCTCATTTTTCAGGACAAAAGGCCAAAAATAAATCAATAGCTAGTTAACTACATAACATGAACATCTGCATCTACATCTACATGGTAAAAAAGATGAACTAAAATTAACCAATAATATTACCATATAATGCTGCCCACGCAATCCTTTTTAGTTTTTATTGACTTGCCCATATTCATAGGAAAATACCTAAATATAACTAACAAAACCATGTCCCTACTTCCTAATCTCAAGGTCAAACACAAACACTTCTCTCTCTCCCTCTCTCCCCATAATCATTCCTTGGGGGAAAAACTCAAAAAAGAACTAATAAAAAAATTAAATTAAGTTAAAAAAATAAAAAGAGAAAATAAACGAAACAAAACCCCGTAGAAGAAAAGCTCCAAACAAATCCAGAAGAAGAAGAAGAAGAAGAAGAGAAAGAGAAATTCCTGTTTCGGCTGAATAAGGTGGAGACCCCAAATGCGGTCTTTTAGAAGGCCACAGACGAATACCATTGAAACAAAAGAGAAGAAGAAGAAGAAAGTAAGAGAAGAAGAAGAAGAAGAAAGAAGAAAGGGGATTATAGGGAAGAATAGTGTGGATGTGGTAATGGGAATTGGAAGGGAATGGGAGAGTGCGAGAAAAGGAGGTGAAATTAGGGTTTCTGTTGTTGTTGTGGCGGTGAGTGTTGATGTTAGGGTGGTGTGCATCTGCATAGACGAGAATGCACCTTCGCTTCTCGCCTAGCATGAGAAGCATCACAATATCGAGTAACAATGGATTTATTGACTTGATGAAGATCAAGGTCGCAGCTTGCCACATTTCATATCGTACCCTCTTCCACACCATTCTCATCCTCGCATTTCTCTTGCCCTTTGTCTTCATCCTCACCGCTCTTGTCACCCTTGAAGGTGTCAACAAATGCTCCTCATTCGGTAATTCTTTTATCCATTTTCTATTTGCTGTTTGTGGATTCTATTTTGTTGAATTTTACGCTATCATGCAATCAGATTCATAAATTTAGATGACTTTTTGACTAGTGGATTTGATGTAACAATATATAATTGGACTATTTTTTCCCTAGTGTTTGATATCTTTAGGGAGTTTTTTTCATCATTTCTTTATTTTGAATCCTTTTATTTGGCGCTAGAATCTTTTGCCTGTAGTCAACTTTTTATTATTTGATATATTTTGATTTGAATATTGCTTGGTCCGGTCTACATACCTTCTGGGCTAGGCTCAAATTGGTGAGGATGGGGCCAAATGACCTTAGCTTAGAACATACCATTTGATAGATTTTGTCATTTTGATTTAATGTTGTTTGGTTTGATCGAATGGGGGAACAGTCGAATGGTCTCTATGTGATCTCAAAATCACGGTCCAAGCTGTAGAGTCAGCCATTTATGCATTTGTCAGATTAGGTTGAATATATTGCAACCGAAGACTCTTCCTCAAATCCTACATTAATGCAGGATATTTGTGCACTGAACCGCCCTTTTGTTGTATTGTTTGTTCGGATCCAAATGCCATCCAGACTCATCTCTGTGTTAGATGAGGGGAGGAATGACCTTTGCCGGAAACCCGCTTCTAGAGAGAAAGTAGGATTAAGCAGAGAGGGGATGGATAAAAAAGATTTAGACCTTAAAAGATTCTAGTGATGATGATGCTTTTCTAATATGTGTTGGCAAAATTTGTACCTATTCTGATAATTCTTTTACATGATAAATTAATGCATGCTAAGTTTTTTCCTTAAATTAATGAAGCATTTTATATAATCATGAGTAGATAAAATATAGATAAATATTTAGTGCCTTAGCACCATAGTTTAGCAAAGCTAGGTTTTGTTCTACTATTACAGGTTAACTAATAGAAATTTCAAGATACATATATTTCTTTTTGTTAACTTAAAATGTTATCCTATTTATTTGTAGCTTTCTTTTGATTTTCATATGTTTTTGTGTACCTTCTGCCTATATTTAATCCTTGATTTTTTTTTGGTTGTTTTGTACTCTAGATTGTCTTGGTAGGCGTTTAGGACCAAAGTTTCTTGGTAGGGTTGATGATTCAACGGTAATTTTTTTACTTTTTGATTTATTCCATAAGTTTTTCTATTACAATACAATTTTTATGAAGTTTTGGTTAAATAACTATTTTCTAAAGCCTATCTGTGTTGATGGTAATGCTATGGCAGAGACTAGTTAGAGATTTTTACAAGATTCTTAAAGAAGTGAAAACTGGGGAAATTCCAGCTGATCTAAAGCTGCCAGATTCGTTTGATCAGCTGGTTTCTGATATGAAGAATAACAACTATGACACGAAAACATTTGCGCTCGTGCTAACGAGAATGGTAAGTTGCATAGTGCGTTTGCTTTATGTATTAAATATCTTAGTATTGGTCAATTGGTTTTGAGAGGAGAAAGTAGCTGTTGAAATTCAAATATTTAAATGCTTCTAATTATATAATAGGTGAGTTTTTTTTTTTCCTTTTAAAGGGGGAAACAAACTCAAAAACTCATTTAATCTATGCACTTGGATTAGAAGGTTGAGAATGAGATAATTGATGTACTATTCATGAACTCTGGCTAAGAAAAATTGTAGAATAAAGACTTAGGAGTTGTACTGATTCTGCTTATGACATCTCTAAATTTTCTTCTGTTTAAGGTACTTAGTTTGAACCTACAAAGATACAATAATGACTATTTTTAAAAATCATGTGGAATTTACTACTAAGCTAGGTATTATGTTTTATTTGTACTATAGTAAGCTTTGTTACATTGTGTAACTCACTTTTATCATTTTATAATATGCGAAGTTTGAAAGCAATTTTTTAAAAATAATACTGGCTCTAGATTTTTGACAAAAAAAATGATTTTTTATCAAAAGAGTTTATTTATATGCATTGCAGGATTTACAAGAATCATTAAATTATTTAGTCTTTCTTTTGTTCTTTTCCTTATTCTCACATTACATGAGGAATAATTGTGACAACCCTTTGCCTCCTACGGCTTTTAGACCCACAGGAATAGACTACTTAACAAGAATAGCTATTGCGGCTCAAATTCACACCCATGAGTCAGTGCCTTTGCTAGTTTGTCAATCCTTAAAGGGCTTTCTTCCAGGGGAAAGAGGCCACAAATCCTGGTTATGCTTTTGCCCCCCACTTAGGGATTGTGAGCTACTATCGGACAATATTATTATTATTATTATTATTATTATTATTATTATTATTATTTCCTTTTTAATTGCTTAAAGATTATTTTTATTTCAATTGAATACAATTACATCTTTTAATGTCTCTTAAGAAATAAGTAGAAAATGAGAAAATACTTTGTCATCATGACTGTTATCATCTTTGTTTCAGTTTACAATGCTTCATGCATTCCTCTTAGAAATTTGAGCCATTGTTTTGTCATGTGTAGCATTGAGACTAAATTTATGTGTATTTAAGTGTTTAGTTTTGTCAATATTATGCCAAATCTTGTCATATTGTTCTGCAATAGATGCTATTGTTCCTATGTTAAAAGGTGGTGACAAAAGATAATCATCATATTGACCTTTGTTACAATGTATTGTTCTTTGGACAGATGGAAAAATTTGAGAGAGAAATTAAGGAATCTAAATTTGCAGAGCTAATGAATAAACACTTTGCAGCAAGTTCTATTCCTAAAGGGATTCATTGTCTAACTTTGCGTTTGACTGATGAATATTCGTCAAATGCCCATGCACGCAGACAGTTGCCCCCTCCAGAGTTACTTCCTCTGCTGACTGACAACAATTACCACCATTTTATTCTCTCAACTGATAATATATTGGCTGCCTCAGTAGTTGTTACCTCTACTGTGCAGTCATCTCAAAATCCTGAGATGATAGTCTTCCATGTCATCACTGATAGAAAAACTTATGCGGGTATGCATTCATGGTTTGCGCTAAATTCTGTCTTCCCTGCTATAGTTGAAGTCAAAGGTATTCACCAGTTTGACTGGTTGACTAGAGAAAATGTTCCAGTACTTGAAGCGGTAGAACATCAAAATGGGATCAGGAATTACTATCATGGAAACTATGTTCTAGGAGCTAACCTCGATGATATCAATCTACGAAACTTTGCTTCAATATTACAAGCTAGAAGTCCAAAGTACATATCATTACTCAACCATATCCGTATATACATTCCCGAGGTAAGTTAAATTTAACACCTCTCTAACCCTGCACTCATGCACTCTCCCTCCCTCCCTACTTCCCTCCTCTGTGTGTGTGTGTGTAAATGTTATATAAGAACAATGCATTTTGTTAGGTTTGGCAAAGAAATTAATGCTCTTGAATATTTATTTTTGAATGGAATATTTGTGACTGACTTCACCTATTGGAATTTTGGTCACTTATTTGCAAAATTTATATTTGCAAGAGTTGGTTATGAGCACTGCTACTATATCAAATTTTGATTAGTCATAGTGGCTAAAGTGAACTCAAAGATTGTAAAGTGAAGGATAAGTATTGTGTTGAACTATTTGAGTGAGATGTTTGTACTATGTTTCCTAAATTGGTTTGTACATTTTGGTTGCGATTAATTTATATATCATAATGGAAGAAGACAAACTATAACATAAATGTAGAGTTGCTCAATTGCAACATTTGGGGTATCTGCATTGGTTTCATTATCACCAATCCATCATCTGTCAATTTTTATGTGAACCATTTTAACATTCCTAAAAATAAGAATTTCTTGCTCTAATTTGTGCTTATGACTTGGTGGTATTTTTAATATGTCGCAGCTTTTCCCGAATCTTGACAAGGTGGTCTTTTTGGATGATGATGTTGTAGTTCAGCGAGACTTGTCTCCCCTTTGGGATATTGACCTAAATGGTAAAGTTAATGGAGCTGTTGAAACTTGCAGAGGGGAAGATGAGTGGGTAATGTCTAAGCATTTTAGGAATTATTTCAATTTTTCTCATCCTGTCATTTCAAAAAAATTAGACCCTGAAGAATGTGCTTGGGCTTATGGGATGAATATCTTCGATTTGCGTGCATGGAGAACAACAAATATAAGGGAGACATATCATCAATGGTTAAAAGAGGTAAAGTCTCAAATATATATACTCAGCCTAACAAAATTTTGGTCACTTTTTGTGTTAATAATTTTATGCTTTAACAAAGTTTTTGAACATTTTTAATTTATGTTGTTGTATACCCAATAAATTGAGTACCTTAAAGATTTTTTAATGTCAGTTAGGCTGATTATAGTTTTAGAATACATGGACCTTTGGCTGCATTTGGATATTGTCTCTAAGATAGAGAGAATTTCTGTCTCATTTGGTTGTGGAGACAGAGACACAATTTCTGTCTGAGAGACAAAAAATTATGTATTTTCTGTACTTCCTGAATGTGGGGATAGCAAATATTTGTTTTTGTCTCTCTGTCGCCGTTCTCTGTCTCTGTATTTCTATCTCAGAGGCAGTATCCAAATGTAGCCTATGTTCTAATGTTTTAAATTCCCTTCTTGGAGTGCAGTCAAAGTTAGAATTTGCATAAGAATTTATTATTAATGGCTTCTGCATGGCAGAATTTGCAATCAAACCTAACAATGTGGAAGCTTGGAACCCTACCACCTGCATTGATAGCATTTAAAGGTCATGTTCAACCAATTGACCCTTCTTGGCACATGCTTGGCTTGGGTTATCAGAATAAAACTGATGTCGAGAATGTTAAAAATGCTGCTGTTATTCATTACAATGGTCAATCAAAACCTTGGTTGAATATTGGCTTTGAACATCTTAGGCCTTTTTGGACCATGTATGTCAATTATTCAAATGAGTTTATTAGAAATTGTCATATATTGGAGCCATAGTCTGTCGAAGCGACGAGCCACGGTTTAAACGACAGGGCATCCTATAAAAATGGACAAGTAAATACCATTTTCATCTTAATTTTTTATTTTATGTATTTCTTTACTTGAGATTTTTATTAAGATGAATTCGAGATGACATATAGAGAGCATTGGATGAAAGGGGAAAATGATCAAGACATTGGAGTGGTTTTGCTACCATCCTTATTTTGCAACATGATTCCCATAGTGGTCTTGCCTTCAGAGTCAGATTCTTGTGACAGAGAAACAAGTCCTTTAATCACTATTATTAGTCTTTTAAGAGGCTATTATAGTAGAGATACCTTAGAGTGAATATTGGAGAATAAACCAAATTCTGAAGATTAAGGTCATGCCTATTTCATCAAATCTAGTTTGATGCTGACGCTGCTGAGAACACAAGTGGTAGGATAGCTATGTTTTTTCCCCTCCATTTATTATTTTTAGTTTGTTAATTTTATGATAGCACCAAGTTTTTTACTATACACCCATTTGATTTGATATATTGATTGTAAAATCTAGGAGTAGTTCATGAGATTACTTTGTCACAGCTCCATTGAATTGGGGGAACTGTCTATAGGAAATATGTTGTTATTCTTTGTGTACGATTACCAAATATTGGAAATGTGCATATAATTCTTTTTAATTTTTATCCTCTTCTCCATCCTTAAAATTCATGCATTATAGTAATAATAATTCTGTTTTAAATTTTTGACCTTGTTTATTCACAATATTAATATTGCAATATGTATTAAAGGGAATGCAAAAAGGTTAAAAAGCCTTTAAAAAAAAGAATGCAAATATTATAGTAAGAAAATACTATTTAAATATTATTATAACAAACTTTTTGGCGAGTTTGACGAGTCGATACGGTAGATTTGGCCCGTTTTATCACCTCTAAGTATATGTATAATCACATAAATAAAAAATATGTTAAATAAGTTAAATATATTTATTTTAAAAAAAAATATATTCGAACATAAATATAAATAAATAAATATTTTTTTGTGCATCATACGGATATATAAACTACTTATGAAATAAAAATGAGGAATTCAAAGTGTTAAGGATAAAAAGCTACCCATACATTTATAATCATTTCCCCCCTTTACACCTTAAGAAAATTTCAGAAATTTTTTATGGAAAAAATAGCGGCTTGTTTGGTTTATATTTACATTTTTTGTTTTTTTATTCTTGGTATTTTTTTTTATTTTGTTAAAAGAAAATAGAAATAAGAGATGAAAATAATATATTTTTTTTTTCACAAAATCCTAAAGATAAAAAAATTGAAAATGAAAGTAGAATCCAAACAAATATCCATTCCTTAATTTTCCAATAATAGTTGCTGAATAAATTACTTTCATTTATCATTTCCTTTCATATCCAAAGTAGGCCCATTTGTGTGAACCGGGTGAAGATGGCGCATTGCGCACCCGGCTTATCCAACAACGTGTTCACGTATTTCATGACTTTCCTATTATACACCACAAAGACGAGCATTCCATATTTCCGTCACATTAACAACTGCACCGGAGATATTTTCCGGTAACTACGGCCATGGCCTCAACTACGTCGTTTTCGAGGCTCCAAATTCCAATTCCTCGTCGCAGAATATCAAACGACGCGCCTCTTGCGCGGTTTCAACAACTCTCCCTCTCCTTTCCCGCGAAATCCACTTCCCTGAGAACCTTGAATTCTGTTCCTACGAAGAAAAGAGAGGCTTTAGCAAATAGGTTTTCGCGAATTGGAAGGAACCCTAAAGGGTTCTCAATTCGCTGCACATCTTCAAGCGGAAAGGTAGCATTACTATCAGTGACATTCATCATTATCGTTGTTATTACTTCAATTGATTATTTTAACGTCTTTAGTTGCTGCTAACTTTCGAAATTCGTTTATCCTGTTCATAGTAGCAATTTAATCTGAGTGTTTTTTTTTTTAAGTTTCATTTCTGTTTTTATCAATGATTTAAAAACTGAACCACAGATTGGATTGAGCAAGCTTCCTGTTCCTGGTTTTTACTACCACTGATTGAATTGGAATATATCTGAACCAGAAACATGACACTTTCATAGTTCAAAAGGTTCAACTGTTTAGTATGGAAATTCAAAACCTTTGGTTTTGACTTTTGAGTTTGGACTAAATTATTTCTTAGTATTGAAATCGGACAGCCTGCGAGCTTGAATGAACCGAATTTAAGCTGGCATGAGACCGTTTTTTGTTGTGTGTTAGTGGGCTGGCATGGCTTGGCTCGACTCATTTCCAGTTGTAGTTGCTAAAGAAATTTGTTTTGGAACTTGGTCAACTATGTTACTTGATACTTGTTTGTGATTTGGATAATTTGTTGCTTGTGAGGCTAATTGGATCTGGTTGGAGCTTCAGAGGCAAAGTGATTTATATTGGGCTTTGATGCATGGCAGATTACACAACAGGAGTTCACAGAAATGGCATGGCAAGCGATTGTCTCAGCGCCAGAAGTGGCTAAGGAGAACAAGCATCAAATTGTGGAGACAGAGCACCTGATGAAAGCTTTGTTAGAACAAAAGAATGGGCTTGCTCGTCGGATCTTTTCCAAGGTCGGGGTAGATAACACTCGACTTTTGGAGGCTACTGATAAGCACATTCAGCGGCAACCTAAGGTGATTGACCAACTTAAGTAACTTTTATTCCTTTAGCGTGTGTTTGTGAGTCTTAAAATTTGGAGGGGAAGCAAAGAATGGAAGGGGTTTTGAAGGGTAAAATATCGTTCTCAGTCTCTCTCTTGCTCGCTTCAGATCACTTCCTTTTCCTCCCTTCCCCTGTGAAATAAAACTAATAAACATAAATATCTTTGATGGTTATTGTCTTCAACCTTCCATAGTAGTTATGAATTTGGATAATTTGGCATGTTTATGTTAGATGTCAAAATATGCATGTGTTATGGAGCAAATGAACACCAATTGAATCTTTTCAGATTCTTTTAAAATTTGGCAACGTTACACTTTTTATCTGATTTGAGTATATTATTCCCTAAGCCTGTAGGCCCAGAGCCTCACTAATTGTAACTTCTCTGATCATGTTAGGTTCTAGGGGAATCAGTTGGTTCAATGCTGGGGCGTGATTTGGAGGCATTGATTCAGAGAGCCAGGGACATCAAGAAAGACTATGGTGATTCATTTGTGTCAGTTGAACACTTCGTTCTTGGTTTTGCCCAAGATAGACGATTTGGGAAGATATTATTTAGGGATTTTCAAATATCAGAACAAGGTCTAAAATCTGCCATAGAGTCTATAAGAGGGCGCCAATCAGTTATCGACCAAGGTTATTCACTATCCTTGTTTTTGCAATTATAATGTATAATTTTTTTGTTTAAAATCAAATTTAGATTTAGTTCATTATCTATAAATGTGTATGTTATCTTACTTTTTTTCCACCTTGTTTTGTTTCGGGGTAGGCAACATTGAGTTGCTAATTGTCTCTTATTGAAAATTTAGTATCTTTAGATGTTACTGTGAACC
Organism: Arachis hypogaea; assembly: GCF_003086295.3. Lineage (NCBI taxonomy): Eukaryota > Viridiplantae > Streptophyta > Magnoliopsida > Fabales > Fabaceae > Arachis > Arachis hypogaea. Next base: position 109,606,323 of record NC_092045.1, on the reverse strand, counting down.
CGTGGACTCTAGTTCTGACTGAAATACTCCATGGAGTGTTTGGAGCTGTACATTGAATTTTTCATTTTCCACATCTTATAATGCATAAGTCTGAACTTAAAATTAAATTATCACAGATCCTGAAGGAAAGTATGAAGCGTTGGAAAAATATGGCAAAGATTTGACAGCAATGGCTAAAGCAGGAAAACTTGATCCAGTCATAGGAAGAGATGACGAAATACGCAGGTGCATTCAGATTCTCTCCAGGAGAACCAAAAACAACCCTGTGCTGATTGGTGAGCCTGGTGTTGGGAAAACAGCAATTTCTGAAGGGTAAGTGACTAAGTGCTTAGTCTTCCTCATAGCTTTTGCTTGTGTTTGTATTATTGTTAACATATTTCTTTATTAAATTCAACATGCTGCTACCATTTTTCCTTACCTGGATTTCATCTGTAACCACTTCATACATACAATATTGGTACCTCATGTGGAAAAAAAAGTTGAATGATTTATAAACTGGAGATGTCATTTTTTCCTCCTCTAATATTTAAGACATAAATAATAATTTATATAACCATTACAATACTATTTAGAAAGAGGACCTATTCAAAAGTAAGAAGACTAGAATGGAAGAAATAGTATGATCAACTGTCTAGTTACTCTTAATACATGGATTCACATCAAAGTTGTGGTTTCATTACAGTTACTTTGATTCCAAGCATTGTGGTGACTGCAATGTGTGTTGCAGTTGATGCAGAGCCATGAAATATTTATTCTAAAATGCATATTATGATGTATTGTCCATGGCAATTTTTCTTGTGAAATCAATCCACAATTGTTGGGTGTTGGCACAACTGCAATGTTGTATCCACAACAGCTGATGCAGTTTGTCATTTGAAACTGTGCTCGGTTGGTATGGACATCAATGCCATTGGAATATTTTTTTGAGCCACACATACCGGTTTTTCTCATTATATGAGCAGGTCAAATACTTGGTTATAACTTACGTGGATGTTTTTTTTTAATAGTTTTCATTAATATGCTCTGCATATTGATCGGACTTTGCTTTTGTAATAGACTCGCTCAAAGAATTGTTCAAGGAGATGTTCCACAAGCTTTGATGAACAGAAAGGTATGTGGTTTATCCTGATAATTAAGTTATTCTAGCATTTGTGATCAAGCTGAAAATGGAATAAAAGGGCAAGAATATTACAAAAAGAATGTTCACAGAAGCAAGTTTTAAGCAACAAACACTGTTGCAATGGTAATCAGGCATTCACTAGTCAATACCCATATCCATACTCCAGTAAATGTGTAGGCTCTCATGAAATCTGAAAAATATCAGCACAATCCATACCAAATGCAGATTCGAGGTGTACAAGTGAGTCACAGCACCCAATGCATGCAAACCATGGTGGCACTGTCATCCCACCGAACCTAATTTCACACCTTGTTCTCTTTCAGTGCATCCATCTCAATCACTTGAGCTGCAAATTAGAGTTTCCTTGTAGGCCTCCTGCTATCCATGTTAGCCACTTCTGTGTTGAACTTCTTGTACCTCAAGTTTCTCCTTCCCTGTATTTGGTCCGTTTGAGAGTGCATGTTTAGTTTAATTTCCTGAGATGAATGCTGAAGAAGGAGAAGTGCATGTGAATTTTATCTTAGACAGAGGAGCACAGACTTAAAAGTCAGCATAAACCTAGATCTTATGGACATCTTTTTGTAATGTATTAAAGAGGGCCTCTCTAATCGGTTAAAAGTGGTGGGTGTCCACTAACAGCCATTCCTGGCTTGGCTCCGATAAGGCAATTCTGAAAGGCGTTGGTAGTTGGGCACTGGATCCCTTCATACCTAGAGACGTGTGATGCTGGGTCGAGGTTTGGTGAACTCGATGCTCCTCTAGTTAAAGTATTGGGCCCCTTTTGGTTTTGTACCTAGGTTACTCCTTCATAATACCCCAGAAGGGAATTTCAATCTAAATCAGTCAATATTCACTTTATGCTATTATCTAGTTTCTCACTATTTTGGTCTCTATTATATATACACTGCACTTCTAGTTTTTATTTTTTTCTTTTGCTTTACAAGTTTGTAATAATATTTATGTTATTTTTTCTGTTCTTTTGGTACTGCGTAAGCTGGCCAGGATTTGTGAAATACTGAAATAGATATGATGCACTTGTTTCTTTTCAGCTTATTTCTCTTGATATGGGTGCACTTATTGCTGGAGCAAAGTATCGAGGAGAATTTGAGGATAGGCTGAAAGCTGTTCTCAAAGAAGTAACCGAATCTGATGGTCAGACTATCCTTTTCATTGATGAGATCCATACAGTTGTTGGGGCAGGTAGCAGGCTTCAAAACTTTCCACTTTTAGATATCTGATTCTTTGGTGTTGTAAAAGCTGTCTGAAGGGTCTGCACAATTCACGCTAATTTCATGTACATCTGTTTTGCTTATTCTGTGCACATAATTGGTCTCTATACAAAAGCCCGTCAGATCCATGGATATTTGGATGATCAAAGATGATACATTTAAATTCATGTATTTTCCCTAAAATGTTACATCAGTGTGTTGTTGATGCCTCCAAATGCGTATTTAAAATTAAAGATGTGAAAGTTGAACTTGATTACAATTTCTAATTTTCCTGTATGTTAGGTGCTACAAATGGTGCAATGGATGCTGGTAATCTCTTGAAGCCCATGCTGGGTCGGGGGGAGCTGAGATGTATTGGTGCAACAACTCTAGATGAGTATCGGAAATATATTGAGAAGGACCCTGCACTAGAGCGCCGTTTCCAACAGGTTTATGTTGACCAACCTTCAGTTGAAGATACTGTTTCAATTCTACGGGGACTGCGGGAAAGATATGAGCTGCATCATGGAGTACGCATCTCTGACAGTGCACTTGTTGAAGCTGCAATCCTTTCAGATCGTTACATAAGTGGGAGATTTTTGCCTGACAAAGGTATTAATTACAGGTGACAAACACTTGGTTGATGAAAATTTGATGCAATGAGAAATTTTCTCAAGCATTTATGCTTTCTTGTAACAACAAATATCATATCTGTGGTAATTGGTATCTTGACCCCTTACAAGTTTCATAGTACGAGTTTTTGTTCTCGATCAAAGATCAGGACATTTTTTGACTGATTTGAAGTGTAGTATAAAAACATGTGAATTCAGTGTAGGTTATGGTTATAGATTTTTGTTAGAATAGAATTTGTCTGCTTTTCAACACCTTGGAAATGCTAGTGCCAGGAGAATAGTATATCATGTTTAAAGAATAAATGATATAAGTTATTGCATCTATTCCGTAAAATCTTTAAAGCACTTCCCTAGTCTCTACTATCCACTGATGTACATACGTGTGAGCAGACATCAAATTATACTTCATTTCAAAAGACTGCTTTCGAATGGTCAATATATTGCTTTAGGTTCTCCTCTCTTATTTGTGTTTGGCCAGATTCTTTCTAAAAGCATAAATGACTACATTTCTGTATTGGTCTAGAATCATTTATTGTCATGAATTGCTAGAAATCACTTATTGTTAGAAATCAATAATGTTACAAATGCCTGTATAGTTATCGCTACTTGTTGGCAGGTAGTGGTTGATCGTTGTAGAGTATATCGCGAGTAGTTGATGTATGAATTATAAGTAGTTGAGGTATCATGATAGCATTACTTTCATTAAGATCATCAAAGCTCTTAAATTCTCTCTTTCATTCTAACATGCTATTTATACAACTAGGATAAGTTTGGGAAATAATTATAGCAACTACTTACAATTGATCCAGAATGCACTAACAATAATACTCTGCAACTGCCTGCCATTACCTGCCAAGAACTAGCTATATGTTAATAGACATTGTTAATGCTCTTCAAATATTATTGTTTTTCTAACACTTCTGAAATTGCAGCTATTGATCTGGTTGATGAAGCAGCTGCAAAACTAAAAATGGAAATTACTTCTAAACCTACTGCACTTGATGAGATTAACCGGTCAGTGTTAAAACTAGAGATGGAGAGACTGTCTCTTATGAATGATACAGACAAGGCTTCTAAAGATAGGTTGAATCGTCTTGAGGCAGAGCTTTCTCTCTTAAAAGAGAAACAGGACGAACTGACTCAGCAATGGGAGCATGAGAAGTCTGTAATGACTCGACTTCAGTCAATCAAAGAAGAGGTGTGTTATTAAATTTTTATATATTTTTTTTTGCCTAAGGTGCGTTTAGATTTTCAATTAAATAAGTGAGGAAGGAAAATTAAACGAACAGCAGACCGTATTTGAATGTCCAAAAAATATTAAGATCACTTCTGTATTTATGCATGCAGATAGACAGGGTAAATCTTGAGATCCAGCAGGCTGAGCGTGAATATGATCTTAATCGTGCGGCTGAATTGAAGTATGGTAGTCTGAACTCCTTGCAAAAGCAACTTGAAAGTGCAGAGAAGGAGTTACATGAATACATGAGCTCAGGCAAGTCCATGCTCAGAGAGGAAGTTACAGGCAATGATATTGCTGAAATTGTAAGCAAGTGGACTGGAATCCCTGTTTCAAAACTTCAACAATCAGAGAGAGACAAGTTGTTGCAGCTAGAAGAAGAGCTCCATAAGCGTGTTGTAGGTCAAGATCCTGCAGTTAAGGCGGTAGCTGAGGCTATCCAACGTTCAAGAGCAGGTCTTTCAGATCCTCATCGCCCTATTGCTAGCTTCATGTTTATGGGACCCACTGGTGTTGGTAAGACGGAGCTGGCTAAGGCTCTCGCTTCCTTTTTGTTCAACACAGAAGAAGCACTTGTACGAATTGATATGAGTGAGTACATGGAAAAGCATACGGTCTCAAGATTAATCGGAGCTCCTCCTGGATACGTTGGGTATGAAGAGGGAGGCCAACTTACAGAGACAGTTCGCCGCAGACCGTACGCTGTTGTTTTGTTTGATGAGATTGAGAAGGCTCATTCAGATGTTTTCAATGTATTTCTCCAAATTTTGGATGATGGAAGAGTGACTGATTCGCAGGGTCGCACAGTAAGTTTTACCAACACTGTCATCATCATGACCTCAAATGTTGGATCACAGTACATTCTCAACACAGATGATGACACTGTACCGAAAGAGTTAGCATACGAAACCATAAAGCAGCGGGTAATGGACGCTGCAAGGTCCATCTTTCGGCCTGAGTTCATGAATAGAGTTGATGAGTATATCGTCTTCCAGCCTCTAAACCGTGACCAAATTAGCAGCATTGTCAGGTTACAGGTAGTTTTCCCTCCCATCCTCCATCTTAATTAAGAATGCTATTAAGAAATATGGTTCAAGTGGTTTGAGTTTATCAATTTTGGATGGATGACAACTGCATTTTAATAAACTAGTCTGGAATATAATTTCTGATCTGCATATCTGTTATCTTGAGCATGATTATTGCGAGGATCTTTTCCTGTAATTTAATGTCCAAAGCTCACTTTGTAACTTCATTACACAGTTGGAGCGCGTGCAGAAGAGAATCGCAGATCGCAAGATGAGAATCAAAGTCACAGATGCTGCAATCCAACTTCTCGGAAGTTTGGGGTATGATCCGAACTACGGCGCTAGGCCGGTCAAGAGAGTGATTCAACAAAATGTGGAAAATGAACTTGCCAAGGGTATACTTAGAGGAGAATTTAAGGATGAGGACACAATTTTGGTAGACACTGAAGTCACAGCGTTTGCTAATGGTCAACTTCCTCAACAAAAGCTAGCGTTTAGAAGGCTTGATGCTAATTCAGAATCCTCCATTAGAGGCAGCATTGAAGGCTTTCCACAGATTCTGTGAATGCCTCGAACTGCTCCTTACTATTCCACTACATTCTAGGTTTCACCCAAATTTTGAGCATTCATAGTTCATACGTTCCTTATACCAATTGAACTTTTGTGTATACTGTATAGATTCCATGTACCTTAAAGTTCTTCATTTCTAATCCATTTCCATTTTGATCGATAAAGTTTGAGACAAACGACTTATCTTTTAAACCTGGGGAACAATTTGTGATGCCATTTCAGGAAATTTACCTGAGCCAAACAAAAATAAGTCAGATTAATGTCCCCAAAAGAACAATTAATAAATCATCATCATCGTCATCATTTTACTCTTCAACTACTAACTTTAACAGTGAAAAGTTTGGATCTTGCTGTAATATGTAATCTGTGTTTTGTAGTTTTGCTGTATAAAAACAATATATAAAGTATGTATAGAGTTGGGTCTAGACATGCATGGTGCTTGCTGATCGAGACTTGAGTTTTACCATACGATGCGAAACAACAATATGAATTACGGTATTTATACATGCATGCATGGTGAATTTGTTTAAGATAATTACTGTTCGCATAAAAATAATAATTAACATGTGAATATGTATTATATTAAACAGTTTAATAAAATAAATTAAATTATTTAATAATTTGTTATCATTATTTCTATATAATTTTTTTATGCGAATAAATACTTTTGTGTAATTGTAATAGAAACTAAATATCTCTTTATCTTATACTTATGTTTTATGTAGCAAAATAATCAATATTTTTAAACATTAAATATATATAATTTTTTTATGCGAATAAATACAAAATGAAATTCGAACCTCGAATACTTACTTAAACAGATAAGTGAACTGACCACTTAACCAACCCAAATTGTTGGTTATTACTTAACCAACCCAAATTGGTTACTAAATATATATAATTGTTTGACTATTAATGTTTAGTATTTATATAATAATAATTTTTATAATATAAGTTAAATATGCTTAAGCCACGTGCAATAATTTTACAAGAGAAGTTTGTGGAGCTAGAGATTTTATTGTTCTTAAAGTTTTAATAATTAATTTTGATATATAATATATTATTTCACATGTCTGATGCATGAAATGCGATATATGAAAGGGGAAAAAATGTAATGTAATAGAGAAGAAAACCCATGGCGAAAAGAAAGGAACGAAGGTGCAGCACGTGGTCGACTGGTCGTTGCTTTTCAATCCATCACTGCCACCAAGGCACCAAGCACGGCGCCTCATCATTTATAAATAAGAATAAAGTTACAAATAAAACTCGTAAAAAAAATATTAATAAAATCTTTTAAAATGATAAATGCCACTACGTTATTTTTAAATTAGTCGCTATAATTAAAATAAAAGATGTTAATTTAAACTAATTTATCTACCTTTACTATCTTAACGGATTTTATTAATATTTTTTTAAAGTTAATCTACTCAAAATATAAATCTGTAAATAATAATTGCAGCAGAGTAAGAGTCGGCTCCTGCATCGTCTTTTGTTTCTGCTACTTCTGTGAGTTGTGTCGTTACTCAATTCACGTGCTTATCTCTTTCGCTGCTTCTGCGCAATACAGGTTCTCTTCTCTCTTTCTCTTCAACTTCAAGCTATTCATTTTCTGTTTGAACATGTATGAATTTTGTTTCATTATTACGAGCACGTTAATTTGGCAAAATTGGTGCGTTCCTCATTGTTCTAAATTTGTATGTTGACTTTATTATAGCATCAGGAGTTTAGAATTAACTTATGCTTCTTATATAATCAATCATCTGAAAGAACAGATTAAGGTCAATGATTGATGAAGTAGATTTATGGTGTTGGACTTGGACAAGTTCAAAATTCAGCTGCTTAGTGTTCTTATGTTGCTGTTCTTTGGTGCTTAATGCTGAGTGGTTGTTTGCATTGTGCTTCCTCTTTTGTTTGGGATTCTTCTTACTTGGGCATGCATTAGTATTACAATGGAACCAAAACTGGAAATTTTCTGTGATCCTTGGCTATGTGCTGATGCCGAATATTTCGATTCATTTTCAGGTCTACAGTTGTGTTATCACGTGTCAAGAGCTGAAACTTCTGGTGTCTCCGAATTTAAATTATGATTCTTTCTGCTCTTTTGACTTCCGTTGCCATTAATCTTGGCCTCTGTCTTTTATTTTTCACCCTATACTCTATATTGCGAAAGCAGCCTGGTAATGTCACTGTCTATGCACCACGCTTAGTTGCTGAAGGAAAAGTTAAAGAGGGTGGTCAATTTAACTTGGAGCGGTTGCTACCTACTGCTGGATGGGTGAGAAAGGCATGGGAGCCTTCGGAGGAAGAATTTTTGTCAAACGCAGGCCTAGATGCTTTTGTCTTCATGCGCATATTTATCTTTAGGTGAGGTGAAATGTTTGGTTGACTAAAAGTTTGGAGATTTGAAGATGCTTTAAATCATATATCTACTCATTTTAATGGATATTGTAAATATCCATAGCTGATTTCTGCAATACAAGAGAACTTTATATACTACACTACTAAAGGTTGTATTCTGTTTTAACGTGTCTATACTCAATTATATTCATTCATTTTCCTTTTGACTGACTTTAAGTATTTTCTATATCAAATTCTGAGTGGATATTCACATTTTCAATGTGACATATTTATATGTAACCACCATGGCTCAGCATTCATTAACCTTTGTATCCATATTGCTGTAAACTATTATTGGTCTCTCTAGTTTGAGTATCCTTGCTTTGGGAGGGCTCTTTTATTTGGTTCAGCTGACCCTTTTCCCTTCTTATGCCATTGTACAGTTTAAAAGTATTTACATTTGGAGGAATAATTGGAATGTGCGTTCTTCTCCCAATTAATTACTTGGGGACTCAGCTTAAAGATGACTCAGATTTTCAGCACAAGTCTTTGGACTCATTCAGTATATCTAATGTTAACAACGGTTCAAACAGGTGAATATTATGTATCAATAACTCAGATATTATCTATTCATGATGAAGAACTATATAACAATGATACATTGATGTCTAGGATATATATTGATATTAAATCTGAAGACACACATTTTACTTAATAAATCCACCTACAGGTCAGGTGACTTCTATTAGGTTCTACAAAATCATTTGTTTGAATGACACCAAATTTGTGAATAGTCTCCTAGAGTTGACATCTTTCTTCTCTTTGCAGTTTATGTTTCTGAAATAAACAACACTGTTGCCTTAATTTTGAAATTCATTGCCTCCTCTGACATGGCAATGTGGCTAGGAATGTTTCGACTAGATTAAGAAGGCCAAAGTTTTAATTTTCATGCATTTGTATTTTGATGTCCTGATTTCTAAAACGACATTTGTTATATAAGTCTATCATGACACTTATGATATAATTTTATTTATTTATTTATTTTCTGTTGTGGTTACATAGCATGTTCAAATGAAAGGAGTGTTACATGAGCATTATTGAGATTTTTAATTATCTTTTATTGTAACATTGAAATTCTGATACCTAGATTGGCTTTTATCAAGGTTATGGATCCATTTCAGTGCTGCATATGTTTTCACTGGAGTTGTTTGCTATCTTCTTTATTATGTAAGTTTTATTATACTTTTATTTGTAAACACAGACAAATTCTCCTATTATTTTGTCAAGAGAATGATTGTCTTCTGTGTTTAATTTAATGCCATATGCAGGAGTATGCTTACATTTCATCAAAAAGAATTGCTTGTTTTTATTCATCCAAACCTCAGCCTCATCAGTATACCTTGTTAGTCCGTGGTGTTCCTATTCCACCTGGAAGCACATGTAGTGAGACTGTTGAGCGCTTTTTCCAGGAGTATCACCCTTCTACGTATCTTTCACATTCTGTGATCCGTCGAAGCAGTAGACTTCAAAATCTTACTGTGAGCATATTTTTTTCCCTCTGGAGCTCCCTCCCTTGACTTGATCTTGTCCCTGAATTTTGGTTGCATTGGACATTGCTACCTTGTTAGTTTATTTATTAATGAAAGAGTATCTCTCCAGAATTCCTACATGTTAAATATGGAACATCAATTAAATAATCACTTTATCACTTCTTCCCTATTAACCAATAATTTGTTGAAATTATGGTGTTTTAGGCAAGATAACAGTACACAACTCGCGTCTGTTTCCTGCAAAGATCAGGGCCTATTTTCATGCATTCTCTATATAATACTTGAGGGAAAGCTTTGCATCTTGTCTGTTTTTCTTTCTTTCATGAGTGTTAAACATTTTGGATATCTAGATTGTGTTTGGTAATTGAGAGATACCAAAATGTGTTTGGAGCTGGTACAAGTATACAATATTGTGTGTCATAAGATACAAAAGTGGAAACATAACTACAGAAGGAAGACAAAACTTATACCAAACACAGCCTTATAGTTTCACCAACCATCAAATTTTTTCTTCTAGTCTTCTAGTATTACCTATATATCTTACTATTAAAGTTTATTCTTTGAAGGCTGATGCAGATAAAATGTACAAAAAGCTAACCCGTTTGAAATCAAAAAGTGATGCTCCTCAAAGTCAAAGGCGCGATGGTCTTTTTGGACTTTTCGGGCGTAAAGTTGATCTTTTGGATCACTATGAAAGGAGATTGGGAGACCTGGAAGATAATGTCAGAATGGAACAATCATCAGTGGCAGCCAAGGTAACTCTCATGTCTAAGCATAAATAACAACCTTCACTACTCACGTGATAACAAAATAACATTTTTCATCAAAAGCCTGATAATAAACTACGTTAATTAGATTATTACTTCATTAAATCATAATTTAAACCAAATTGACTGTCACTGCATATTTAACACGGATTATGTTGTTAAGATTTGGTTTTACTCGGTATTACCAACTTGATTAATAATGACAAGATGTGGCAGGCAACAAAATTCAGTTTTCATATATCAATTCTATTTCAGATGAGACAGGAAATGGGAAATATGGGAAATGAGATCGCATTAGGAGCTCTCAAATACTGAAAAATAATAAGACAAGAGTGTTTGGACCAAAATTGACCGTATTTTAGACTTCTATCATCAAAAAATAAAAATCATTAGCAAATTTTATAGTAATTTATTTCTTTCTTTCTTAACAAAGCCTTTTTCCACTGAATGGGGTTGGCTATATGGATCCAAGACATCATTGCGTCGCGTCTATGGATTGGGATGCAACTAAGTTTTATGTTGACTATCATAGGTCTATTATAACCCTGTTCGTTTTTCTGGGATTGGGACTGCGATATTAAAGTCACATGATTAAAATGCACGTTCTAAAGTAACAGCCTAACAGGATTAGATGTACAAGGAGGGTTTTTTTATACTTTTCATGAGAAAATATGGAGAGAAAGAATTGAACATTTGATTTGTACGAGGTAATTCACCATTTACTAAAATGAAGCATAGATTTCATTTGCTAGATAGAAGATCCTAATGTAATATTTATTTCTTGAAGCAAAAAATAATCATAAAAAAATTCACGTACTAGCTCATGATTATGTTCAGTTTGGCTTGCACAGCACTTGTCTCCTCCTTTATAATATGTTGTCTATTAGATTATTCATATCAATAGTTATTTTGATGGAGGATATTCTTTCCTACAATCAGTATATTTCTTAGTAATTAGGTTGTAATGACAATAATGATGTCTAATACATTGACTTGTGCTATCAACAAACTTGAAGGAAGTTCCAGCTGCCTTTGTCTCATTTAAGACAAGATTTGGTGCTGCCATAGCTCTACACATTCAAGAAGGTGTCAATCCCACAGAATGGGTTACTGAGCAAGCTCCCGAGCCTCGTGATGTTTATTGGCCTTTCTTCACTGTTTCCTTCATTCGAAGATGGATAAGCAAGCTGGTAGTTTTTGTTGCATGTGCTACTCTTACAGTTTTATTTTTAATCCCAGTGGCAATTGTACAAGGACTGACACATCTTGATCAGTTGGAAACCTGGTTCCCTTTTCTTACAGACTTACTGAGACTGTAAGTAGGAATTCCTACCTGTTGACCTTCATCTTCCATGAGAGCATGCATCAGAGTTAGATAATAATATAACTACCTTTGCATGCAGACTTCCATTCTCTACGTCCATTGAAATATATATTTGACTTTTAGATTTTTAGTTGTATAAAGCATCTGCTTTTAAATGTACACATTTTTGTTGGTCGTGGCACATATTTTTCACATTAATTGCCATTTTAATTTTATGCACAAACATATTTTCATCTTTCATCTGGTAAGCTATGAAGGTTTTTTTGTTAATTACGAAAATTAATCATATTTTAGACCTTACTTGCATCAGTGCTTGTATCGCAGGCTGTTGGCAATCTCCCATTAGCTGAATTCATTCTCGCTAAGAGCTGCTTTCTTTGAATAGTCATAAGCGGGATGGGTTACACCTTAGATTCAGTATTCGGAATAATATATCCAGAGTTTTAGTTTGAAGGCCCTCATACAGCATATTAAGAAGAATCATATATCACCATCACACAATGTATATTAGGCAATGTGCGTGAGCGCACGCAAGTGTGTCTATGATACAGTTTTCTGGGGAATACATTATCCCTTTTTTCCCCATTGAACTGTTGACTTGTTGAGTTTGTGATTGCAAGTTGAGAGTATACTTCATTGCTTTATTATTTGCACTAAAGTTTTCTTACCATGAATTTGCAACATGTGTTTGCAGGTCTGTTGTGAGCCAAGTTGTAACAGGATACCTTCCCAGTTTGATTCTTCAATTGTTTCTGTCCTTTGTTCCACCTATTATGATTCTGCTTTCATCCATGCAAGGATACATATCACTGAGTCAGATTCAAAAGAGTGCATGTACTAAAGTATTATTGTTTACCATATGGAACATTTTCTTTGCAAATGTACTATCAGGGTCAGCTCTTTATCGAGTGAACGTCTTTCTTGAGCCCAAAGAGATTCCCAGAGTACTAGCTGAAGCTGTACCAGCACAGGTGATAATCATTATTGATTGTCATATTATATGAAGTTTCACAAAATTTCTCCAGTATTTTATAACATAGATTGATGGTGCGTTTGTTTATCATACAAGAAGTATGAAGTAAATTCTCAGTCAAAAATCAGTTATCTTTAAAGAGGCGGAAACAACCGCACCGAGTTATCAATTTTTTTTGTTTCTCAACTTAATTTTGTTTTGTTATAAATGCCTGTTACCAAAATCCAATCTTCAAAGATGAAATTTCATATACTTTCCCTTGTTGCAGGCATCGTTTTTCATAGCATATGTTGTCACAACTGGGTGGACCACTATAGCGTCGGAACTCTTTCAATTGACTACACTTCTATACAATTTTATTAGTAGAACTTTTAGTAGCAACAGTGATGATGATTTTGAGCCCCCATCAATTCCTTACCACAGTGAAATTCCCAGGATTCGCCTCTTTGGTCTTCTTGGTGTAACATACTTCATCCTTGCTCCACTAATACTGCCATTTCTCTTGGTCTACTTTTGTTTGGGATACATCATTTTCCGCAACCAGGTTTGATATTGTTATTGCTTTTCCCATATATTATATGCATTTGCATTTCTTTTTGTTTTTGACACAGGTATAGTTGCTGTTATCTTTTTTTCTTTTCATGAATGAAATTCTAACATTGCCTTGAACATCTTTTGGTGACAGTTCCTAAAAGTTTATGTGCCCAAGTACGAGACTGGAGGACAATTTTGGCCAACAGTGCACAACTCCACAATTTTTTCATTGATATTGATGCATGTAATAGCCATTGGGATTTTTGGCCTGAAAACGCTTCCTCTGGCATCTGCATTGACTATTCCTCTTCCAATTCTCACACTTCTATTCAACGAGTATTGCCAGAATCGGTTCTTCCCTATGTTTAAGGACTATCCTGCTGAGTGTTTGATCAAGAAGGACAGAGCAGACCAAAATGACCATAACATGTCGGAATTCTATGATACAATGGCCAATGCATATAATGATCCAGCCCTGATGCCAATCAGATACTCCGATAGGCCCAATAGCAACCGCGATCCGCTCCTCCATAATTCTCAAGTTTAAGTTTGCGGCACTATTTGTGTGGCATCTGTTGCAACTGTATAGCTGTATCCGTTACTACCATTGTATAGAGTTTGGTTTTGAGATTTGTGAATGCCTGTATATAGCAATGTATCATCAATTCATGATTCTGATTTGAGTTTGATTTGGTGGTCCTTGGTGAGAGGCATGTGTTGTGTTTTAGTGTAAATTTCCAGGGTTTAGAATTTATGCTTGTAATGAGTGTGGAAAGATTTTGATACGAGTAATAACTGACCTTGCTTGTAAAAGAAAGATGACGAACAATAAAATTCGTGGGTGGAAGCTTTCGATGCTGGTATTTTCCAACCAATGGGTCCCAAGTTTCAACTAGTTAGTAGTAGCATACCATCTGTCTGTCACAGTTTAATTTTGATTGATATCGTAAAATATTTTTTATATATTTGTTTAATTATATGTGTTTTTTAAATGATTATTTATGTAGTAAATATATTTGATGCATGTGTAGAATTCTTTTATACTAATGATGTATGGAGATTAAATTTTACTAAATATAATTTTAGAACTTAAGGCGTTTACCACATCATTAAATATAATTTTAGAACTTGAGGAATGTTTACCACATCATAATAAGTGATAGATATAACGAAACAAGTACAAAATACTGTTTAATGGAGAACAATTTGAGCCAAACTTAAGAAGATTGCTTAAATATGCAGTACTGCAGCGTCCAAATTTTTTTAAATCAAGTACTCAATTAAGTTACAGTGTGCGCTTCTTCAAATCAAGTACTCAATTAAGTTACAGTGTGCGCTTCTTCAAATGTACATATGTATACATTGTTGTGCTGCTGTTTTTTCATTTTTCTCTTCCTCCTGTTTCTCTTCTCTTTTGTTATCGTTGTTGTCATCTTCTTTTTCAATATCATCATCATCGTCTTTTTTTCTTCTCTTATTTGATTTTTTTCTCCTTCTTTTGACTTTGCATCCTCTTTCATCATCGTCATTAGATCTTCTTCTTTTTTATATATGTTTAAAACATTAGAGTACAAAAATTTTGATGCACAATACAAAAAATTTTAAAGAACTACATATCCAAAACATTGACACCCAACTCACAATATACATATAGCACAAAAAAATTTTATGCACAACGCCAATTTTTAAAGAACTAACATATTCAAAACATTGATTTACCCAACCAACAAATTACATTCACAGAACAAATTTATGTACTATGTACAAAAAATTTCTGTGCTATGAATAAAAATTTATGTGTTATGTATAAAAATTTTTATACTAAAATTTTTGCTATATGTAAAAATTTATGTGCTATGTCAATAAGTTGTTCTCCAATAAAAATTTTTGTACTGACAAAGTACAAAAAAGAAGCGATAACGCATGCGCGCCTATTTTTTTGTTGCACTTATGTCAACTTGGTTGGATTTAATTACAAAAACATTTATACGTATAGCATTAAATAATATAAAAATTTGTAAAATAACTCAAAATAATTATCTAAAAACAAAGAAACACATATATTAATTAGGCAAGTAATTGAATTTCCTTAATGTATAAAAAGGGGCAAGGAGCATAGGGTGGAGGAGGGGTTTGTTTGAGCGGCCAAGAGGATTGTCCGTCAAAGGGACACAAGTGTGGGCAGCGACCGTAGTGGCCATTCGCCCATGGGCAGGGTGGCAGCTGAGTGGGCCGTCCATCTGGGTGAGGGGTCGGAAACCGTGGAACCAACCCATCTAAACACATGAATTCGCCTGCTCATCTAAACACATGAATTTGAGTAGATAATTGTGTAACCCATCTAAATACATGAATGTACCAACTCATCTAAACATGAATTTGATTAGATAATCTTATAAAATTCTTTACAATATTAAATCTTGTTATAAATATCTTTACAATTAGGAAAATGCTAGTTGTATAACACTAATCAACTTTTAATCAGCCTTTAATTAAATTTAAATAATATCTAATTATTTTTTATTGAAACATGTCTTTATTTTATAGATACATATCTATAAATAAATTTAATTTAAATTTTAAAACCCACCCACTTCAATATCATAGTTAGTTACTGTGACTTTGCTTTCTTTACCCTAACTTCACATAATAAATAAAGTTTTTTATTCCTTATTCTATGGGACATTCACACTACATTATTAGTGAATCCAAAACCAAAAAGGTACCTTCCTTTTGAATTTTCTTTTTCGTCTTTATTGGTGAAGACGCATCACCACCTTCTAACTGAAGCACTCTCTTGTTCTGTATTGGTGAAAGGTATCACTACTTTCACACATGTGTTTATGTAATTTGTTAAGAAACATCATGTTCAACATTTTTAATTATATTTAAAAATAAACATAAAAATTCTATTCTTATTTAATTTTATTAATAGTAGTTTGAGCAAAGAAGCAAAAAAAAATTTGGAATTTAAGAGGAAAGATGTAGATGGTATGGTTATAAAAATAATAATTGTTATTTTTCAATTATAACATATCTGATAGTATGATATTTTATTCAAAATATTTTTAAAATACATCCAAAATTAAACTTAAATACACATCCAAAATTATAAGAATGTACTCTAAATATTTTATCAACACATCCAAAACTCATGTAAAAAAATTTATATATGTACATAAGAACATAATGAACAACATAAACACATCTAAAATTAAGTATTGACACATCTAAATTAGATTAATATTACAACTCTCAAAAAATACAGACACTTCTAATATTGTACATAAATTTAAAAAAATAAAACTTTTTATAAGTGGAAAAAGAAAGATAACATATCTTCACGAATGAACTCAACCAAATTTTTTTAAAATTTTGCAAGCAGAATTACCAAATTTTGAATTCTAACTAATTTGATTTTTGGATGTGTATTTAAATTGTAATATATTAATAATTAAATATATTAAATTTAAAATAAAAATTTAAAATTTAAATTTAAATTTTAAATTTCAATTTTATTTAGTTTGTATTTTAAATGTGTATTTAATTTTAAAAAGACACTAAATCTATTTAGAATTTTTAGATGTGCTTGTTTTATTTTTTTTAAAATTATTGTAATAAAAAGTTGAATATTGTACAACTTTTAAAAGATTCCTAGTTAAACTGTTACAATTAATATTAGATGGTGAAAAATAATGCACTCCAAAAAAAGTAAACAGTAAAGTACTTTTTAAAAATAAACTTGCTATTAAAGATAAATAAAAAAAGAAAAACAAAAAATAAAATACCATGAACTCTAAATTCTAAAGTTCAATAATAAATTCTAGACTTTAAACTATAAATTTATAGATTAAAAAAATTATAAAAAAATATTGATTCATATTATTGGAGAATTCAACATGAGCAGGAAAGAGAGAAAAGGTGAGAAGGGCATAGCAATGAGAGAGAAAAATACAGTGAAAATTTCAGTCACGCCAACGGTAGTAATAAGGGAGAGAGTGATGAGGTGGGTGCTTCCGGTGTATAAAAGGGGTTAAGGGATCCAAAATCTCTTTCAGGGATAAACTAATAAAAATTTTACATCCAAAGCCTTTGGTTGTTGACGATTCTTTGGATGGAGACTTACTTGCAGTAGTGTCTAGGAAATAAGGGGGATCTTTCTCCTCCTGCCATTACGTTCTCTAAAGAAGGACGGAAAGTCTTGATGGAGCCCAATTTAGGTTCTATTGTTATCAAAGTATTCGGCAAACATTTCAGTTACACTATTTTTGTTCATCGGTTGAAAAGTACACAGAGACTAAAAGGAGGTTATGTCTCTGGTGAAAAAAAATTGACACTATCCAGTGTTTGATCTCAACCCTTGATAAAATCAAGGGTTCTAATTATAATTATAATTAAGATTTTATTTTATTTTTTAGTATCCTCACGTTCTAGCTTCTTTTACTTTTATTATCTTTCCGCGCTTATTTTTTTTAACCATCTTCTCTAAAAAATTAAACTTCTGAACTTCTATTATATTCTTTTCAAATAATTGATTTTTAATGATGTCTTGTGATGCTAATAGAAGACCATTACAGACTCAGGTTGAGAAGAACACTTCTTCTCCTTTAACATTGAGGTTTTGTGCTTTCATTCTCATTCTCATTCTCTTTTATCTAATTCCCTTACTCAAGTCTTTCTTCTCAATAATTTGATAATACGTTCAGTTTGACATTAAATTTTTAAGTATTGTTTTTGTCCCCAACGTTTGGGGTAAGTTTCAAAGTTTTCCCTAACATTTTAATCGTCATATTTAAGTCTCTAGTGTTTCAAAATTAGCTCAATGTTATCCTGCCGTTAGGGATCCGTTAACAGAATTGACGACGGGACAAAATTAAGACGATTTTGAAACGTTAGGGACTTAAATAGAACGAAAATGTTGGAGACAAAAATGATACATAGAAATAAATTTTAATTTTATCATTCAATAATATTAATTTTTTACTGTATATAATATTCAATTATTTTTTAATCACATCTAAATAAATTACACTTAATCACACTATTTTTATTCTAAATTTTTTTTCAAGCTATAAGTTTTCTGATTGAAAATTAATAAATTGTGCTCTATGAATACTTTTTTTTTAATGTTCATGTTCTTATCATTGAATCTTTAAATTGGTTTTTTTGTTACAATTAAAAAAGTACCTTTTAAATATTTTTTCTTTTAGTTCTTGTCTTCATTTTAAGATGTCCAATAATTCTACTATTTTTTTGAATGCCCAAAATATGGATGTAGAATTTGATTGGCTACCTAAATTGGGCAAAACCTTTAACACGGTAGAAGAGGCATGGTAATTTTGGATTGATTATGGTGGGAGGATGGGATTTGGTGTCTGCAAGCAATATTCTAACAAAAATGTAGATGAAAAAATTCTAAGTCTTATATTCGTCTGTGCTAAAGAAGGTGTTCGTAAACCAGATAAAAGGGATTCTTTGACGGTCATTCTTATACTTGAAACAAGGATTAATTGATTGGTAAAATTAGGAATCAGATATATTAAACACATTGAAAAGTATGAAATTTATGATTTTTTCCGTAAGCATAATCATCCTTTGCATCTTTCACAGACAACTCACATGTTAGCATGTCAACAAAAAATATCTCAGGTTCAAACTCGAGAAATTAAATTGGCAGATGACTTGGAAATCACACAATGGACTTCATTTGAATTGATGAATAGACAAGTTGGTAGAAGAGAAAACATTGATTATACACATTTAGACCAAAAAAATTATCTCCGTACTAAAAGAATGATAAGCATGGCATATGGGGAGGCAAGTAGCTTGTTAGCATATTTTTAACAAGAATCTCTAGAAAATTTATCATTCAATCATGCTATTCAGTTAGATATGGAAGAACAAATAACAAATATTTTTGAACTGATGCAAAAATGATCATGGATTATGAATATTTTGGTGATGTAGTTACTTTTGATACTACATATAGTACTAATAATGCTTGTAGACCTTTGAGTGTGTTTGCAGGATTTAATCACTTTAGAGGGGTAGTGATATTTGGAGCTGCACTTCTTTATGATGAGAGTTCAGATTCATTTGAATGGCTATTTAGAGAGTTTTTGAAGACACACAAAAACAAGAAGCCTCAAACTATTTTCACAGATCAAGCTCCTGCAATGGCTAGTGGTTTGGCTAAGGTAATTCCTGAAATATATCATGCTTTATGTTTTTGGCATTTGATGCAAAATGGCATAAAACATCTTGGTAATTTGATGAAGAATGGTTCTTATTTTCTGCAAGACTTTAAAGCATGTATGTATGAATATGTAGATGAAACTAATTTCAAAAGAGTATGGGATAAATTATTAGATGACTATGATCTTAAGAAAAATAAGTGGTTGATGAGCTTGAATAAATTAAAGGAGAAATGGGCAAGATGCTATATGAACAATGCATTCACTATTGGCATGCGGAGTACACAACTTAGTGAAAGTTTGAATGCAGACCTAAAAAATTGTATGAAACTAAACTTAAACATAATTCCATTTTTCAATCACTCTGAAAGAGTTGTCAATGATAAGAGATATAATGAACTACAAAGTGAATTTCAATCCAGACAAAAGTTACCCAGGTTGATGGTAAGTTCATCATTATTGCAACAGGTTTCAGAAGTGTATACCTTACCATTGTTTGATCTTTTTCAAGAGGAGTATGACAAATATTCTGCAGCTTGTATAAGAGAAGTAAATGAGAGAGGCTTTGTTTATGAAAATCTGGTTGCATTGTGCAATGAGAATAAAGAGTTTAAAGTAACATTTGATCCTTTCTTGAGTTCAATTTCATGTAATTGTAGAAAGTTTGAGACTTTTGACATTTTGTGTTGTCATGCAATCAAAGTTTTATATGTTAAAGATATTAAATTACTGTCTGATTAGTATATTTTGAAAAGGTAGACAAGAGGAACAATCAGTGGATTAGTAAAAGATATGCATGGAAAAATAGTTGAAGAAGATATTTGTCTTACTAGTACACAATGGTTTAAGCAAACTTGTCCTAAGTTAGTAAGAACAGTCACACAAGCCTTTGTGTCAAGCCTCTAATTATAAAGCACGTATCTTTTTGGAAAAAGCTGTCGAGGAGTTAAATAAAAGAGTTAATAATATCTGCAAACTAAATTTGGGATTAGAAATTAACAATACTAATTCTTTCCTCCCAATTCAATGTACAAACTTTCAATCCTTAAAAGTCAAAAGTTTAAGGTTTTAAAAAGAAGAAATGGTGTGAGAAATTTTAGAAGACATCCAAAAAGTTGGGTTAAAAAACAATCAAAAAAAGAAAAAGAGTCAAATTAGCAACACTTCACAACAACAGCAAGATAAGGTAGTTTATTAAATAATGCAATATGTGAATTTCTATGTTTTTTTATATTTATTTTTATTTTATTTTAGATTATTTTAACTCTTATAAATTGTTCTCTTTCTTATGTTATATAGGTCATTAAGTTGTATGATTCAATATCTCAAGAAAACTATCATAATTTTAATAGGTTATTAATGGTAATTTTTCTTAACTATTTGTAAAATGATACATATATATTATTTAACATGATGAATGGTTTTTATTGATGTTTAACATTACTATGATTATTTATATCTAATAGGAATCGTTAGATGTATTTCTTCAACCAAATACATTTGTGAATAATAAATTTTTTTTATAAAATTTAAGGTAATTTTTAATTATAAAATATCTCAATAAATAATTACTTATATTATTGTAAACAAATTAGCATAGTAATACTTTATTTACTTCTTTCTCTTAATAACAATTTTATATTCATTTTTTTATAGAATTTTGGATACATACTAAAAGAGCTTTTTGATGCCAAATATGCTTGAAGTGCTATTGATTTTGGAAAATATTTGATTGAATTATTAGAATAAAGTTGTAATAGATCTCACAAAAGTAGAATGGTGTAAAAGAGAAGAAGAATATGTTATTTTTAATTTGTTTTTTAGGATATTTATCTTGGAATTTCATATTATAATTTTACTATTTTGATTGATTAGAACTTGTATATAATCTTTTTCATCTATTTCAATTGGTATGTTTATAATACCATATCACAAATTACAGAATATATACAATTACTTTGAACAATAAATTTATTTCCACACTAATTCGTATTCAATATCCTGTTATAATTTTGAATAGATGTTTTCTTCCCATGCCTCTCATCTTCAACATCAGAATTTTCATACGAGTCAGACAATTAAATATTATTATGTCTTGGTGGAACTCTTCATAAAAGTGTTCACTTAAACTGATTAGATCTTCACCTAACTCATTTGCTCTGTCAATGATCAACAAAATTGGCAATTATCTACCAAATTTAAAAATTGCAGACTTAGATTCTGTCATACCAATTACCACTAAAGAATATAATTAAAATTCAATCACCACTAAATATTATTAAGGTCTAAATAATGAAAACAGGATACTACTTGAATGACCAATATTATAGACAAGTAAAGTCATCGAATTTTATTATAAATTAAATTCTTAAATCATAAGATAATTGCAGGAACAATAAAACTGTTTATGCAGGCAGAACTTACGGCACATATCCTTCAGAACTTCATTGTTCTCCTCTACTTATTTTAAAGTGACACCAAATGCCTAATTCAAAAAATAGAATCTTAAAAATAATTTTGTTTGAAAAAAAAAAGATAGCATTTTCAAAAGCAATCCTAAATAAAAAAATCAAAAGAATTGAATAATAGCAAACACAACCAAATGAGTTTTTTTATCTACTGCTATATTCCTTTCTCAGTATCTAATCGCAACCAAAGAAAAATATTATATATACCACAACATCATTATCCAAAACTTAAGACAACCAAACTATGGCAATTCAAAGAAAAAGAAAAAAAAGAACTAACTTTTCTCATCTTGTCAACCACATCAGTAATAAGACACTTCATATCCCAAATACTTAAGGTACCTGCCTAATTGCAAAACCAACCACACAAATTCAAACCAATTATTATAAAAAGGATTATTAATTTAGGAATTTAGTGATTGAGAGAGAGAAAGAGAGAAGAACCTGAAAAGATCTCAAACCTTAGATTCGACTTTAGGTCTCAAAAACTCTCTCTTCTTGCTCATTGTGTTGTGCAGCGGTACCTCAAGAGATGGAGCCTTCAGATTCTGGCCCTCCGATTTCGATGCGAGATTCGTATCCGTCTTCAATTGCTAAGATTCTACTCACAGAGCTGCTAAAGCGGGAGAAAGAAGATGAGGAATGAAGCTTCTTCTTCTTATTGTTACTGCTGGCGAAGAGAATAGGACGAGTGGGAGTGTGAAATTGAAGAGAAGAAGAATGGTTTGAAGAATTTGAGAAGATAGAGCTTCTTCTTGTTGTTGTTACTGCAGAAAAAGAGAATAGGACTAGTAGAAAGTGGAATCAAAGAGAAGAAAGGTTTGTAAAATTTGGAAAAATGATAGTCATAATTATAATTATAATTAGGATCGTTGATTTTATCAAGGGTTGAGATCAAACACTGGACAGTGTCAATTTTTTCTTCTATTGGAGAGGATCCGTTTCCTGACATTATGGATGTGGGGTTTGGATACTTCCTTGTGAAGTCTGACTTGGCAAAGGATAGGGAAAAAATCCTAATAGGTGGACCTTGGATGTTTGGCGACTATTATGTGGCGGTGAAACCATGGTCCGCTACCTTTCAACCAAATGAGAAATCTTTTGGTTCCACTCCAGTTTGGATACGCATTGTAAGTTTGAATATATTGTATTACCAAGAAAGAGCTATGAGGAAAATAGCTTCGGGCATAAGGACACCTATCAAAATTGATCTAGCTACAAAGGAAGCAAAAAGAGAAAAGTTTGCGCGAGCGTGTGTTCAGATCGATTTGGATCTCCTGATGGTCTCTAAAATCATCGTTGATGGAGCCAAATCCACTATTGAGTATGAAAACTTAGATCTTATTTGTGAAAAATGCAATTGCTTTGGCCATGTTAAGGAGTATTGCACCGAGGATCGTGGTGTAAAAGAGGATGTGGAGCCAACTGTGACGGCGTCATCGCAACCTGTGTCGTTGGCAGAGGGTAGAGAAAGTGAACTAGATTAGAACTGGAATCAATGCGTGTTTGAATTTGGTAAGAATAATAATGGTGAGGCAAATAATCAGGGATTGGAGGCATTGGAAGAGATTGCGTTGCATGAAAGTCCTCCTAAATCAAAGGAATTGGTTGAGGAGGGAGAGTGGGTCCAAGTTTCAAATAGAAAAGGTAAAAAAAAAAAGTGAATCCATCTATTACTGGTCCATCTTCTAAAGGAGACAATGGTTCAAAAAGGCTGCAAAAAAGCTTTCAAGTATCCAGAAGATCTACTGGGCTTGACCCATGTAGCAACAAATCAAAAAACAAGACTGGTGATATTAAACAAGGCCAGACTAAAAAGAAAAGTGGCGTTGTACTTCATCAAGGGACAAAATCCTTAACTCTATCAGTTTTTTATTTTAGAAAAAGAAGAAGACCCACATCTTTCTAAGCTTCTCCGACAACGGAAACAGTTTTAACAAACAATATGCATGCAGCTGGATTGCCTGAAGCACCTTCTAACAGCTGCAGCAAGAAGCAACTTCACATGCCCATGGAATAATATGTGGTTGGTTCCTCTATCTCCATTATTTATTTTATATAGTCTTGAATAAAATTTTTTAGTGTGGAATGTTAGAAGAGCTTCTAATAAAATGGCTCAAGTTCATTGTAAAGGGCATATTAAAAAAATAGTCCTGCTTTTTTTATTTTGTTAGACTCATCTTGTCTTTGATAGAGTTAGATCCTTTTGGTCTGGGCTTGGCTATGGTGTTATTAGTTGCTTTGAAGCTTCAGGTCACAGTGGCAGAATTTGGGTCCTAACCAAATTGCTAGTTAATCAGTGTTGTGTTCGAAGAATTCATAATCAATGTGTTATCATTGAAATTCGTTGAGGTTATAGTAATTGGTGCTTCAGTGTTGTTTATGCTAGCCCTATTGCTGGTCAGAGGACAGAGCTATAGAGCTTTCTCAAATCTTTAGCTGATAACATTTCCTGTCCTTGGCTTGTTGTGGGGGATTTTAATGATATTCTACTTCCAAATGAGATCAAAAGGGAAAATTTCATGCCCAAAGAGCTACTCTCTTTTCTAAAACAGTGGATTATTGTGACTTAATGGACCTAGGTGCTATTGGGTGATCGTTTACCAGGTACAGAAGGGTGTGTGGTGGCATGGATATTGCTAAAAAAATTGGATCGTGCTTTAGCCAATCTAGAATGGTGTAATTTTTTTCAGAAACTTATGTGGAGGTGCTTAATAGATTGCATTCGGATCATTGTCCCATTTTCATTCGAATCTAGAGAGTTGTTAAAAAGTTGTCTAAACCAATACCTTTTAGATTTCAAGCTATTTGGACAACCCATCCTAAGTTTGCTAGTATAGTAAAGAATGCTTGGAAGAAAAGCTTTCCGTTGGTGACCTCTAGCCTTTGGGAGGTTTAGCAGAAGGCGACCAAGTTTAATAAAAAAAATTTTGGCAATATTTTTGTCAGAAAGAGAAAATTGGATGACAAGATTAAGTATGTTCAGTCTCTGTTAGAGAATTCTTTCTCTTCAGCGCTCTGGGGAGAGGAAAGAAATTTGAATGAGGAATATAACAGATTTTTTCTCCAAGAGATTCTTTGGTACCAGAAATTTAGAGAGCAGTGGGTAAAATTTGATGACAGAAACACCAAAATTTTTCATTTGCAAACTCTCATCAGGAGAAAACAAAATAGGATCAATGGTATTTTTTCGGATGATGGAACTTGGGTCATTGAGAATGATATAGTCAAAGTCAAAGCAAATAAGTTCTTCCAATGTCTTTTCTATTCTCGAGAACAAGTTGATTTTGATGCTCTGGGGGACATTCCTCTCCCTCAGTTGAGCTCTAGTACTTGCAATTGGCTGACTGAACCCGTTTCCCTTGTCGAGGTGAAGAATTGGAATGAATTCTTATAAAGCTCCTGGGCCCTTATGGGTTCCAAGCTTTCTTTTTTAAGGAATATTGTGATCATATTGCTCATGATATTTGGCATTTTTTTAAAGAGCCTTCTCCGAAGAACTTATTGATCCATCTGTGTTTGAGACAATAATTATTCTAATTCCCAAAACTAAGAATCCTAACCACATGAGGGACTTTCGGCCTATTAGTTTATGTAATATGGTCTATAAAATTATCACAAAGGTGCTTGTTAATATATTTTGTCCATTTCTCGAGGAGGTGATAGGCCCTTTACAAGAGAGCTTTATACCTAGAAGAGGAACTACAAATAATATCATCATTGCACAAGAAATTTTACACTTTATGAAGAGAACCAAATCCAAGAAAGGTTCTTTGGCCTTCAAGATTGATCTAGAAAATGCTTATGACAGGATAGATTGGCGGTTTCTTGAGCATTCTCTAAGTAGTTTTGGTTTTCTCTAAAGCACTGTCAGACTTATTATGAACTGTATTTGCTCGTCATCTCTCTCTCTTCTTTAGAATGGCAGTAGACTTTCCAATTTTTGCCCTAAGCATAGTTTAAAGCAAGAAAACCCTAAGTCCTGTTACTTTTTTCTAGTTTTCATAGAGTGGTTATCTTGCTTAATTGCTCATAAAGTTTTAAATGGACTTTGGTCTCCGGTAGCTATTTCTCGAGGAGGCCCGACTATCTCTCACCTCTTTTACAAGGCCACAAAGTCCCAAGTTGAATTGATTATGAATGTTCTTAACACTTTCTGCAAGGCTTCCATCCTAAAGGTTAACCTCCACAAATTAAAGGCTCTTTGTTCAAAGAATGTCTCATCTGTTCGTAAGCATATATTTACTGGCAACTCTAACATCAAATTTACTCAGAATTTGAGAAAGTATCTTGGAGTTGATCTTAATCATTCTTGTGTCTCTAGAAGAGGAGCACATGATGTTATTGAAAAGATCCAAAGTAGACTTGCTAGTTGGAATGGTCGACTTTTAAATAAAGCTAGCAGGATTTGTTTAATCAAATTCGTTATTGTTTCCATTCCCATTTACCGGATACAACTATCCATTTTCCCTTCTTATGCTTGCGATAAAATTAATTCTATAACTCGATAATTCTTATGGAAAGGTCAGAGCAATGGTAAGGAACTTCTTTTAGTTAAATGGAAAACTCTTATTACTCCTAAGAAAATTGGCGACCTTGGCTTAAGAGATGCTCACTGTGTGAACTTGGCTTTGTTAGGCAAGCTGGTTTGGCAAGTTCTTTCCTATAAGGATAAATTATAGGTCAAATTCCTGTCAAGAAAATATCTAGGGCGTTGTTATAGCCTGAATTTTAAGATTTCCAAAAATGCTTCTAACTGTTGGCGTAGTATTGCTTTGGCACTTAATTTTTTTGAAGGATTGTTTTTCTTGGTGTATAGGCTTCGTTCATCAATCTGTTTGGCATGATTCCTGGAGTTCTCTTAGTTATATTGGAGAACTTCTCCCTTATGTCCATATTTCAGATATTCACAGTAAGCTAGAGGATATTTGTTTTATTTCTATCTGGCATTTGGATTCATTGGCCACTCCTCTTCTCCTAGATATCAAAAATTTCATTCTTGGTTTGACCCCTCATATTGGTGGTAACCCTGGATGGTAGTGGTTTTCATCCTCCACTAAAAACTACTCAACAAAAGAGGGATATATTTGGCTCTTACAAAGGAGATATCATTGGGATACCCACATCAATTGGTACTGGTTGTGATGCTCAAAAATTTCAAAAAAGTTGAAGGTTCTTGTTTGGCTTTGCATCCAGGAAGCCTTGCCCACAGCAGCTTTTCGATTTTGGCATAGGATGGCGATGTCAGATCTCTATCCTCGTTGCAATGGTCAGAAAGAGTTGCCTTTCCACTGATTTTTTTAGTGTTATCGAGTTCAAGATGTGTGGTCCATTCTGGGTGTATCCTTGTTTGGCATTGACAGATTTATGATAGGTTTAGTGAACCCCTTGGATATTTTTTGGCATCGGATGGTGCAAGGTGATTTCACTTTCTTCGCAGGTATATGGTGGACTTGGCGTCATAAAAATCAGCAAATTTTTAATCCCGAAGAGGAGTGGTTTGATCATAAAATTGCCTTCTCTATTAGGAGACTTGTTCAGGAGCTGGAAAATTTTAGCCGCTCAAACTGCTTCCTTCATGAACATGAGGATAGTGTAGTTTGGTCTCCTCCTCTAAAAGATATGGTCAAAATAAATTGTGTTGCTAGCATTTTCCATGAGCACAATCTTGTGGGATTTGGTTGTCTTCTTCGGGATGAAAATAGAACTTGGAGAAAGGGTTGCTCAGGATGTCTCCATAATTGAAAAATTTTTAGGTGTGCACTTTTTGCTCTTTGGAGGGATTTGGTTCTTGCTTGGGAGTGTGGGTTCAAGTCAGTCATAATTGAAACTGACTCAATGGAGGTTTATCTAAGACGTTAATTTGATTCTGATCGGCCGACTAACACTGATGGTGATCTAGTGTTGAAAGTTAAAGAGTTGCTAGCTTTGAATTGAAAAGTTCATTTTAATATGGTGATAAGGGAAGCAAATTCAGCTGCTGACTTGCTAGCTTAGAGCGGGGCTTAGAATGGGATTGATTTGGTGGAGTAGCTAAGGCCTTGGCATCAATTGCGAGACATTTTCTATAAGGACTTAGTAGTGCCTATTTGATTCATTGGGATAAGCTAAAAGGTGTTGTAGTATCAATCTCCTAAAGTACTGGAGATCCACCCCTGTGGTATCAGAGCCTCAAGTTTAAGAGGAAGAAGAAGATAATACTAGTCAAAGCAAGTAAGAGAGAATTCACTAAAAATGAGCACTTCATCATCTTTAAGTTCTTCTGAGCCCATACATCATTCTACTTCTTTAAGCATAGATCGCTTACCCTCTAGTCTAAAGAAAATTCTTGCCAATAAAATTGATCAATTAGTAGAATTTACCCATGTCCTAGAAGACTCCCGAACCCCAGTCACTGAATATCCACTTATTAGCCCTTATTCTTTCTACCAAAGACAAAAAAAAAAAATCGACCTTCACCTCTATCCGCCACTTTATCACTAGAAACCCTTCTTTTTCACTAAGAAATTATTCAGTCCTTTCATCTACAACAGTGTGGTTTAAAAGCCACTACTGCTGAACGATATATAACCCAAGAAATTCCAGAAGAACCCATCCAAAATTATCAAGACCAAGGCTACACCCATTTACATCTAGGAGCAGTTAGGCTTATTCTAACTCTTCATGGAAAAGGATTTCTTCCGGTGTCAGCCAAGGTTGCTCTTCTGGATTCCACTTTCAAGGAATACCAACATGCTTTAGTTGGAGCATTAGTCACTACACTCTCAAATGGAAGTGTCATCCTTACCTCAACTCCTAATTTCACCATGAGGTTATCAGACCCAACGATACCTCATAGACTAAAGATTCAAATACAGCTAGTTAGAGTAATTTAAGATTCTAATGCTGAATAAGTCACCTTGCACCACTAAATCCTCTACAGAGTTCAAGACTATGCTCTTGATCTCAATTTTCCAAACACAACAAGAGGAGCATTATTCATGTTAACTGATAATGCCAGAGGACCAGCAATTGTAAAAATTCCAAGGATGATCACCACTGAAGAACTTTCTTCTATCATTCCATTGGAATGGATTACTGATTATGAGAAAGCCTTCCCAAAGAAACAGGTTGATATTACAACACCTCAAACTATTACCCACAATAATGATGGAACAGTGACTACTGTTTTTCAGAAACCATGAGTAATTAAGCAAACTCCCCTGCAGAGACCATCTTGTAAAAGAATTAATATGAGCTCTCCTGTTCGAGTACAAACTACTCACGAACAAGATGATCCACTAGTACATTTCTATGAAGATGGAAAATCTATCTATGTTTCTCATATAAATGGCCACTTCATCTGGGATGTTGATCTCTCTATGTGTGATTCCGACTGTGACTATGCTGACCAATGGAGTGACACCGATGATGAAGATTATGATAAGCATCAAAGGAACAAGAAAAAGAAGAAAAGATCACAACAAGCTCCTTGCTCATATAAGAGACCTGAGCCCCCTGATGATGCAGATATGGCGCCAAAGCTCAGGAAGAAGAAACTGTCCCAAAAAGGTCCCACAGATTATCCTTATCAGTTAGTAAAAGCAATTCCATGCATTACAACTCTTAGATCTTATAAGAAAGAATTCCCACCTTTAGTGACTCAGACTGATTAAAAAAAATCACTAGAAGATCTTATGTAATTCTCTAGGGGGATTACTCCACACGGACATCAAGCAACTACCCCTCAAGAGGAAGTCCTTAACTGGCACACAGATAATCCAGTCAGTCAAAATAAAGTATTACTCCGTATAGACCATACTCTTGATGCACTTGTAAAAAAAACTGAAGGAATTTCGACACAAATAGATTCTATGGTAGAACAAGTTGCTGAACTCAGAAACCGGCTCTCTACACAAGCTTTTCAACTTGACCAAGAACTCAAAACCTATATTGAAAATAGGTATTTTGGCATAGAGTTCCACAAGAAAAGCAGAGAACTAGACCAAATTAAAGCCAGCTCCGCCAGATTGAGATTGATAGAGACAAATCGGCTGTACCTCAGGCATTGCTATAGATCATTATCCATGTACCCTAAATCATATCCATCATATTCACCTGTCCTATTTTTTTCAATATATTTACCACCTGAAACTCCAAATTATGAATCAATCTTCAAATCCACTTATCATTTAGCCAGACAAGCCAACACTAAAAAATTTGTCTCTCCTCAAGGACGACATTATTCGTCTCAGCCACTGCCACCTCTCCAACCCAGACCTTGTCCACCTTGGAGGCCAGAAAATTTTTTCAGAGAAGAGACATCCTTTGATCCCCCTACAAAAGACAATGGCATCAAAGAAGGATCACCTATCTCAGGCCGAACAATTAATACTCTTACTCTGTATAATCAATCAGATACTGAAGAAACCACTGATGAATCTGCAGAAGAAACTGCTGAATGGTCAGAAGAAGACTATGTAGTAAACCTTTCAGCAATAGCCATGGTCAATCCAGTAGAAGAGGAAGAGGGAGAAATAACCTCTAAAAAGGATGAACCAACAACTTCAATTAATCCTCCACAGATAGGATCTTCTGAAGTAAAAACTTCCAACAAATGGTTTACCTTTGATGATATTCCGCCTTCGAGATACAGAGAAAGGTTAAATGAATTTGGTGCTTGGATTGAAACCAACATGACTAATCCAAATCTTTCAAGCAGACAAGTCCTTGTAGATTTCATAAATCAGATGACTGGCAACCTCCGAGAATGGGTTAACAACCTTTTTGAGTATGAAGGACTCCAACTCATCAATAGTACTTCTCCTCAGTTTTTGGGGATACTACACCAGAAATTCTCAAGAGTATTTTGAAATGAAGTGCTGCTCACTCAATAGAAAGGACTTAGAAAAATATTACCAAAGGATGGCTGCTAAATATTATCCCCTTAGAAGAAATAATAATCCACCACTCAAACAAGTCTTCATGGCATCCTTGCCAGATGAACTCCAACCAGAACTACAATGGATGATGATGACTCTTTGTAAAGAAGTAGCTACCACCACCATTGGAGAGATATACCAACTGGCTCTAGCTGCCTTGGATAAACTATGTGAATAACAATAGATATTCAAATGGCTCAATCAAAATTCAGGCAAACTCAAATGAGCATATAGTAAATCCTACTTGAAGGTCAAATACAAAGAACCTAGCATCTGTGAATTTAAGCCAAAAAGAAGACACATTGGCAGCAACAATCCAGAACATTTCGACAGAAGACATTCAAAAGGGGCAGAAGAAAGAAAAGATCTTTTTGCTATTTTAAAAGAAAAAACCTCCATAACAAAAAGTCAAACAAATGCTTCATTTGCGGAAAATATGGTCACTTTGCTAAATCATGTCCCAACAAGACAAAGAAAGAAATAAAAATGCTTCAATCTTTGACGGATGCAGCCTCCATAAAAGATGAAGAAGATCTTGAATCAGTACTTAAAGAGCAAGAAGACAAAGATGGTGATACCCAATATGTTTTCCTAGACTCTGACTCAAAAGAAAGCAGTTCAGAGGATGATTTCTCACCAAAGAGATCAATCTTTACAATAGCTTTTGTCACCACAAGAATTCCTAAAGCATCAAAAATCCCAAAAGAGGAACTTGGATATCTTGGGTCTTTAGGAATGAAGCAGATTGATGGTACTCCCCGACTTCATTTCTACTTAAAGATCAAAACGTCCATCTATGACAAACCACTGAAAGTTGTTACACTGATGGATATTGGATCTTGTGCCACTGTCCTAAAGCCACATGTCTTACCTAAAGAAATGTGGGCGCCTTTCCATAAGAGGTTTTCAGCGGCCAACAACGAAGCCTTCACCATTAATCTAATTTCCAAAAAACCTATTAGATTGGAAATATTTGCAGGCCAGACCACTTGACTCAAGGTATTAGGAAGTTAACTCCCAGAAAAAGATGTCCTGTTTGGATTTGATGCCTTTTTTCAAACCCATGGGATACATATTAAATCCACTGGCCTAAGTTACAAAAGGCAGTTCTTGCCTTTCATAGGAATACAAAGCATCCTTGAAATCCAGGAAGCTCCAGATGAATACAAGGAGGTCCAGCAATAACTCCTTAATGCTTGTTGTGACAGTCATGATCAATTCAACCACTATGCACCTTTGTGAAAGATTTCAGATTTTTATGTTTGCCTTCCTTTTAAAAAGAATGAGGACATCAACCCAACAAGGACCACACACTCAGGGATGAATCTTGAAGATCTCAGGTTGGCAAGAGTTGAATGTGCAGCTCTTCTTGTTCAAGAACTCATTGAACCAACCAATTCTAACTGGGTATGTCAAGCCTTTTATGTTGAAAAAAAGGCTGAGCAAAATAGAGGAAAAAAGAGGCTTGTTATTGATTACAAGACACTCAATTCTTTTTGCAAGACGACAAATTTTTTCTATCAAGAATCCCAGTTATTACACAAAGACTAAATGGAGCAAAAATATTCAGCAAATTTGATCTAAAAGCTGGTTTTTGGCAAAATAGAGCTTCATCCTGAAGATAGATATAAGACAGCCTTCTGTATTCTTGAAGCCCAATATCAGTGGATAGTAATGCCATTCGGACTCAAAGTGGGCCCATCTCTCTTCCAAAAAACGATGATCAAAATCTTTGAGCCCATTTTACATTCCACACTCATTTACATTGATGACATCCTACTGTTCTCAAAGAACAATGAAGCCTATAAGGCACTCCTGGCCCAATTCACTCAAATAATTAGAGATTGGGGAATCATGCTATCATAAAAAAAGAGCTCCCTTGCTCAAACAAAAATTGAGTTCCGCAGAATAGTCTTCGAAGACGGATTTTTTCAACCATGGAATCATATTGCTAAAGAATTAATTCATTTCCTTGACGAAAGCATGACAGTCAAACAGGTCCAACAATTCTTGAAAATTGAAAACTACATCAGAGACTTTATACCAGATGTGACCAGATACACCGGCCAGCTGTCAAAACTCTTGTAAAAGAAACCTCCACCATGGAGACTTGAACAAACCACAGTTGTCAAAACCCTGAAGAATATAGCACAAGACCCCCCTCTTCCAAAGATTCCTAGCATAGAAAAAAGGATATTACAGACAGATACTAGTAATGAATTCTGGGAAGTTGTGTTATTTGAAGAAATTGATGGGACAAGACACTACTGTGCGCATGCTAGCGGACAATTCAAAGAATTAGAAAAACACTACCATGCCACTTACAAAGAAATCCTTGATGTTAAACGCGAGATAGAAAAATTCAATTTTCACCTCAGTTCTTATCATTTCACTGTGGAGATGGATAACACCTCTTTCCCATCAATGCTGGAAATCAAGAAAAAGATTCTGCCAGACTCTTAACTTTTGCAATGAAAAGACTGGTTTTTCCTTTATAAATTTGAGATAAAACACATAAAGGGACACCAAAACATAATTGCTGATTTCCTATCTAGGCCGACCAAAAAACCAATCCCAAAACCTGTTCTTTACATTTACACCATGAGTACACACAATTCTCCATACACCGTTCCATTTCCTAATTGCTCGCTTCACAGGGGCCCATATAGAAAAAGATTGGCCATTTTCCCCTCAAAGCAAGACCTTAACCAGAATTTCAAATAGACTGCCTAGCCAGACAAACCCTGTTCTATTGGCTACATCAGCTTCTTGTCATAACCCAAATTCATCCAAACCCAAGGTACTTCAACATGGATACCCCTTTTTGCACTATCCCAATAATCCAAGGACCTGTACCAGAAGAAATGATGTGGTATATCTTAGCTCTGTCTTTCATATATACATGTGTCATCATAGTGTCAATCTTTTTCATATACCATATCTTGTGTAATAGCACTCAAGCACAATTCCACTTGATTTGATTATTCTCTATGTATGCTCCACTTGATGCATGGAGATGAATGTTATACAACATGTTTGACCGCCATCAACTGTGGGACAAACCTTCTCAGGTAAAACAAAAATTCTGTTATTTTGTCATCTTATAGAGAAGTTACTTTACTGGTGGTAACCCACATACCATGAACAGGATTGATATTGTTGGATACTCTACCATATGGCCTACAGATGAAAAGTCAGTCTTGAATGCCTTGGCCAAATACCTTTGTCAAATATATGGAGATAAAGGTGTAATTGAAGGACTCTCGTTCAGATCAAATGTTCTGCCAATTATACTCCAAAGGTTTCGGTCCAGATTCATAACCTCAAGAATGATTAACCAATTTGGACAGTACTCTTTTCACACTCCGATATTAAGATAGAATTCTCCTTATCAGCCTAGCACATCCAGACATCTCCCAAATAATGAAGATCTTAATTCTGAAGATCTAAGAGCTAGATTATATGCCTTGCCACCCAACCCAACCAGGATTGATGCAGAAATACCCAATGATACTGAAGGCTCAAATTCAGACCGATATGACCTATATTTACAAGATGTCCAAAATCCTAATGAAGGGTACACTAAAGATCCACTTACCTATTTACAAAACCCTGATATGGATTTTAGAACTGTCAATTTGGCTTGTGATGTCACATCATCCTTCTCAAACGGTGATAGGACCCTTCCAGAAAACTATTTTAAGCCATCTATTTATGAAGACAAATGTCCCCACTATGTTCAATTATTAAGGGCACTAAAATAAAGTGAACTCTATCACTTGTCTAGGAAAAGTCAGGAAGAGATAAGGCTTATCCTTATCTTTCAGTTGGCATTATATAATAGGCTTGTTTAAATTCTGCAAGATATTGCTATCGTCCAAAGACCTTTATAAAAAGAGGAGTTCACCTTAGTTGTATTCAGATCTCAACAAACATCGTAATATATCCACTTTCTTTACAAAAATGTTTTAAATTTTTTTTCTTTCTCTGAAAGCTTGGCTAGTGTTATTTTTTTCTTCCTTATCTAGTATCATTAAGTATGTTCTTGTTTATCTTTATTTTTAGGAGATCCTGCTTATGAGAATATAGCACAGATAGGATCTACAAAAATTTCTTATAGTAAAAAAAGGATTCAATCTTATAATACCAAGTTCTTCTCGGACCCTTTAAATCTCACCTGATAAGATGATTGATATGGATAAATTAAAAATGTTTATTTTAGCAAAATCTTCTATCATTTTTCTTTTTAAAAAATATATTTTTAATGATTTAGCACAAAATTAGTTGTTCATCATTGAGAGGAGGGTTAAACACTTAAACGAGAAGTCGTAAACTGTAAAGGTGAGAGAAACAGGGACGCCACAAAGCGGCAATCGGTGGCTAATAACTGATGCCGCTACTTTGAGTCGCTTTCGTTTTCCATCATTCAGTTTCTTCTCCGAGGACCAAGCTTCTCTTCCTTTCGCTTTCACAGTTTGCACTGTCACTGTGTCATTCAACATAACCAACTTAACTGCCCAATGGGTCAGTGTGTTATTTTTTTCCTCTTATTTTAAAATTTGATCTTTGATCATGAGCTGTTGATAATATTAAAAATCCAAACTTTATTGGTTTGAATTCGCTTCCCAATTTTTCCGTCACTTATTTTTAGGTTAAAATTTTGTGGCAGAGGAGAGAGAAGAGAAGATGGAGGAGATGGAAGGAATGGCATCAATAGCATTGTTACCAAGTGGTTCTTTATCGGGACACTTCATCCAACTTCCCCATTCTATCTGCTATGGTCTTCATGGCTCTGGTATATTATTATCTATAATTTTTTTTAATTATTTCTTTTTGAAGTAATTTTCAATTTTGTGAATGTGTTTAGGAAGACTGAAATTTGAGTTTAGGTACTATTGAATATTAGTTAGAATATAAACCAAAAAGTGATACTTTAATAGTTTCCTCTAGTGCTAGCAAATTGAATTTCTTTGTGTGTTTGCAATTATCACTGGGTTTCAAGTAACCATGAAGTAACGGTTGAGTTGTCTATGAAGTCAGAAGTTCAAGCAGTAGAGCCACTAATGTTTGCAATAGGTTAGGCTGTCTACATTACACGATTCGGGTGCAGCTCTTCCCTAAACTCTATGAAATGCCAAATGCTTTACAGCAAACCGCTCGTTAATCTAATATCATTTGAGTTTGCTTTGATGAAAAATGAGGCACAGACCTAGATCATGCCATGAGATAAATGCAGGGTCTAAATCAATTGCACCCTTTCATAGACATAGAGCCAGTGTTGGTGATTAGTCTGCCTTTCTCTTCACTGGATTGGGGATTATCATTGGAAATTTTCTTTCTAAATGCGCTTTAGGCAAACGGATAGCGTGTTTTGACAGCGGAGTTTTGTTATTTGTTCTGTTTTAGATTGTATATCATTGAACCTAAGCTGAATTACTTGCTTCTTATTAAAATTGTCAAACTTAAACTTTAAACACAGCTTACAGCTTTCATTATCCTCCCTCCAACGAGTAACTCTTCCCAGAATCGCAAAAGATGTTGAGTTGGATTTATTTTACACCTTGTTGATTTATTTTATGTTGATTACTTTCTCATGGTCCTATGTGAATCTATAGGATTTTTTTTATGTACATTCTCGGTTTTCTCCATTTAATATGATTACTTATGTGTTTCTCTTTTCCAATTTTTTCTACGGCGAAAGAATTGCCTTGTGAAAGGGAATGCAGTAGGGGTGAGGATTATCGCCTCATCAAGCTTACAATCACAGATTTCAATGTACTAACCATGACTTCTGTCTTGTTTATCTTTAGCTGTTCATCATGCACTTCATTGCCTGTTTGGTTTTGTTGAAACAGACAAAGAAAGAACAAGTTACTATTGTCGAGTGCAAAGGTCATGATGCTGCTCGGTTCAATAGCATTGATCATGCTCATGGGTAAGGCATGGTGATCTTTACATTATATACTACCAGGGTCTTTTTTTTTAATCATATTTGATACCTAATCAGTAAAATTTTTATGGTAAACAGCTAGAATAACGGTATTAAGATGAAAGTGAATTTTCTTAATCGGGTAATCGTGTTGGTATTTGTTCTAGAGTATAGTGCAGGAATTATTGGACTCTACTAGGATTAACTATAGTTAGATTCTATGAATGGGGTTTCTCTTCTAGACATTCTTTACATTTAC
This sequence comes from Arachis hypogaea, assembly GCF_003086295.3. Taxonomy (NCBI): domain Eukaryota; kingdom Viridiplantae; phylum Streptophyta; class Magnoliopsida; order Fabales; family Fabaceae; genus Arachis; species Arachis hypogaea. Next base: position 109,569,275 of record NC_092045.1, on the reverse strand, counting down.
AAATCGAGGTTTCCATTCATTTTGATGAGTATTACATGATGACATCTTCAATTCATTGTTTTGCATTCACCTTGTAACAGTTGGGAGAAGGATGTCACAGGTATGGTTGGACAGAATAATGGGAAGAAAAGAATCATGGTTTTTTTCGAGTGCCAGACATTGAAAGCTGATAAAGCAGCCGAAGACCACATAAGACAGTTCATGCCGAAATTAATGGGGCTGGACGCCGTTGGTATGTCAATGTGAATCTCACCTAGTAGTAGTTTCCTGTTTGTTTTATGAAGGAGCGGAGCTTGGTTTATGTTGTGCCAGGTTTAAATATATCTGCATATTTATATTTAATATCATCCTGATAAACTCATTTTGATTATATTTGACTGCGTTCTTGGTAATTGCCAGACCTTTTATAATATGTGGTGCATTCCTTGCCATTTCCATGTTTCGGTTATTTTCATTTTTGTGCATACCAAATTGAAGAAAAAGGGCAGGGGGACAATGCCATACTTTTTCTGCTGTTAAATCAACTATGGCATTTCTCTTCTTGGAATCAATTTTGTTAACAGAAATTTATATCATAAACCCTGTACCCTAATCCGTGTGAGGATATTTTGATGCTACCTTCATGGCATGTATTTGCATCCTGACACATGGCTTCCTGATAGAGTTTTGTAAGGTTATCTTGCAAATGAAGGAACCTTGCATTCTTTTGAAATGTTAAATCGCCACTTTCAAATAGCAGTATCAGTTTAAGACATTTCCTTTCACAAGTTCTGCATTGTTTAAATGATTCCTCTTTCATTCTTTCATCACACATTTCGTTTGGTGATTTCCATTGTGCAGTTAACATTGGAAGGATGACAATTTCTGGGTTGGACTTTGGAAAGGACGACGAAGAAACTGAGTAGAAAATTTACTGCAACTTGTTAAGCAAATCACCTATTTTAATCTATTTAATGTGAAGGTTACAAAGTCGTTCTCTATGACCATCCACCATTTTCGCTTCCCCTTGAAGGCTTGAAATCAGTCGAAACGAATCAATTACCTTTTCCTTTCCAATCCATTTAGGACAGCCAAGTGTTACAATTCAACTCTTTGTGAACTTAACGAAACACATGTAGGAGTGATATGCGTTATTAGTGTGCACTTGCGTCGGAGTCTAAACAGCTGTTTTGATTTATATAATTTTAATAACTCGTTTAAGCATGAATACTTGATAAAGGTTCAACGCAGGCAACGTGAGAAAGAAGCGTCAACATGGTTGTTGTTGTTATCGAACAAGGTCCAGCAACAAATGCGGCGGCAGCCAGTGTTAGATCTAGTTTAGACTTGAGACATTAAGAAATCAAATGAACAAGTCACCCACCCACATCAATGGTGGATAAAATGGGAGTTTGTTCCACAATAGCAAATTGGCCTTTTGAATTGTGTTGGTAATCATTGAAAGGCTACTAGAATCTTGTCTGGTAATCATTGACTCACATTTTCTCATAATTTAAAGCTGCGCGTCAAAACAAAGAATATGAAGCCTAAGAATATACCTAACTCCTCATAACGATGGTTGGGTTAGCAGAGTAAGAGGAATGAGAATGATGCGTAACAATTATGAATTAAAGAACAACCAAATCTACCAGCCGGGTACTACAGATATTCACACATCAACAAACATTGTTCACAGTAACAAAGCCGATATTTTGATTCATTGTTGAAAATTTTGTTCATACACTATCTATCCTTTGTAGGAAAATGCCAGCATGTGTTGACACAGCAGCAGCATCAATCAAACTCAATGGTTTAAATTTAATTCATATAATGGCATATTTGACCAGAAATTTTTACCCGATGAGTATTCCAGAAGTGCGTTCAAACCAGTACATCATGTGAATAGGGAATGCCAATCTGTTCAAAATAATTGAAGAAATATCATATTGTGAGGACTTCAGAGTAAAAGTAGGCAATCCAAGCATTCGTACACCTTTCAGCGTATTCTTCTACTCTTGAGAAATTATTGCATACTCGTAGAGCACTTTGGTGGATTACGCTCCATCTATCGAGATATCAGTGTTCTTCTTTATGGTAAGAATTGTATTTTCATTTGAAAGTTATTATATTAATAGATGGAGGATAATCAACCTAAATATTAAGGGTGTGTTTGGGATTCACGTTGGAGAACAAAAAGCTTGGGATTCACGTTGGAGAACAAAAAGCTCGTTTGAACGTCTTGAACGCCACATTGTTTTGTTTGGCAATTTTTTGGAATCTCTAATCTAGAAGTGCTTTCACATTGTTTTGTTTCATATTATTTTTTTAGTGTTCTGATGTTATTTTTTTAATTTTCTATTGTTATATTTTTATTGTATTTTTTTATTTATATGACAACTATTGTTGATATAAATTTTATTTTTATTAATTTTTATTATTTTTTGTTTATATAAATTATTTTTCTATCCTTTATTGTACTATATTTTTGTTATGTATAAATTTTTTATTTTTTTTATTTGATTATATTCATATAAATTTTATTTACTTTTTATTATAATTTTTTTGTTCATATGATATATATTGTTGGTTGAATTATTATATATTATGTTTGTATGATTTTTTTGTTTTTGTTTTTTATTTTTATTGTACTTTATTTGTTTTTATTATATAGTAACTATAACTAACAAAAGAATCATAAATAATAAAAATTTATAATCCAAAATATACTAAATTAAAGAGTACTCACGGAACTAAAATAAATTATAAAATCTTTTCTTTTTGTTTGACATTATAAAATCTTTTCTTTTTGTTTGACATTATAATTTATTTCTTAGCTTGGTATTGATAAGAATTTATTTATATTTTTATGTAGGACTTATTTTTTGTTAATTAATTTGGAATGAACATGGAATATTTGCTTAAAGAATATGAAAAAGAACAACATGAAAAATCAAAATTACTTTCCATTATAGAAGAAGAAATAGATGAAATTGAAAATATTTCTGCATTAATTGGTTAATATGCAGTCAATTATTTGTGCAAAAAACCATGCAGAACTAGTGAACAAACAGGTTATTTATGGGTGCAAGAAATTTTAGGTGTGCAACAATGGCTATTCATAATTTTATTAGAAGACATTCTGAAACAGATACTGAGTTTAATCAATATGAACATGCAAACATTCTTGATGGAGAAGATAATAGTTATGTTGGTGAAAGCTCATATCAAACTCTAACCATTAGGCTCTTCTGCAGAAATGGATCGTGTTCGAAACTCGATTAGGGATCAAATTATTAATCACATGCAGTAGAAATAATAGTATTCTTATGTACTAATTTTGTATAAGATATTTTTTTATGTATTTCATTAGTGTTTTATCTTTTAATTTAATATTTATTAGTGTTTTTATGTATTAAAATATATTTTGTCAATTTTTATATGTTATTTTAATTTAGTAAATAAATATTAACTTTATTATAAAATGAATTAATAATAAGATTTATTCAAATATTTAAAGTAAAATAATAGAATAATATAAAAAATAATATTTTAATTGATGTCTATTTTAGTCATTTTTCACCTAAGAGTGATTTTGAATAGTATAATCCAAACAACATTCATTTTACTATAATCAATTTTGATATAAAGATTGCCAAACATAAATCACGTTAACACAAACTTACTTTTCATCAAAAACAAGTTTGCAAAATCACTTTTATGCAAACTCCCATTTACAAACTGAAATCCAAACACACACTAAGTGCTCCCATAAGAACGCAATAATTTCTCCTTGAAACTTTGCTTCCTACTCTCTGGTAACATATAGAAGAAGCTTCTTGACTTCCACTTGTGAAGACTCCTCTCAAACTACCAAGTATCTTGTCCATATGTACCATACTAAAATCATGAACTATCAAGCATCCCTAAAGGACGAACAGGCTTTGTTCTTGATTCTATAAAGTGGTTTCTGTTAACATGTGTGATAATAAAAGGAGGAATTGGCATCTTGCTTTTAACATGATTTTACTTGAATGTACCAAGAAATTATCTTTAGAGAAGTCAAGACTTAATTGATCCCCCATACTCTATCCTGTAGGGAATTTTTGAGGAGTCAAACTACGGGGATTTTATACACAAATTGCAAATAACAAAATTAAAACAACCACTATTCAGGCACACCAAAATTAAGTTGGAGACAAATGGATTTTGGGTGCTCAGTATTCAATACTGGATCACAATTTTCTATAAGCTTAGTTGAGGATTTTAATCAACTAGATAACCTATGAAAAAATATTTAGCTGTTTAGCTCAGTTTAAGTTTTAATGAAGCCAGTTGCCGAAAATTCCAAAAAAGATTTTCAATCTTAACATTCAGTTTTTATATAGAAATTATTAGAAAAGAGAAACGAAAACTAAACATAAGAAAAACTCATTATTTTTAGGTATGAGAAAATACCTGAGAATCATTACAATCTTAGTCCTTCTCAGATGCCTCTTCTGATTCAGATAATGGTAACAGGGTGCAGATCCCAAGCATGTGCCCATTAAGGCAAACATAATACTCGATGCAATCTTCATATGAACCCAACCTGCAACTAGCACTTTGCGGGATCATGTTAGCCTGCAGCATGCTCCACAACTTTGCCTTACAATAGGGGCAAAACTCTGTTGGATGAAGCCTGGCACCCTTGTTATTAAGCATCCTCCTTACATTCGAGGTCGCAAAAGACTTGAAAATTCCACGGAAGAATCCTAAATCCCCTTCTTCACCTTGGTCAAGATGTTCGCAAGGATCAGACACATATAAAACATCATTTCTGCACTGTGGTAAAAGAAAGCTCTTTCCTGATGTTCTAGAAAACCTAGTCCGATATACAAAGTGACCGGGGATCTGAATGTTTTTGAACAAACCACCTCTCTTGCATCCGGAACAGTATGTAAGCAGCTTCCCTAGGGGCCTCCAGTTTCCGTCAATACTATGGCTTCCGCTTGATTGCAGATCAAGCATCATCTTAGGAGCTCTTGTTCGACAAAACTCCTTCCACAGTACTCGCTTCGCAAGATCATCGAACCATTTGCACACACATGACAGAGTGGCAATTAGCTTGGGGTTCCAATTCAAACGATGAAAAACCAAGAATAACACATCTTCACTTAAATGCCCCTTGATGCATTGACAACTAGCTGAGTGTACACACCTATATTGCTTTGTCAGAATCATTTTCAACACCTGTGAAAACTCGAAGATTTTTAAGTTATTAGTTTATAACAACTCTTATTTGTCATGCTTTAGGTTATTCATAATTTGACAACCTAGAAACCAAATTTCTTAACTAGTTACATCATGGAGAATTGGAAACTAAGAGAACCCATACTTAATTGTTCAGGTAAAAGAATTTAGTCCATACATTAAGAATTCACCTTATCAGGAATCTTCATAAAGTACTCTAAAGTTGATTCAAGAAAAGGAAACAAAATCTTCTACACAAATTCAAATGCGGAATAGGATATCGGCGCGGACACTTACAAGGAAAACTCGATCGATAACGGAGCTTCGAAGAGAGGGAGTTGTTCAATTCAATTCATTTCAGTTCAGTTCAATTCAAGCAACAGCACTTCAACCAAGATTAGCCTTAAAAATTTCTTCCAAATTCAAGCACCTAGGAGCTCAAAAAATTCCCCAAATTCCGCATCTCATCTATAAAAGCAGTTAACAAACAAAAGAAGATAAATTAACCATAGTAGCAACAGCTCAACAGTACATAACAAATGCAAATCAAGCTACATTACAGAACAAAATTCTTCAACATGTTCATTACACACAGCACAGTCAGTTACACAAGAATCCCTTACTAAATAGACAAAAAATCCAAAATGATCCATCACTAGATTTCACAACAAACCGCACTCTAATTCTCTAAATTTACTAAAACACCCTCCATTCTCCTTTTTTTTTTTTCAGAAAGGAAACCAAAAACGAAAAATGGATCAGAAGAAGTTGAAAACCCCAAATCTTTTGAGAGAAACACTTCCCTGCATGCAATTGATAAAATGAACAGCAAATTCAACAAGCGAAAAGATAGAAAGCAACTAACTTTGCTTGCAGAAAGTTGCAACAGCAAAAGCCTTCAGTAATTTTCAGCTTCCAGCAGGGGCAATTCTGTCCAGACAAAAGAAGGGAAAGAAAGCACAAAACAAACACTCAAGGGCAAGGCATAAAAAATGTAGAGAAAGAAAGGTTTAAGAAGAAGGAGAGAGAGAGAGAAAAAAACAAAGGCTTTTGGGTTGGGTTTTGCATTGTTGTTATGAAGCAGAGAGAAAGAAAGTGAGAGAGTTTCAGATATATTGAAGTGAGGAGTAATGATATAATGACAGGGTCGGTGAAAATGAGTTCCGTGAATGACAAGTGATAAGAGGAAACGTGCCAGTGAGTCCAGCTGGCAGTGGAGAATGGTTACGTGGCATTCGTGCAATGGAAAAGGGGTCGTTCCCCTTTTATTGTGCCGCCCATTGTTTTCACCGTTCCTTAAAAATATCAAAATTCAAAAGCTCACTCTCTGCACCTAAATCTTGGTTCTTTTATATTCCCTTTAAATTTAATAATTGTTTTAATAACTATATGTAATTAAAAGGTGATGATTAACTTAAGAGAGAAATAAGAACCAAGTCCAAATTATTAAAGAGAAAAAGTAGAAGTAAATGAGTATTAAGATTATTATTACTATGGGAGTGGATTTTTTTAATTTTTTTAATTATTTAATAAAATAAATTTTTTTATTATTTAATATTTTTTTATATATTTTTTTTAGTTTCACTTAAAAAATATAAAGTGAGATATCACATTTTATTAAAAAATTAAAAATAATTAAAAAAATCCATTCTCTATTATTATTGGTGTTGTTTATTTTGTACTTTCTTGTTTTATATATGTAGAGTTATGTATACACAAAAATTTTGAGATCAAGAAACTGACTTAACTACTTAATCTTGATCTTGATTTTGTAATTTCTGTTAACCTTTATCACTTATATTTCTAATATCCCCCAATTACCCTCTCAACTCGCCGCCTCTCAAACTTTAGGAAAGGTTTGACCTAACTCTAAATTTGTTCTTCCATCAGTTCTCTATTTAAAAAGGCAGATTTTATATCCAGTTGAAAGATTTTTTTTATTGTTTTTGTGCGGTTAGTGCAATGAGCGCCCCTATTATATCTAGGCGAGCAATTTGTGTATATTCTTTAGCTAGAAGTCTTGTTTTATGCTTCTGAATAAATTCATCGAGATTGAGCTTAGTCTTGTATACCCATTTGACTCCAATGATATCTTTATTTGAAGGGTGATTTACCCGTTCCCATATATTGTTCTTCTCAATCATCTTAATTTATTCTTCCATGTTATTTTTCCATTCTTCTTACTTTTTTGCTTCTTCAAAGCTTGTAGGCTCGATCTTGGTAAAATTACATGTTTCATATACATCTTGCAGAGATTTAGTTTTTCTTGGAGGAGAATCAGTGGTTGCTTCTACTGTTGGAGTAGTTGTGCTTGTTTTTTCACGTTCTTGTTCTTCTAGTCTTGTAGGTAATTGCTATGATACTTCAATATTTTCTTTCTCGACTTTTTATCTTCCTAGTTCCATGAAACATTGTTGTCAAACTCCACGTCTCGACTAATTATGAGTTTCTTTGTTTGCAAGTTATACACACGATATTTTTTTGATTGTGTACTATATCCAAAGAAAATTCTTTTTTCTATCTTCTCATCGAGCTTTTTTTTGTGGGAATGTGGACATAGTATATGCATTTAAAGACTCTTAGTTGGAGTTTTATTTTCTACTGTCTTAACGGGACAACAATTTAGTAGATATACTGTTGTATAAACAGATTCTGCCTAGAAGATGTTTGGCAATTTTTTTTTCTTGAGGATCGAGCGTGCCATCTCCATCATTGTTCTATTTTCCCTCTCAGATACTTCATTTTGCTCAGAAATATATCCCACTATGAGTTGACGCTTAACACCCTCTTTTTCGCAGAATTTATTAAATTCTTTAGAAGTGTATTTAGTTCCTCTATCGCTATGAAGTACCGTGATGCTACGACCACTTTGCTTTTTCACATGTTGCTTGAATTTTTTGAAGATGTCAAAAATCTCTAATTTTTCATGTAGGAGTGTACCCATTTCATTCTAGTATAATCATCGATGAAGATAATGAAGTACCTATTGTTATTGAGTTATAGAGTCTTCATCGAACCACAAACGTCAGTGTGAACTAATTCAAGCATTTCTTTGGCTCTCGCTAAGCTCTTCCAGAAGAAAATGGTTGGCGATGTTGTTTGTCAAGTAAACATCTTTCGCAAGGTTGATTAATCTTTATAATTTTTGGTAGATCTCTCATTAGTTGCTTTTGATATAGCAGCTTTAATCCATGAAAATGAAAATGGCTAAATTTTCGATGCTACAATCATGAATTATCTTCTTGTGTCTTTAATGCAGTTTCTATGATATAATTTCATTTGAGTGGAAAGCTCCTGTTTTTCATTTTGATTATTACTAGAAGTTTTTTAGTTTTTTTTTTTCATTTATGGTGCATGAGTCTTCTTCAAAGTGCAATACGTAGTCTTTTTCTAGCATTTGGCCAATACTAAATAGATTCTATGTTAGTTTAGGAACTAATAGAACATCATGAATATTCTTAGTACCTATCTTAGTGTGGACGATGATTGTACCTTTGCCATTTGTCTGCACGATTGTTTCATCTCCAAGTTTGATACCAGATCAAACAAATTTATTGATGTCACTGAATAGACTTTGATCACCTATCATGTGATTATTGCAACCACTATCGAGATACATAGAATAAGCACTCTTCTTGTGATGATACATAGAATAGGTACTCTTCTCTCGCTTTTTTTTTTAGAGAAGTTTGTGTGATGATTGATCTTCATCTTGCAATCTTTCTCCATATGTCCAAACCTTTTACAATTACAGTACTGTGATTTCTTACGGTGCCAATAATCCTTCTCTAGGTGGTTAATTTTCTTGCATATGCCACAAGAAGAATATTATTTTCTATCTTCAGTTTTATTTTCTATTTTTTTAGAAGTGTCTGAACTTCTAGAATTTGCTTGTCTTTTTCCTCTTTCTTTTTTATTTAGATTCTAATATTTTATATTTATCTTAGACTGAAATGTATTTGTTATTGAATCTTTATTATTTTGACTTATTAGTCTTTGTTCAAAAATGTGTAGTGAGCTTATTAACTTTGTTAGCGCTAGCGTTGATAAATCTTTAGTTTTCTCAATTGTAGATACTTTAAGATCAAATATGGAAGGCAAACTAATGGGTATTTTTTTCATTATCTTTTTATCAAAAAAGTCCTCTCCTAAGTTTTCATTTCAGTTATTAAACTCGTTAATCTTGTATAATAACTTTTTATTTTCTCAAAATCTTTCATTTTAATATTTGCATATTGCTTCCTCAGAGATTGGAGGAGGACTATGCGTACCTTTATTTCACCTCTAAACTCTTGCTTCAAGTTTTTTCACACTTTTTTAGCTGATGATTTTTTTGTTGCTCTTTCTTCAATTTTTTCTTTTCTACAACAAAAAAGTGTTACGTAATTCTCTGACATGATGAATCTTTCGTGGACAACATTTCACAAGTCTTGTGTTTGTAGAAAGATTTTTATTTAAAAATATCAGACCTCATAATTATCTTTTGATAATATGGGTACATGAATATTGATGGTTGAGATAGTCATAGTTATGGAAAAAATTTATTTTTTAATGGATTATAATGTAATGGATATGTATAGTTGATAGGTTAGGAAAAAATATTCTATACCCAATAGATGATCGAACATAGTTCTCATGCCACTGTTAGTTTTATAAAACAGTTTGATGTTGGTTTAGTGTATTATAAACTTGAATATTGTAACAAGGATAGTTTTGATGAACAAGTAGTTTGAATAAATGGTTTGAGAGAGTACAAAAGCTAATGGAATTTGATATCTTTGTTAGTTAGTTATAATGAATTTCATGATGGCCTATTTATAGACTCCATAAGTTGATTCTAGATAATTCCAAATCTTAGATATTTCTAAATATTAATCTAGATATTTTTAGATATTAATCTTAGATATTTCTAGTACTTAATTTATTTACTTAACTTCTAGACTTCTCTATCATAATATCTAAATATTTATTTTTATGAAATAAGATCATGAAAAATCTAGAAAATTCTACAAATATGTAGCATCATTAATAGTATCAGTGATAGATTTTGGAATCGGCCCAAAAAGTGTCGGAGCATTAGCCAATCAAGATGAAAATCTAAACTCAAACTCTGAATTGTAAGGCATGCATGGTAACGCTACGTAGTAAAATTTTTTTTATCAAATTTTTCTGCAATAGGGACGAGTGTTAGTTTTGTGATTGATGAACTAGAAAGTATGAAGGTCATGATCCAGAAAATAATAAAATACAAATGCATATAAATATTGGGAGTTGTTTATTGTTTTCATTTGTTCTTCATTTATTTTAGTCTTGTTCTTTCAATTCCTTAATTATTCTTGTTCTTTGATTATTGTTGAGTTAAGAAATTAACTAAATTAATTAGTGATGACAAACATTATTTTTGGGCAAAATAAATAATTAGTGTTAAGTGTTAATAAGTATATGTTGCTAATTATTTATTTCATATTGCAGGCCAACAAAATCTCAAGCAGCCCAAATGGTATGAAAATGATATAGCAAGGCTGATGGATAAGTAATCAAGCACAGCCCAAGAGAATCAAAGTCAAAGGATCCAATGGGTCAAACGGGTGGCTTAACGAAAATCGGATCCAAGCCCGTATCCATCCCACAAAGCTTCTCATACAAGATAGAAGCTTTCATTCCCTCTCACTTGCTCTCACCACAGCAACGTACACTTCTATAATCAAGTCAAATCATAGCATCAGAAAAGTAAGAAAGAGAAAGAGAGAAAAATCTTCATCCATAAGCTAGTGACCAAAGAAGCAAGAGAGAGAGAGTGAAGCTTGAAGCACAGAAGCTAAAACAGTAACTCCAAGCTAAATCAAGCTTAAGAAAGGTAATCCATCTCATCTTGCATGCATCAGATCTTCATCCCTTCTTCCCAGCGCTCTGTAATATCTGAAAATGGCATTCAAGGGAAAGTGGTTCTCTGCCCTATTCTGTTTCAAATCCACGGCCACAAGAGATTCTTGGGGACCAAGTTGCATCTCTATGGTTCAGATTTGGTTGACTATTGGAAGACAATTTCGGTTACTCCTTCTTGGCTTTCGGACAAGTTGGAAAAGTCAGAAGGAAAGTTTCTACTCTGAGGATTAAGGAGAAAAAGTGAATCTGTGGTTGGTGAAGCTCAAGGCTCAAGATGTTGACCTTGGAAGAAGGACCCAGCAACATGCAAGGAGTTAAAAAGAAGTTTTTCTGTTCATTCAGGACTAAGGAGAGAAAACCAGAGTTTGAGAAGTTGAGTTCTGTGAAGTATTCCCTGTGAAGTTCCTCTACTTGGACAATGCTCTCTATCAAAGAAGCATTCTGCCAACACTGACGAACAAATTCAGAGGTTTGCGAAGCTGGTTTTTCACATAGCTTAGAGGCTGTTGATGAAGTCAATCTCCTTCATGTTTTACTGATTGTAATGTACTTTTCTAAGCTTATCTTTCTGTAATTTCTTGAGAGAAAAGGCAAAGTGAGAAAGCTTAAGAAAAAGCCATGAGTGAAAAAGGCTGAGAGATACACTTGAGAGAAAAGCCTAGAGTTATTTTCATATTTCTTTAGGTTAGCTAAGTGTCTTGTATCTTGTACCTGTTTGGTATCCCTTTCTTAGTTGGGTTAGCACTAAGGGTGAATAGTTAGGAGTTAGCATAACCAATGTCAAGTTAGAATAGAACTTGTGAGTGAAATTGGTGTATGTAATTCTGTTAACTATAGTGAAATTCCTCCATAATTGTGGAGGAGACTGGATGTAGGTTGCATAGCACAAGGCAACCGAACCAGGATATATGCTGATGTTCTCTTTTCTCTTCTCTGCTAAGTTTTGTTTTCTGATATTCATGAGACAAAAATAAATTGTCTCGTAAATTTCCGCTGCGGAGTTCAAACAGAATCAGAATTGTAATTTTGTTTAAAAAGGTTCATAACAGTAACTTAAAAGGAAGGCATAGATTCAACCCCCCCTTCTCTAAGCCTACCACAACCTTCAATTATCTATTTTCCGGTCTTTAAGTATTATTTTTATTTTTAATTTTAGTATTGTGTTAAATTTTATGTTTGATCTTATTTTCATTTGAAAAACTTAAAAAATTCTGTTTGTAAGATTGTGCTAATAATAATAAAAAAGTTACATATTGCATCTTTCCCAAACACTAAACAATAGATCTTCTCTTGCTGGTTTAGGTATAGATCCATCAACAAACTGCCACTTATTCTTAGACATAAGAGCTCGCAACATCGCTGTTTCCCAGGCGTGGTAGTTATTAGGTCCAAGAATTATAAAAATTAAAGGAGTTTCTGGACTTTCTCCAGAATGCAAGAAGTAAGGACTCACCGGATCTGAAATTGGACTCACATTTGTGCGAGTAGTCATAGACGGTAGTTGATTCACTAGGTTTGTAATTCTTTGAATATCAAAATTCCAATCGAATTTGTCACTGTTGGCTCTGGTACAGGATTCATCCCTTTGCTTACACTTTTTTTTGGCAGAATTTCTGAGATGTTAACCTTTCAAATCCAATCTCGTGATTGGGGCCTCTGTTTCTGGATCCACACTTACCACACCATAATAAAGAGTTGTAAACGAAGCAGAGCAACTCTCGTTAACTCTGTTGTGTGAGGTTAGATATGAAGAGAAGGAAAATTAGGGTGAAATAGAAGAACTCAAAAGAGAAAAAAAAAAAAGAGAAAAAAAGTTAAAGGAGTGTGAAAAGAAATCTGAATATTGTGTTTACATTTCAGAAAAAAAAATGAATGAATGAAAAAAAAATGTTAATTACAATTACAACTACATATATATATATAATAATCACTCTACTAGACTTTAATTTATAAATTCTATAAGTTATCGGTTACAATTGTGCTTCTAGTACCTTTTAACAACTTAGTTATGTAACAAATAATAAAAAATTATTAATTTTTATAAAAAAATTTAATATTTTGAAGTAATAAATTTCTGGAACTAATTGTTTGAGAATAGTTGTATTACTCTTCAAATTAAAAATCTTGATACAAGTTTTGCAGACACTTTATATCGAGATTAAAAATAAAATCTAAAAAAAAAACAATTTTCTTGATCTTTAATTACGTTGCTTTGTCTAATAATAAATTATTTGTAGGTGAATAAAATACTATTTTTTATTTTTAAAAAAATTATTTTTAAGGATTTTATTTACGCATATTGCAATATAAAAGTACTTTATGTCGGCATACAGTTATACTACATATATCAATTATGTGAGGGTGAATAAAATACTAATTTTTAAGGATTCCATTTGCACATATTGCAATATAAAAGTATGTCAACTTCTAATTATACGTATTATATTTGTAAAAATAATTACTTTGTATATGTTCTGTTTGAATGATCATTTAATTTAAAATAATACAAAGAAATGGTTGTGTGTAAAGTTGAGATCAGGTTTAAACTTTAAACATAAAAGTATATTTGTTCTTTTACATTATTATAAAATTTAACATTTAAAATTAACTATCACTTTTTCTATTTTTGTTTTAATTTAAAATATAGTGCCACCTGTTGGGTACAGATTTTTCTAACCTTTCAAGGGTATGATGTGTATTTTAATGTTTTTTGATAAATCAATTTTCTTTGTCCAAGACTCTCTAATCTATCTATAGCTGCAACTTGCTGTCTTTATTTTTTTGGTGTCTAGCTGAACCAAACCAAGTTGCTGCATTTTTATATTATTGCTTCTTACTTACTTACCCTACCTATCCGCTTTTCTTCAATTTTTTGTCCCCTTCTAGATTTGCGCAAATTTCCAACTTGCATTAATAAATCGAAGAATAAGAAAATTCAATAAGAAAATTAATTACACACATTTAGCTCGTTTTTCCTTTGAAATTAATTTTAACCTAAAAGTGTATATCAAAAGCACTCATAAAAATTAATTAAGTTGAGTTGCTCTAGTAGTTAATTTATTAATCCACTTAAATAAGAATTAATTTTTATATACAAGTTTTTTTTGTTATACAAGTCTTACAAGTTCTGAAATTTACTTACTCCTAAAACGCGCTTTTTATAGCACGTATGTTTCACGCTCCTCCTTAACAGATTTTTCAATCAATGTGCGCATGTTCTTCTTCATGTTACTACACGTTCTTCTTCTTCTTGCACGTTCTTTTTCTTCGTTATTTTTTTTCGTTATTGTCGTCATCAACACCACCTCTTTCTCTTCCTCCTCGTCTTCCTTCTTCTTTTTTCATTGGATTTTCTTCTCTTTCTTTCTTTTTCTCTTTCTCCCTCATCATCAATTATCTCGTTGTTGAATATAATGAATAATTCAAGTTTAGATTGTCGATTGAACCAAAATAAAATTGATTATTGTTTTTTAATCCAATCAAGTGACTGAAATGTGGTTCAATTTAGAAAAAAAATACAGCATTAAAAAAAATATTTTTCTGTATTTACAGCGAATTTGGATGTAACACGAAGATATTTGGGTGTAAAACTAAGAAATTGGAATATATTTTTATTTTGATAAGTTTTGCATATTTCAAAACTCTTTCTCTTCCTCCTCTTCATCCTTTTTTTTTCATCATCATTACCATCTTCTTCTTTTTTTTTCTTATTCACCTTTTTCTTTTTGTTTTACCTTCTCAAGTTTTTTCTTGTTTTACTCTCTTAACAAGAATAAAAACAAAAAAAAATCAAAAAAAAAAGAAGAAACACATAATGCTACAAAATTACTTGAAAGATGATGAATTTACATTCATTTAACTAAAAGAAAGAAAGAAATAAGGAAAAGAAAAAAAAGAAGAAAAAAATGCAGCATTAGAAGAAATATTTTTCTGTATAAAAATACTATTTGTACATTAAAATCAGCCATCAATGTATTTGTGTATAAATACATGTGTGCTTTAATTTATTTTTAATGTATATTTGTATTCCAGTATATATTTTATATTGGTGGCTAACTTTGGTGGTTGATTTTAGTGTACACGTAGCATAACTCATTTCTTTATTTGTAGCAAATTTGGGTGTAAAACAAAGATATTTGAGTGTATTTTTATTCTGATAAGTTCTGCATAATTCAGAACTCTTCCTCTTCATCCTCCTCATCTTCTGCTGCTTCTTCTTTTTCATCTTCTTATTTCATATTCTCATAATTCTTTTTGAGAGAAAAAATAAATAAAGAAGAAAAAATATATATATATATATATAATGTTGCAAAATCAAAAGAAGAATGAGGAGAAACACGACGATGAAGATTAAACACGCGAAGAAAAAGGAGGAGAAATACAAAGAAGAAGGAAGAAGAGGAGGAGGAGAAAAAACACGAAGAAAAAATGACAGTTGTGATTTTCATCGAGGTAGAAGAAGAAGAGTCGTTCGTAATGGTGAATGAGCGCTTTGGAAATGTGATGTGCGTATTCACGCTTTTGTGGGTAAACGTATCTTCTATTGAGTTTGGCACAACTTGTAAGATTTGTAAGTCAAAAAAACTTATATATAGCATAATTGCTTAAATAAATATCGAGAATTCAAATTTTATTTTATCCAGTAATTCATTTGTCAATAATAAATCTTTAAATTGAACTCAATATATGACAGACTATTAAAAAATACTGTAAAAAAATAAAAAAACAATCACCAAAATTAATTATCAACAAAATATATATTAAAATATAAATATATATTAAAAATAAATTAAACTATTTTCATATTTATATACAAACTATATAATAGTTATTTTTAATATGTACATGACATTTTTAAATTTTTTATTATTCAAGTGACAGGTACGTATACTGTCTTGCAAGAAAAGTATATGCAACTTGATGGGAAAATATATTGTGGAAGCTCAATATTTTTTTAATATTTGAGTGGATACTCATATCGATCTTTAATAATTTTTGGAAGGACTACGAGATTTGTTTGATATAAGATATTCAATTTTTTGAGATTAATTATTTTTTTATTAATATTTTTTTTGTTAAAATATATTTATGTGATATATTAATTATTAATATATTTTTTATTTAATTTTTATAAATAAAATTAATTTAAAATTTATTAATATTTTTTAATTTTATATAATAAATTTAGTCAATATATTTAAAAAATATAATAAAAAACTAAATAGTCTTAACAATTATTTTTAAAAATAACAAAACTTTTATCGTAATTAATTTTTAATGGATAAATATATAGTTTAACATGTCATGTGTAGACTTATTCCACTAATATAAAAAAATATTAACAAAAAAACTAATTAATTTCACAAAAATAAAAATAAAAAATAAAAAAATATTTTTTTATTAAAAATTTCATTACCTTTTAAAATAATTTTCAAAAACTGTTTAAGATTTTTTTTTAGGGCAATATTTTGACAAAGGGTTCAATTGAGGGAGTTGGAACTTAAATTTATTAGTCAAATGAGGGACGACCTTGGCCCTTGGGATGGAATAATCCATAGAATGTGGATTTAGAATTTTTGATAGATATTCTATTGAAGCTGGGCAAGTGAAATAAATAAATAGTGGCATTTTTCTTGTCATCTTATTAATTTTATTTTCTCCTTTTTTGATATAGTTTTTTTTTCTTAATTTAACTGTGGTTTTTAAATTTCAATAATTCATTAATTAATTAATATTTATTATGTCTTTCAATAACTATGCTAAGACAAATTACCATCAACAACTATTCCAAAATAAATCTGGATTAGACAAAGTAGAGAGAAGTTGAAGTGAATTTCATTGAATTTCAAAGGGAATAAAAGAAAATAAAAAACAAGTTATTTCAATTAGAATTATCTGATTTTAGTTTTGTACATTTTTGTTTCTAAATGATTATTTACTTAGTTAGTATAAAAAATATTTACTTTTACAAAAGTATGAATTTATAATTATATATCTATATAAAATATGTTACACTGCATTAAAAGTTCAATCCATTATTTATAATTACTTACTTTAGAAAAATTTTCAAATGTATCCGGAACATTAGTGTTCCAGTTGTTTTAACCGTTGATTTCAATTAATATATATTATATATATTTTTTAAATTTAGATCAACGGTTAAAACAACTGAAACACTGGTGTTCTTGGCATACTTGAAACTCTTCCCTTACTTTATATGTAGAGAGAGAGATTAACGTAACAAAGTTAATGCCACTTAGGTAATCAATTATTTGAAATTTGATTTGAAAATTAGATATAATGACTTTTATTTGGTGGAGTTTGAAAAATATAGATGCACCAAGTCTTATCTCACAAGTAAAAAGATTAATTTTATCTACAACCGTGCGTACTCATTATGTCTTCAATGAAATCAAAAGCATGCTTTGGAAAAACCTTGAATATTGAAGTGACATGAATGGATGGATGAATGTACCTTTGGTGACTTTGAAAAAAAAAAACAACAAAAAATTGCAGAAGATGCCATGAGAGTTGGAAGAATTGACTAGACAAGGTGGAAGTCATTGTTGTTTCACAATCAAAGGAATGAAATGGAATCAGAAAAAGAAGCAAATGAATTTGAGAGAAGTGTGACAGGCAAAGGAATTATATATAATGGGAACAAAATTATAGAATATGGTAAAAAACGAAGGATGTGACTAATTAATAATATTAATTTTTCTGAAATTCAAATCAATTTGAATTAATCTAGTGCTTAACTCATTTGTCCGCTTAATTAAGTATTGAAAGTTCGAATTTTATATTATACATACAACGTGTAATAATCCATTAACAAATTTAGATGGAATTTAAATATGAGACGAATTTATCTTTAATATGTTGTATTAGAAGATACAATAAATTTTATTTTTCTAAAATCCACCCAAATCAAAAGCAAAGCATGAAAATGACATTACAATATTTTTAAAGTTTTGGACAAAATCAATGCATGGTTAGTGGAAGTATATGGTATAAAAAAAATATGACTAAAGAAGTTCAAAAATTAGAATTCTACTTTATTACGGGAATCATTACTTAGCGTGACATAGAAGTATTTTTCTTTTTTTTTTTAAAGTTAAAAATGGAATTTAAATTCGAGATTTTTAGGTGAGAAAGAAAAAATTATACATTTAAACTATAGCTTATTGACGCATAAAAATACTTTTTGTAATCTTTTAAAAGTTAAAACATATTTCAATTTGAATTTATTTTTTGATTTGATCCATTTTGGCATGCAATTTTGCCAAATGCTTCATTGCAAAGCAAGTAACCAACCATGTACTATTTTTTTGCATGACCATGGTTCAAAATGTATATGTTTGATGCTTTTTTTTTTATTTAGGTTTTAGGTTTAAGTCTTGCGAAATAATTTGAAAAAATTATCGTCTCAATATGATACAGATAATTTTGAATAAAAAAAAATCATTTTTGGTAAAATATATAATTGATTTTTTTTTAATTCTTCGAACCAACTAATAGAGATTCAGGCATTGCAAATGTCCTATATAAAAAGGCGATCTTTCCAAATTCGTTGCTTCATACAAATCTAAAATTCAAAATCATGGTGTTGCTCAAAAGACATAGCACCTCAACCTAATAAACCAACCGAATGTTGGTATAAATAATTGATTTCTACTAAAGAAAAAGAAAAAGGGAAGTTGTGGTCCAATTTTCCATTGGTCTAGCCCAAATCCATTTTTTTTTTTATTTTAACAGGAAACAGAGGAAATTTCATTCATGTGGAGCCAAAATGTCCATCAAAACTAGGCTAATTACATGACTAAATGCATCTTCTTTTTTTTGTTTGTTCGTTGGAACTAAATGCATCTTTTATCTACACAGTATTTGAACGGAAATGTTTGGTTAAAAAAATAAAAAAATAAAAAACAGTTAAAATTTATCTTATTTAATATTTATTAATTATTATAATAATAAAAAATTTTTTATCTTCTTAACATTACCAATGTTTGAATTGGTAAGAGTAAATTGAGTTAATTTATGAATTACTCTATTCTCACTTCATTTTACATGATTAAAAAATTGATCTAAAATTACTATTTAAAACTAGAACATCTCCTTTTATAGCACGAAAAAAAAAAAACCTAAAGCATCAACAATAAAAAAATTAAAATTTTAAATCTTAAATCTCAAATAAATGAAAAAGGATAATGCCTCTCTTATCTAAAAACTAATTCAGCAACATAAGCAACCATACTAATCAATGATTCACCCGATGCTAAACTTAACTCACAAGCTATTACCCTTGAAAAAATAACCAAATAGAATGTTAAGTGGAAAAGTAAACCTAACCTTGGTTAATTTGGCCAGAAATGTTTTCCAAAATATTATGAATACGGATATCCTTTGAAGATATCAGCGTTGTCCCATTTTTATTTTTCCAATCCATTAATGGCTTATGGCTTTTCGGCTCATAACATGCTTTACATTTTTTTCCTAAAATCGAAGTTTGAAAAAAAAAATGGTTTGGAGGATGTAACCAAAAAAATTAACTTCAAGACAGAAAATTTCATTTAAATAAGGTGATTTCTTCTAAATCACTTTCACCGCTATTGATGAAGTAAAATTTTCAAACTTTCATTAATTGATTCATTGGTTATAGTAAAAGCTTTTAATGAACCTATAACATAAATATACTATATTAGTGTATATACATAATGTATAGTATATTGGGAAATATTTGAAATGATAATTTTTAATCTCTAATTTTTTTTTTAAAAAAAATATCCTCTATCTCTTCCTGAAATTGAACATGCATCTCTGAGAACTAGAAAAACACATAGCATCCATAGTACCCAACCCTATTTCGTTTTTTGGCCTTCGGCCCTTCGTTGTATTTATACCACACATTAATCAACCCAACGTCCATTTAGCAAGCATTATCTCTTTCGAGTTATTGGAGCCAGAACTGCTACTCTGATTCTGTCAGCTAGGCATCGCCGTTAACTGAGGAGAGGCCGAATGCTAACCTGATGTGGCTCCAGCAGAAAAATTTGTAGCTGAATTTCTGCTATTGATGAAATTGTGGCTGGTGGAAGCTAGTTTACCATCTCCATTTTTCAGCTGCCTTCGAATTAGGTGTGGCGGATTAGGTAAGGTCACCTTCCTCCAGTAGTTCATTTTTACCCATTCAAGCTCAACCTTTGGTTGTCATCAAGGTATGTCCGATTAAGTTTTTTTGTTAATTCAAATTAGTTTAATTCTGATGATAGTCTATGCCTTTTCAACGGTTCTCTGTTTAAGGTGTTGGGTTGTTATTCTAGAATTTAGAAATTAAGTCACATTATCCAGTTCTATGCTGTGGATAGGTGATAAACCCCATTTGTAGGGTTTATCTTGTATTGATTTTAGGAGATTTTATAACCTTTTACCCACATTTATCCATTGAAATAGCATGATTTCATAACTTCTCCTTTAATTGTGCTTAAGAGTGAAAACATGCTTTTTAGGTCTAAAAATAAATAAATTTAATTTACCTTGATTCCATTAGATGCCTTGATATGTTTGTTAAGTGATTTAAGGTTTAGGAGGCAAAGATCGGATCAAGGGAATGAAGAAAGAAGCATGAAAAGTTGGAGAACTCATGAAGAAATGAAAGAACCGGAAAGCTGTCAAGCCGACCTCTTCGCACTTAAACGACCATAACTTGAGCTACAAAGGTCCAAATGATGCGGTTCCAGTTGGGTTAGAAAGCTAACATCCGGAGCTTTGAAACGATATAAGATTTGCCATAGTTTCTACACGTATGGTGGCGCGCACGCGCCGTTGCTGCCACCTAGTTCACTTAAAGCAAAACGTGGCCAGCGATTTTAGAAGCCTTATGGGCCCAATCCAACTCATTTCTGATGCTATTTAAGCCAATGATTGAAGGGGGAATGAAGATACTCTCATAATTTAGAAGTTAGTAACCATTAGTCATAGTTTAGTTTTAGAAGTAGTTTTTAGAGAGAGAAGCTCTCACTTTTCTCTAGGATTAGGATTAGGATTAGGTTTAGTTCTTAGATCTAGATTTTAATTCATCTTCTTCAACTTCTATCTTCTCAATTCCTTGTAGTTACATTCATTCTTCTTCCATTCTTTTATTGTAATTTCCTTTATGTTGTTCTTGTATTTTGTTGTAGATCTACTATTGTTCCTTCCATTTTCTTTCAATTCAATAAGAGGTAATTCATAATAATTGTTCTTCTTTGCTTTTCTATTGTTGATCTCTTGCCTTTGTAGTTAGATCTCTCTTTAATTCTTGCAATTTATGTTGTTTACTTTTGTTTCCTTTTATGTGTTTGTTGAAATGCCTCTTCTAGATATAGTGTAGATTTTGTTCCTCTTGGCCTAGGTAGAGTAATTAGTGACACTTGAGTTATCTAATTCCTTTGTTGAT
Source organism: Arachis hypogaea (assembly GCF_003086295.3). Taxonomy (NCBI): domain Eukaryota; kingdom Viridiplantae; phylum Streptophyta; class Magnoliopsida; order Fabales; family Fabaceae; genus Arachis; species Arachis hypogaea. The sequence goes on along the minus strand of NC_092045.1, from coordinate 109,547,746 downwards.
TGGTAATTGGAGAGATTGCTAATTGGTTTGGAGTGCACTAAAGCTAGTCTTTCTTTGGGAGTTGGCTAGGACTTGTGGCTCAAGTCAATTCATCCACTTGACTTTCCTTTATTTAGTAAGAGTTAACTAAGTGGTAGCAATGAACAATTCTCATCACAATTGAGAAGGATAACTAGGATAGAACTTCTAATTTTCATACCTTGCCAAGAGCCTTTTATAGTTGTTAGTTTACTTTCTTGCCATTTATCTTTCATGTTTCTTATTAAAACCCCAAAATAACTCACAACCAATAATAAGACACTTTATTGTAATTCCTAGGGAGAACGACCCGAGGTTCAATACTTCAGTTTATAAATTTAGGGGTTTGTTTTAGTGACAAACAACTTTTTGTATGAAAGGATTATTGCTTGGTTTAAAAACTATACTTTGACGAGATTTTATTTGAGAAATTCTAAACCGTCAAAAATCCAATCATCAATAGGTTTGGGGCATTGAAATTAAAACCTTATACTGGAGTCGTAAACAATTGGGTTAGTTTAATTGGGTTTGGTTCCAGTAATTTTACATGCAGCTTAGGTTAGCTTCCTGCAGTTGCTGTCATTAGTTCTGTTTATTCACATTTTTTGTCACCAACCTGGACTTTGGCAGGGGTAAAATTATGTCCACAAACGAGGATGATGTTAAGAATGATTCTGATAATGATTTGGGTGATGATTTCGATTATCAACCGAATGTAGAAGATGATGCTGAAGATGACGATATGGATTCGTTGGATTCTACTAGTAAGAGTCAACAAGATTGTGGTGTAAAAAGAATAGCAGATTTAATGGTGGAGGATATTTGAAACCTGGAGTTTAGGACAGAAGATGAGGCTTGCCAATTTTATAACGCTTATGCTTTGTTGGCATGGATTTGTAATGAGGAAGGACGACACCGTTAGGGATAACGAAGGTAGAATCATTTGCAGGCAACTTGTTTGCAATAAGGAGGGCTGGAGGAATATGAGGTATCTTGATCTGGATGATAGATCAAGGGAGGCAAGTCACTCACGCGAACCAAGTGTCCAGCTCGGCTTAGGGTAAAGCTTGACTACGGTTGCGGAAGATGGAAGGTATCATGTTTTGTGGAATCTCACAACCACGATCTGACGACCCCCCAATTTGCACATCTCGTTCCGGCCAATCGTCCTCTCACTGTTACTGATAAAGTCCAAGTGAAAAATCTTCATAATTTTGGTGTCAAGACGTGCCATATTATGAGATATATTGTGTTCCAGAAGGGTGGATATCGTCATGCTGGCTTCACACGCAAAGATTTGTACAACCACATTGATCGTTATCGTAGATCAAAAGTAAAAAACGGGGCTGCCAATGCGGCAATACATGAAGAATTGCGTGCTTACCTTTAATAATGGGCATCTAAAAAATAGCCTATTTGGGTGGGTGTTTGTCTTCGACATGTAATAGATGGCATATTTTTCACATAAACATTTTGGGGCCACACCATCTTTTACATCCCCAGGTTGCAGCGAACATGAAGTTGCATATTCAGCTTTGAGTTCGTGTTGTACGCCGTCTCCACCTCTGCTTCGTCTCGTGTTTGAGGAGCATGCATCACTGGCCATCAATCTAATTAACATTTAACACCACCATAAATAACTATGATCAACTACTACATTTGAAATTGAAACAATCTTCTTTCATGACTAGTGATTAAAGAAAATGAGTAACAGAACAAATAACGCAAGATTGGTAGTGAAATTCGAAAAAAATACAAACGCATGAGCTAGAAGAAGAAGCAGTAAGCCTTACAAGAATTTTTGGATAGGTTTCAGATTTCGGTTGCCGGTTCCTGGCCGGGGAGTGGACAAGTTACGGCCTTCGAGGGATTCGAAAAAACTTAACCCTGCCGGTAAGTCACCGAAAAAAAAGCAACGTATGAGCTACAAGAAGAACACAGGGTATTCGAGGTTTTCGGATGAACTTACCCCAACCGGTGAGTCACCGAAAAATAAAAAATACATTACATAGAAGAAGCAGTGGACTTTACAAGGGTATTTTGAGAGAGTTTTGCAGTGGGTCGCCGCTAGAAGAAGAAGCAGTAGCCAGTGTCTTTGGTTTCGGATCAGCTTAACCCTGCCGGTAAGTCACTGAAGCATACAGACGCATGGGGTAGAGGAAGAAACAGTGGGCCTTCCAACGAGAGTTTGGCTTCGACGAATTAGGAATAAAACTTCTTAATTTTGAAATATTTGGTAAAATTTAACTATTTGCACATTGTTTTTGGAATACATATACGTTATGTGGTATAATGTAAATAACATAAAATACAATGCAGTATGAAAACATTTAATGAATCAATTAATAAAATTTTAAAAACTTTTCTTAATTAATGGCTGTGATGGTGATACCAAAGCAAGGGTAAATCACCCACAAAATTGTCATGGATTTAGAAAAAATCACCTTTAAATAATGATTTTTAATTTTCTTGATCTACTCAAATTAATAATAGGTTGGAAGTTGCAACTAGCCTTAGGAGCAAGTAATAATAAAAATTCATATGAAATGGACTGTGTTGGATTGAGCCCTTAGTTTTTTAACCAAAATAGAACAAATAGACAAAATTACATGTAAAAGAGTTTTAAATGGATAAAAGTACATATCAAGAGTTGTAAACATTAAAGTACACTCCACAAAGTGTTTTTTTTTTTTTTGGGACAAAAGTACACACCAAAGACTTGTATATATTAAATCCTTATTAACAACATAATACTTTTGTCTAATAAAAATAATCTTTTATGTATATTTTGATGTTTACGAATTTTTTACGCGTATTTTTGTCCACCTCAAATTTTTTTGTGTGAATTTGTCTATTTACTCACCAAAATAAGAAGGAAAAAACAAAAACGAAAAACAAACTTAGTTTGCACCTCACACACAATCTCAAAAGAGGAACCTCTTTTGCACTGAGATTTATGTGAATCACTTTTTCTATTGTGGGGAACAAAATAATTATCAAAGCAAAAGGGTAAAAAAATGCCAGCTTACAAGAGACAATCATAGCAACTTTTCCTTGCTTCAATACTTTATTTTCCAAGTGATCAATCATCTTGTTCTAACAATCAAATCATAACTAGGCTTTCCCTAATTAGAATTTAAACATGGAAACAAATAGATTGAAGGGATTGTTATTGTTTTCAGCAAAAATAGACATACATTGTTGATAACTCTCACTCTTAATTGAAATCATCACAAGTTCAAAGCACTTTTTCCTTTCCTTGGTTCATAGTACAAAATCACTGATAGTACTGTTTTACACTTTCCAAACAAAAGATAAAATTCAATCACAATATGTATGGATTTCATCAAAAGTAAGATGAAAAGGTATGCTTACCAAGTATATGATGCACGTTAAGATGAGTTTCAAACACAAAATCACCCTTTAAACTCTGCATGCTGAGCCTCTAAAGACACAGTTCAAGGAAAAATCTATCTCTAAATTTCTTCAATAACTTCAGCTTATTGGCTTCAAATCTACTACCAAAAACTTAGTCTTATTTTCATACCATTTTCTTTATACAAAAAGAAAAAAAGAAAAAAGAAAAAAAGCAAGAAAATGTCTATCCAGATTCCATCATCAACTGACAGTGTTAGCAGGAGGTTTCTTCTCTTGGAGGGAGATTACAGTTTCAAAAGCACCAACCAATGCTTTAACCTTGCTCTTCCGTGCTTCGACTAGTTTACTCGCCGTTTCCTCGATCACGTTATTGAACAATCCCTGAGCATCTTTCTTGTCCTGCATATCTTGATGTCTCAAGACAACCTTCTCTGGACCAGTTGTAGCATCGGCTCCATCAGCAAAACCTTCATCTAGTCCTTTAAGGCTTTTCCTTCCACCCTTAAGATTTGCTTTCTCCCCCAACAGTTTTGCTCTCCGAAATTTTAGCCTCCTTGGAGTGTTTCTCTCAAGTTGATTATCGACAACTTTTCCCCTTCTGAACTTCAATTTCAGCACTTGGGCCACATCATCGGAGCACACAATCCCACCCTTTGTCGGCTTTCCCTTCTCCTCAACTTCCAAAGTCTCCCTATTTTCCATGTTTTCAAGCTCATGGTTACTTGAGAAAGAATCCATCTCGAATTCACTAGTTGTATAGTCAGATTCCTCTTGATCTTCTTGGGATACAGATTCAGAAGTTGAAGGCGGTGAAGGGTTTGGCGGTGACATCTGCGGAAGGGATGGTTCATTGTCATAGCTTGGATTTTGATCAGATTCCAAAGTTTTGTTCCCACTTTCCATCTTGATAACGTACAGAGTTTTTTCCTCGACCTGATTGTCATTATTGTTGGATTCCTCAGGTGCAACTTTTCTGGCATTCTGCTGATTCTTAAGACGAGACACGATTTTCAGGCTCTTATTCTTTCTTGAATTTAAACTTGCAACTCTTACAAGAGAAGGTCTTGGGGACACTGGGGTCCTTATTGGTGCTATCAATTTTCTTGAAGCTGTTTTGGAAGAGGCTGCATCCTTTTCCATCTTGATCTCACTATTCATTTTGCTACCAAAGCTTTTTGAGGATTTCATAGTTGAAATTGTGTTCCTTGTGGCAGAGTCTAGGCTCAAAGAAGTTACCCGTTTTTCAGACAACTTCATGTCCTTATTACCCTTTAAAGAAGATGCCTCCGACGAAGTTCCCACCAGGTTGGAAGTTGATCTTGATGAAGTTTTGACCTTGGAATTTGATCTTGATGGTGTTTCCCCATTGTTGGAAATTGACTTTGATTGAGCCTTCACCTTCTTGGAACTTAAATTTGATGGAGCTTCCACCTTCTTAGAAGCTGATTTTGGTGAAGTTTCCAACTTGAGAGAAGTTGATTTCAATGAAGATTTCACCTCCTTTGCAGTCGTTGAAATTTCCTGTATTGCCGAGGGAGATGTATGGGATTTCAGGAGGGAAGGTTTGAACTTGACCAACGATGTTTTCTTCCAGTTTTCCCGAGCATCATTCCCTATTTGCTTTTCCTTGTCGAATGATTTTGTTGACAGTCCATGCTTATTGGTGCCAGCAGTATCAGAAATGTCATGCTCGGAATCAATTGATTCTTGTAGTTTGACAAAAGGCAACCTTGAATCAAGCGACCCTCTGAGTTTGGCAACCGATGTCATTATCCCCCCAATACTCTTTTGAGAACTCTGGTAAAGTTGTTTTCGTGTAGCTCTATCAGGTATAGAACGCCTTTCGATCCCTTCAAGTTCATGCCTCCTCCCATATTTACAAAAATCATGACAAGAACCAGTTGAAGCTCGGAGATAACGAGGAACAACTTTTGCAGTGTTATTTCCAGAAGATCCTTTGCCAGAAGAGAACCTTCTTGTTTCAACCGTATCCGGCTTAGTCACTTCTGGGGTTAATGCCAATTCTTCACTTTCCTTGTCCATCATATTGGAGCAAGATACTCAAATGAGCAGAACACTATTCACGACCACGATCCTAAAACTCGAAACAAAGCAAAGAAAAGAACCAAATGTTAGGTAATTACTGTAGCAACAACTAAGTAGTGTTGGTTACATGAATCGAACAACATTATTGCGCCTTGTCATGGAATAAAAGACATACAGATACAAATAACTTGTGAAAGACAACACCACTCTGAACTCATTCTGAATTTAAACTCAAAATCAATGTCTCTAAACAAAAGTGTACAAAAATCATCACCAAAGAAATGTCTACTTTTTTTCAATCTGATTGATTCTTCTCCACTGTAACCACACTAACAAAAGTGTTTATTGTCATTATAGAAACTAAAAATTAAAAACACGAAACAGTAAATGCAGCAGAAACCAATCATAAAGCCACAAATACAGATAGTAAATGAAATCATCAGAACATCCAAAAGGAAAAATCAAGATGCCGCAAATGGTAAAAAGTTTATGTTATGTGTAATAATTGTAAAATACTGTAAGCTTTCACTGATCATCATAACGATAAAAAAACAAATAAATAGAAGGGTACTTCATAAAGCACATTAACAATGGAACACAATCTAAGGAAATCATTGAAGGAAATGATATGAATTGCAAACAAATTCAGTCTGATAGCCATAATCATGCATTTTGAGGTAATCAAAATCAAATAACATTTGAATCATAATATTCACCCAAAAGAGCAAAATCATCACCACAATATACTGATTAATATTCAGCACAAGACATATATGACCCCACATCACAAAAACCATAGCAATCATAATGACTAAGCAAGCTTTTTCAATTTTATCATCTTCCACCACCATACACAATACCAATCGATGAAGCACTGAATACATAAATAACCATCGGATTAAAAATCCCACAAAAGAAAACCCCAATCCAATAAAACAGAGAAAAGTGAATCAGGGGAGGTTCTGAAGAAAACACCAATCTCAGATCATTAAAAAAAAAACAGATTTTTACGCAAACCCGTTTGCATTTAAGAGAAAACAAACAGAACCCAGACGACGAATTTTTTTTTTTTGGAGTAGAACTAGTAGCGTACCTTGTTATACGGCACCGTTCTATTCGAAAAAGGGTGCTTCTTCTTAACACAACAAAAAAAAAACGAAGAGAATGAATGAAAAGAGTGTGTGTGTGTGTGAATGAAGAAAGCGAATTGCAGAACACAACACAAGTTAAATGAAGAAGATGAAAAGGGAGGAGTGTAGAGAACGTGCAAGCAAGTGTTTTCTTTTCTTTCTGTGGTTGCCTTTTTTATTTTTGCCCCTTACTTTCTTTCTTACACTCTGCGCATTTTTTTCGTAACAGAATCCAAAGAAACGAAACGGGGAGAGACAGAGAGAGAGAGAGAGAGAAAGAGAGAGAGAGAGAGTTAGTTTTTGTTTTATTTCGTCACACTTTTTTTTTTTGGATCATTGGTTGGGTCCCACTCGATAAAATTATGGGATTGTGAATTTTATATTGGCGATCTCGAACAGAAAAATGACAATCAAGAATCAAATAAGATAAATTAGTATGCATTTAGAGTACAGTATAAATAAATATAATTTTATTACGTTGTTATTTAATGAGGAATTGACTCGTTATTTATGGTGTATAGTTTTTCAAAATTTGAATTACATTTCATTTCAAAATAGCATTGATGGCAGCTTTGAATTTAGTCATCAATTCATGAATTAACGACTATGTTATGTGTATAATTGTATATTAAAATTAATTATTAATATTTTTTTAAATTTAACTAATCTGTATTCTTATTTCGTAGGCACGAATTAAAATTATTAGTAATAAAAAATTTTAAATATTTTATTTTAATAAATACATTGAGAATTTAAATTTTATATCATTTTTTATAAAAAATTTTTTAAAAACTTTCTTAGTTTATAATTTTATATGTGTTTTAAGGACACATATTAGTTAAATATTTTTTTTGTGACAAATTAATCATTAATATAACATATATATTTAAATATAAATATAGATTAAAAATAAATTAAAGTACTATATATTTATACACAAATATATTAATAAATAATTTTAGTAGTTAATTTTAATATATAAATAATATTTTAATTAATTGATACTATTTTTATTTCATATCATTTCTCTTTTATTTTTTATTTTTGTTATAAATTACGAAAAATAATATTATCACTTTTATTTTTAATAATGTCACTATACAAATTATCATATATGATTTTTTACATCGTATATTTATATAAATTAAAAAATACTAATAACTTTAATATAAAAAACACACTATTTATATGTCGTTTTTCAATTTCAACAACTCATTCTTTAATTTTTATCCATTATATATTTTGCTACTAAAAAGAAGGAAAAAGATAGAAAATGGAAAATTAATAAAGAAAAAATAATATTGAGGATAATTTTATCTTTTTTTCTTATGATTTCAATAAAATTAATTATCATCTTAAATATGTTGCATAAATAAAAAGATATAAATAATATAAAACGAAAGGAGTACCATGTATGGAAAAATCAACAATTCAATTACTTCATGTTAATCTTCTTCTTTAAATCTTAATCATATGAATCATATTATTGACACATAAAAAAAATTGAAAATAAATATAAAATTCATTGCATAATACCAAAAATTATTTACGTAATTCTCTTAAAAAATAAAAAGAACTACTATAAGTTTAGACCACGAACAACATACATGTTCCCAACAAAAATGCTCCTTAAACATTAAAAATTAGTATTCAATTTATATAGTTATTATATTCGTATATATTATAACTAAATTTATCATAACAAAATAATCAAAAAAATTTACAACAATATAATCAAATTTTTTTATAAACACACTTGAATAATTAAATATACACCCCTCATTTTCGGTTCACCATAACCAGCACCCCTTGTTTTCAGTTTTGATCATTCATTTCAATACTCCTAAATTCCTATAACATTTATAAAGGAAATCACCTAACTCATATCTATGGTGGTGGAGCTCTATGTTTGTCAAAAAATATCAATAACATTGCTTGAATAAATGAGATTAGTAATGAAAAAAATTACCTAATATACACGCATTATCATCTTTATAATTTTAAGTGTTAGAATATTTAGTCTATGTATGTAATTATCAACTGACAAATAGGTATGAACTAGACTAGATTAGATGAAATATAAAATATGTAAACCAATTTTAAATGATTAGCATACATCATCTTCCATTATTGTGATATTGACCAAATAAAATAATCATTTTACTCCAAAATTATTATGGTTCAAAAGAAATGAAGAGTTACAGACTTGAGAGGATCGGAATACATTATTAGTCAAGTTAATTAGCACCACTATTATTCTTCATAGAATATCGTTACTTCTACACCACGATCATTACAAAAAAATACGCCAAATATTATTGGATTTATAATTAAATTTAGTGACGAACGTTGTCAACAAATTTTTTTAATTGTAACAAATAAAAATTTGTCCCTCGAATAAATTATTGTCAGATTTAAAATTCTACCGTTAAATCCGACGATAAATAAAAGTGCGGAAATTAATTTTATTATGGCCGAATTTATCGTCAGATTTTCCGTCGAAAAATTTTAGCAATAACAGAATTTAGTGAAACGCATCGTTTAGGCAACGATGAATAATTTACCGTCGAATTTTTCGCCGGTAAATCCGACAATAAATTTGGGATAAAATTCAAACATAAAACCCTTCTCCCTCACTTTTGCAAACTCTTTCTCTCTCTTCTCTTCTTTTCTCTCTCGATACTCTCCCTTTGGTCCATTGAAAAAGGTTGCGCCGCCACCACCTGGAGCTGCCGTTGCGCTGGTAAACCACATTGTCGTCGCAGATCAGCACGTCATCATCATTGCTGCTGGAGTCTCTGTGGAAAGCCTCTGTAGTGTCGCCGCTGTTGGTGGCCCTTGCCATTGATCAGAGGTTATTGCCTTGTTGCTATATCACTGTGGCTGAGGTCCACCGCGCTAAGGTAAGGTTGTGGTTCATTTTTTCTTTTGGTTGTTTGTTATGTTACTAACCCTAACTCTATCATTATAGGTTTCACTGCTGTCTTCTGTCATCACCACGTTTCCACCATTCTGCAGTCATTATCAGAGATAATAAATTTTCTATAATTTTTGTATTTTTCAGATTTTTTTGTTTCGAATTTTATTAGGTATTTTATTAAATTATTGATTAAACATTTTAATAAAATGAGTGATTAGGATTTGTTATATTAATTAGCATAATTAGAAATTAAATAATGTTAAGTTAAGCAGGGTGTAATTTAGGATTTGTTTTTAGTTGATAGTGTTTTGGATTATTATTATCATTGGTAATTTTCTAAATTTATTGTTTTCTGAGTTAATTAATTTTTGAGTTAATTAATGTTGATTGTTATTAATTCTCTGAATTAATTTTAGTGTGTTAATTTTTTAAGTTAATTATTGACTTATTATTGATTGTTGTTAATTTTTTGAGTTTATTATTGTTTGAGTTAATTATTTTTTGAATTAATTTTGCTGAGTTGATTGTTTTTATTTTACTAAATTTATTGCAATTTACTCATTTGAATATATAAACTTTGATTTGTTTGTTTAATTTAATTTGTGTGTTAATTATGTTTATAGTTTGAAATTAAAGGTGTATGACTAACTATTCCAGAAAATGCGCTTGTAAACAGTAGGTTTATAATGCAAAACCTCCAACTAGATTTGTAAGTTGCTGAAGTTGTATAAGTTTAAATAGATATACCATTTGAGGGACATATATATGCATGTTAGTAGATTACTTGAAAGCTTAAATAGATATACTATTTGTATACTTGATTTTTTTTCAATATTTTTATTGTCTAAAAAGTTTTAACTATGCAATTTACTTAGTCACCATGAGATATCTTATTTTTCATATCGAACTTTATGTAAGTTCATCTTTTCTGGATTTAGAGCATATGTTTATAGTACTATTTTTTGTCATACATGAATAATTATTATTTTTCTTTTTTATTCTTAAACTTTGATGTGTGAACTTATTTGTGAACTTTTAACGAAAAGTTATAGACAAATTATTATAGAAAATTATAAAATTTTAAATTTTGTTAGTTTAAAAATTATTAAATTTAAATATTTAAAATTATATATTGAATTTTTAAACAATTTTTTAAAAAAAAATAAAATTTCAAATTACTATTGAATTTATCAGAGAATAAATTCGACGGTAACAACCTCCAGAATTTCGTCAATTAAAAGTTAATTTCTGCCGCTAAATTCGATGGTACTCAGTATTTTTCTTGTAGTGAATTAAGATTTATTTGATAAAACTTTTATTTTTTGAAAATAGTTTATTAAATTGGTATTTTAAATTTATAGTATTTATGTTTAATAAAATTAAACTAAAAATAATTTTATTAAATAAAAAAATAATAATTGTATTTAGTAAAATAAAATTTAAAATAAAAAATAATAAACACAAATATAAAAATAAATTTATATATTTATTTATATGTGAAGTTATATATATTATATATTTTATTTTAAAAAATATAAACTAATTTTAAAAAAATTCCTTTTTAAATATTTTTCCAAATATTTTTAACTTTTAAAATTAAAGTTACAAGAATAATATATTTATTTTCAAAAAATGTTAGTAAATTACGCTTAATCTGAAAGAATACTTTGTTCTATAATCTATTAAAGAATATCAGCAACCTCGTTGATACATATTTTAAAGGCCAAAAATGTTGTCCTTTTTTTACTACTACTAATAATAAAATTGTTTAATCCTATTTATTTGTAGTCAAAAGACAAATAAGTTTTTTGTAAAATTATTTTGTTCGTATTAAAAGAATTGAATGGATACCACCAAAAAAAAAATGAAAAATGTTATAATTAAATAGATTGTGAAACGTAAAACATACGCTTGACTTTCATATAATAAAAACAGAATTGAAGTCAAAACAGAAAAGACTATGCCTAACAAAGAAAATAAATATAAAATATCTCCTTATTTGTTATTTTTTATTTGATCTTTTTCTTAAGAGAAAAATAATTTGTCCATCTTTTAAAATTTGAACTCAAAATTATCATTATGAGACTACAAGAATTTAATTTCAGATTGATTAATTTTAAAATGTAACATGAAAAAGTGGATTCATAAACATTTTACTGCCTTTAATCCACTATATAAATATAATTTAATTTGGATAAAAATTTGTGCACGTACACAATATTTAATCTTTTTCCCAATAATAGAAATATTTGACTCAACTGTATAATGATTTAAAATTCAGATAAATAGAAATATAATGAATTAATATATAAAACTTAAGTTAAAAGTGACAAATATTTAGAAATCCTAGAAAACGTAAATATTAGTTTAAAATGGAACCCATAAATAGAAATATAATGATTTATTGATTTATAATATACTAGTGTATTAAAAATAAAATTTAACTTTTTTTCAGTTTACAGCAAATGAAAATAAAAATTACTTTTACTTTTAATTTTATTGATTTAATAATAAAACCTTTTATTTTATATTATAAAGTTAAATATTTATTTTAGATGATCTGTTAGATGTTTGAGAAAAACATTTTAATATTAAAGAGTAGATTAAAAATAAATAATTCATAATAAAAAGTAAAAATAGTAGAATGATGATACATATATGGACATTAATTAGCATGATGGAATGTTATTAAATATGAGACTTGCTCTCTTAAAATGTTTTGTGCAATTTTTAGGTGGTTTTCCTTTCCCCATCAATGAATTAAATATTAATGTTAATTAATTTGGCGATCAATTCCTTAACAAGGTTTATATACTCTTTGGACAACGATATGGGTTACTTCGCCGTAGTGAATATAATAATGAATTAATGATCCTTTATCATTGATTTAAATTTTATTGTGACAAAAAAAAAAATTGATGATGGGGTTTACAATATATATAAGACATAAGCGTATCACAAAGCATATTAATTCCATTTTAAAATAAATATTCAGTTGTTTACTCAATATATATATATATATATATATTATAGGGTTTTGATATAAAAAAAGTTTAATTATTTTAGAAAATTTATTTTTTTTTAAATTCTACTTATTCTTTCTCTTGTATGATTTCTTCCAATTAATAATAAGGGTTAAAAAAAGCTCATTAACACCCTCTAAATTTTACAAAGCTATATATTTTTTTTAAACTCTTTTTTGGGTTACAAAGATGAAATTAGATATTAAAATAAATGTAGACAAAAACAAGAAAAAAAAATCATTAACATACATGCATGTAAGGTTAAAATAGGAATCACATTCATTGAAGGAATATCCTACTAGAGTACATCACGTACATGCATGTATAATGCAATTAAATATCATGGCAATTCAACTGTATAATTAATAATTATATAGCATCAAATTTGTCATTCACCAATCACCATAGAACATGGATAGTTCCCGAAATTCCCTAGCAACCATGGCTGTATCTTTTAATTTAGGGTTTGTCAATTACCTATGTAAGTAGGTTGGTGACTGCCTGAATTAGCTTATGCTATATATAAATATACACAGACCTAATAATGTTAGTTTAGTTGGACAAATTGTTGTCCAAAGCATTGTATATCAATTGACAAGCTAACTTTATATATATGTGTTTTAATAAGGGGGAAAAAATATGTGATTTCATAGTTGTTAAAATTTTGATCCAGCTCAATTTTTTTATATTATAATTTTAAATGAGTCAATTAATTTTATAAAATGTATACTAAATAATAAATATAATAATTATATGATTTAAATATTATTATAATTTTCTATTTTAGGTATTTGATTTATTTTTTTGATTTTACATAAAAGTTTGATTTTTTTTTTATTTTGACAGTTTGGTTGACCTAACTTTTCTCATAAATATACTTGTATATGAAAACGACGCTTTTTGGGAACAACATAAATGATAAATTAAAAAAAGTTAATTTTAATTTTAAAATTTAAATTTTGAATTAATTATATATAGGCGATGTATCTGGTAACTAGCTATAAGAATAGCGACTACTGGTGGCTAATATTTGACCTGCCAATAAAAAAAGTAATATGTAACAGTTTTTGTTAACATCGGAAGGAATCAATAGAGTGTTTGTTTATTGTGGTGGTAACTTTGTTAGTGATTCAACAACTTTAGATGTCCATTGACAACGTGAAATGAGTTTGAAAAAAATGAAAAATTAAAAAAAAAGAAAAAAATTTGTTACTTGTAAATCCTTTATAAATTAGATATTGATTCATTAGAAAAAAAGATAACTAAGTTCCAAAAATAAGTGTTAGATTAAAGAGCTATTTTTGAATTTTTTTATTAAATAAAAAGTGTTGCACTCTTTATGATCAATTAAATAAAGTTTAATTTTTTATTTATTATAATTTATATTAATTATTCATATTTAGAATTTAGGATTTAAAATTTATAATTTATTAATTATGACTAGAATAATTATATAATTTTAAATATAATAAATATATAATTATAAATATTACATATATAAAATTATAATTATTATATTATATAAAATAATTTAAGATATCTTAGATATCTATTATCTATTATATATTACTAATTTTACAATTAAAATGTACCACATGTCATTCTCTTATTGTAATTGAAATAAAATATTTTCTACTAAAATTAAATAGTTATCTCCTCTGATCTTCTCTCTCTCTTTTTCTATTTTTCATCTTCTTTCACTCGCTCTATTTCTCTTATATATCATTATCAATAACTAATTACAAATTTAACAATCAAAATATGCAACATAACATTTTTTAATTATAATTATAATTAAAATTAAAATTAAAATATTAAAATTATAATTATAACCATTTAATAGAGTGGGTGGAAAAAGGTGAGAAATAGAAAAAGGAAGAGAGAGGAGGAGAAACTATTTATTTTTGGTGAAAAATATTTGATTTCAATTGCAATGAGACTATGTGGTACATTTTGATTGTGAAATTAGTAATATATAATAGATATCAAAGATATCTAAAATTATTTTATATAATATAATAATTATAATTTTATATATGTAATATTTATAAGGTTTAATTACTCTATTAGTCCCTATATTTCGCTAAATTTTTAATTAGGTCTCTATACTTTTTTCTTTTTAATTGTGTCCCTGCACCAATTTTTTTTCAATTAGGTCCCTTTTAGTAGTAATTGGCTTAATTACATAGGAACACAACTAAAAAAAATTGGTGCATGGACTCAAATAAAAGAAAAAAAAGGTATAGGGACTCAATTGAAAAAAAATTGGTGTAGGGACCCAATTAAAAGAAAAAAATATAAGAACCTAATTGAAAATTTTACAAAACTCTAGGGACCAACAGAATAATTAAACCTATTTATAATTATATGTTTATTATATTTAAACTTATATAATTATTCTAGCCATAATTAATAAATTATAAATTTTAAATCTTAAATTTTAAATATGAGTAATTGATATAAATTATAATAAATAAAAAATTAAACTTTATTTAATTAATCATAAAGAGTACAACACTTTTTATTTAATAAAAATTTTTTAAAATAGTTCTTTAATCTAACATTTATTTTTGGAACTTAGTTATTTTTGTCCCTAATAAAACAATATCTAATTTACAAAGCACTTAGCTTGGGGGTAACAAAATTTTTTCTCTTTTTTTTATTTTTTATTTTTCTCAAACTCATTTTACGTTGCCAATGAACATCCAAGTTGTTGGATCACAAAATGACAAAGTTACCACCACGATAAATAAGCGCTCCATTGATTCCTTCCAATGTTAATAAAGACTGTCACATGTTACTTTTTTTTATTGGCAAGTCAAATATTAGCCACCACCAATAGTTACCACTTTTGTGGCCACCAGAAACTTTGCCTTATATATAATTCTTGTTTTGAATTTAACTTTTAACAATCACAAACCCTTCTCCTCATACATGCATCACTCCCCACCCTTGTTCCTCACAACCCCTACTGTCTCTCGCGTATTTCCAATTTTCCATTATCAATAAAATCTTCTTGCTGAAACATTGGAATCCAAGCAGCTTTTCCCTTCTTGAAGGCTTCTTCATCCTCGTCAGTCTCGTTATCCTATTTGTCCTTATTGAAGAGGAGATCACACGTCTTCTTTGTGCTTTTCACTATAGCGAAGAACATCTCTATCTTCTTCTCCTCCTTTATGCTTTTTTATCAAGCTTCGTCGTGCCGCTGTAAGCAGCCCATCTTCGTCCTTTATCACACCGTGGTGACCGTCACACGCAGTCCAGTCTCGTCACGCCTCTATCGCGCTGCTGCAAGCAGTCTAGTTTCATCTTCCATCGTGCATGTAGATATTTATTTTTCATGCAAATGCAATGTTTATTTTTTATACAAATGAGATGTTTGTTTTTAATGTAAATGAGATATTTGTTCTTCATAAAAATGGAGTGTTTGATCTTAATACGAAATAACTCATCTGCCTTTGGGGTTGGTGACGGCAGGAGACGAAGGTACTTAGGAACTTTCTCGTCGGTGAAAGGGATTGCGTGATGTGATAGGTAATGGACGGATGACTGCGGTGAAAAGGGAATTTAGATTAAAAACGGGTATAATTAGGTCAAAATGAAATTAGGTAAAAGTGGTAGGTTTAAAATAAAAATAAGATTGAATGATTAGTAAACCTAAGATGCGACTTATTGTTCACGTTATTTACATCTCTCATTGTTCATCTAGTGAAATGGTTATTTTTTACATATGATAATCTCACTAGTGCTAGATGATTTTAAGTGGGATTCGAAGGAGATCAATAACTGAAAATGCTCTAGTAGCTGAGATCCCTTTCCCAATTGTAATAATATACAAATCGTAGTATCTTAGAATATCCTACTATCAATTTAAGCATTAGAATCTTTATAAAAACTAGTATATCAATATGTACATTAGGCAGTGTTTGTTTTTAAAAAATTGAAATTAAACTTGAAAAATTCAGATTTAATATTTTGTTTAATAATTAGAGATTATAACTAAAATTTCAATTTTAAAATATAAAATTTCAGTATCTTTAATATCCCAAAAAAGTAAGAATACAAAAAATTAAAAAAATTTCAAAAAATGAGAACACAAGAAATTAATTTTTTTGAGAATAATGAAAATTAAAACTTTAATAACGTGTAGTTCAAACAATAAGATGAGTGCAAAAAGAAGTGACAACGACATGGAGGTAGCTTCCTGAACGACGCCGTGATAAGTGCAACTGTGCAAGGGATTGACGGCAAGATAGAGAGGGAGAAGAGAGAAACAGAGGCATGGGTGGGAATTAGGTTTTATTTTGTTTTTTATTTTTTGAGGTAAATACCAAATCGATATTCGAAAGATTCTGACACTGACAAAATGGTACCTGATCTTTGTTATCGACAAAATAATTCCTGAAAGATTTTAAAGTTTAACAAAATCACCCAAATATGAAAGCATGATATCACATTGAATGAAAAATATTGATCGGGTAATTAGAAGAGCTTTAGTGATGACGGCAGAGAACTCCGATAGTGTTTCCGACGAGAAAGGGAGCTTTCCGCTGCGACGATAACCAACTTTACCCTCTCTCCAACTCCAATTCTCAATCCCGCACTTCCTCACCTCCAACCTAAAGCCCTAATCTCTTCCCTCACCTCCTCCACTTTCTCTTCTTCCTCCAAGCTTGATTCGCTCTACCAACTCACTCAACTCGCCAAGCGCAACTCACTCTTCCATCGCCGTTTCACTAACTCGAAAATTGTCATGCTGTTACTCTCCTGTGTCGAGTCCCACGACCACAATTTTTTCCACTAGAATGCTCTTTTTTTGCTTCTCAATCTCAACCTTGATGACCACAACAAGGTTGGATTTGTCACTGAGGGAGTCGTTGCCCGCCTCGTCGTCGACATCTCCGACACCGCTGCCGGAAATTTTTTCGTAAGGGACGGAAAGGAGAGAGAGAAAAAGGAAGCTGCAACGACCCTCTATGCTCTCTCTCAGCTGTTGAGGTTGTTGGAGTTCATGTAAAGTGGAAGGAAGGGAGGGAGCATATAGAGAGGTTTCATGGATGTGTTCAGATTACGAGAAATGGACGAGATGTGAAAACGCCATCATCGCAGCTGTAAGCTCCCCTCGTCACTGAAACAGCCATCGATGTTCTTTGCCACCATCATTAAAACTCTTCCGATTGTCAGATTGGTGTTTTCCGTTCAAAGTGACGACGTCATGCTTCACGTTTGGATGTTTTTATCAAATTTTAAAATCTTTCGGGAATCATTCCGTCAATAACAAAAGTCAAGTACTATTTTGTCAGTACCAAAATCTTTTGAATATTGATTTAGTATTTATCTTTTTTTTAAGTAATTTTGTTTGTTTCAGTTTTTATATTTGTCTTAAATCAAACATGATATTGAGATATAACTCAATTCTATATATTTTATATCAAATACAATACAAAAAATTAATTTAGTCTTTGTCTCTCAATTTCTTTTTTTCATTCTCAATCTCTCTTTCAAACATAAATGTATATTAATTTATTTTTTATTAAATATATATAAAAATAATAAAAATTAAATTAATTGAGATAATAAATAATTTATAATTTGACTAAAGTCTTGAATTGAAATCTAAAAAATAATAATTTTTTGAGTTGTATATAATAAAAAATATAATATAGTATTATGCCACCACCGGACATGGAAAAATGAATCCTTTCCAGTGAAAAAAACATTTGAAAGAATAAAGTGTGATTTCTCACATTTAATTTTATAAGTGGGACTAAAATTAAATAAAAATAATAATAAAAGATTAGATTAAATACTTGACAGCATCCATTTTTTTTTTCACCGAAAAAGATCTGCTCCCCGACATGGTTGCCACCCCAACCAACTGGCCACGGACATCCAATGTTGAATCTGGTACCCACCAGATTTGTAAAAGAAAATTGAAGCAAAAAGAAAGTTAATTCAAAACTAATTTTATTTGCAACATTCTGTTTTATATACTTTTATAATATTAATGGACTGAGGATGGCAAAGAATGGTCCCTGCATCATGCATCCATGGTCCCATATATACAAGTAAAATTGATTTTTATTTTACAATTCCACTCAAACTCATCGGCTTGTGTCGGTCATTTATTTATATAAAAGTTTCAATTAATGGCCGAAGAATCAGTTGATAATTAATAGTATATAATAAATTGATAATCTATATATAAAATTAAAAAAAAAATTCTAAACAATTTTTGATAATTATCTTAAAAAATAACAAAAATTTTAATAAAAAAATATTTAATTTGATTCTTGATATTTATTTTTATGAGATTGATTAGTGTTTATATAAAAAAAATTAATGCTATTTTTTTATAAAAACTAATCAATCACAAAAAAATATATAAAGACTAAATTAAATATTTTTTTAGTTAAAAATTTCATAGTTTTTTTAAAATAATTATAATCTATATATACAATTAAAAAAATTTAAATAATCTCTGACAATTATTTTAAAAAAATAAAATTTTTAATAAAAAAATATTTAATTTAATTTCTGATATTTATTTTTATGGAATTGATTAATTTTTATATAAAAAAAATTAATGTTATTTTTTAAAATTAATGTTATTTTTTTTAATAAAAACTAATCAATCACAAAAAAAAACTAAAAGACCAAATTAAATAACTTTTTTAGTTAAAAATTTCATAGTCCGATGAGAGATTCACTCGTATAGTTATGGTATTTTATAAAGAAAAAGTATAGGTAACTAATAATATTTTTGAACAATTTATAAATAATGTGAATTAATAGAGTTAAAAGAATAAATTTAACGAATAATATTAAATTAAAGTATAATATATTTATATTTAATTGATAATTGTTCATGTTATTTAAGATAATCATGGTCCTAACACTTCCCTTTCATAAATTCTCTTTCAACATGGAGGCCACTTGTCTTGCTTCGTATTAAGGACGTTTATATATAAGTCCGTCCAACTTTTTTTATACACTAGCTAGGGTTGACTTTCTGCTTTAAGTTAAGTTGTAAGAATTTATTGACAATTTTAACAATTATTTTTTTATTTAAATCTTTTAAATTTTAAATTTTATTTTATAAAATAAAATATAATTTATTATCATTTATTTCATAAATAGGATAAAAAAAATATAAAGAAAAAAAATATTTAATAATAAAAAATTTCACTTTATTCTATAAAATAAAAATTTAAAATTTAAAAAATTCAAATTTATTTTATTATTAACATGAGTTGTAATAAATAAAATAGGAATTAATAATTAAATTAGTCCCTGAAAGATAAGATTTTTTTAAATTTATCTCTGAAAGATTTTTTCAATCAAATTCAGTTACTCTACTCAAAATTTTATCACCACAAGCAGCTCTCCGATTTTTTAACATTGAACCATTTGTATTCAACTTAACAAATGGAGAATCAGAAAGAATTCACTTAATTTGATTTTTAATATAGTTGTCTACGACCTGCTAAACTCGACTAATCTCGTGTTGAACATACCGAAAATTCTTAGCAAGCTGGAGAGTAAGATTGGTCACCTTATCTTACTCAATAACATCTTTAACATAAAAAAAATAAATTTTTCCTTTGATACCATAAAGAATTTATTGATAAAAAAATAAGGGGTCAAGACTACAATTGAAAAAGAGATTTGAATGATAAATTTTTTAACAACCAACACAAAAGAGGAGAGTTAAAAAAAGAGTTAAATCTCAAAGTGGTCCCTGAACTTACACTCGAGCCTCAAACTCGTCTCTAAACTTTCATTGGCCCCAATATTATCCCCGAATTTAACACAGGTGGCTCACAGTCGTTCTTGAAGCATTTTCCGGAGAATATTCCTAAACGGCGCGCTGATGTGTATGGAGAGGCACCACGTTAGAGAGGTAACAGCTATCTGACGTGGTTGTTATCTTTAGTTAACTCAATTTAGTCCCTGAAATCATTTATAACCCTAATCCCCAATTTATCATTAGAAACTAGACAGTTTCTTCTTCTCTGCTCTCCTTCGTCTTCTCTGGCACTGTTGAGCTTGATTTGAATGGGTCATGATGGGTGGAGGCAGCAACCATGTTAGTAGCTCTAGTAACTGACGATCCGAAAGAAACTGTGGGAGGAGAACCACCAGAAGTAGTCACCAACGACTTTCAGATAGGCGTGGGTGTGGTAGCCAACCCGTCCTCAAGTGGTCAGGAACAGAAGTGAATCCAGGGAGACCATTTTATGGTTGTCCTAACTACAATGTAAGTGATTTTTGTTAATGTATATACCTAGCGTTATTGCTCATTCAATTTGTAACATTTCTTCTCCATGGGCATGAAATATGGTTGCAGAGTATTAGCAAGAGGTAGTGTGGTCTTTTTATGTGGGATGACAAAATTGGTGATGAAGAAGAAGTGACAGAGATAATCTTGACTTTGAAATTGAGGAGTGGAGAATGAAATTTGCTTGGAAACTTGAAAGCTTAGAGTCTGAAGTTAGAGCTCTAAAACTAGCATTTTGTTTGTTGTTGGTTGTTGTTATAGTAATTGTAATTGTTGTTTGTGGAAGCAGTAATTTCTATTTGGATATTGTGTAAAACAAAAGTTGTGATTAATGTACCCTATGATGAACAAATGAATAGATTTGTGTAATTCTATTTTATCATTGTTGTTGATAATTGTAATTTAGGAATTAAGAAATATGAAGCTAAGGAAGTGTAATAAAATTTGAAACATTCAACAATAATATTCACACATTGTTAATTGTTTTCTAAAGTTGTCTGTGTCAAACTAGACACGATCAAAAGACAACATAGAGTATTTAACCACCATAATCCAAAACACATACACCTTGACACATGGAACTCAGAAATCATAAAGTTCAATGTTTAAAAGCAAAATATCTTAACAGAAAAATAGCAAAATATTCATTTCTTGAATTTTCTTGGTGGTTTGGACCCCGGAATTGGAACAAAACATATGGCATTACTTAACCTTGAAGCTGTAGCTGCTGATGCACCAACCATTGGATGGATATGAGCAGTTGTTTGAGGTGGAGTATTTGAAATTGGAATAGTGACTGTTGGAGGAGCATTTGAAAAACTTGGTGGAGGAGCACTGGTTGCTGCTAGATGGATCGAAGTTGGTGCAACTGGTGGAGGTTGTCTTCTTTTTTGTGGGAGCTTTGGTGGCCTTGCCTGGGGTTGAAGTTCTTGGTGGGAGTCTTCATTTTCGTTTTCTGACACAAGTGGTTGACTCATGCCTACCTCAATCTCAGTAGCATTGCTCTCATCTTGGACTTCAGGTGCAACAGGGGGAGGTTGTTGCTAATTTTCTGTATTAGCTTCACTAGCAGCAGCAGCTGCAGCCTCATCGTTAGCCTTCTTCTTAGCACAATTTCTCTTGTCGTGACCCTTGCCACCACAATGACGGCATGAACCCTTTTTATATACCCTCTTTATCTTGGTGATATTCTTCTTCTTGCCTCCAACCGGGCCTTCATCAGCTTCCTTTCTTCGTTTTTTCTTGGGTGCCTGTCATCTTCTTAAACTTGGGTGCTTGTGGTCTATTGTAAAGTGACTTCTCCCATAGTTTCTAGCCAGGAATAGGATTGATATAGAATGCATATGTATCATTGTATGCATCCATTGTCAACCATCTTTGATAGAAGTTTTCAGGCTGCTTGCCTGCCCTAACCATTGCAGCACAAGCATGGACACAGGGCATCCCTATTTCAAATCAATAAAATTCACCCAAGTTACTAAGTAATCAATTCCAGTTCCAGCATGCAATCCACAATAAATTAAGGAAACACAATTACAATATCAGAATAAGTATTGGAACAACAACTAAAGTGTAACAGTAATGATATTTACTATAAGAACAGTAATGACAATTAAATTAATACCACTCAGCTGCCAAAATTCACAGGTGCATATTCTCCTTCCCAAGTTCACTACCATGTTGGTTGGCCATCCATGAACCTTGAATTGTTCATATTCTGCATCTCCTGACCACATTGGCATCCAATTCTTTGAAGCATTCCTGATCTTTTCCAAGCGGCTACGTTGAACAGGGGGTAGTAAACCAACATGGATCTTGAATTTTATTTTGTTTCGGGCTATTGTCCTTATGATATACATTCTAACCTCCTCGAGTAGTGTGATAATTGGTTTACCCCTTGCTTCCTTGATTCTTGCATTGAATACTTCGCAAGAATTCTTATAGATGTTGTCACATTTTGGTTGGGTAGGGAAGAAGGCCCGACTCCATGCATCTCTTTGGCATTTGGCAAGGTACTCCCATGCTTCCTTCTTAGCTCTCTGAATTTTCATCTTCCCTTCAACGAATTCCTCTTGAGTGGTAGATCTTGCACACTCCCACAGTAATCCTCTGAGTTTGTTGTTTTTCCACCGCTTATTGAAATTTCTCCACAAGTGCCATACACAAAATATGTGGTGGACATCAGGGAAGACCTCCTGCACAGCTGTGATTAGTCCCTACACGAAACCACTAAAATTGTTAACTTACAATATTGGGACCCAACATGGTCTCTCACCTTACATAAGTGACATAAAATTAGTCCCTACACATACATAAGTGACAACAAATAAGTCCCTATACATGTATAAGTGACAGTAAACTCATCCCCACGATTTATTAAGTTCTATTTTTATCCCATTCTATCAACACAGGTAACAACAATGTGTGAAACAAACTAGTAGATATTGAAATAGAATCATGAAAGCAATACATGGCTAGAAAAATACATCAAGCTAAGGAGTTCAACCATTACTAAAATACAATAACCAGTAAATAACAAATTCGTCGTTACCTTTTGCATGTCCGAAATGAAACACCACCTATTTTGGGTGTAACTCCCTAGATCCTCATGTGGCAGCTCAAAGAACCACCTCCAATTATCCGTGTTCTCAACTGGTACAATGGCATATGCAATTACATAAATATGATTATTGGCATCTTGTCCAATGACTGCCAAGATTTGTCCACCAAATCTAGTTTTCAGGAATGCTCCATCAAGCCCTATTAGAGGTTTGTATCCCGCCCTAAATCCCTTATTGCATCCATCAAGACAAATATACATCTTGTCAAAAATGGGCTCTTCTGCGGGGTTGGGATGAGGAATTATTGTTATGCGCATAGTAGAACCAGGGTTGCACTTTAGGAGAGTCTCACTATAGTCTTTCACCATCCCATATTATGCAGTAGCATTACCATACACAATGTGCCTAGCATCTCCAAGTGCTCTTGTCAGGGAAGACTTGTTCAAGTCCAAGTCACATTTACTTTTGAAGTATGTTAAAACTTCAGAGTGCTTCAGATTTGGAAATTTCCTAAGCTTTTTCACCAACTTGCTAGCTAACCACCCTCTGTTAACTAATCTATTTTTTGTCTTCCTTGGACAGGTATGATCATCATTGAAGGTTTTAACTTGCCAGCAAACACTCTCACTATCCTTAGAGGCATAGATAACCCATGGACAGTCCTCACCCTTACATAAAGCCTTGCATCGTACCTTATCATTTTTCTTGAATCTAACTCTCCTACCTTTTTGGATGCAATACTCCCTCACAGCCTCCTTAAAATCCATCTTCGTGTTGAATTTCATCCCTACCTCTAATCGGAGTTCCCCAAACCTTGTTCCTTCTCTGAAAACGGGAAATGTGTCGTCATCCTCAAAGTTAGAGGATGTCTTCATTTCTTCGAAATGCCAAGAATTTGTCCTATCTGACTCATCATGATATTCATTATAAGCATCATAACCTCCAATATTAGGACTATGGTTTGCCGGTTGTCCAAAAAATAACCCATCATCTTCACCCGAATCATCCTTAGGTACTAATCTATCATCAGGTTGTAGTATTTCCTTCCACAATTTACTGAGTTTAACTTTTTTAAGATGCTTCCTATTTACTTCTTTACTTTTAGCTTTCAGTATTGTATTGGTGACCTCTTCATCACTGGAACTCTCCTCAGCTCCGGACTTGTAAGCACTATCCTCTGCACTTTCATAACTGTCCGAAGAGTCTGATTCTGATAACACAACCGTATCAGCTTACTTTCCCTTGCCCTTAGTTGTTTGCCTCGCCACATGACCATTAGCTAGACCCCTGGTTATATATCTCCTATTCAGTGTTGTTCTTGGTTCGCCTTTCTTTGCAGTTTTTTTCAAAGCAGCACCTTTCTTCTCTGTCCCATTCTTTGAGGGCACTTTCGGTTGGAAAATCTTACCCTGTTTTGGCTTAGGCACTGGTGTTGGAGTACTTTTGAGAATTGGGGTTGATTTGATGGTTGCAGCTGGTACTTGAGTATGACTCATGCCTTGGTTGGGTAGGGCAGTTGTAGCAGCCATAGAAATTAGGGTCGGAATGGTGGATTTGGGAATTGGGGTTGATTTGGTGGTTGCAGCTAGTACTTGAGTATGGTCCATGTCTTGGTTGGGTGGGGCAGGGGTAGTTTTCGTAGAGGTTGCCTCCTGGGTGGGTTCGGTAGTTTTCAGGTGGTTGATACATGGGTTTGGAACTGGGTGTGGAGGAATGACCCTGGAGCTTAGTTCTGTTCTCAACAAAACTGGTTAGGTAGGGACTTCAACGACCACCTCTTTGTCCTTTTTGAATGGTAGTTCTTCCAAGTATGTTGGAATAGATACCCCATGTTCATAGTACACATGCATCTCTCCGTGGTTGCTTTCAGCAAGGAAGCACATCTCCAGGAGCTCAGCATCATAATTAAGTTCCCTTAGGCCAGTCTCTAAGGGTTTGTTTGGAACCAGCCACCAACAGTGTTCCGCCTTATCATACCCAAGCTCTTTGTAGTAATTCCTGATGAAAAAGACATCTAGCCGATCAGGATCAAGCTTTGGAATCTCTGAAATATGGTTCTTGGTGTATGATACGACACCGTCTTGACTCCTCACAAAGGATCCCCCATAGTGACACACAATAGTTATGAGACCCATCTGCAAATAACAAATGATCATCAAAATTGCCATCAACCAGAAAAGCACAATAACCCCAATCCCTAACCCTCCATGAACACACATAAACTGCATACATAAACAACCTACATACTTCTATTTTCAGCACATTACAACCATAGCTACCATTATTACAGCAAAAAATAATCAATAAAAACGCAACAACAACATACAGAGAAAACCCTAACAAAATTTTTCAGAAAAATCACATAAGAAAACGATGAACGAATGAATATATAATGACTTAACAATGTACAAAAAGCCATGATAAAAAAAAACAGAGGAGTAGATGTGATAAACCCCATTTTGAGGGTTTATCTTGTGTTGATTTCAGGGGTTTTATCAATGATTCCACACACTTTCTATATGAAAGTACAAGATTTTGGGTTCCTTTCCTAGTTTTGACCCATGGATGAAAACATGCTTATTTTGCACTAAAATAGATACATTTCTAATCTTCTCTTGATGCCATTCGATGCCGTGACTTGTGTGTTAAGTGGTTTCAGAATATAAGGCAGGGATGGACCGGAAGAGAGAAGGAGGACGGGTGCAAAGGAAGGGAGCACGAAAATTCAGCCTTGGAAACCTCAGCATGGGCGCGTGCGCGCACTTGACGCGTCCGCGTGGATAGAGCAACTAGAGGTCGAAGCCGAGAGCCAAGCCGCGAGCCGACTTGCGTAGCGGCTAAGCCATGATTTTCATCGGCGCGCACGCGTACATCACGCCTCCGCGCACATTACAAGATGCCTCGGTGGCGCGCGCGCGTACTTGGCGCGCATGCGCCGATGTGCGAATATGATTTTTTAAGGAGCCACGTGACTTAGGCGTGGAGTTAGTTGGGAATCCCATTTTTAGGGAATGCCTTGGCGGGAAAAGCTTAAGAAGACCAAGGGAGCAAGGGTTAAAGACACTTAGTTCATTTTTTAGATTAGAGATTTTTTGAGGGATAGTTAGTCACACTCTTGGAGGAGGAGAGAGAGATCTCAAGCTCTCACTAGGGTTCTTCTTCATCCAAGTTCTGAATTTTCAATCACTCTTTGGTGAGATCTATTGCAATTCTCACTTTACTTTGTTCATGTCATAGATTTTCTTCTCCAATTTCAAGTAGTAGTTGTAATTGCTAAATTCTCTTAGATCTAGAATTTAACTTTGTGGTTTTGGATTTCATCAATACTTTGAGAATTTGATCCTCATTGTTGTTCTTTGAGACTTGTTGTTAGTTCCTTGTGTTGCAATACTTTTAATTCTACTTTTCTTCCCATTTTACTATGACTTTCTTTCTTGCTCATCACATGTTTGATAAAATGTCAACACTAGTTATGGAGTAGAAATTTCTCACTTGGCATAGGGTTGGGCCATTAGAAGAAGTTGAATAGTTGTGTCAATTGTTGATTTGGAATTAGGGATTGCTAATTGACTTGGAGTGCACTAAAGCTAGATTCCCATGAGGTGAAGCTAGGATTTGTGACTCAAGTTGATTATTTTCATTTGACTTTCCTCTATACCTAGAGGATAACTAAATAAGGCAAGGCCTAATTGTTATCATCATTGAAAGAATTATAAGGATATAAATTCTAATGCCAACCCTAAGCCAAGTCTTTTAATGATCGATTGTTTGTTTCCTACTACTTTGCTAAAACTTTCAAAGAATCCTAACAAGGCTTTCTAATCAATAAGATGCACACTTTGGCAATTCCAAGGGAGGACGACTCGGGAGACTAATACTCTCGGTTATAGATTGTAGAATTGTTTGATGCGAAGTTTAAGTGTCGATTAGACTATACTCACGATCATATCCATCATTGAATTCTAAATCGACATGCTAAATTTCGTTCATCAAGATGGTAGCTATTTTGTTTCTCCTTTCTATTTTGGTTACCTCTAACAATCAAGATGCTTCCTGTCAGACCACTACGTGTGCGATAGAGACGAGATAATCACAATATGCTTGCTTTCCTTGAGAGAGAAGGCCAGCGAAAATCCCTCTCAAACTGGCGCCATTGAAGAAAATAAGGAGAAGAGGAAGAGACTGTGTTGGATTGAGAGAGAAGTAGTCACTGCATGTTAAATCCCTTCTGTAAACACTAATCGACGACGTTTTAGAAGTCCAGCCTGGCTTCCAGCGTGGCATCCGTCAATCCAACTCATCTTTTCGTCACCGAAAAATGCTTCAAGGATGACCGTGAGCCACCTATGTTAAATTCAGGGACAATATTGGGGCCAATGCAAAATTAGGGACGTCTTTGAAACTCGAGTACAAGCTCAGGGACCACTCTGAAATTTAACTCTTAAAAAAATTATGAAACTTAAACTATTATCAATGTTCATCCACGTTCTTCTTGCAAATCTATAATCATGGAGCACGTGGAGCAAAGATTCAAGAACTTTTCTACAGATAACACATCCATATCAAACTCTGCAATATATCTTCTAGCATGCTGCTCATTTGTCAGAAGCGCCTGATTCGCAACAAGCCAACAAAAAGATCTTAATTGCTGCGAAACTTCTAGTTTCCAAATTTTTGAAAAAAGAAAAGCATTTAACTCATCTATAGAATTTAAATAGACAGCACAAATCGATTTAATCGAAAAAATATCATTTGCAATAAAGAGCCAAACCAAGCATTCAACGCCCAACTCTAATTCAAAAGATTTGATGGACGCAAAAATGGGATATCAATCTTTCTTCAACAATTACAATACAGTCAAAGTCTCAATTGTCATCAATCATGTATTCACAAATTTGCTCATCTAACATCTCTTCGATAATTTTTAGTTGAACAAAATCAACAAATTTTCAAATACCAAAAATTTATTAGTCAGACCAAAAATTAATCTCAGCTCAGAACCAATCCTCCAAATAAGATTGTTTTTGAAATCTTTCTACTTCGAATGAATACCTTACCAAGCACTCGATACGGTTTTGATGTGTTTAATCCTAGAAAAAAGTATTTCTCTACATCCATATTTATTTTGCATCACTTTGACCCAAAAGATTTTTCTATCATGAACAATTTTTTAGACTAATTTCATTAAATTAACTTTATTTAGAACTTTCGTTGGTTTGAAAAGATGAGGTTTTTTAACTAGATAAAGAATTATTTTACTATCATCACATGCATTGATCAGGTGGTATATTTGATTAAGAATTTTAGCTTCTATGTTAAGGAAAATATTTAAGTAATTAAGTTGTCAATATATGATAATGTATGTTCAGCTACTATTTGGAGTCTTAGTTTGGCAAAAAATAAAGAACTTCTAAGTTCTAAGCAATTTGATATCTTCTAAGAAGTTGGATATACCTACTGCAAAGGATTTTTTGTTTTCTTTTTTTTTTTCCGTGAAGATACCTACAAAGCAATTAATTTACAGCAGGTTACTAAAAGTTATTTTTTTCATAAAATATAAATACATCATTTGAAAAATAACAAGATATTGGAGAATAAAATAAATGTAAGGTAGACATTAATTAATGGTTTTTATGAAAATTGCTTTCGATTTGAGTAATGCCTTTTTCTTTTCACAACGCTTTGGAAGAGTGTATCACACTATCACGCGGCACACGATCCATAAATTCATATATACAAATAAATATTGGGAGCCACTCAAATAAAGTCGTTTAAAATATTTTTTAAGATATTTTTTAATAATTAAAATTTAACACATATAATTTATTAAATTATATTATTTTTGTCAAAATTAAGTCAGATAAATTAATTTTATTGAAAAAAGTAGTGAATCAAATCTTGAATTAGTCTAAATTAATATTATTTTTATAAAAAATGGCTACAATACCCTTATTAAAAAAATGACTAAAATACTCTTATTATATTTATTAATTTTGAAAATCCTAAATTCTAGTTCTTTATTTCTCTGTCATTATAGGATTAGGATTTAGAGTTTTCAATATATATATATATATATATATATATATATATATATATATATATATATATATATATATATATATATATATATATATATATATATATAAAGGAGTATTTTATTTATTTTTTATAATAAGGATTTTGTAGTCATTTTATATAAAAAATAATATTAATTTAGACCGGTTCAAGATTTGATTTCTTATTTTTTCGATTAAATTAATTTGTCTAACCTAATTTTGACAAAAATAACACGATTTAATTAATTATATGTGTTAAATTTTAATTAATAAAAAACATCTTTAAAAAAAGACGTTTAGACGTTTTTATCTGAGTGACTCCCATAAAAATTACTTTTTTTTATTCCTTTCTTTGAATTTTATTATTAAAGTCACAATCTTGATATATAGAATTCTTTTATTGCAATTATTATATGATGTGGAAAAAAAAAAGTGGTGCTTGATCATTAATGCACCAAGCACCAAAATTGTATTGCTTTTATTTGGGTCAATTTATCAATTGTATGTTTCATGAACCCAAAAAAAAGGGGTTAAAAAACAACTTTTAAATTCATAAAACTTGCATAATGACTTATTTGACCGTTTACAAAATGTGTGTGTTAATCAACCTTAAAGGTCTCATTACATATATGCTAACCAATGCAAAATTACATTATCAATTTCAATTTCTAAACTTCCAAAAACAAATGGCTAATTTAATTTGCAAATTAAATTAAACTAGTGTAATTGTGTAAGGGTCTTCACTGCAATAAACAAACATTTAATTACATTAAATATACATTTAAATACATTAAATATATATTTAAATGAAATATACATTAAATATTCTAAATTAAATATTAAATATAATAATATATAAATAAGATTATTTAGTAAGATAAATATAATAAAAAATATAAAAATAAGCAATTTTCTCCAGACCCGGGAAAAGCATGAAAGTCATGGTGCCTGCTCCACATAAAAAAACAAAAAAAGATAAATGTAGAAAATATGAAAAGGACTAATCTAAGGTCCCATTCAACCATCCATTTTCTATAGACAACTTTTCCCTACATAAAAACCTTATGTACCAAAAGGATTGAAATGGCATATAGTACTTTGTGTGAGAATTAGTCATTTATTATTTTAGTTTCGGGTATTGAAACAATGAGTACTAATAATAAGGAGCTATGCCCGCAATATAATTTTTTTAATACTCGAATATATTTTTTAATTAAAAAATACAAGTTCAAACTAATTAAACAAAAAAAAAGAGTAAAAAACCTGATGTGTCACAAACTAATAGGGCTCCATATGGATTGGATAATATACGCATATCCGCGGTAATTATCCGCACTCGATCCGAATTTTGCGGATATTATTCGATCCGCATTATGATAGGATCGGATTACGGATTCGGCAGTGATATCCGCAGATCCGATTTGCAAATCCATATATCCGCACATCACATATAAATAGCATAGTTTAAGAAAGTAAACTTTAATGTGATATGAATTTTAGTGTCTTATTTTATGATATTTTGTTTTTGATTTTTTATGTTGTACTTCAACTTAGAATAATTAAACTTAAATCTTGTGCTATTATTTTGTTTTTGTTATTCAAGAGAACTATTATTGATAATATTTTAGAAGTAAATGGGCTTAAACAGATAAAAAATGAATTTTTTGGATATTTTTTTTATAAAAACAGTCAAACAGAATCTTAAAATAATTTTTTTTGAATTATGCGGATATATCCGATATCCGATATCCGATCGGATCCGCAAGTATTTGGATCGGATCCATCCTAAAAAAAACGGATATCGTATCCGATCCGATCCGATGAGTGCAGTGCAGATCGGATAAAATTTCAGACTATATCCAATCCGATCTAATCTGTGTGTAACCCTACAAACTAGGATACTGGCCCGTGGAAAGATCTAGACTCTAGAGTCGTTTGTGTGAGAAGAGAAAAGTGTGGACTTTTAAAAAAAAAAAATTATGAAGAAGGACGGAAAGAAGTTGAATGCATCAATGTAGGGAAACATGCATGCCTTTAAGCATTAACAAAGTTGTGGTTGGGAGAGGAAAAAGGAAAAGAAAAGAAAAAAGTAGTTAGTTAATAGTGTAAACAAAAATATGTATTCACACAAACAATTAATTAATATATATTTGTATATATTTAAATGATTTTTTTAATATATATATATATATACATGTGATCGTTTTGTTTATACAAAATATAAGTGTAGATTACACCACAAAAATACTTCTAAAAATTTTTAAAATATGACATAAATAATAAAAATAAAATTTGTTGTTTTATAAGTAATGCTTTTGTATTTGACAAAGGATTTCAGTATTTGGATCCAAATTTTATATTAAGAACATTTGAATAACTATTTAGAAAGGACACATGTAAAAAATTGGAGCAAAATTCAGTTCTTAGACTCTTATTATTTCCTTAATAAAAATTTTTGGTCATTTACCAAAAAATAATGCAAAAAAAATTTACTTGAAGTAAATTCACTAAATTTTAAGGATAAAAGAAAGTGACTTTTGTAATCATGTTGGTAAAAAGGTAAATCAAAATTTTATCCCTAAAAAGTCTTTTTAATAATATATCATTTTAAATATTCTCTTCATTTTTATATAAAATACTTTTATGACTTTTATGTTGTATAGAAAATATTTGTGCTTACCAAAGAAACGACTACAATATTAATGTATATGACATTTTTATCTTATTTCAAAAGTTGAAGAATTATTATTAAGAACAGAGAAAAATTTAAGGATAAGTAGAATTTATTAATTTTTTTATTAGTATTTTTAGTTATTAATTTAATTTTTTAATTTAATAATTTAATAATATATTTTTAAAAAATATTATTTACACATTAAAATTAATTATTATATATTTAGATATAAATATATAATTTAATATATTTTTAATATATATTTTAATAACTTTCTAATATTTTTATTAAGAATATAATTGAATATTGGTCTTAATTAAATAATTATAACTCAGAAAGATGATGAGAATGAGTTGGTGGCGGTGCTTAGTCAAGAAGGGTGATGACCACCAACTAAGTATTATTAAGTTTGTAATAATGAACAAGAAATGTCAATCCCTGACTCCTTCAATCCTATTTTAACATTGCAAATATTAAATAGTTAGGTTGAAATTAAAGTGCAAAAAATATGTTTACACAAAATTTGGTGCATTGTTCTAGAACAATATAGAATCATTCGTTAAGATCTTTCTGTTTCTTTTGCTTCTTGGATTCCATGATGACTGCATTTGGACAGTAGCTATATATAATTTATAAGATAAAAATTCATAAATAATTATTTTTATATAAAATTAATAATTAAAAATTATTAAATAATAATTTAATTAAATTTATTAAATTATCTAATAATTTTAATGATTAAACTTTAGGTAAAAATAACTGTTAATGAGTCTTTTTCAATTTATAATTGAGACATGCAAATCAAAATGATAAAGCAATTGAGTTTTGTTTTGTTTTGTTTTTTTCTTTTCAAGAGAGATAGAGAGAGCAAACTCCTTTGTTATCTTCATATTTCTCTCTGTACATTATTAAGATGACCGAATGATGGAAGGAAAAGTTATTTTATTTTTTAATTTGCGAGTTTAATAGTCAAATTAGTTTTTAAAAAATAAGATATTATTTAAATTTGTTCTTAATTTTTTTTAAAATTAAATTGGTCTTTTAAAGATTACGAATTAATTATATCTGTCATTTAGTTGCTTTACTTGTAATTTTTGTTAACAATTAATGATGTAAAATATTAACTGATTACATACATGACATATAAGATGTTCAATTAGACGTTAACTAAATATGTTTAAGAAAATTTATCAATTTAGTCACTAGGTCATACTGGGAATAAGATTTTTGTAACTGAGAAAAATAACTAAATTAATAAAATTTCATAAATATATTTGGTCATATCTAATTAGACATATTAGGTACTATATATATATATATATATTATCAATTAACGTTTTACAACATTAATTTTAAATAAAAATTATTAATAGAGTAACTGAAGGACAAATATAATTAATTCGTAATTTTTAAAAGATCAATTTAATTAAAAAAAATTTTAAAAATAAATTTAAAAAATGTCTTATCTTTTAAGAATTATTTGAATATTAATCCTTAATTTGCTTCTCTACATTAATCCTACCAAAATCATTATTGTCATCCTTATTATAATTATAAGTACAGAATATACCCAAATCTAAGGTATATTATTAAAAAGACTTAATTTGTTTTAGGTAATTTTTAATTAACTTTCTCATAAATAAGGCTAGGTATCTTTTATAATTTGTTTAGTTATGATTGAAATTTTTTTTAATCTTTTTTTACCTTAGTTAATTAAACTAACTTATTAAACCATGATAAAAACCTATTTTACAAATTACAATAGTTTTCAAAAATATTTTATTTTACCATTTTTTAAATTTCTCAGTTCACACAATTTTCTTAATATGCTCCAACTTTTCGGCCACAAAAAAAAAACTGAAAATAAAAGTAAAAAAAGAAAATCAAAACAAAAACGACTTAGAAGTTGAAAATGGTGAACAACTTCAAATGTAACAGAGATCTTTTTTGTTTTATGACTAATATAGCAGAGAATGTATATAGGTTGAATGACACCTCTATACATTACATACGCACAAGTTTATAAATATATTAGAATTTTTTATATTTTGGTTGTTTATATAATTTTTGATGAATTTTTGGGAGAAGAACAGAATAAGAAGATGATAATACACATATGTGAAGTTGTTGTATTCAAGTTACATGATACAAAGAGTCACTTTATTTATAGGGATATTACCAACTAATCTCATAAATATTTTATCTACTAACTATTAATCATTACTAACTTAACTCTCAATTACTAACAATACTAATAATATTTTAATATGTTCCCACAAGTTGGTGGATGGAACATGTCAATAATCCACAACTTGGATAAGTTTCGACGAGATGGTTGGCGAAAAGGCGTGTGGTGCAGTAACGCAAAGGAAGAGGCGTGTGGCGCTAGATGCAGACAAGACAAAGAAAAAAGAGCGCTGCGGCGTGGGCCGCAATTTGGTCATGACAGAAGAGATGAACAGGAATTCTATGAGCGGCGTGCAGTGATGCAGAAGAGACGATGCTTGCAATGTGGTGACGCAGAGAAGGAAGATGCCTTTGGTGGCGGATGCCCTGTTGAACTCACAGAAAAAAAATGGGAGGAGACGTCGGGACACCGCGACGGGAGGAGACGTCGGGACACCGCGACGACCGGCAGTGTTTTGAACAGATAGATAAAAAGAGGAAGAAATAAGGCTACTCCTCTCGTTTCTGTGTTTGAGAGTGAGACAACTAGGGAAGAAAAAAAAGAGAGAAGAAAGGAAGCAAGGAGACGTCGGAGACGCCGCGACGACTGGCAGTGTTTTGAACAGATAGATAAAGAGAGGAAGAAATAAGGCTACTTCTCTCGTTTCTATGTTTGAGAGTGAGACAACCAGGAAAAAAAAGGAGAAGAAAGGAGACATTGAAGACGCCGCGACGACCGACAATGATAAAGAGAGAAAGAAAATGTACAGACAGGGAGTGATTTTTTTTATTTTTACCGAAGAAGAAGGAGAAAGGGAAAAAAAAAGAAGAGAGTAGAAAAGAAGAAAAAGTGATGATGACAACAAACTTTGAGAAGCGCGTGAAAGCGCAGGTCTAAATGACCATAATTTTGGGTAATAGAAAGAGAGAGGGAATGATATAACCAAGACAACACCAGCTATTGAAAATAGAAGATCATCAATTTAGATGAGAAGGAACAGAGTCGGTGACAAATGTTGGATTTTCATTAGAATGAATATTGAAAGAGCTAGTGAGATTTTGTGTTACGTTAGAAGATGATTCTGCCATTAGATAGAAAGAAGACAATGGAGATTGATTATTTGGATTTGAAGAAGAAGCATGATGATCTTTCACCGAAAAACTAATGGCTTATCCTCTTCAAGGAGGATACCATAGCTCTCATACCATGTTGAATTTCTGGAGAAGATGATAATATTATATGTGAAGGTGTTGTGTTCAAATTACATGATACAAAGAGTCACCCTATTTATAGGGATATTACCAAATTAACCTCATAAATATTTTATCTACTAACTATTAGTCATTACTAACTTAACTCTCAACTACTAACAATACTAATAATATTTTAATAATTCTAATTAAACTTGTTACGGGAGAAGTATAAGCATTAAACATATGATCAATATCTCTAATAAGATGTCCACTTTTAATTCCCTTATTCTCGTTCTTCGAATTTTCAATTTCCATTTTCTTTTTATTTTGATTTTTTAACCTTTATTTTTATTTTTTATTTTTAATTTTTTTACTTGAACACATTAAAAAAATTGGATAGATTGAAAAAAATGAAAATTGTAATGAAATCTCTTTGAAATTAAAATTATTGTAATTCACAAAATGGGTTTTATCATAGTTTAGTAATAATTTGATTTAATTAGCTAAAGTTAGAGAGATAATTAATCTTAATCACAATTCACAAATCAATTCCTTAAATGACAATTGAACAAATCATAGAGGACACCTAATCTTCTATTTATCTTCTATTTACGAGAGAGTTGGTTAGAAATCATCTTTTTTTTAATATACATATTTAATTATGTATTATGATACTAACAAAATTATATTAATTAGATGATATTCAATACATAAAACTAAATTTATTATTATTATTATTATTATTATTATTATTATTATTATTATTATTATTATTATTATTATTATTATTTAATTTCAAAGAGAAATATGCAATAGCATGAAAGAACAGCTGTTGTGGAAGTGACAAAGGACCATTATTGGCCTTTTCTTGTATTTTGGAGTTGCATCTCTTTTCCAATTTTTATTATTAAAAATACTCTCTCTTTATAACCAAATAGAAAGACTACTTCAATTGGACAACACCATTATTCATATTAACATGTCTATTTCTGCTTCCAAAAAACAAAAATAATATTAATAATCATCTGTTGAACAGGCCATTCAATTTGTCAATTAGAAAAACGTAACAATAATAATAATAAAAAGAAAACTTAAACGGAAGAGTAGGCCACATTACTTCAATTCAATTCAACAAAATTTATATTGTTTTAATCATTATTCTCAACATTTATGCCACATTCAATGTTCTACAGATAGATAAATTAACTTTATGAAGACAAACATTTATGTTTGGTTATTAGTGACTAAGCCAAACCTTTCTTATGTGTGCTTTTTTTTAATTTTTTTTTTGGTATAGATTTTTTTTAAATCTATTACCAGAGTTGAATACAAACGAACTTGGGCCAGAATGAAGCCCAAATTACAAGAGGTGCAGTCTTTTTCTTATTTTTTTTTTGGGTTTTTCAAAGGACAAATGTGGGTCTAAACTCTATTTAAAAATTAGTTTAATTATTCTGCCAGTTCCTATAATTTCATTAAATTTTCAGTTAGGTCTATATACTTTTTTTTCTTTTCAGTCGGATCCTATACTATATTTTGTAATTAAGTCCCTATCGTAACAAAAACGAATTAACAGAATATTCTGTTAAACTATATAGAATATTCAGTCAAATATTAGTCATATTCGTTTTGTTTAATAGAATATTCCATTAATTCTAATGTTTTTGTCACAATAGGGACTTAATTACAAAATCTGATACAGTATAAAGACTCAAACGAAAAGAAAAAAAATATAGGGATCTAATTGAAAATTTAGTAAACCTTAAAAATTTGTTGTTGGCCAATAGGTCACAAAACAGGGTTAAACAGACTAATGAACTTAATTACTATACCAAAACAAATTGGTTAGAAGAGGTGCAGTTTTTAAACACAAAACGCAAAAGTTGAATGCATGGAACCTGTTAGGGTGTTTAGTATATTTGGGATTATGCTGATATGAAATGAACAAATCCTACTATGATCATGCATGTAAATCTATTTATCTCTTCAAGATTTTCATGCAAGATAAATCTCTGATTTTACAATATATCTTCCTACATATTCCAAAAATTCAAATATTAACATCTTCCTTAACAATCAACTTAGAAAAACTATATATATTTAAGGTTAACCAGTATTAGTATTAGCAATGGTATTTCACCGTTTCCGGCCCGAAACGGTTTTCTTCACAGCCCCAACCGAAACTAAGAACTGATCGAGGGACGATAAGGTCCTCATGTCGTCCGGAGGGAAATAGCTGGCAGCTTTTCCCATGACTGAAGAGAATAGAAGGGAAAGTGATGGCCAAGTGGGGTTGGTATCGACCAAGAACTCGTCCAAGAATGCAAATGCCGCCCGGAAATCGGACCGGCTTGCATTTATTGGAGCTGCAAAATGAGCAGGGATAATTCTCTTGAACCTCCAATCTTGCGAGATTCTATCAACCCACTCTCTAACCTGGATAACAGTGAACACAAATTCTGAATCCAAAACTCGAAAACACCAACAAACACATCTCTTAGGCTTACTTGTCTTACAAGTCACAACAACAAACGTGTCGGAGTCTGAATGCAATGGTGTAAAAAGGAGGTGGAGTGAACTTTGCCTATGGTTCCCTACATTACAAATACTTATACTCACACAAAGATGTCTTTATGCGAAAATGATAGTTGAAAACCAATAGATAGTTTGTTATATTTGACTAAACTGCTCAATATAATACGTGTCAACATCTTAACTACCATCTTTACATAAAGACATCTTCATGTGAGTAGTCACCTTTTTCCTAGTAAAAGATACTTTTGAAACATCAAGACTATTCAATTTATGTGTCTATCATAATCATAACCACCTATAGAAAATAACACAAGGTTGAGCAGTTTATAAATTGGTAGCTATATATCAGGTAACAAGATTAAGAATTTAGGATATTCAAATAAAACAAATGATACTTCAGAAAGAGGATTACCTTTTCAGGAACTTTGCTGAAGACCAGTGTCTTCACAATTGGTGAAACAATCAGTTTCTGCGACATCTGTGCAAAGCTAGCATTAGGTTCTAACAGATTCGATGGACCAAGAAACAAGATTTGTAGAACCATTCTTTCCCATCCTGCAGAGTAAAGCTATAGGATTTAAATTCAACCTCAAATGAAAGTAGTATGCATTCTGCAAGTGTGGGAGGGAAAGATGCCGACCTTTTTGCCTGTTCGTCTTGTTGTCAACTACGGGTTCGTTCGGTACCTCTTTCCCTTTACTAAGAATTTTTACAGCCAAACCATTTTTAGCAGATGCTAACAGTGATTCTTTGCTTATACACTCTGGTGGCTGTCTCGGAACGAAAATAACAGCATCTGTCACCAATAGTGTTCTTGAAGGCTTGTGATAGAAAGCTACTTCGACGTAAGGACCAATTCCTGATAGATAAGAGAGGAAATGAAAAAACTTGTGGATTTATGAAGAGAATGTCTAGAAAACATGCGACAGCAGATTATCATTACCAACTTCTGGTGAGCTTAGAACTTTTTGCTCTATTTCACCAGCCCAAGGAGCGGATGAATCCTCGTCTTTCAATGTTTTAGCCCGAAAAATGCCTAAGAATTCCAATGGCAAGTTCAACGGCCAACTCCATTGCCTCGGGGCCACCCATACCTGAGCACGGGGGAATTTCCGAGAAAACGGACCAACAAATATTTTGTGTTCATAAGCAAAAGTAGGGAGGACAATATATTCAACTGGAGCTCCCAATTCCTTAATGAGCTGCGCGCGCGCACACAACACGCACAAAAAGGTTCACATGTTAAGAAAGCATAATTCCAAAAAGGTTCAAAAGCCATGAACCAAATGAAGTCAAGCTAGTTCCACACAAGCAATATGTTGGATCAAAGTAAGAGAATTGGAAATGAACATGAACCTGAATACATTCATCAGTTGGAGCTATTGGTGCATGGATCCATAAGCCACCAGATTTGAGTTTGATAACCGTCATTCTTATGTTTGTGGAAACACTGCTGAAGCCTAATGCCTGCTCTTGTTCAAATAGCCATATACAACCTTTCACAGCCTACAACCATGATTTAAACAAAGGGAGAAATAATCATAAAGTGTTTCAAAAACACATCTTCTAGCGAGACTCCAATATATACCAACATGATTGAGCATTAATTACATGAGACTCCAAATTGAAACAATAAAATGTAGAAGCCATAGTGGTTTGCACATTCAGACCGTATCCAAATGCAACTTAAAAGAATTGCACAATAACTGCATAGAAATTAAACAGGATGATTTTTAGTTTATTCATGAAAAAGATCAAAAGCAAATGAAATTCAGAGAAAGCAAAGATGATAGACCTCAGTCCTAATAGTGCGCCTGTTGAGGAATGGACCAAGTGGGAAAGGGAAGCCAGTGAAGTTGAAGTAAAACCTGCCACTACTACCATTACTGTTGCTTTTTGTTACAGTACTAGTAGGGGTGGCTGTGGAAGCCACAACCAAATTGGTTAACTCTCTTCTTTGTTGTTGTTGTTGGCTTGGTTTCACATGATGCAAGAATAGACCCTTCAAAGATCCTCTATAAAAACTTGAACTTGAGTCTCCAAGGTAGATGGGGTTCTGCAAAATGGTTGATTTGGCAGAAGAGACAGCAATGGTGGCTGCCACCATTTTTTTGATTTCCAAGGTTTGATTGATGTGTTAACAGTGTACTTGTTTTTGTTGGGTGCTCTTGTCTTGTTTGGATGTGTTCCGAATTGGAGATGCTGTTGGCTTTGCTTTTGCCACGTGGATGTTTATGAGCCTCAGATTTAATTGTGGAAACGGTGAACTAAACTATGCAAGTCTTATGGGGGAAAATGAACTAGAATTGTGTTTTTTTTTTTTTTTTTGGTTACTAACTAGAATTGTGTTTGACCTTTGATAGAATTCCTTGTTCTAGAACAATGTAGGTTTTTTCTTTCATTTGCTTATTTATTTAGAATTTCTGTTTTATTTGCTCCAAATTAGAAGGCTCTACAATATTCCCATTGGCAACTATAATTGAAATTTTTGTTATTAAAATAAAATTTTATCATGTAAAAAATTTAATATAATAATTTAACCATATTCATAATTTTAAAATTAGTAATTTTGTTTAACGTTACAATATGCAATTAGTTGTCTGTATTTTTAAATTTATCAAAATGTTACAGCCATACATGAAATGTAAATCTCTCATAATTATGCAATAAATCTCTTAGAGAGTGTTCACTTATGAGACCAATAAATTGCTTTTTCTGTGAAAAGTGAAAACTACAAAAGATGCAAAAATAAACACCCTCTTTAGCTTTTCTTTCATTGTAAAGGGATTCTGACTTTAAGATCGACCATCCAGCACAGCCAAGCGCAGGAAGATCACTA
This sequence comes from Arachis hypogaea, assembly GCF_003086295.3. Taxonomy (NCBI): domain Eukaryota; kingdom Viridiplantae; phylum Streptophyta; class Magnoliopsida; order Fabales; family Fabaceae; genus Arachis; species Arachis hypogaea. The sequence continues at coordinate 109,506,925 of NC_092045.1, read as the reverse complement.
ATTTTAATGTTAACAAAATAATGCTTCCAGATATAAGCAACACAACTGATATAACTACAACTTACAAACATGAAAGTTTTAACAGTATAGAGAGGACTATCCATTTGTCCGTACAAAGTATAAGTTGTATTGATAAATCACTATTAGCCACCAAAATGGGGCCTAAACATTTTTATCACACCTACAAATGAACCAAGCTCTACCAGAGCTAAAATCAATACTCAATTATACTGAGGCTCTATATGGAAAAGAGAAAAGATGCAACCTGTAAAAGGAATTGGCTAATTACAAAGTAAAAGATATCAGATAAAGGGTGCCACTGGGGGAAGCAAACATTAGTCATAATGCTTGCGAAATTGGCACTTTCTGCTTCACGGTTTCAAGTGACAATTTCTCTGATAAGCCAATCCAAACTAGGATATGAGAAGTATAAGATGAGAAATGACGGGAGAGCAAAGAGAATCGTAACTAGTATATACAGAGCCAAGATGGCAGCACTAGCTGGTATCGCATATAAGATGATCAAAAGAAATATAATGACCAATGGGAACTTAGCTGTCAATTGGACAACAAAAACCAGCGACTTCCGAAGAGAAGCATGCAGCCTTTCCATACTGAGATAGTCGCCGGTATTGCCATGATAAGGGCCAGAACCAGATGTCTCTGGGTGGTGAACTTGGCTCCTCCGGGCATTTCCATGGCTTACATAGCTTCCCATGGTTAAATTGTCTTTAATTGGCCAATGTTGTTGATTATCACCACCACAATTTGAGTGCGATTTCCCTCTATCACCATTCATGCTCTCAACCATCCAAAGAAGAAAGTAGTTCTTGCGAGGGAATTTAATATTCCCTTGATAAACCAGACGGAAAGATAGAAGGTTGCACCACGGGCAGGAGATAAAGAGAGGAAGTTGAATTGGCAGCGTTGGGAACTTCACAACGGCCCATTGCAGTCCCAGGATACAATTTTTACAAAGGGTGTGCCCACACCACAATACATAGGGCACATTTTCAACAATGTTGAAAGATTCCCAGCATATTGGGCATTCCAGCCCTTCTTCTCTCCCAACAACCGAATTCTCATCATCAGAACATTCCGATGCAGAATGAGTTGGCTTTGTGGAATCATTTTTCTGCCGCACACTTCCAGCAATACAGTTTGAAGCAAAGTTCCACATTCTCAATCACAATAGGTAAAATGACCAAGCATAACGGATCATTTGGACTTCAATGGGATCATTAGTGGTCCACTCTAGGCATCCAATCTGAAAAAGGCAAAAAGCCAAACAGGACAGAGTCACATAAGTGTAGCCAGGTAAAACCTAGAAAATTTATTTTCAGGGAGGAAAAAAAAAAACAAAAGAAAGAACATTAACCACAATAACATGTTCCCTCAAAACTAAATCATGTTGGAGGAATAGAAAACCAAACATAAATTAGAAGTAAATATTATATACGCATCTTGCTAAGCAATGATCATATGCAATACACCAATAATATTAATCTAATTCATGCATCTGATACACATTCTATTAGCTATAAAAGATGCTCATAATACATGTCTTCCTCTCCGATTTTACTATAAATAGCAAAACAAACATGTAACAAAAGTCCTTTCTAATTCATTTTCAAGCAAGGGGCCATGTTCTTCCATAGTGAAAGATCCTAGTACATGCATTTATTTAGTACACCACAATAGGTATCATCCATATGTGCCACTCTGTCAGTTGCCAAAACACCAACCCCCCCCCCCCCCCCCAACTTTTCCTTTGGGAGTGATAGATCAACACACAGCTCATCATAGGCTCACTCATTCATTTGATTAATAACTTCTCTAAACATTATCGTTAAAAAAAGAGCTAAATACTATAATCTGCATTTATTTTTCCCTAAATACAAGATAGAATGGTTCAATTATTTTTATGTTGGATCACAGAGATAACAATCAAACAAGATGATGGCCTACGAATTCAATACTTGTAGCATTGTGCTTAAATAACTCCACCATGATTGAAGGAGAGCTTTCAGCATAATCAGGATTTAATTAAGACTGCTTAAAATCGGTCCTTAATCCTACATACATAACAACCAAGGGAACAGAGGAACTCAATCAAATTGTCTCAGAAAAGCATCAAGTAAGGTAGAAAAGTTCCAGACAGCAAGAATGCCTAATTACACGCAGATTATTCACTATTCAAAACTGGAGTATGATTATGGAGCTTGTTCAAATAAAGAACATCAAGTTGATGGAAGAGAACTAAAAATAGCTCAACTGCTCAATCCAATTAACAACTAGAAATGTGAATAAATATGTTTGACAAGCAGTCACATCTGAATGGACTCAACTGTCGAACATAACTAGTAGCCATGGTAGCGTCAGAAATCAATCACCACTTAACTGGCGATCCACACCAAAGGATGGAGGGTATTGACGGAAAGGGAAGGGAGCAATAACGTTTCATATATCAGCTAGTTCAATTAGTTTTTTGATATAAGTTTGAATACATCATCGAAAGTATAGGAACATCTGAATGCAAAGCCTGATAGATATTGAAGGCCAATGCCAGAATCTTAGCTCTCAATTGTTATTGGCAACGTACAGCACTGAAAGCACCATGGAAATAGGTGAATCAGAGACTCTAATTTGTTGCCTTTCCATCTCAATTATTAACAAGTAGAAACATACATCCGTTCCTTTTTATTTGATCAAAGGATGTACCAGATTTTCGCAGTGTTGCGGAGGGAGTATTTGAGTAGCTGGCACACTCCTAAGTCCTAAGCATCAGAAGACACAAACCACCACCTAGAAATGAAGATACTAGATGCAAAGCATGAAGAGACCAAACCAAACCAAACCAAACTAATCCAATCAAATCAAATCAAAGCAATCGATTCCTCAATTAGCTAACAGTTAAGTCCAACCTACTAACCAATAACTTCATAGCAGAAAACGTAATTTTGCCCCCTCTTCAAACTATTTCTTATGAACTCCCTTATACAAATTAGATTCGTGTATCAAATTTCAGCTTTTTAACCAAACCAGTGCAACTATCAACGATGTGATGGAAAAAAAAAAACATACAAAAAAAGGAACTTATTTAAACGTGGAAACTGAATTAGTCTATTAACTGATCAATGAACAAAATGAATCGCAAATTGTAAAAGAACAAACAAACAAAAAAGAAAGGCGTAATGAAAATAAGATAGGGTAAATTAAAAAAAAAATCAAATTGGATTTGAAGGAAAAGAAGATACCGTATCAGGCGCAAAAGTAGAGAAAGAGGAAATCAGAGCAGAGAGCAGAAGAGAAAGGAGTGGCAGTGAGCGGAAGGAGGTGAGAAACGTGATTTGATTCAATTCGATTCCAACCTACTCGCAATTACACCGCGTCGTGTTCGTAGGCCCCGTTTGCTTCTAATTCATCTCAAATTCTCACTTCTCAACCCTTTCTTTTTATTTTTATTTTATTTTTTTTATTTTTTTGTCAATGGCCGGTTGGACCATTAATTTGTGTCACTGGTCTCGCTTATGTCATCTGAATCTGATTAAGCTTAGATGGCAAGAAAGTGTAATATCGTAATATAAAAAGAATTAAATTGTTCAAACTCGTTATTTTGAAAATTATCAGCATAACTCTAATTAAATAATCATGTAAAGGATAAATTACTTACAACAAAATTATTTGAAAAAAAAATTCGGTAAATTTCTTTATTTCAATTTAGTTATATTTTTGTCTCATTTTGTTTTCATATAAATCGTTATAAATTGACACGATTTATAATTTTTATATAAATTATTGCACTTTGATAAGATTTTGTAGATGGTCTCATTTTTAGAATTATCACCACCTTTGGTCATTGACATTTAGTAAAGACATACATTAAACGTATTATTTTTGTATTTTTTTTTTGGAATAAGAAGATCAAAATAATGCCAAAAAAATTAAATAAAAGAAATTATTGAATAATTGAATTTAACTCATTTTGATAGTTCTCCAATAACTAACCGCCCAAATAAAAATAAAATTCTAAGTTGAGAATCACTCAATTAAAAAAAATAGTAATGAAGAGGAATCAAAATCAGAATTAAAATTAAAAATTAGGTCAATTCAAGCGAAGGAACCCAAAAAGATTAGAGTTAAGAAAAAGCTCAATTGGATAAAAGATTTTGTTGTAGATAAAAGAGTAATTATGTATGAGAAACATGAGATTACATCTGACGTGAAGAGTTTGTTACGGAAATAAGAGAATACAGAGTAAGAAAATCATTTTTATAGTAGAGAAGAATTTGAGAAGAGTTTTTTTAAGAGTTTTTATGACTCGAATAGAGGATTTTACATTGTTTATAATAAAATTTCATTTTTTTTTTCAATTTTGTGAATACTATCATTTGGTGCTTTCATTGAGAGAATAGCAAGTCCCAGTAAACTCAATCATCATGCTGAACTCACAACTCTACAAAGAAATCATGTGGAGATTGCTCACCAGTTTTCAATCATCAATGAGAGGATAAATAACTTGGAGGATTCATTACGTAAGAGGCATGCTCAAGGAAGCACTCAAAAAGAAGCAAGTGGAAGCCGAATCGGATGGAGAAGATACTCTCCACACCTTCTTCCACCATGCTGCAAGCTTTAATTACCAGTTTGGTCGAGGTATTAATGCTGATTGCTGAACTCCCTATTTTTGACGGTGAAAATGTTGAGGAATGGATCTTTAAAGTGCATGAATATTTTGAATGATTGTCGGTACCCATTGACACGAGAGTGCATATGATTTCGTTTCATTTAACTGGACTTGCATATTTTTGGTATCATTGGGGAGTCAACAACAAAATCAGTTATACTTGGGAGTCTTTTCTAAATATTTTATTGGTGTATTTTGGACACAATCATTTTTATCACCCTAAAACGACTCTTAAAAAGCTGAAGCAAGTGACTATGGTAGCCGAATACCAAAGTCAATTTGAGGAACTCACTAATTAAGTAACAGGATTAAGTGAGGATTGGGTGATTTCTTTATTTGTTGTTAGATTACAGGATTATTTGAAATGTGAATTGCTATTAGCTAAACCTTCTTATGTTACTTTTTTTGAAATAAAAGAGCTCAACACAATAGAGTGGAGCAGAATTAAAAACAATAGGACGAACAACACCTAGAAATTAACACAAAAAGAAGTTCCCCATGTCATCTCCAACATAGCCATCAACAACACTAAGAGAGCACATCTTCCCACTCTTTATAGCTAATCACAGACATATTGATGATTTCTTCTACACCTTTGCTATCATTCTGAAATATCCTCCTATTCCTTTCCATCCAAATATTCCAGATGATCGTGCAGAAGCACCTCAACCATCGCTTTCGATCCTCCTTCCTACGCGGCTCTTCTGTCCAACTTAGAAAGTGGTCCTTCATCAATCCCGGAAGAGACCATAGCCGGCCAAACACAGATATCCAAGCATTCCACACCTGCCAAGCAAAATCACAGCCAAGAAACAAGTGATGGACCTGCTCAATGTCCCTGTTGCATAACACACACCTCATATCAACCTGATTGAGTATCCCGAACCGACTCAACCTTTCCTTAGTATTCACCCTGCCTATTAAAACAAACCAAGTAAACAACTCTACTTTTGGAGGAACTAGACCTTTCCAAATGGAGTGAGTGAAGCTGTAACTGGTTGTATCCTTTGCAAGCATTCCTTCTTGTAGCACCTGCACAAAGGAGTTAGTCGAAAAAATACTAAGTCTATCATATTTCCACACCACTATATCCTCCCTATTATTTACTAGCCTCACAGCTCTCAAAGTCTCATGCAACTGACCCAGAATATCCAACTCCCACTGAAAAAACTCTCGCCTCCATAGGAAGTTCCAAACCCACTCAAGCCCATCCCAAAACCCACAATCCCCAATAAGCAAACCACACTGGTTTGAAATAGAGAAGAGCCGATGGAATCGATCTTTCAAGAAACCACAATGTAGCCATACATCCTCCCAAAATTGGGTCTGCCGACCGTCACCAATCTCCATGGACAGACCTGTAATCATCTTATCCTTTAATTGTTGATCGGTTATCTGCAACTAGCATATATCCTTCCAAGGGCCTCCTCTGGTAGGTAACACTTGAGTGGCCAATAACTCATCCGGCTTCAGTTTATTACAAGAATAGACTACCTTTTTCACAATGGGCATTCTTCCTTTGCAAACCGCCACCACCACTTAGACAAAAGTGCAGTGTTTCGAACCATATCATCTCTAACTCCCAAACCACCTAACTTCTTTGGAGCCTGCACCAACTCCCATCTTACCAATGCCATACCATTCCTCCCGTCCTCCTTGCTCTATAAAAACCTTCTCTGCAAGGAAATCTATAAAAACCCGTACCCTGTACACACTCTTATCCTAATCAATGGTCATCCTATTTGTTGTGGGCAGAGCTGTAATATAACAATTCTTATCACTCTTATCTCACTATGTCACCCTATGAAGCACTTTACAGCTTTCCAATGCACACCTTGCCTAGGTGCACACCAAGTTCTACCATAGTACTCGTAGTGGATGATCTTTTTAGGGTCAAGGATGCTCTTGACAGAGAGCTTTGTCACTCTCTCCAGGGAGCCCAAGAGAAGCCGCGAGAAACAATTCGAGGTGGGAGATTGGGTTTGGCTTAAGGTGAAGCCTTATAGGAAACAGTCTCTCACCCATCAGACATATAACAAATTGCAAAAGCACTTCTATGAACCCTATCAAGTTATTCAAAAAATTGGAAGGATGGCTTACCGTTTAAAATTACTGCTTTCTTGTGCCTTGCATCTTGTCTTCCATGTCTCAGTTTTAAAGAAGTTCTAGGAAACACTACCATAGAACCGCCAGTTGTGCCTAATCTACCATCCTTGCTGCAATCTCGTCCCATCGCGATTCTTAAAATATAGAATTATAGTTTCTTAAAAATATATTTTAAAAATATAGAATTATAACTTCTTAAAAATATATTTTTTACTTTTTTAATACTTTTAACTTCAAAAAATTGTCAAAACACACTAAAATTTTATTGTAAAAAATTATAGTTTAATCCCATTTAATCATATATTAGAAGCCATTTTGGTGAAATTTCATTCATAAATTATTCTTTAAATTAAGAATGTGTAAATCCAAACAAATCCAAATAAAAACACTTCTCTAATCTAATTTAAGTTTAAAATTGATTAAAATCACATTAATTTAAAATATATTAAATTTTTTTTTGACAAACTATTGAATTTCGAATTCACTTCTTAAAATAAAATCAATACAATCGTACTCAAAAATTGGCATATAATATTATTATTTTATTATTAAATTTAAATTTTATATATAATATATTTAATTTGTTACATTTTTTATATCATTTATATATTATTATTATTATTCCGTGAATGTTTTGTCAATATAAATTTAGATTTATTAATTTATTTATTTTACTAACCTAAAGTAATTAGTATTTTTTAATAATAAAATATATATTTTTTTAAAATGAAATAAACTAATGTAATTCAAACCACAATAGTCTTAATAAGGATTAATAGTTAAATTAGTTCGTAAAAAATGAATTATTTGTCAAATTTGTCCACAAATAAATTTTTGAATCAAATTATTTCCATAAAAATTTAAAACTAATCGTGTTTGTCCTTCTGTAATAAAATTATAATTTTTGTTAAATTTTAAAATTATTCTTGATCGAGATCCCAACCTCCCTCTTGGATTAGATTTGATAGGATAAATTAGGGTACAACAATAACAAGGGTGACTTAATTAGATCCATGTGCAGCAAACTAAGAACATGGATTCTTCTTCTTCAACTTCTTTAAAGTTGTCTTTTCCAATTCTGATTGGAGCTTTTGAGAGAACTCATCAACGATCTCAAACTTACTCGTTAGTCTTCCACTACCATCATACTTTTGTCAAATCCGAATTTTCTTTTGTAAAATCTCTATTTGGTGTCCTCTTTTTTAAATTATCACACAATGCAATCCATTCTCTTCTTATCTACTTCTCTCCTCCACTCTCCACCCGTTGCATCATCCTCTTATTCTCCATCAGAGCCTCCTAATCCCTTTCCTCCATCATAACCTAACCCAAGTCTCAAAGGTTGTACTTTATGGCGTAGACCTATTGGAGGATGACATGAACAACTTTCAAATTGGCCTCTATTTTGTTTGATACAAAGATAACACATGCAACATGCACCTTTTGGAACTTTCTGAAGCCATTATAAAAGGTGTAAGAAAACCAGCATAATTCCCTCTAAGTTTGATACCACTGGTGTCAACGACGTCATTTCTATGGGCATGAAGGGCATGTGTTACAACTGTCCTCTATATCACAACTATCACCATTAACAATATCTCTATCCTTATTTTCCATCACCAAACCAATAATCTCTAGACCAACTTCAGATCTATATCTAAACCTATCTCTATTACTACAACAGCATCGCCTCCATCATCACAGACAGAATTTGCCTTTAATAATCACACAAAACGATGTTATCTTGTGTCAATTCAACCCTTATGAATCTTATGAATCGTTTTAGGGGTGATGATATGCTATTTATTAATATTTTACGTGGTCAATTATAAACGAAAAATATAAATCTATTTACGAAATTATGCAATTAATTTTTAATTTTTAGAGATTATTTAATTAAAAAAATATTTTGATAACGAATTTGACAAACAATTTATATTTCGAAGACTAATTTAATTATTAACGTATTTGGATAAGATTTTATTGAATTTAAAAATAAAATTAAACTAAGTTAAATCAAATCACAACAAATTATATATTTTAAATCGAGTTGATTTTTTCTTAAATGATATTAAAACAAATTTGATAACTAATGAAAAAAAAAGAAAACAAGTTTGATAATTTGGCATCGGACTATTTCCTAATCTTATTTTTATTTACTTTCGAATAAAATATTTATACAATCATAAAATAAATATTAACATTAAAAAGTTCAAAAGATAACTTGCAATAATGTTGAAAACATATTCAGTTTGGTCTCTGAAATTATATTCTAACTTCAATTTAATTTTTAAAATTTTAATTGATTTAATTTAGTTCTTAAACTTTTTAATTGATTTTGTGACAGAAACTATCGCAAGAATTAACGTGATTAAAATTTAAAAACTAAATTGAAACAATTGAAATTTTAAGAAACAAATTAAGAGAAAGTATAAAGAATCAATTAAATATTTGTACAATATGTACAATGGGAGTTTAAAGATGTTCGATTCAGTAGGATATCAGATGTTTATTATCCTTGGAATCCGGATGATTATTCTGAATAGTATGGATGTATTGTGTTTGAAAAATTAGTAGTATTTTATCTTGGATATTTATTTTTTAACTCATATTGAGCCAAATAAATAAGAATTCTGCTACACATACAAGCCTTTTTGGCTTAGAAGTCTTACAAGTTGGCACAAGCTCAACAAAACACACGACGCATTACACTCCCATATTCAAGAGTAAATACACCCATGTTATTTAACCACTTTCTATTTCCAAAGCGCGCTACTCACTATGCATTATGAACGACTCTTCTTCTTCCTCCATGAAAATGAGTTTCTTGCCAAATTTGTTCTATCTCCTTCGTGTGTTACTCTCTTCGCCTTTTCATTCGTTGTTTTACCCGCGTTTATCACTGGTATTATTGCTTCGTTTTTTTTTTATTTTCATGGTTTCTGAAATCAAGCTTTGAAATCGTTTTAAAGATAATGGAACTTCAGAAATACACCCAAAGGATTACAAAAATACACCAAAACGATTACAGAAATTCACCCAAACGGTTATAGAAATACACCTAAAGGATTATAGAAATACACCCAAAAGATTTAAGAAATACACCCAAAATTCATTGAAGTATACCTTATGTATAATTCAGAACTCTTCATCTTTCTCCTCCTCATCTTCTGCTGCTTCATTTTCTTATTTCATATTCTCATATTTTTTTTGGAGGAAAAAATCAAACAAACAAGGAAAGAATACATAATGTTGCAAAATCAAAAGAAAAACAACGAGAAATACGACGATGAAGATGAAACACTTCAAAAATGATTTCAGAGCTTGATGTCAAAAAATAATGGAAATCGAGAATAACGAAGAAAGAGAATAGAGAGAAAAACACGTAAATGAAGAAGGAGAAAGAGAAGGTAAGAAATTCGAAAAAAGAAACAGAATTTTTTCAAAAATTAAAAATCTGTTAAAGGCGCGTTTGAGCGTAATATCAATTAGAAGACTTGTAAGATTTATATAACAAAATCATTTATATGTAGAGATTAATTCAATAAATAATCCATTATATACATTGTACAAATATTGTATTGATTCCTAAGAGGATTCATAAATTAAAACTCGAATGTTCAGAGACTAAACTGAATTTTTTTCTCGATAATGTTTTATTAACATTTAAGAAGTGTTTTTAAGCTTAAGCTCAAAACAATCCCAATTTGATTGAACTCAGCAACAGCATTCCCCGGACACGAAGGTTCCTTTCTCCAAAACCATGCTAAGTTGCTAACCTCTTCCCTTCTCACTTTCACTTAATCTCATTCACTTCCCTCATTCTGAATAATCTCTCTCTCTCTCTCTCTCTCTCTTATTTTTCGTTTGTTTCTCGAGAAAATAAAAACCCTCTCCCATCTCTTTTTTCCAATTTTATCGAAGAAAACTCTTGAACTCAAACTCAAATTCGATCGACCATGGCTGCCGCAAAACCTCAGAGGACTCCACAGGAAGTGGAGGACATAATCATCCGCAAAATCTTTCTCGTGTCGATCACCGATTCCGCCGCGACTAACGCCGATTCCAGAAACGTCTATTTGGAGCTCACAGCGGCGGAGATTCTTAGCGAAGGCAAGGACCTCCGCCTCTCGCGCGATTTGATGGAGCGAGTCCTCATTGATCGACTATCCGGCGACTTTCCCGGCGTCGGAGAATCCCCGTTCCAGTACCTCACCGGTTGCTACCACCGCGCGCATGAGGAGGCAAAGAAAATCGCCAACATGAAGGACAAAACCCTCAGGTCGGAGATGGAGGCGGTGGTGAAACAGGCCAAGAAACTGTGCGTCTCATACTGCAGGATTCACCTCGGCAATCCGGAGCTGTTTCAGAACCGGAATCAAAGTTCCGGTTCGGGAACCGCGTCGCCTCTGCTGCCGCTGATATTCGCGGAGGTTGGCGGTGGCATCGACGCGTTCGGAGGTAGCAGTGGTGGCGGAGGGCCAAAGAGTCCACCGGGGTTTCTTGAGGAGTTCTTTAGGGACTCGGATTTTGACAGCCTGGACCCAATCTTGAAAGGACTGTATGAGGAGCTGAGAGGAAGTGTGATGAAGGTTTCTGCTCTTGGGAACTTTCAGGACTCTTTGAGGGCTTTGTTGTTCTTGGTGAGATTCCCTGTTGGTGCAAAGTCACTTGTGAGCCATGAGTGGTGGATTCCCAAAGGGGTTTATATGAATGGCCGTGCCATTGAGATGACCAGCATTTTGGGTCCCTTCTTTCACATTAGTGCTCTTCCTGATCAAACCTTTTTCAGGAGCCAGCCTGACGTTGGGTGAGACTTGATTCTTGTTTGTGTGTTTTTCGTATCTTTCTAAGTTCAGTAGGGAACAAAAACAAACGCAGCCTAGGGGATTATGTTGTAGGCTTGCTTTTCTCATAGTTAGAAAACAATGGAGAGTAGCACTAACTAGTTTTGACAGTTCAACTATTTGGAGAAGACAACTGATAGAATGTTTACTAAGTAATAAGTAACCTTTTAGTAGTGCTTGGTGGATTAGATTTATGAACATGTATATCCCCGTTGAGAAAAGACCAAGATGTTCAGTAAACACAATGCCAAAGTGTTACGCAGCCCCCTACTCACTTGTCGCTTCCAATCTGTTAGGTGTTGATCTTTATTTTCAGTCATACTCTAGGTTTCACTATATTATCTTTCATTTTGAAGTCTATCTATTTATTCCAAGTACCATAGTTTGGATCTCTTTCAGTTTTCAGGTGGGGTATTGAATTGAGTTCGTATATTTTAACAATTTCTTTTAACCTCCTTTAAAATCCAGACAACAGTGCTTTTCTGATGCATCAACTCGACGACCAGCAGATTTATTATCTTCATTCTCGACTATCAAAACTGTCATGAATAATTTGTATGATGGCCTCTATGAAGTTCTCTTCATTCTCCTTAAGAGTAAAGATACTCGTGATAGTGTACTTGAGTATCTTGCCGAGGTGATCAATATAAATGCATCCAGGGCTCATATACAGGTAAATTTCTTCCTTAATTTATGTTTTTATGTATTGTGAGAATACTTATGCCTTTTTTATTCCTTTGAAAAACAGGTTGACCCTATAACTTGTGCAAGTTCAGGCATGTTTGTAAATCTCAGTGCTGTCATGCTTCATCTTTGTGAGCCATTTTTAGATGCAAATTTAACCAAAAGGAATAAAATTGATCCAAAATATGTACACTACTCCAACCGTTTGAAGCTAAGGTGAGGCTCATATATAGTAAATGCTAAGTTCCTTGTGGAAGTTTCATGTCACCCTCTTTAAATAACTTGGTATAATCCTATTTAGTGGGTTGACTGCTCTACATGCATCATCGGAAGAAGTTACTGAATGGCTTAATAGCAATAAACGGGCTAATGGAAACAATCAAAATAATGATGGCCAGAAACGCTTGGAGCAATCTCAAGAAGCAAGTAGTTCTGGTAGTAATGCTGGTGAGCTTTCAAATGAAATTTCTGGACATGGTGAAAAGACGGAATATCATTTCATTTGTGAATGCTTCTTTATGACTGCAAGAGTGCTCAACTTGGGCCTTTTAAAAGCATTTTCTGATTTCAAACACTTAGTTCAGGTAACACATGTTGGGGAATTACTATTGTTTTATGGACTCTTTTAACTTTAAATATTAAATATTCCCCTATTTCTTATTTGCTTTGAACTGTAAACCTTTGAATGATTACATCCAAGTTTGTAAAATCTGAAGTCAGGAGTCATATTCTTTCCAGGATATTTCTAGATGTGAAGATGCTCTTTCAACACTAAAAGCTATGCAAGAGCAATCTCCCACCCCCCAATTGCAATTGGATATAACTAGACTTGAGAAAGAATTGGAATCGTACTCACAGGAAAAGCTTTGTTATGAAGCTCAAATATTGCGGGTAAATCTTATTTTTTTCTCCATTTGTTACATGTTTCTTATCTTTGTAAATAGAATTACAAGTAATATATACCAAAATGAAATAAGTTGCTCCTCTGCTTCCTGGTTCCTGCCTCTCTCTTCTTCTTCTTCCTAGGTGTTTCAGTTATTTCATAATGTTGAATAGCTTTCTAGTTCTAGATGTAATACTTGATAATGGATCCAAGAACTTTAGGGAATTTTTTTTGAATTGCTTTAATATAAATTACATTGTATGCGGACTAATTATATACATCCACTTATGAATTATGATTGCATTAATGATTTAAATTGGATAATTATTATTACGCTATGACCTGATCTATTCCTTGGTGCAATCAGTGTATTTTACAAACTTTTCTATCACTACTCCCATGTGTGTCAAAATCATGGATGATTGATAACTTGATCCAACATAGGGATTTATTATTGGTTCTGACAATAGCATGGAAAATGGAAGAAAATATGTATTATTGCTAATGAGTACGAAACCCTTGCTTAACGACTCATTATATTATTTTCTTACAAGTTGTTAAAGTCCTTTTAGCTTAAAAGATTCAATATATTCATCTCAATTTTATTTCCTCAGGATAACACGCTTATTCAGAATGCACTATCCTTCTACCGTTTGATGATTGTTTGGTTGGTTAGCTTGGTTGGTGGATTTAAGATGCCTCTACAATCGACTTGCCCAATGGAATTTGCAACTATGCCTGAGCATTTTGTAGAAGATGCCATGGAACTTCTAATATTTGCTTCCCGGATTCCCAAGGCCTTGGATGGAGTTGTGCTGGTATACTCCATCTCCAAGTGCTTTTTCTGAGATTAATCATTTGTCTCCCAACTACTTTTACTTATGCATGATAATGTATCTTTTCTGGATTCTGCAGGATGAGTTTATGAACTTCATAATTATGTTTATGGCTAGCCCTGAGTTCATCAAAAACCCATATTTAAGAGCAAAGATGGTCGAAGTCTTGAACTGTTGGATGCCCCGTAGGAGGTAATTTGGTGTCTGTGTTGTGTAGAGTTAGAAATCTAGGTTGTTACTAATATTTTCATATTGCTAAGTATTTGCTTGACTTCATAAAGCTAATAATAGGCAATGTGTTCCCTATTCCCTTTTCACAGCGGTTCATCTGCCACAGCTACTTTATTTGAAGGCCACCAACTGTCTCTGGAGTATCTTGTGAGGAATCTTCTAAAACTCTATGTTGACATTGAGTTCACCGGGTCTCACACGCAGGTCAGTCTGCATTTTGATTCAAGGCTATCTTGTTAGGTTGATATTTGAATAGCTAACTGTTTGCAAATGTAATCCTAAATATGGTATTGGCAGTATCAGGGGGGAACCTTATGAATTTAATTTCAAACTGTTTCCTATACAAAACACTTGTTGATATAATGATATACATAAATTATATAACACTCCAAGCGCCACCATAAATTGAAACAATTGATTTTTCCGTGCTGTTAAGTACAAGAATGCCTGGCCAAGTTTCTCACTTGTCCCTTGTTCACTGCAGTTCTATGACAAATTTAATATCCGCCATAATATAGCCGAACTCCTTGAATACCTATGGCAGGTCCCTAGTCATCGTAATGCTTGGAGACAGGTAGTTGATGAGACACATTTTGAGGGATTCTTTTCATCAATTCTTAATCTCAATTCATACACCAATGTTTCTCATTTTTCCCCCCTGAATTTAATCTTCTTTCAGATTGCTAAGGAAGAGGAAAAGGGTGTTTATCTGAATTTCTTAAACTTCCTGATTAATGATAGTATTTATCTTCTTGATGAAAGTCTGAACAAAATTCTTGAGCTAAAAGAGTTGGAGGCTGAAATGTCAAATACAGCTGAATGGGAACGACGGCCACTTCAAGAGAGGCAGGAGAGGACACGGTTATTCCATTCTCAAGAAAATGTCTGTCATACATTTCGGGCTAATTGATATCTTCCTTTTTCCTTTTTTTCAAAAATAATTTACAAATAAAAATGTACTACCTAATGGAACTTATAATATTGGAGAATGTTGTAGATTATTCGGATAGATATGAAGTTGGCAAATGAAGATGTGAGTATGCTTGCGTTTACATCAGAGCAGATTACTGCTCCATTCCTACTTCCAGAGATGGTATTCTCTCCTTTCGACCTTTTTCTGTTATTCATCTTTTTGTCTCCTGAAACAGTTTTAGTGGCTAGATAATATATTTGCTATTGTCAGCTTAATTCTCATTCCTCCTCTTTTATCTTTCAAAGGTTGAAAGAGTGGCTAGTATGCTCAATTACTTTCTGCTGCAACTAGTGGGTCCCCAAAGAAAATCTCTTAGTCTGAAAGATCCTGAGAAATATGAATTTCGTCCAAAGCATTTGCTTAAACAGGTTGGAGTTAACTCTTCTGAAAAAAGAAATTATCAAACACATTATGTTGTATCAAAATTGTGATTGTAATAGAAAAGTAAACGGCTAAACTTTAAATTATTCATTTGAAGATTGTGCACGTATATGTTCACCTGGCAAGAGGTGATTCAAATTCCATATTCCCAGCTGCCATCTCCAAGGATGGTCGATCATACAATGATCAGGTAAGTTTCATGAGACTTCTAATATCTAGCAGACTGTTCTTCAAAAATTATCTTTGTTCCACATTACCAAAAGCCGTGCAATCTGACTAAGAATTCACTGCAGTTGTTTAGTGCTGCAGCAGAGGTTCTTCATAGAATAGGTGAGGATGGGAGAATCATACAAGAATTCATTCAACTCGGTGCTAAGGCAAAAGTTGCAGCTTCTGAAGCCATGGATACTGAAGCTACCTTGGGAGAAATTCCAGATGAATTCCTTGATCCAATTCAAGTAACGTTTCTAAAACTTTGATTAACAAAGAATTACTATTTTAAGTGCTATGATAACTAGGGTTAAAGAAGCTTCATTATTATTTTGCAGTACACTTTAATGAAGGATCCTGTCATCTTACCTTCTTCAAGAATTGTAGTTGATCGACCTGTCATACAGAGGCACCTTCTTAGTGATAGCGTACGAAGCCTCTTGTTCTCATTATTGATGTTCTTATCAAATTACAGGTTCTCGGTTTATGCTTTTTATATTTGGTTTTTTGTGTGCAGTCGGACCCATTCAACCGATCCCATCTTACCGCCGACATGCTGATTCCTGACACTGAACTCAAAGCAAGAATAGAGGAGTTTGTCAAGTCCCAGGAAATGAAGAAACGTAGTGAAGGTATAAGCATACAGAGCACCAAGGACACGATTCAGACAACAAATGGGGAAATGTTGATCGACTAGGTAAATAAATATTCAACTTTCATAAATTTCCGATAATGTAAGGTGGCCAGATTGATTAATATGATGTATCTTATTTCATACAAGTTTTAGGTGTATCCTATTTGTAGGAAATTGAATCTTTATCGTTTCAATGAGCTTCTTCGTATAATGGCAGCATAGAGCTTCAAACTACAAGTTGTAGTGTGTGTTTGGTATCTCAAACGTTTAGATAATATTTGGTTAGAGTGGATTGAGTTTTCTGTCTAACATGTTTTTTTAGTGGGTATAATATATTAATTACCTATTTTTCTCAAATTTTCCGCTAATACATAATAGCAAGAATTTTGTTAAGATAGTGCCAACAAGAAACATATATTCTTTGGAGTACAAAATAACTTTGAAAAAAAAAATCAAAATATTAATAATAAATTACTTAAGCATCATGTTTCAAATTCCATCTTTAGGGCCAGTGTATATACACTTATATAGTCAGTTTCATGATCAATTTTTTTACTCACCAATACATGACGACAATAAGATTAAGAATTAGTCATTGACAGTTATGGTTGATTGATACGTACGAATCAAATAACTAAAAATAGTTGTCTAATAATCAATGAAACTTTGCTCTAATAAAATTTTTAGAGTTGCACTTTGTTCACTTTTTTATTTTTGAAAAATATGTACGTATTATTTTTGTGTTTATCTTTCACTTTTAATATTAAAAATAATTGATAAAATATAAAATAATCATAAAGAGATTGTTTCACACTCAAAAAAAATAGTGTACACAAGAAATCATTGGTTCTTTTTTATTTTTCGGTCAGAATACCTTTGTAAATCTCCAATTCTCGATCTCTAACTCTAAGCATGTACAGAGAGGGAAAAAGAAAATGTGCCAATGTGAAAAACCAAAAACATTTCGAAGCGAGTTATGCCTTAATTACATCTCTACCACTACAAGTAATAAAGAAAAGAAGAAAACAAAGATTAAGAATTACAAGTGGCTGCTGCGATGGTTTGAGTTGATGTCAAGGTTCAGTATCAACTTCGAAAAGTCCAATTTGATTCAAATCAATTGTGAAGAGCAGTGGGTATAAAGTATGTGTAGGCTGTGGGGTTGTAAGGAAGATATTCTCCCTGTTAAATATCTTGGAGTCCCCTTAGGAGCTAATTCGAGGTTGGTTAACACTTGGAAGCCTTTCATCGACAAGGTGGAAGAGAAACTAAACTTTTAGAAAGCCAAAGTGCTAAGCAAAGCGGGAAAGTTTGGTGCTCATTAAATTAGTCTTGAACAGCTTGTCAGTGTATTATTTGAGCTTATATAAGATACTGCAGGCAATTGCTAAAAAGTTGATTTCTTTACAGAGAAGATTTCTATGGAGTAAAGATGATGGGAGGAATGATATGGCATTGGTGAGATGGGAGTTGGTGCAGGCCCTAAGAAGTTAGGTGGGTTGGGAATTAGAGATGCTATGATTAGAAACACTGCACTGTTGTTTAAGTGGTGGTGGCGTTTTGCTAAGGAAGAGTACCCGTTGTGGACCCGTTGTGGAAGAAGGTGGTCTGTTCTTGCAATGATTTGAGGCCGGATGTGTTACTGTCCACTCAAGTGCTGCCTTTTAGAGGAGGCCCATGGAAGGATATTTGTCATCTACAAATTAAGGAGCAACATACAAGGAATAAGATGATTACAGGCCTGGCTATGGAGCTTGGTGATGGAGGACAGACTCGGTTTTAGGAGGATGTTTAGTTACATTGTGGATCCTTGAAAGATTGGTTTCCCAGGCTCTTCTCTGTTTCAAACTAATGTGGTTCGGCTATTGGGGATTATGGGTTTTGGGATGGGTTAGAGTGGGTTTGGAACTTCCAATGGAGGCAAGAACTTTTTCAGTGGGAGTTAGACCTTCTAAGTTAGTTATATGAGGTGTTGAGACCGGTCAGGCTAGTGAATAATGGAGAGGATAGAGTTGTGTGGAAATATGATAAACTTGATATTTTTTCAACTAACTCCTTTGTGCAGGTGCTACAAGAAGGAATGCTACCAGAAGATGTAACCAGCTACACTTTTACGAAGTCCATCTGGAAAGGTTTGGTTCCTCCAAGAGTGGAGCTGTTTGCTTGATTTGTCCTGGTAGGCAGGGTGAATACCAAGGAACGACTCAGTCAGTTCGGAATTATTAGCCAAGATGATAAGAGTTGTGTATTATACTCTAAGGATGTTGAACAGGTCCATCACTTGTTTCTTGGCTGTGATTTTACTTGGCAGGTGTGGAGTGTATGGTTATTTGTGTTTGGCCGGCTCTGGTCTTTTTCGGGATTGATGAAGGACCATTTCCTAAGTTGGATGGATGAGCCGCATAGGAAAGAGGATTGAAAGCAGCGTTTGAGATACTTCTGTGCGATCATTTGGCACATTTAGTTGGAAAAGAATAGGAGGATATTTCAGAATCAAAGCAGAGGCATAAAATACATCATCCACATGACCATGCTTAGCTGCGACGAGTGGAGAGGTGCCCGGTCCTAGTGTTGTTGATAGTTATGTCGGAGATGACATGCGAACTTTCTTTCTTTTGGTTTTTGGTACTTTCTTGGAGTTGCCTGTTTAGTTGTGTTGTTTGCACCTTAGTGTGTTGAGCTCTTTTGTTTAAAAAAAAAAAAAATCCAAGAGGAAGATATCAGAACAAAAAATTGGTAAAGCTCTTCAATTTTTCAACATATTAGAGGGGGAAATCACTTTAGGGGAAAAAAAAAAGTTTTACAACAAAGAGAAGAAAATGTCACAAAGCTAAAAGTCTGTGACTCTGCTGTTCCAACCAAATACACCAAATATTGTCATAGACTACAAATCACAAAGATTTAGCCTTCTTCATCTTTACATATCGACAAAAACTAGTTTTCAGACCAAGACAACAAAGCCTTATTCCACCTTATGGCGGCTACATAAATTAGAAAAACTAATTTTGAGCAAATGTTCTACAGTTCTAAGACACCCAGCAGTAGCCAAAAGAAAAATTCAAACAGCTCCACAAAGATTCAGTCAGTCTCACAAATAAGTGCAATAGTAGGATCGAAACAGAACTCACCCCAGATATAAACGTGAATAACTCAGTCTGCTACAATTCAGTTTTCTGATCCATCCAGTATTCTTTTCCAACCAAAAAGGATATTACTATTATGAATCAAGAAGAAAGTTTGCTTTTCGTGATAACATCAAATGACAATCCATTTTGTTGAAGTCTATCCCTAAGATCAGTTGCACCAAACACAATCCCTGGGGTGTAAACTCCTCCCTTTGGTAGGTTGTCTCGTTGGCTTAGAAGAACGAGTGCACACTGAATGAGAATTATTGGGGTGGTTACATAACCCATTTCAGGTCCCATTACTCTTGTTATGATTTCCATGTCAGGTTTTCTGTTTCTCTCTGTGGCAACATTCTTCTTGCTATATCCATGTCCAACAAACCACATCTTGAACGAGGCGCTTTCCACCTCCTCTTTGGACGGACCATTCTTACTGAACCCACCGAATGTAAATACAGAAGGATATTTCAAAAGAAGCCATCTTCCGAATGATGTTTTTCCTAAAAGGCCAATGAAAATTCCAATGGTAATATACACAAAAATGCTCAATAAATGTTTTGAGCCGAGTTTTACTTCGAAATGAGTAGGCTTCACAGATGACCAGAAGGCTTTCCTTTTCTCAACCATATCAGCACTCTCATTTCTCCCAGGGAGACCGTAAGGGTTTTCAGTTAGAGTTGAAAATGTTCGTCCGACGAGGGTTGAATCCGCTGATGGTAGCACTACTCCCCAGAGGCCAATTTTCTTCTGGTGTTCTATTAGTGCTCCTTTAGGAGGTGGTCCAGGAATCTGCAACCATGCAAAAGCAACAAGTTTATAACATCAACATTGAATCCAAAAAATATAAAGCTCAAGAAAGTAAGCACAACAAAAATACTGATAATCAGTTTAACTTAGTTTCAATTGAAGAGATTTGTCTGCCATTTAAGGAATGAGGACTATTCCATGATAATAGACGTGTTAATGGAAACATCAGAATTGCGTCTTAACAAACTTTGAACATATGAGATGTTAGATTCTCTTACCGCGGGCCTGGTTCTCGCGGGCCTGGACCGTCTCAAGTCCTCCAAATCCTTAACACTCTCCACCGCAAGAACAGCAGATTCGAAGGTTCCGAAGTTCCCAACGATTCCCCTCTCCGAATCCGCGGTAAGGTAACCAACCACCCTGTACGGCGAGCTCTCACCAACCCACTGTACCGAGTTGAACAGCACTCCAACTCAGCCGGCACCGAGTCAAACCCGCACGCGCACACCACCAGTGACCCAGACTCCATGGCACTCTCGTGGTACCTCGCCTCCATCCGCTCCATGAACTCCGCCTCGCCGGTGATGTCCAGGTAGTCGCACCCGGAGGCGGCGCATGCCGCCACGACGGGATCCCCGTGGCGGCGGAAGGGACCAACGCAGTTGAGGAGGAGGCGGGTGCGGGAACAGAGGGCGCGGAGGGAGTCCGGGTCGGAGGTGTCGGCCGTGAGGAGGGGGATGTCGGTGGGCGGGGAGTTGGGCCCGGAAGCCCATTGGAGGGCCCGGGAGAGGTTAGATGGGCTTCGGCCCGCTAAGGCTATGGAGCGGAGCGGGGAGGATGGGGCTTTGAGGAATTTGAGGGCTTGTTTGAGGACGTGCTTGCCTGTGAAGCCTGATGCTCCAAGGATTACGAGGTCGAAGAGTTGTGGAGTTGAAGACGAAGAAGCCATAGCTATTGCCCTATGCTGGAGCTTGTGGAAGGAGTATTAGTGGTATCCCAAGTTACGACGTCGTTTTATTGGCTTACATAAAACCCCTTAATGTTAATCCAACCTTTTCTCTCCCTTTCAAAACACATACAAAGTTACAAATCCTTCGTTGGAGCGACTCCCTTCAAAAAGGACTGATCTCCACCGTCGGCTTTGTTATTTGAGAGTGTGTGTTCAAAGAAAATTTTTTCTAAGGTAAGCAAAAAGGATTTGTCTAGTCATAGGAGATGCTTTGGTTTTTTATTAATCTTGTTAATTTATTTTTTTTAAGTAGTTAAATAGGATTATTTGTGGTTTATTATGTGGGTATGCATATCATTGTTCTGCACTTTGTGCTAGGGTTTGATGGAACTAAATTTTTTAGTGGCTAAAGTAAAAATATTTCTTTGATTATGGGTGGTTTGTTATAGTTGATTCTTGTTTCAATATTTTTAGAATTTGATTTTGATGTGTTAATGAAAATGTCGTTTAGAGTTGAATGCATTTAGGGTGCGTTTGTTTAGGACATTGAGACATGGACACAAAGACATAAAATCGTGTTTAGCAGAGAAAATATGAACAAAGACAATATGTCAAGAGACACTGAATTAGTGTATTTCGTGTCCATCCTGACAGAAAAGACACAAAGACACTAACAAATGACACAACTTATTTTTTATTTTTTCTTTCATTATTCTTATTAATTTTTATAATTATATTTTTATTATTATATTTTTTATCTCAAATTTTTTGAATGAAAAAATTAGATAAATTTATCGTCAAATCGAATACAAGAACACAAAATTTTGTGTCTCTGTCTATCAGTGTTTTGTCATGTCTTATTTTTAGTGTCTTGTCCTGTCTTGTTCTCAGAAACAAACATAACCTTACTGTTGAATAAAGAGGTTTATATTTTACTTGTTGATAATGTTAAAGATACTGAGTTTAATCATTTATTTTTTTATTTATAGATAAATGTTCCTCTCATTACTATCATATATTATTATGGAGGATCAATTACCATAAAGTAAGATGGAAATATGTTTTACAAAAATGGACAAATTTTTGAATGATCTGAAAGCGATGTAGATATACATATTTTCTCATATTCAAACTATCACAAGTATATTGGCTATTGCTTATGACAAACTGACTTAATGATAGTGGTTGGCTTCTAATAGATCTTTGAAGGGTGGCCTCCAAATTATTACACATGATAAACTGATTATGAAAATGTATTTTCATGCTCAAAAGAACAAGCAAGTTGTTCATGTATATTATGAACATAGAGTCTATGAACTTGTTTTTAACAAAGAAGAAGAACCAATATCCAAAAAGTAAAGAGTAGATGGTCTTAGAGGATAACTTAATGACAAAGAAAAAATTTAGAATTGTCTATTTTTAACCCACACTTGAGTAGCTTCATCTTAAAATTAATCTCACAACAAAATCTAATAGTAAATTTAGTCCAACCCAAAAGGAGTCAAGAAGTTTGATCCACTAAAAAGAAATATTTATATAAAAAAAATGTAGTAGAAAAGAAGGGCGTTAGCAATAATTAAATTGGACTTCTAAAAAGTCTATAACAGAATCAAGTGGAACTTTATTGATATTGTGCTAAAAAAGATGGAGTTCGATAGAAGATGGAAGACATGGATTACATAGTGTATCAGGTCAGCATCTATCTCCACAATGGTTAACGAGTCATCTTCGAAACCGTTCAAGATGGAAAGGGGGCTACGGCAAGGCGATCCTTTATCACCGTTTCTGTTCGTTCTTGTTGTAGATGTGTTGAATAGAATGATTGGAGAGGCGGTTAGAAATAGGAGAATAGCTCCAGTTTTAGTCGGTAGGGATAATATATAGTTATCACACCTGCAATTTGCTGATGACACTATATTGTTCTGTCCACCAGATGAAGAAACAATGAGAAATTACAAGAGACTATTGCGGTGTTTTGAAGTGATGTCCGGATTGAGTATTAATTTTGAAAAGTCCAACTTGATACCGGTAATTGCAGTCAGGAGTGGGTGGATCGGATGTGCGGACTATCAGAGTGCCGGGTGGCAACTCTACCGGTGAAGTATCTGGGTATTAATCTTGGAGCAAACCCAAGACTGGTAAAAATATGGAAGCCGGTAATGCACAAGGTGGAGGAGAAACTTAGTTTGTGGAAAGCAAAGATTCTCAGTAAAGCAGGAAAGTTGGTTCTCATCAAGTCAGTTATCAATAGTCTACCTATTTTTTATCTCAGCTTGTATAAAATGCCAACTGCAGTGGCAAAAAAATTAATTTTACTACAGCGGAGGTTCTTTTGGGGGAAGGAGGATGGAAGACCTGGGTTGGCTCTTGTAAAGTGGGAGATGATACAGGCACCGAAGAAACTAGAAGGGCTAGGTGTGGGAGATGCGATGGTTTATAACACCGCCTTATTGTTCAAGTGGTGGTGGAGATTTTCTAAGAAAGATTGTCTAATGTGGAAGAAAATTGCGTGCTCCTGCAATAATCTGAACCCTAGTCAGTTACTGTCTACTCAAGCTTTACCAGCAAAAGGGGGCCCATGAAAAGATATATGTAACCTACAAATAAAAGAGCAAATTGTTAGACAGAAGATGATTGATGGACTTGCTATGGAAGTAGGTGATGATAGATCAACCAGATTTTGGAAGGATACATGGCTACAGTCGGAGAAGTTGAAAGACTCCTTTTCGAAGCTTTTCTTAGTTTCAAATAACAAATGATTCGTAATTGGAGACTGTGCGTTTTGGGATGGAATAGAGTGGGTGTAGAACTTCCAATGGAGGAGAGAACTCCGCCAATGGGAGATCGACAGCTTGAATCAAATGCTTGATATCTTGCACACTGTGAGATTGATAGCAAGTGTATAAGATAGAGTGGTGTGAAAGTTTGACAAAAAAAAAGGCGTTTATACTACTAACTCATTTGTGCAGGCTTTGCAGGAACAGACTCTGACAGATGACATCCTTAGCTACAAGTTCACCAATGGTATCTGGAAAGGACTGGTACCCCCTAAAGTTGAGTTGTTTAATTGGTTTGTACTAGTAGGTCGAGTTAATACAAATGATCGCTTGAGTAGATTTGGCATCATTGCTCAGAATGATAATGTTTGTATGATGTGCAACAAGGAAGTTGAAACTATCCAACACTTGTTTGTTACGTGTGAGTTTGCTTGGCAGGTATGGTGCGCATAGATCGCCCATTTGGGTCGGGTCTAGTGCATCCTGGGGTCCATAAGAGAACATTTTGAGAGTTGGAGGACGATGCCTATGAAAAAAGATGAGCGTAAAAGATGGTTCATTTTATAGCTCCAAAGAATGGTGTAAAATTAGTTGATGGCTATGTCGGAGATAACATAGGAATTACTTCGAATCTATTATTTGTTTGTATGCTCCAGCGAATGTATTGAGTTTGTTTTGACTTTCAAAAAAAATTGTAGTAACCTACGTTAAAAAGCTCTTAACAAGAACAATTGCTAATGACACTCTAAGAAGATTATTTCTCAATAGTAAAGAGACCCAAGTCATGACAGTGACAATATAACATTATCTAATTCAAATGAATCATTAGACCTTCATAACAGTTATGATAGTATAGAGAATTAACCACATAAATCTGAGTAAGACAATCAACTTAACTACAAAAAAAAAGAACAATGCCAATAACTGGATAACTAAACAAATTCAATTACTTGCAAATATTTTTTAAAAATGAGAATGCTTTTAATTTTAAGAAAAAATTTAACCAAAATGATATTTTACCTTAAAAAAAAGTATATGAAAGAAAAGCATAACTTAGTTTGATAAAATATAGTTTTTAGTATTTAAAATAAGGGCAATTTACTTAAATAAATAGAATGGCAGAATCCTTTACCTAAATGTGCAAAACTGATTGTTGTTACGTACATGTGCAAAAACGTACTCTATGTAATCCGTGGCAACCCACCACGGTTTACGAAACGTGCATAAACCGTGGCAGGTCATAACGGTTTAGGGGCAAAAAATATTGAGTATAAACCGTGGTAAGTCATCACGATTTACGAAGGATAGATGGCATGCATAAACCGTGGTAAGTCACCACGGTTTATGAGGAAAGTGGCTTACACATAAAACCCGGTAACCCACCGCGGTTTATGTGTGTGTAGCTATATAAGTAACTTACACATAATAAACGCCTCACATTTCGTCGATATATCCTGCCACGTGAGCGACGCCATTTAGTCGGTACAAGCGATCCTCACCCTCCATTGGCTATTCAAGCAACAACTGCAGCAAAGTGGAAGTGTTCCTCTTCGGTTGAAGGCCAAGCAACCGGTGAGAATTAAGTTTGGAAAGTTGAAGCTATTCAAGATCACCTTCAGGGTTAGGTGCTGATTGTTGTGGATAATCTTAATGCTAATAACTCCATTAGAATCAAGAGCAGTAGCTGCAAGTTCAGGCTCAAGTTATAGATCATAATTCTTTGGTGCTTATTATAACTATTGTTCATTATAATTACTAATAGTACAATATATGCCATATATATTGCTATGTATTACTATATACTATTTTTTTTTATATGGTCTCGGATTGAGATTATTATTTTATTTTTTTATTTTTACTTTACAGATGGAGATTTACATTTTAGGATTTTTCTTAGTTCTGTACTCTTGATTTTGTATTTTTCTGCCATTACTCATGCCCATATTATTTTTTTGTGATCATGCTATAGCTTATATTATATTGTTATATCCTTTATACTATTTTTGGTAACATGTTATCCTATATATATGTTTAATACCTTATTATTAATTTTTTTTATTATTTTTAATGTAACATGATACAAAGTGTACTAACAAAATATTTACCTACAGGATTTTTGTGAAAAAATGTATATAGTAGTACTATCAAAAAATCTATATTAAATAATTACCTTGTTAACAAAAATTTAGACAATATTACTTATATAGCTACACACACATCAACCGCGGTGGGTTACCAGGTTTTATGTGTAAGTCACTTTCTTCATAAACCGTGGTGACTTACCACGGTTTATGCATGCCATCCATCCTTCGTAAACCGTGGTGATTTACTACGGTTTACACTCAATATTTTTTGCACCTAAACCGTTGTGACCTGCCACGGTTTATGTACGTTTCGTAAACCGTGGTGAGTTGCCACGGATTACATAGAGTACGTTTTTGCACATGCACGTAACAACAATCAGTTTTGTACATTTAGGTAAAGAATTTTGTCATTCTATTTATTTAGGTAAATTGCCTTTAAAATAATTTATAAAAATTAACTTTTAAAATGTAATTTTTTAAAACTTACCGTATCTATATTTAATAGATCAAATTAAAAATAATTTTTAACAAATATAAATAATAATAATTGTGTTTGATAAATAATTTTTAAATTTAAAAATATTATAATAAGATAAATTATAAGGTACATATTTAAATCTGTATAGATTTTACAGATTGTTTTTAGTCACATTCTAAGCGACATGTGTACATAATACTGCAGAGATGACATAAGATAAAGAATATCTCTTGTCAAATTGTTTAAGTGATTTAGATGGATAAAAATTAAAAAATTGGCTAGAGGAATGGGGTAGATGGGATTTCCTAAGGCGTGAGAATGATAAAGGAATATTTAAATTTTTTGAATTTTTTACAATATCTCCTAATTCAGTAGATTAAATATTAATTTGTTGCGAATTTAATTGGATGAATATTAATAGGATAATTACCTTGAAGACTAATGGATCAATATAATTTAATTGACATTAATAATATTTTGTTATCCTTTTAAATTCGTCATTTATTAACATTGATAGTAATAGAAGTATATTCCATATTTATTGTGTAAGTTGATTTTATTCTAGAGTATATAATTTGTTCATTCTACATTTTTTTCTAAAATAGTTTTTAATATACCTCTCAAAGAGCACAAGACGGTTTTTTTAATGGAAATTTTTTTTATTCATCTCAATTTTATAAGTGTTTAATTTCTATTCACGTATAATATTTTTTTTTATAAATATTGTCTTTATTTTTTATATATTATTTTATATTTTAATATTTTTCCTTTTTATTACAATACTCGTTATCAACTGTTTCATTATTTTTTTTACGGAAAATCTCTGCATACAAGCCATTAGGGCTTGTATGCTTTACAAGTTTATTAAACAATAAATTTAAAATACGCGCTCCTCCACGTACGTTGATTACACGCGCTATATAATATCCCGCGTATATCTAACTTCCAAATTTAAAATATTTGTTTCCGTATTCGTTTTCGTTATTTTGAGATTTGGTTGTTCTTCTTCTCGCGCGTCTTCCCTCATTCTTCTCCATCGATCTTTTCCTCTTCTTTTCTCACTGGTATGTTCTTCGTTTACGTTATCTTTTTCTCTCTCTGCAACTCGAGCTTCGTTTTCTCTTTTGATTTGTTGTTTTCTGAAATCAAAGTTTGAACTCGTTTTGAAGATAATGGATCCTTCAAGCTCAGATTGTGTGCTGAATCCAGGCGATGTGGATTATGAATTTGAATCTAACGAAGTTCCTGAGGTTTGATTTACAGTAATTTGTATAGCATTGTGTAGTTTAAAAATTGCTGAACATTGTTTAATTACCTGGAATTTATAGCAGACGCTCTGGTGTAGATCAATTCTTCTTTGGGTGTATTTTAGCTATAAGTGTGGGTGTATATACACTTTACTGGTTTTTTGTTATTTTTAATTGAGTTGTTGTTGTTCAGGTGTATTTTATCAGACATGATTGGGTGTGTTTTTAGTTTTTGACATGGTGTATTCTGCAGCCTGTGTATTGACAGTTTATGGCTTTAAAGGTCATTCTGTAGTTGAGTTGTTTCGGTTCGAGTGTATCATATTAGACATGATTGGGTGTATTTATATCATATATATGGGTGTATTCACAGTTCTGACACGGTGTATTGTGCAGCCTCTCTCGGTTGTTGATGACGAGCTTGTTCCGAAGGTCGGAATGACCTTTACCACCCTTGAAGATGCCGGAAAATTTTACAGGAACTACGCCAAGGCTGCAGGTTTCTCTACAAGAGTTCGGTGCACAAATAGGAAGGGAAATGAGATTAAGAATCAACTGATTACATGTAGCAGAGAGGGAAAATGGAAATCTAAAATATCTCCAATCGAGAAGACCAATCCGACAGCCGGTTTAAACTGTCCTGCAAGAATTTATATACACACATTGAAGGATGTCGGTTCTTGGATCATTTCAAAGGTTGTGCTGGATCATTCACACCCCTGCTGTCCAAGCAAAGCAGAGATGCTCAAACAGCACAGGGAACTAAGCATGTCCATTCATCGTACGATAGAGAATAACGAGGAGGCCGGTATCAGACCAAGCAAAACCTACCAATCATTTGTTGCGGCTGCCGGGGGTCACCGCGAGTTAAATTTTATCGAAAAGGACGTGAGGAATTACATTACCAGGGAAGTGCGGAATGTTTCCGAACAAGAAGATGCAAAGGAATTCGGGAAATATTTCTTAAGAATGAAAGAGAAGAATCCGAATTTCTTTTTTGAGCTCGAACTCGAGGAGGATCAATCGATTAAGCTGGCTTTTTGGGCCGACGCAAGAAGCAGAGCCGCCTTTGAGTATTTCGGAGACATCATTTCATTCGACACCACCTACAATACAAACAGGTAACAAACTGTCCCTGTTTATGATGCTAAATTAATTTATTTTTACGAATCCGCAGCAGAGGTGTATATTGGCTGTGTCATTGGGTGTATTCGAAGCACTTGTTAGGGTGTACCTAATGATTTTGCATTCTGGACCATGGTAATTTGTTTCAGGTATAATTTGGTCTGTGGTTCTTTTGTCGGGGTGAATCACCACGGTCAGTCAACACTTCTCGGATGCTCTTTGATGAAGAACGAAGAAATTGAATCATTCAAATGGTTATTTCAATGCTGGCTTCGTTGCATGGGAGGAAACGCTTCGAAAGGGTTTCTCACCGATCAGTGCGCATCAATGAAAAGGGCTTTAGAGGCCTGTATGCCAACAACAGTTCGCCGCTGGTGTATTTGGCACATCATGAAGAAGATTCCAAGCAAATTAAACGGGTACAAGGGACATGCCGATATCGAACAACAAATGAGCCATGTTGTTTGGAACTCTCATAGCAAAGACTCATTCGATAGGAATTGGAACGATTTTCTGGTGAATTTTGGTCTTGCGGACAACAAGTGGCTTTCAGGTAATGTGTTTTTAAAATCTGCAGCAGAGGTGTAAATTGTACGATCTCTCGGGTGTATTTTACAGTGTGTGTTTGGGTGTATTATGCAGATCTGTATGAAGACCGTCACATATGGGTTCCTATCTATCTGGACCACCACTTCTGGGCAGGGATGAGAAGCACACAAAGGAGCGAGAGCATGCATTCATTTTTTAACAAGTACATCACCCGGAACAGCTCGCTCATTCAGTTCGTCAAACAGTACGATAATTGCCTCGGAAGCAGGGAGCAAGCAAAGAGAGAATCAGATGCTGCAGATTTTCATACGGTCATACCGTGTGCAACCAAATCCTCCATCGAAGCTCAGTTTCAAGATGCGTACACTCACGCAAAGTTTAGGGAAGTCCAAGCCCAATTCAGAGGAAAGGCAAATTGCATCACCAGATTAAAGAATTCCGCTCTAGGCTATTCAGTATACGAAGTCAGAGAACAAGTTTCCAGCTCAATATTCGACAAGTTCGCGGTTACCTACGACTCAGTTGCAGCCGAGGTAAAATGCCAATGCTTATTATTCGAGTCGAGAGAGATACTGTGCCGTCACGCACTAAGCGTGTTAAGCTTCGAACAAGTAAGCCAAGTGTCCCCTAGATACATACTGGAACGATGGAGCAAGAAGGTAAAGAGGCAACACACACACATCAAGAGCAGCCACGACGAGCCACTAATGGAGCCAATAAGCAAGAGGTTCGACCAATTGGTTTTTCGTTCGCAAAATATTTGCGAATTTGCCTCCGAATCGGAGGAGCTGACTGCAATTCTGCACCGTGTGTACGATAACGTCATGGCCGAGATGGAAGCATTAAAAGCCAAAAGGAAGGGGACATCTTCTTTATCCCACGAAGACGCCAACTTGGAATCCGTTAACGAGCTTCAAAGCCCGCCAAGGATTCGAACAAGAGGACGTCCAAAAAACAGGCTAGGTTCAAAGCTCGAGAAACAGATTGCAAATGTCACAAAGAAGAAGAAGACGAAAGTTTTAAGCGAGGTAAATGTAATGTTCTTTAAATTTGTGGCGATTGAGTTTATTTTTCTAGTTAATAGTTTAGCTAATGCGGGAGTGTTATATTCAGATAAACCTGTTTGATGCTGCATCAGCAGCGCATTCAAATTGCAGCCAATATCAGGGACAAGTTATAAATTATCAGTTCAGGGTACCAGCAGCAGGGGATAACTCTTTGGGTGTATAGTTATGGGGAGTATGGGTGTAAAAGCTCTGTTTCTTTTGGGTGTATTTTTGTTAATTGACAATTTACATATAGACACATATATAGATACATATAGAACAAAAGCTGTAAAAATTCACAGGTTATGGGCGTATATTTCAGTTGATGTTTTTCTTCATATTTTAGTACATGTAATTCATTCATTTTCAATACAGCACAGACAGTTGGGTGTATATTTTATTCAACCTCGGGTGTATTATTAGACTTGCATTGGGTGTAACAGTTTATAATTTACGTTTATATATGCCTTTATTTTTTCTTCATATTTTACCACCTGTAATACAGCTTTTGAATACATCATAGGCAGTTTACCATCACAGATATTTTAACTATCGGAAAAAATATACATCGAATAGAAGTTGTTGATAAATGGCAAATATTTACATCATTTGTTCAATTTACAAACTACCCAGCAGTTGGATTACCCAGTTTCTATATCAGCAGAATTAATCTGACAAAACGGACTCAATAATACAGAGGATGGCTTCGACAGCCTTATAGCACTACTCTCTCTAATTGCCCGATCTCTCTGTTTATTCATCTCACTGAATAGTATCCGGGAAGCATACTCCACTCTATAGTGGTCCACCTCCTCCTACAATTAAAAAGTATGTTATGTTTAAACAGAAATATTAATTCAGTAAAGTAATACAGAGTTATATAGTTCTAAAGACAGTTACCTGTGTCCAATTATCCCATTCATACTTCCCCTTTTTAATGTTTTCCGGCTCAATTAACTCAAGCCACTTCATTACATAGATAGCGCAGTCATAGCTGAAAACGAAGAAAATAAATTACAAATCTCATTTAGGAAAGTTTAAGGTTCAGAGTCACGAATCTATACCTTGTTTTTTGGCCTGAAATTTTAACATATGATGCTTTAATTTCCTTCTCCTTCTCGCCTTTCTCGAGAGGTTTCCCGCCGGCATATGTTATCAATCTTGAAAATACATATCCCTTAAATACCAAAACAAATCAGTAATACACCCGAATGAATGGACAAGATACACCCAACTGAATATGGAATATACACCCAACTCAACCTTCAAAATAGACCTATCTATTAAAGTAAAGAAGACAGAGGCAACTTACAGTGAATTTATTAATGTCCTTTCTCTCATCGCTTGGAGCTTTTTTGTGTAGCGGGTCAAGTATTTGACATTTCCACTTTCTTGTATTTATCAGCCATAACCACCAATGTCCCAAGTGGCAAACAGGAGCAAAAATATGAAGGATTGCCACATTTCAACAGTCTGTTATTTTATTTGGCATATAAGTAAATAAGCGTACTAACAAATTTACGAAACAAAAACTTACATATGGATGCGAACTTAATTTTTTTCTATCTATGAAGTGAATGAAGCTCGGGTAGGCTTCCACCCTGAATTCTTTTTTCGTTTTCGGGGATATGAATTCCCCCCTTGAGTGATCCGAAAGCGCCATGCTCTGCAAGAATTGCAATACAAGAAATGAAAACATGAAAATACACAACTTACACCCAATCTAAGCTAAAAAATACACCCAAATCAATGCATAAAATACACCCAAAGTTCGTAGAAGTAACACTTACCACAATATCGGGGGGGGGGGAGACAGTATATTTGTTCCTGAAACCTCTTTTCATTTTTCTGGTTTAGGATGAGGCAGATGGCAGATACAATCTAGAAATCAATTTTAAATTAATAAACATTGCAGTTGACTTTGGTGTAAAAACATTAATGTTAGTCTAAAATTACCTGAGATTCTATATCACTTTTTGCCTGGAGGGATGCAAGGTGCGTTCTCATCAAAATGTATTCTCCTTGGCCAATCAGAGTGCATATCTCCTCATACTCGTCAGTATCGCCTTTTGCATCTTCCTTCAGTCTCGTCCCCCAGATGTAGCACTTTTGTTTCATATCATCCGGAATTTGATTTATTCCCCCAGGAGTTTCCAACTTTGCAGAACTTTCTCCCCCAGTCTCCCTCTGAATTTGTGGACTTTCGTCTTTTCCCTTTGCCGCACTGCTTGCTAATTTTTGGACCAAACTGTCTAATTGTTCTAGCATAGTTGCAGTTTCTGGAGATTTTTCCCTTTCTGTCTCCTGCGTTGACGCCCCCTCCTGGCTTGAATCTATCAATCCGAGGCTGAATGATGGCATCCCCGGATCTGTTTTAGGAATATAGCTTGCTGTCCTTGCCATCATCAACAGGGCAGCAGCGTCCTCTGCGTCTGGATGACTGCGTCATTATGTATAAGAATAAGAGTAAGAATAAGAATATACGGATGATAAGCAAAGATTGATTTTAGTCTAATGAACTTACATTTTTGTTGGAGCTGGGGGAAGCTTGGGTGTTGTTTCTTGAAGTTGTTTGGGGGTTTCAGGAGTGCTGCACAGTTACACAAAATTAATCAGGAAGAATATACACCCAAACTGTTAGCAAATATACACCCAAACCCTAAATAAATATACACCCAATACTATTTTCTTACGTTTCTCTAGCCCCTTCAATCTGTAGCATAGGGGTTGGTTCGAAATCTGCGTCAGTGGTTGTTTGTTGGGATGCCGGCACAAAAAACTGGATCGGGACTCTAAACAAGAATAAAAATGAAAGGTTAACAACGTATTTGAAAATAATAAAGTTATAAGGTTGAAATATTCTTGGAAAACTCACATTGCAAGCGCTTCCGACGGCGTTTGTTCCCTAACAACCATCATATTCGAATCAGTCGGAGTCAACCTAAAATACACCCAAAGAAGATCAAAAAATACACCCGAACAATTCAAAAAGAAGACGGGCTTTGTTTTTTGAGAACTTACATACTTGCAGTTTTTGCTTTTTTTTGCTGCCTTTTTTTTCTTGAATAAAATAATAAAGGGCTTTTTTTTCTAAAAAAAATATATACAGAATTAGAAGTAGAAGTTATTAGAAGAACAAAAGTAACGGATATTTGAAAGAGAAATTACATGCTCTGAGACGGCTGGTTTACACTACTCTGTTCTGTGCGTCCTTGAGAG
Source organism: Arachis hypogaea (assembly GCF_003086295.3). Lineage (NCBI taxonomy): Eukaryota > Viridiplantae > Streptophyta > Magnoliopsida > Fabales > Fabaceae > Arachis > Arachis hypogaea. The sequence continues at coordinate 109,473,107 of NC_092045.1, read as the reverse complement.
GAAGGATCATCACTTCCCAAGTTCACAGCCGGTAGTCTAAACAGATTTCATGTTATTCAAACAAAATATACATCCAACTTAGTAAACAAGATACACCCAACTTGATCCACAAAATACACCCAAATTGTTTCACAGAATACATCCAAATCATGATAACAAGATTTTATTAAATAATAAAGCTTCTTACGTTTCAGAGGACACATAGCGACCTTCTGTCGATCGCAGGTCAGCTTGGTTCTCCCTGCGAAACAAGATACAATTATTAGCAAACAAAAGACACCAAAATCTCAAATACACAGCCCAGCAAGACATACCCCTCTGCAGCAGATTTATCAACGTTTTCCCTTAGCCATTCATCGAGTTCGTCACTTGATATTTCATATCTCTCACTACATTCATAAAATAAGACGTTAACAAAAATAATTACGATGATAGACCGTAGTATAGCTTACGAGGTACTGTACCCGTCAAAGTATTGATCTTCTTCAGGAGGTGAATCCTCCACAACAACTTTTTTCTTTTTTTGTTGTGTTCTGGGTGGAAAAAAAAACAGTACCAATCAAAAATAAAAAATTAATTTTATCACAGAATTTTATCCAAAGAATTGCTTACTTTTTTGGAGTTGTTTTTGTTTCTTTCTTTTTCTTCTCCTTCTCCGCAGGCGATGATTCTTCGCTCCTATAAGTGAATAATAGACACTTCAGTTAATACACGAAATCTTTATAACGAAGCCAAAAGAAAGGAGTATTAATTTCAGGACATTACTCATCACTTGGTTCAGATTCAGATTCTGTATCAGAATCTGACTCGTCTTGCCTCTGCTTTCTTTTTCTTGAGTCCATTCTGGAAGGCAAACAATTGTCATTTAGAACATACTAAAAATACACCCAAATGGATTCACGAGATACACCCAACTAAATATATAATATACACCCAACGCAGCAAACGAAACACACCCTGCTTAATAAGATACATACACCCAACGTGGACAAATAAAATACACCCAAACCGAAAAAGAAATTACACCCAAGTATGGTACTTACTTTTTCCCCTTTTTCCCGGGGTGTTTTCTTCTCGAATCCTCTGAGTCTTCTTGAGCCTCAGACTCAGAGGTAGAAGTGTCACTGTCAGTAGTTTCTGTCTCCGAAGACGATGTTGGGCTCGCCTTCCTTTTTTTTGTTTTTTTTATTTCTTGTTTTTTTTCTTTTTTTTCTTTTTTTCTCATTTTTTCTCTTGTCTCTGCCATCTTCACAATCCCCTGAAACATGAGATATTTTAGTTAGCACCATTCGGGTAAATAAAATACACCAACTTATTATGATTACTCACCAAAATTTCCTCTCTTTCTGCATTCATTCTTTCCACCAACTGCTCCTTAGTCCAGTTGGCAATCCATGGCTTTTGTGGTCTTTCAGCCCTGTTCTTGCCTTTGTTTTTTGAAAGATGAAAGTAGATTATCATCAGGGCGAAGAGGCAGCCATTGATTGCCTTCTTCTTCTTCTCTTGATAGTCTGTGATGCCCTTGACCATGAAGGTCAAAACATGCCCCCCCAGTTTCTTTCCGATATGCCGTCCATCTTAAAAATTGGGGCCAGGTGCACGGGCGATATTTTGTTTATCGTCGTTGGCAAAAGGAACGCCATCTGTATGTAGAGGATGAATATCCTCTTGAACATCAGGCGTTCCTCTTTGTTGCCAACGCCGATTTCCATCATTTCATCGGTAAGACTTTTGAGGGTCTTACCCTGGAATCTTCTATAAATTATTTTGTCATCATCAGAAAGTTTCTTATAGTCAACTTTCTCAGGAAATAGATCTCCTACAAAAAGGAAGACAAGAAAGCATCCAAGTCGGTTCAAATACACCCAACCATCAGGTTAATATACACCCAAGCAACAACTTAATATACACCTATAATTTTGAGCTAATTACCTGTTGCATTGATGCCAAGCGCATCACCTATTTTTTTGGGGTTATTTGGAAAGAACCATATCCTATCTTCAGTCTGTTCTCCCCAAGTTTGAAGTTGTTTGCCAGCTCCCTTAAGAGTTGGTGATCCACCCTCAGTGGTGGGATGTGCATCAACCCACCGAATCCAAGATCCCTCACAATCGCCTTCTTCTCCTCAGTCATGTTTCTGAACTTATCATTCAGGAGATGTGTGGCACATTTAAGGTCTTTAGTTTGGTTTCTTGTTGCCATTTTCTCTGAAACTAAAAATACACCCAAAGATATCAGTAATATACACCCATATAAATATGACTCAGATACACCCATTAATAACAATAAGATACACCCATTGATAACAGTAAGATACACCCATATATATGATTCAGATACACCCAAAGATATCAACAAGATACACCCATTGATAACAGTAAGATACACCCATATAGATGAGTCAAATACACCCAAAGATATCAACAAGATACACCCATTAATTACAGTGAGATACACCCATAGATATTATTCAGATACATCCATATAGATATCAGTCAGATATCACTCAACCATGCTTCAATATCAAGCCACATTACAAGGTTAAGCAGTTTACACCCCCGAATCTATGGAATAAACCCCCAAAAATCAACAAAAATAGCAGGAGAACTTAGAATAACAACGTAGAACGACGTAGAACTTAGAAGAACGACGTATAACTTAGAACAGTGTAACAAAGAAGCAAGAGTAATAATAAACCCTAGAAGAATGACGTAGAAGAAAAGTAAAATATACAGTATTTTAATGGACTTACGTTGAGTATTGTTGGTTTGTTTTTTCTTCAGATTCTTCACAGAGAGTTTGATGGTGTTTTGATGCAGTTTTCGAACTACGATTTCTATATTTTGAACCTTGATTTTCGCTCGAAAATGGGAGGGTTTCGTTGTTTTGAAAGCGCCTTGAGAAATGGAAGAAGTGGAAGAAGTGGAAGAGTCTGCCATACGTAACCGTTCGAATGTTGAGCGCGTGATTTTGACGCGCCATGTTATCTCTCTTCATGCGCGTGATTTCTGTTTGGGCTGGGCCAACTTGTATGCTTGTAGGCTTGTTTGTGTAGCAGGCCCGAAAAAAAAACGCCAATAGAAACAAACTCAATTACTCGCAAATATTTTTTAAAAAATGAGAATGATTTTAATTAAAAAAAATCTTAACCAAAATAATATTTTACTTTAAAAAAATATATGAAAGAAAAGTATGATTTAGTTTGATAAAGTGTTTTAGTTTTTGAATTTTTTTTATAAAAGTTAATTTTTAAAATATATTTTTTAAAAATTATAATATCTTTGTTGAGAAAATCAAATTAAAAATAAATTTAACCATAAAATAAATTTTAAAATTTTAAAATATTATAATAAACATAAATATAAGAGTTAAATTTAAAATTTAATTTATTTATAAAATTATATTAAATTTTTTAATTTTGATAAATATAAAATGACTTTTAAAAGTTTCACTTTAAATACTTTTAAAAAAGCATTTATATCTTTTAAAAATCTAGATTCGCAAAGAAAATTCCAAATTTTCAACTAGTATAATTCAAACTTTGGTCTCTAAAGTACAGAGTGTTCATTTTACCACTAGGTTGTGATGTTTTTTTGTAATAAATATGCTATTCAATTAATATATAATAAAAAATAAAGTTAAATTATTTTATACTATTTAATTTTATATTTATTTATATTTAAATTAATTATATTTTTTAATTATCAATAATTATTATTATAAATATAAATTTTATTAAACACCTACCAAAAAATAACAAATATCTTTATTAATTATAACATAATTTTTTATTATTATATGATATTTATTAAAGTTATTTTTTCAATAATTGCACATTGTATATAACAATATAATAAATATGAATAATCGATTAGTTATTAAAATTTAAAAATATTTATTGGGAAAAAATATTAAAATTTTATATAATTACTTAATAATAACTAGGTTAATCAATTCAACTTTGTCCAATTGGTTGAACTACTAAACTAATAAACCAACAATATGACCAATTTGATCACATTTTCGATTCTGACAACTATGTACATACAGTGTCATCTATTATTTATTATATATTATTAAAATCGAATTTCTTCAATTAATAGTATAGCTGACGTGGTATGTTTTAAAAAGGGGTTAAATACGATTTTGGTTTCTAAGTAGGAGCTGAAAATTTTTTTCATCCCAACCTTTTTTTGCTTACAAAATCGTCTCTAAGGTTTAACTTAATTTTAAAACCGTCTTTTTTACCAAAATTTTAATTTTTTAATTTTTTAAACAGAGAAGGGGGAAGGGAATCACACGAGGCGGGGGTTGCTAAGGGAAGAAGAGGGGAAAGGGAAGGTGGGAAAGAGGAGGAGGAAGGGAATCTGCTGCCGTTGTTCCTCATCACCGCCGCTGCTGCTCGTCGTTCGGTCCTCGCCGCTGGATCTCGCCGCCAGATCTCGCCGTTCCTCTTCCTCGCTTGACGTCGACGCCAGCAGCTATGCGAGTGTGAACGTTGCGCGCTGCTCGCTGTTTTTGCTCCTCTTCCTCGCTCGGTCGCCCGTCGTCGTTGCTCCTCGCTGGTCATCGTTGCTCCTCGTCCTCCTCGCTGGTCACTCGCCGCTGTGCTTTTTGGGGTTCCAATTCTTCTGTTTCTTCTATTAATTATATTGTTAAATTTTTTTATTTGTGGATTTGTTGATGCTTCTGGTTGGTTCTGCTTTTGTTTCTTTTGTTGTTGTTATTTTTCTAATTTCATTATCCAATGTTGTTGTTGTTGATCTTCTGCTTCTGGTTACTTTTTTTAATTTTTATTACATTGTTTTCTTGTTGTTGCATTTACTTCGGTTTCTGCTTTTGCTTCTGCTTCTGCTTCTACTTCTGATTCTACTTCTGCTTCTTGTTGATTTTGGGGAAGAAGGGGAAACGTATTTTGGTCTGAAGGACGATTTTAAACTAAGTTAAACTTTAGGATGATTTTGTAAGCAAAAAAAAGGTTGGGGATAAAAAAAAATTTTCAACCCCTACCTTAGGAACCAAAATCGTACTTAACCCTTCTAAAAAATATTTCTTGATTTATTTTATTTGATTTATTTAGATGTGTTAATTAATCATTTATTTGATTTGACTGGAATAAATAAATTGATTTTGTTTTATGTTACATTTATTATTTTATCTTATTTATTTTGATTAATAATTTTTTAGTGTTAAAATTAATTATTTAATCAATTTGATTGAAACAAATATCAAATTACTTAATATTTTGTTTGAACACATTAATTATAATCAATCTATTATATTTATTATTTGATTTTACTAAAATAAATAAATTGATTTTGTTTTAATTTGTATTATTTTTTTTCCTTATGCATTTTGATTAATGATTTTTAAAAGTGTTATAATTTTTACATAGCATATTTGTAAAATTTGAGTAATTAGTAAATAATTAACTAATATTAATTATTAATCAAGCAATCAGAAAATTGAATTTTTATAGTTTAATGAGATAAAGAAAATTAAAACAAAAATTTTGACATCAATTTTAAAGAATTTGGCCCAAAATTAAATTGAACGAATTGAATCGGGTAAACTGGATCCGTATTGGGCCCAAGGCCCGGCCCAATATATTTAAAACATTAGCTTCAACTCATTACCTTTCTTCTTCATCACTTTCACGCTACACAATGAAAAGGGAGAAGGAAGGAGATTCTCAAACCCTAGCTTGATCTTTAAATCAAGATAACTTTTGATCCGAACTTCCAATCATCACATTATTTGCTGCCACGCGTCCGCAGTGACGAGCTCTACAAAACCCGGTATCTTTCAAGGTGAGGAAATCACATTCTCAGCTCCTATTTCCTCTTCTTCAGTTCAAAAATGTTAAGATTTTGGAGTATTGAGATTTTGGTTAATTTGATATTTTAGGATCAAATTGACTTGAGAAATTGGTAGGTTTTGCCTTAATTGAAGCACATATACGGTAAGGATCTTCAACCCTAGTCAAACTCTTGATTATGTGAGTTTTGGGTATTGAAATTTGTATATATATATATATGTGTGTGTGTGTGTGTGTGTGTGTGTGATAATGTGTATTAGGTGTGTGTATTTGAAAATTGGAGCTTGAATTGTGGACACTTGAGACTTGGTAGAGTTTAGGTGTTATTGCTTTGGAAACTTTGGATCCTTGGGGCTGTGTTTAGAGCCTTTTGGTGGTGTCTCAGATTATACGTGGAAATCGGCCAAGGTATGGTTTAGATTTCATGTATTTAATACATAATGTTCTGTGAAAACTTAGGTTAGATGACCATAGAATAGGTTGGAACGTATGAGTGTGTTTGATGTTTAGTAACCTTGATTAAAAATTGTGATATAGATTTGGTGTTTGTTGGATGAGTGTTGAGTTAATGATTATTGACTTGATGACATGAATGTATATGTCTAAGATAGGTGGATTATGATTTTATTGAGATATTTGAGAAATTGATGCATGATATTGATGAATTGAGATATGATAAGACATTGTGGTTGATGGTGATTTAGTGAGGATTTGTGAATATGAAATTGTTATTGTTGTTTCATTGATATCTCATGATTGCTTTGGATATGGATTTATTGGTTTTGAGTAGTTGAATGATGTGTTGAATGTTTTGGAAAGAATGAGAATGTGGAAAAGGTGAATTGAGTTATGTAATATTGTGTAGAACCTTGGAGTTATGAAAGAGAATTTTGTTTTGATAAAAATTTTATGGTTTGAGATTTGTGAAAAATTGGTTTTTGGCCAAATTTCGGCGAGACATAACTTGACTTCCAAACTCCCAAAGTGTTTTAAACTTCTTTCAAATAAAAATTGGGTTCATGAAGTTTACGCTGTTCAAAGAACGGATGAAAAATATTTTAAAACAAAAGAGTTATGCGCGTCGAAAGTTTAGGGTTCGAAAGTCAAATTCTGTAGTTTTTTCAGACTTAGCAAATTTTTGGAAAAACGTACGCCCAGCATACGCGTGACCTAGGATTTGCGTACGCGTCCAGCTGCTCGCAACACGACCAACCTTTCGGGTTGGGATTCACGCGTATGCGAGCATGAGGCTTGCGTACGCGAGTAAGAATTTTTCATACCCATGCGTACGCGTGGCCTCTGTTTCAGCAAAAATAGATTTTGTGTTTTAAAACTCAAACTCGAACCTCTAGACTTCTATTTTTATTCCTTTAGCCTAAATATTGTTAGTAAGCCTAGTCATAGGATGAAGTTATGAAATTTTGGTAACTTAAAGGTGAAGAAAGATTCTTTTTAAAGGTAATAAGTGATTAGAGAAGATGGTATTTGATCGATAAAGATGATGAAAATGGTATATGAGGTAATTAAGAGAGTAAAGTGACATTGATAATGATGTGTGAGACTCTTAATGATGTTAAATAATTGAGAATGATGAGATGAGATATGAATCACTATGAGATTGAAAATGATAAATTGTAAGAAACGATTGAATAATTTGAGCTTGGGGTGCTGTCTTTTCCATGTTAGTCGGAATTTTTTCCGTGGTTATTATTGAGCTTGGGGTGTTATTTTCCTCCATGTCAGCTTGGAATTCTTTCCATGGTTAATCTTTGAGCTTGGGGTGTTGTCTCTTCTCCCCATGTCAGCTTGAGATTCTTCCAATGGATGTTATTGAGCTTGGGGTGTTCTCTCCCCCATGTCAGCTTGGGAATTCTCCCCATGGTGAGTGTTGAGCTTGAAGACATGTCGGGCTGACTATGTAACTGACAGTTGATATTAACAGCCATAGGGCAGGTATACATCATGTGCATATTGTATGATTTGCTCGCTTGTGAACTATATGGGATTGCCTACGTGATTATAATCTGCTATTTGTTATAATTGTTATCTGTATTACTTGTGAACTACTTGTGTTTGCTTTGTTTGCTTGTTTGTCTGTGCAACCCATAGGAGACGGAGGAATGGAGAAAGGTGTAAAAGATTAGTGTGCAGGTTAAGTTTGGTTAGGTTGAGAACCTTAGACCACCTATTTATAGCTTCTGTTTTTAGTCCCTTAAGATTTATAATCTGAGTGTCGGTGTTTTAGGATTGTCTCTGACATTTCAAAGACCTTATATCTTATATGTGTGGCACCTTTACCATGCTAAGAACTTCTGGTTCTCATTCTATACTGTGTTGTTGTTTTTCAGATGCAGGTCGAGAGGCACCTTGCTAGGCGTCTGGAGCTTCTGCAACGAAGTGGTTTCTTTTGAGGTTTCTTTTGATCTTTGATATGTGTATATATAAATTCCCTTCTTATATACTTGTTTATTTTGCTCCTCCTAGAGGATTATGGAGAACTAGGATTTTGTTTAGGTATTTCAGATTTTGGGCGGTGTATATATGTATGTAAATATTCTCCGGCTAGTCTTAACTTCGCAGACTGAGTTAGGAGCTTGTTATTATGTACCTTTTGGTTCCCTATTCCTAGTTTCTGTTATCCTATGCTTGTTAACTTTAGATTTCTTCACACGCAAGTTTTCTGTTTATGTGAGTGTTACGATTCTTGTTTTAAACTTTTCTTCACAGGCTCCTCGGTATAAATTCCTTTTAACTACTATTATATATATATATATATATATATATATATATATATATATATATACTTTTACTTTTACTTGTCGTAATACCTTACCACTTCAAGTCTTCAACTTTATGATTTAAGCATAAAACTTCGTGTGATAGAGTGTTACAATATTTATAAGATATTTTTTGTTTATTTAACTTACTTTATTGAATTAATTTAATATAGCAATTATTCAATTTATTGTCATGTTATTAAATCGTTGTTTATCAAAAGTTCATCTTCAAATCCTTTCTTAATCTTAAATATTTTAATTTTAAATTTTAATTTTTTATTTATTATTTTATATTTTATATTTTATATTTTAATATCAAATCTAATATTCCTATTTATATTTTCTTATAATTTATTTTTAATATATAGTTATATGTCTACCATTAATTATATGATACTAAATATTTTTTTAATTTGTTAAAAAATATAATTTCATTCTTTTCTTTTTTTTATTTTACCTAATTCCATAATTCAAAATGTATTCACTATATAAAGTCATATATATTATAAGAGAATCTAATTTTTTTATCATGGCTCTTTTATTTGATAAAACTTGTTTTTCTCTCATATAATACATTATTTCTACTCTTTAATTTTTTTTATAAACTATGAAATATCTATTTCTTCTATTTTTTATTTTGCTCCTATTTATTTAAGTTTTAATAAATTTTTATCTTAAATTTTATTATTTTTATACCATACGAATTGATTTATTTATTAAGAACTTGTTTGGATGTCATTAAATTGTTAAGTTTTTTTATCAAAAAATATTTTTTTTAAGTGATTAATACTTTTTAATAATAAAATTAAAAGCATTAGAAAAGTAAAAAAATATATATCTTTTTTAGAAGCTACAAAAAGCACTAGAAAAATTTCAAAACAAAATATCTTTTTTAAAAAAATAAAAATAAAAAATATTTTTCACATAATAAATATCTTTTTTATATTATTGTATTCAAACATAATTAATAGATAAAAAAAATCTCTTTACATAAGATATCCAAATATAAAATTACTTTTACTTTTTTGAAATATCTTTTATTTGAAAAAGAATAACTAGAAAAAAGATATTTTCTTAAAAACTCTCTCAAATTAAACAAGCCTTATGTATTCTTAATGTTTAAATTATATTCCTTACGTGCTCAATTTCATTTCTAATTTAAGGAATTACGTGATAAAATAACATCGATAAAAGCTGTTGTGCGTCTTCTTATTCGTCTTTTTGGCTTACCTTCCTTTTTGTAGGGATCATGAGTAATTATATACAATGGTGCTTATGCATAAAGAATAAGTATAAATTGTATTATATCTTCTCTTATTAAAACTTTTATTATCTATCTTAAAATAGAAAAATTATTGTAAATTATTTTAGACCAATAAATTTTTTATCGTTGTGACAATATATTTTGTATTTATCTTATATTTAGCAGTTTCAATAGGTGTTTACACTATTAAAAAAATTTAAAATCATTTCTGGGTTAAATACAGCAACTTCAACTTAAGAATAAATAAATTATCTTTATAAGTTTCAACAGGTAATGGTTGGTAATATTATTTTGATTCCAATAGTGAATATGATTCTAGAATAATATAAAATAGTTTTAAGTAGATTTTAACAAAAATAATTCTTCGTATACTTTTTGGTTTGATAATAAAAAAGACAATTCAACATGTTAGATTGTATTTGATCAAATCAGTTTTAACATAAGAGAATTTAAAAATTTTACTCATAAATCATAAAAGAAAAATCTACAAATTCTACTACTAATATTATTTAATGAAAATTCTTTCAAAAGATAGGATTCTACTACTAATTGTTATACTTTAAAAATAAGTAAAATTATTACTCATTAATTTTATTATTTTTAATATTAAAATTGTTAAACTTTAAATTTAATTAATTGTATAAAATTTTTATAATAAAAATTAATTACTATGTGTAAATTCCGTAAAATTAGCAAATAATTAGTCAATAAACTAAATTTTAATAAAGAAAATAAAAAATTATGAATTTTATAATAAAATAGGATAGAGTTAATTAAAATAAGAATTTCAAACCAATTTCAAAAAATTTAGCGTAAAATTGGACCGAACGAGTCGAACCGGACAAATCAAACTCGAAATGGGCCCAAGGCCCAATTCAGCCCAGCCATACTTAACCAAAACCCAGTTTCTTTTTCTCATTCCTCTTCATTCACGCTACAAACCTTTTGAAAAGGGGGGAAGAAAACAAAAACCCTAACCTTGTGATCAAACTACCATATCTCCCCACTCCGAGTTCTGATCGCCGCACCGTTTGCGGCTACACGACCACCGCGTTGAGCTCTACAAAACCATTAAAACAATTTTATAGGTAAGCCACTCTATCACCTCAATTTTTCTACCCCTTTTTATTTTCGAAATTTATTAAAATGGTGATGAGATTTTGCTTCTTTGATGTTATAGGACCCGATTAGTTTGAAAAAAACATTCACTCTTGCTTATATGACGCTTGGGTATGGTGAGGATACTAGAACTCTAACTAATTTCTTGGATTGGTATATTGGGTATTGAATTTGGGTATATGTGTGTGATATATGTGAATTAGGTTTGTGGATATGTATATTGGAGTTTGATTATATACACTGGAGGCTTGGTAGAGGTTTAATGTCTTTACCTTGATGATTTTAGACTTGTGGAGCTGTGTTTGGCTTTGGTAAATTGCCTTGGGTAATACGTGAAAATCGGTCAAGGTATGATTTAGGTTTTACGTATTTAATATATAATGTTCTGTAAAAACTTAGGCTAGATGACCATAAGATAGGAATTGAATGCATGTGTATGTTAAATTGTTTAGTACCTTGAGAATAATTGTGAATTAAGCTAGGAGTTGGTTGTGGTTTGATATTGAGGATGAAGTATAGAATGTTATGTGAAGCTTTAATGATGATTGGTAAGGTGTAATGTGGATAATTATAAATACTTATGAGGCTTATGCATTCAATGTTATCTGAGATACGAGTTTCCCTGAGTAAAGTACCGTAACTTACCACCACGCATTTCAGGTTGAAACTCGATACTCTATTGACCCTACGTGGTAAGGGTGACCGGGCACGTATAAATTCCCGGGAATGGTAAATCCATTGAGTAAAATTATATATATGAATTATAAATGAAAAGAGAAAAAGCTATGCATGGACTCATGGGGATGCGCGATGGGAGACAGTCCAGGGTTTAGCATCTAGACTTGTCGGGTTGGCTTGATAACTGACAGATGAGACTCATCAGTTGTAGGACAGGCATACATCATGTGCATATTGTCTGATTTGCTTGCTTGTGAACTATATAGGATTGCCTACGTGATTATAATCTGCTATTTGTTATAATTGTTATCCGTATTACTTGTGAACTACTTGTATTTGCCTTATTTTGCTTGTTTGTCTGTGCAACTCATAGGAGACGGAGGAATAGAGGAAAGGTGGAGAAGTTTAGTGTACAGGTTAAGTTTAATTAGGTTTGAGAACCTTTAGATGACCACCCACTTATGGCTTCTATTTTTAGTTTCTTAAGCTTTATATATGAGTGTCAGCGTTCTAGAATTGCCTCTGGCATTTTCAGGACCTTATATCTTATATGCGTGGAACCTTTACCATGCTGAGAACCTCCGGTTCTCACCCCATACTATGTTGTGTTTTTCAGATGCAGGTCGAGAGGCACCTTGTAAACCCCGCTAAAATCGGTAAATAATTAGTCAATAAATCAAATTTTAATTAGGAAAATTAAATATGCAAAACTGATATCAAAAGGGGATAGAGCTCGTCAAAACAAAAATTTTGATACCAATTTTGATAATTTGGCCCAAAGTTGGACCAGAAAGGCCGAACTGATTGAATCGGGGCCCAAACCGGGCCCGTGGATCCAACTGGACTCAAACATTTAAACAAAATAGCAGCTCTCCTTCCCTATTGCATGCAGCAAACACAAACAGAATTGAGGAAGGGAGGAGGAGCTCTCAACCCTCACAACCTTTGATCCACCATAACTCCTCCGTCCGGGCTTCGATCGTCGCACCGTTCGCGGCCACGCGCTCAGCACGTCGAGCTCTACCTTTTTATCCGAACAATTTTACTGGTAAGCTTTCTATTAGGTTCAGAACCTCTACCCCTCTTTCTTTGGTAAACTTGAAAACCTACGGTAAATCTTGTCCAAATTTTTGTGTTCTAGGTTCAAGTTAGCTTCCGAAACTTGTGGGCTCAAGCTATTGAGCATATGGGTATGGTAAGAACACCCTAACCCTAGCTCAATCTTGCATTGGTAATGAAAAACTGAATTGGAACATATATATGTATTAGGTGTAGGTTAAGTGGGTGTTTATACATTGGAATTGAATTGAGCTTACTTGAAGGTTTGTTGGTGACCAAGGCTTATTTTGGGGCTGTCTGATTAAGCTTGGAGGGGCTGTAATTTTGAGTTGTGAGGCTATCTTGGGTGAACTAAGTGATCGGCTAAGGCATGGTTTAAGTTTCGCACGTTTAATATTTACGGTGTTGTGAAAACTTAGGTTAGAGGAACTATAGGATAAGTTGAATTGTTTGTTGTATTTAATGATTAGCCTTGTAATGCTGTTGGAATAGATTTTTTGGTGGATATATATTGGAATTATGAGGTATGGAAGTTATTACTGGTATGTTCTTGTATTTATTCATGATGGATTATGGTTGGTGTTTGTTAATAAGGATGTAGAATTGTGTTGTAGTGGTATTGCATATATTGTAACTAATTCTGTGATGATCAGAATTGCATGGAACTAAGTCCTGGTTAAACCTCGGAATATTTGGAACTGAATTGGAGAATTTGGGATCTTTTCGTTAAATATATGATTTATGGTGAATTTTCAAATTGTAGTCGTGGAATCTGATTTTTACTGCATAATTTTTAGAACAGCAGTAACTTGTTGGCTCTGTTGCGAATGTTTCAAAATGAAATTTGAAATGAAATCAATTTTAAATAAAGCTTCAGGCCTATTATTTTAGCATCGTAAAATCTCAGAATGGTTGGACTTGTGGTTTTAAAGATATGAATTTTTGAAATACGAGCGTTATACAATAAAAGCCAGATTCTGTTTTCTTAGATTAGCAAATTTGAGAGCTTATAACTTCTGATTATGGATGGATATTCAGGTGCAACCAATTGGAGGTGAAAATTAATTATGCTTAGCAGTTGTGATTTAAATTTCAGGGCTGTCCTTGTTTTAATAAGTGAGTTATGAGACTTGGAAGAGAACATGTTCATTGGCTTTTAAAATAGAATTCTGGAGAAAGTTACTCAACTTCCAAGTTACATAACTCCTTCATTAAAAATGTTTTTCACCTGAAAACAATTGGAAAAGAAACATGGATATGTTAAGTTGAACCATTTTTATTTTTAAGGCTATTGGATTTAATTTGAATTTTATATGAACTTTTAGATATTGTATGCTGCTGCTGTTTTCTGGTTTCTAAGCACTGCAGAGCAGTTAGCGTTTTTCCTCTATTTTTAAGGCTAGTTAAATAAAAAAATTGTGGTTTTTGGTTTGTTATAAATCTTATTCCGAGATGAACGTCTGGATATAAAGTTTTTCCAATTCCGATTTCATTTGTTTTATTAAAAACAGAAAAGAAAATACAGTATCGAGGATGTCTTAGTGATAATCATGGGTCTGAGAAGTCAAAGATTAATCTTCGTGTTATGTGATTGATTGAATGTTAGAGTTGGGTTGATTTTAAGATTATTCGATATTAAAAAGGTTGAGAAGAATTTGATAAATGGTTTAGTCAGGATCCGGAAAGGGTAAACGTGATGAATTATAAGGGAATGATGATGAAAAATGTGAAAGGGAGGTTGTTAATAAAAGGAGTTGACATGCCATGGCTTGATGAATGATTAAATAATGATTATGACTATGAAATGGCTTATGAATGATGATATCTGAGATACAAGTTTCCTTGGGTAAAAACCGTGGCTCGCCACCACGTGTTTCAGGTTGAATCTCGATACTCTGTTGACCCTACGTCGTAAGGGTAACCGGGCACGTATAAATTCCCGGGTATGGATAGCCCCCATTGAGTGATTTATATGATGATTGAATGTGAACTCTATGCATAGACTCTTGGGGATGCGCGACGGGGGACAGTCTAAGGTTTTCAGACTTGTCGGGTTGGCTGGATAACCGACAAATGGGCTCCATCAGCCATAGGACAGGCATGCATTTGTTTGTTTTGATTGCTATGCATTTTCTGGGTTTACCTAATTGATTTATATCACCTCCTACCTGTTATACTTGCTATTTGTACTATCTGCTCATTACTTGTGCGTGAACTTGTTTGGTTGCTTGTTTCTATTGCATTGTGGATGATGGAGGGATGGAGGAAAAGAAGAAATGATTTGGTGTTAGATTAGGATTGAAATTGATTAAGTTAGGTAGATTTAGAATACCTACCCCTGTTATTGCTTCTGTTTAGTAATTAAGTTGGATAATTATATAATGGAGTTCTAGGGTTGCCTATGGCATTCTCAGGACCTTATGTATTATACGCGTGGCACTTTTACCATGCAGAGAACCTCTGGTTCTCATTCCATATTGTATTATTGTTTTTCAGATGCAGGTCGAGAGGCTCCTCGCCAGGCGTCTGGATCCTGGGAAGCGAAGTAATCCTTTCCTAAGCGTTGCCTTTTTTTATTTTGCGATTTTGTTTTACCCGTTTTTTAAGGCTCCTAGTTAAGTATCCTTTTCTCTATTATATATATATATATATTACTACTTTTAGAGGTCGTAATACCTTACTATCTCAGTCTTATGACTTAAGCATAAGATTAAGTATGGTAGGGTGTTACATTATGGTATCATAGTAGTTCGTTCCTATTGAGCCTGAGGACGGACTGAATATGCTATTGTGCATTCTCTGTGTATGTGTCTATGTGCTATTAGGATATCTAACTGATATGTGTAGCATACATGTTCGTGAGCATGCGTTTGGTACTCTTAAGCACTAAACTTGAGATATTGAGACTGATCACCTTAATATCAATTGTTTGGTGTGAACATGGACCAAATGTCGACTCGCAGATCCGAGCGAGGTAACTGGAAGGAAAATCCTAGTACCGAACCAATGCAAGGACCCCGAGATGGAAGCTTCGGTGCTGGTACGAGCAACATAGGTCAATACTATAGGTTCATGACCCTTACTGATTTCCTCAAGAGTGGTCTACCCCGGTTTAACAGAAATGCCAATGCGTTAGAGGCTGATCGGTGGAAATAGTAACTTACATGTTGGAGGGAGATGCTCAGGAATGGTGGCAGGAGTTATATCACATCTTGCAGATGGAGTTAACAGATATCCCTTGGAGTAAATTCAAGACGGAATTTTACAGGAAATATTTCTTACATGCGATTCACATCACAAAAGAATTGGAGTTAATGCAACTGAAGCAGGAAAATATGTCCGTTGCTGACTATACCCATAAATTCGATAACTTGTGTCATCTCTCAAGAGTTTGTCAAGAAAACCCAGCCGACTATGAGGCGTGGAAGTGTGTTCAGTATGAGAAAGGGCTTAAAAGAGACATCTTCAACTGCGTGAGTCTGTAAAGGTTAACGAATTTCCCTGAACTGGTTATGAAAAGTCAATTCACAGAACGTTACTCTATGAAGTCAGCAATATTACAGGAAGGATATGGAGAGACTACTCCGAATGAGCCGCATAGAGCCGGACTAGGCGTATGTTGCAAGTGCGGGATGTCGGGGATATAGCTTGAGACTGTCCACACAAGAAACGCCGGGATGCAGTCGAATCCGATCTTCAGACTCGAGGTAACCATAAGCTTGCAGTTGAGTTTTTAACCACCTTGCGTGTCATTAATATATGTATGAACCATTTGTGAAGCATGACAAGTTTTGATGATTGTGGAGTCCGAGCCGATGGTTAGTTAAAGACTACTAGATGTTGAGATGGAGCGATACTTAGCTAACTTAGATGAGAGGCTAGGTTCTTGGAAGATAAGAATCAGAATGACGAAATGGAAGCTGGGTGAATTATACCTAAGGACTTGGAACCATTGAGAGCTATGCGGAGTTACCGTTTGAAATCCAGTGACGTTAAGATTTTAAGGAAAAGGAATAGAGCGAGTTCAACCTTTAGTTGTTAATTGATCGAGAGACAAGTAGAGGTGAGACCGAATTCCTATACGAAAGAGTTTCCAAGACCGTTCTTAAAGATGTACCATAATTTCCACCTTAGAGAGAGCGTGAGTTTGTCATAGACGTAGTGTCAAAATCGGATCAGTGTTGATAGCACCACAAGTAAAGACATTATTAGAATCAGTAGAGTTCAAGACCGAGTTAAAGAGAGTACTGGAAGAGAAGATCATCCAACTAAGTGTTTCTTTTCGAGAGCATGCCAACTAATCTTCACGACTTAATCTAACCTTTCTTTTATAGCCTCCACTGAAAGTCCTATCTTGAACCTTCTTCTGTAAAAGTCCAACTCATTGTTCTTCCGATCTTGTTCCTTACTTGTACAAAGTTTATCTCTTTTGAATTCAGCCTGAACTCATCCTAATATAATCACATAATTTTTTAGTCCTGGTGATCTGCGGTGCGTGAAATTGCCCCCTTGTGTAAACTTGTATTCCTTTCAAGCCAACTAGAACCTATACAATCCGATATGCCTTATTCCTTCTATTTAAGCTTTGATTCGAGGTTCTTTCCTAAAATGCAACTAGGTTTCTCTTCTTGTGCATCCCATTAGTTCTGTACAATTCCGGTTAACTGTATGTAAGACTTTCTTTTGAATTCTTGTGAACACCGTTCGTGCTAGTTCCTTTGAACATAACTTTTCTTTGAAAAATAAACTCCTATTGGATTTTGTGTCACGCATAACTCTTAGATGCAATTATTAGAGTGTCAATCATTTAGAGTAAGACTTTGGAACATGAAAGTAAACCAGCGATATTACAAGGGAATTCAAAACCTTAATCCTCACTGATCGTATCGCTCGTGACTAAATAGATGCAATGAGGTGCACTGTGTGAATGAAATACCAGGATACGCTGGAAGCCTTCAAGCTATGGAAAGAAGATTGATCTTTATGCCAATGCTTGTATCACTTAAGCCTACTAGACCATTTAAGAAATTACTATGATGCATTATTGGAGGACTTAAGAAGCGTGCTGATATGACATCATGAGGTTGTAGTAGACGCCCTAAGCAAGAAGTTTATAAGGGATTCTTGGGCGTTAATTTCAAAGGAGGAAATGTTAGATGAGTTGAAGTTCTAAGTTGGAGAATGAGAGTGTAGAGTGAAAATGTCAGACTAAGTCCATTACCAGTTTACAACATGGTATCGACGAGATGCGAGACGCATAGCGAGACAATAAGGAGCTGCTAAAGATATCGAAGTTCGGTAAACAAAGAAGAATTAAAAAGATATTTATATGCCTAATGCAAATGCCGAAATAGAGATCGTAGGGTCAAGGGCTTAGGGTTTAGGGAGCTAAATAATAATGATAAGGAGCTACTAAAAGTATTGAAACCTGTTGAATCAAGAAGATACCGAGAAGGAGTTACGTGTCTAAATCGG
The DNA here is from genome assembly GCF_003086295.3 of Arachis hypogaea. Classification (NCBI taxonomy): domain Eukaryota; kingdom Viridiplantae; phylum Streptophyta; class Magnoliopsida; order Fabales; family Fabaceae; genus Arachis; species Arachis hypogaea. Next base: position 109,454,917 of record NC_092045.1, on the reverse strand, counting down.
AAGTTGAGACGAGAAATTACTGTCCGAAACTTACGAGAAAAGATTTTCGAAGTTATCGTGAAGCTGCCAAGACGTAACATGAATAAAAGAGGATGTTTTTGGGTTATCAAAAATAAAAAATAAAGTGGCAATGCATGTAATGGTGTGTTGAAGCATGAGAAAGTAAATGAGGACCATCAGAAACTATTCAGAATGCTGCAACCATAGAAGATTCTACATCGAAATAAGGAAGAGTAATCATCGGTTTCGTATTAGATTGTCGAGGACTAGAGGAGAAGATAAAGCTTCACAGAGCGCTAAATACTAATGTATTGATAAAAACTAGAGCATCAAATACTTTAGTTCCTGAATTTAAAAGCCGAGACAGCAGAGAAGAGCTACGTAAATTAGAGTTAACAATCTTACTATGAAAAGCCGACAAAAGAATTACATGAACCAAGGAAGTCCTGAACTTGAGAAGGTTACTTCAACAAGTTGGAATCAGTGAGTGAGTCAAGATGAAGGTATTGAAACCAAAAGTGTTTTGGGACCTAGGATAATAGCAAGGACGGATTTGTCGGATTCTGAAGAGAATTAGGCCAGTGGCATATCAGGTAACTCTACCCTATATCTTCCAAATTGGCACCATGTAACACATCTCAACTTCAGGAGTACACTTCTTATGTCAATCACGTATTAGAACTTGAACCAGTGCAACTGAGCAAGGATCTCACGCTTCGAATAACTTCGGTTAGGATATATAATAAGATACCATGGCCAAGCAGCTAGGTAGAGTAGAAGTTACGTACTAGTGGATGTAAAAAGTGAAACTGGAAGGGGAGAAATGTACTTAAGGACTCAAATCAGACAGGTGGAAGGACTACCTACACTTCTTCTCAGATAGCTGAGTTTGAATTTTGAGGGCGAAATTCCTAATTAGGTGGGTAGGATATAAATCCCGCTAAAATCGATAAATAATTAGTCAATAAATCGAATTTTAATTAGGAAAATTAAATATGCAAAACTAATAAATAGGATAGAGCTCATCAAAACGAAAATTTTGATATCAATTTCGATAATTTAGCCCAAAGTTGGATCGGAAGGGCCGAAGAACCGGGGCCCAAACCGGGTCCGTGGGTCCAACCGACCCAAATATTTAAACAAAACAGAAGCTCTCCTTCTTCCCCATTGCATGCCGCAAACACAAACAGAATTGGGGAAGGGAGGAGGAGATCTCAACCCTCACAACCTTTGATCCACCATAACTCCTCCGTTCGGGCTCCGATCGCCGCACCGTTCGCGGCCACGCGCTCAGCGTGTTGAGCTCTACCTTTTTATTTGAACAATTTTACTGGTAAGCCTCCTATTAGGTTCAGAACCTCTACCCCTCTTTCTTTTGTAAACTTGAAAACCTACGGTGAATCTTGTCCAATTTTTGTGTTCTAGGTTCAAGTTAACTTCCGAAACTTGTGGGCTCAAGCTATTGAGCATATGGGTATGGTAAGAACACCCTAACCCTAGCTCAATCTTGTTTTGGTAATGAAAAACTGAATTAGAACATATATATATGTATTAGGTGTAGGTTAAGTGGGTGTTTATGCATTGGAATTGAATTGGGATTACTTGGAGGTTTGTTGGTGACCAAGGCTTGTTTTAGGGCTGTCTGATTGAGCTTGGAGGGGCTGTAATTTTGAGTTGTGAGGCTACCTTGGGTGAACTAAGTGATCGGCCAAGGTATGGTTTAAGTTTCACACGTTTAATATTTACGGTGTTGTGAAAACTTAGGTTAGAGAAACCATAGGATAAGTTGAATTGTTTGTTGTATTTAATGATTAGCCTTGTAATGCTGTTGGAATAGATTTGTTGGTGGATATATATTGGAATTATGAGGTGTGGAAGTTATTAATGGTATGCTCTTGTATTTATTCATGATGGATTATGGTTGATGTTTGTTAATAAGGATGTAGAGTTGTGTTGTGGTGGTATTGCATATACTGTAACTAATTCTGTGATGATCGGAATTGTGTGGAACTAAGTCCTGGTTAAACCTCGGAATATTTGGAACTGAATTGGAGAATTTGGGATCTTTTCATTAAATATATGATTTATGGTGAATTTTCAGATTGTAGTCATGGAATCTGATTTTTACTGCATAATTTTTAGAACAGTAGTAACTTGTTGGCTCTGCTGCGAATGTTTCAAAATGAAATTTGAAATGAAATCAATTTTAAATAAAGCTTTAGGCCTATTATTTTAGCATCGTAAAATCTCAGAATGGTTGGACTTGTGGTTTTAAAGATATGAATTTTTGAAATACGATGCGTTATACAATAAAAGCCAGATTCTGTTTTCTTAGATTAGCAAATTTGAGAGCTTATAACTTCTGATTATGGATGGATATTCAGATGCAACCAATTGGAGGTGAAAATTAATTATGCTTAGCAGTTGTGATTTAAATTTCAGGGCTGTCCATGTTTTAATGAGTAAGTTATAGGACTTGGTAGAGAACGTGTTCATTGGCTTTTAAAACAGAATTCTGCAGAAAGTTACTCAACTTCCAAGTTACATAACTCCTTCATTAAAAATGGTTTTGACCTGAAAACAATTGGAAAAGAAACCTGGATATGTTAATTTGAACCATTTTAATTTGTAAGGCTATTGGATTTAATTTGAATTTTATATGGAATTTTAGATATTGTATGCTGCTACTATTTTCTGGTTTCTAAGCACTGCAGAGTAGTCAGTATTTTTTCTCTGTTTCTGAGGCTAGTTAAATCAGAAAATTATTATTTTTTGTTTGTTAGAAATATTATTTCAAGATGAACATCTGGACATAAAGTTTTCTCAATTCCAAGTTCATTTGTTATATTAAAAATAGAAAAGAAAATAGAGTATCGAGGATGTCTTAGTAATAGTCATGGGTCTGAGACGTCAAAGATTAATCTTCGTGTTATGTGATTGATTTAATATTAGAGTTGGGTTGATTTTAAGATTATTAGATATTAAAAAGGTTGAGAAGAGTTTGATAAATGGTTTAGTCAGGACCCAAAAAGGGTAAACGTGATGAATTATAAGGAAATGATGATGGAAAATGTGAAAGGGAGGTTGTTAATAAAAGGAGTTGACATGCCATGGCTTGATGAATGATTAAATAATGATTATGACTATGAAATGGTTTATGAATGATGATATCTGTGATACGAGTTTTCCTGGGTAAAAACCGTGGCTCGCCACCACGTGTTTCAGGTTGAATCTCGATACTCTGTTGACCCTACGTCATAAGGGTGATCGGGCACGTATAAATTTTCGCGTATGGATAGCACCCATTGAGTGATTTATATGATGATTGAATGTGAACTTTATGCATAGACTCTTGGGGATGCGCGATACGGGACAGTCTAAGGTTTTCGGACTTGTCGGGTTGGCTGGATAACCGACAGATGGGCCTCATCAGCCATAGGACAGGCATGCATCATATGCATTTGTTTGTTTTGATTGCTATGTATTTCCTGGATTTGCCTAATTGATTTATATCACCTGCTACCTGTTATACTTGCTATTTGTACTATCTGCTCATTACTTGTGCGTGAACTTGTTTGGTTGCTTGTTTCTATTGCATTGTGGATGATGGAGGGATGGAGGAAAAGGAGAAATGGTTTGGTGTTATATTAGTATTGAAATTGAGTAAGTTAGGTAGATTTAGAATACCTACCCCCTGTTATAGCTTCTGTTTAGTAATTAAGTTGAATAATTGTATAACGGAGTTCTAGGATTGCCTTTGACATTCTCAAGACCTTATTTATTATACGCGTGGCACTTTTACCATGCTGAGAACCTCCGGTTCTCATTCCAAATTGTATTATTATTTTTCAGATGCAGGTCGAGAGGCTCCTCGCCAGGCATCTGGATCCTGGGAAGCGAAGTAATCCTTTTCTGAGCGTTGCGTTTTTTTTATTTTGTGATTTTGTTTTACCCGTTTTTCAAGGCTCCTAGTTAAGTATCATTTTCTATATATTTTACTATTTTTAGAGGTCGTAATACCTTACTATCTCAGTCTTATGACTTAAGCATAAGATTAAGTATGGTAGGGTGTTACACACCTCGCTAGGCGTCCAGAGTTCTACCGCGAAGTGGCTCCATTTTAGGGCTTATTTATGATATTTTCATATATATATATATATATATATATATATATATATATATATATATATGTATGTATTAGACTTTTCTCTTGTGTATATTACTGCTTTATTTTTGTACCTCTTAGAGGTTTATGGAGAAATAGGCTTATATGTATATATTTTTGGGCTTCGGGCTATGTATATATGTATGTAATTATCCTCCGGCCAGCCTTAGTTTTGCAGGCTGTGTTAAGAGCTTGTTATTTTGTATTCTTAACCTTCTATACCTATTTCCTCTATCATTATACTTATGAGCTTTAGTTTTTTTCTCACGTAAGTAATCCGTATTTTCAGAGCGTTGCGCTTTTTATTTTGCGATTTTATTTTATCGTTTTTCAAGGCTCCTCGTAGACTATCTCCTTTTCATTATTAGTATTATATATATTTTATTTTAAAGGTCGTAATACCACACCACATCTGTTTTACGACTTAAGCGTAAAGCTCTGTGTGGTATGATGTTACACTATGCATACTTTCATTTAAAAAATTAAAAAATATTTTTTTGTAAAGAATTAAATATTAAAATTTTATATAATTATTTAATAATAATCGAATTAATAACCATAACCCATTAGTTAAATCAGTAAATTATTAGTATAACTAACACAGTATGTTATAGAAGGTATTTCTAGATTCATTTGATTTGATTGAAATAAATAAATTAATTTTGTTTTAAGTCCCATTCATTATCTCATCTCTTATTTATTTTGATTAATAATTTTTAAAAGTGTCATAATTAATCATTTATTCGATTTTATTGAAACAAATATTAAATTATTTAATATTTTGTTTGATCATATTAATTATAACCAATCGATTATATTTATTATTTGATTTGAATAAAATAAATGAATTGATTTTGTTTTAATTTATATTAATTTTTTTCTTATGTATTTTGATTAATGAATTTTAAAAGCATTATCATTTTTATATGGCATGCATATTTATAAGATCTTTTTTATTTATTTAACTTATTTTATTGAACTAAACAATTATAATTAATTTAATATAGCAAGTATTTAATTTAATTAATTCAAATATATGTTATTTAATTTAATTTATTGTCGCATTATTGAATTGTTGTTTAACAAAAGTTTCTCTTCAAATTCTTTCTTGGTCTTAACTATTTTAATTTTAAATTTTAGTTTTTTTATTCATTGTTTGTATTTATTTTTTATTTTAATATCAAATCTAATATTTCTATTAATATTTTTTTTACAAGTTATTGTTTAATATATAGCTATATGTCTACCGTTAGTAGCAAATATTTTTTAATTTATTAAAAAATATAATTTAATTTTTTTATTTTACCTATTTTCATAATTAATAATTTATTAAAAAATATAATTTATGCTGAAAAATGATGTTCCTGCTTTAAACTTTTAGCATCCGCCTTTGGTCATCATTTTTTTTCTTTGCTTTTTTATTTAAATTATCAAGTCATAAAAAAATAAAGAACAATTCAAGAAAATGAAAACAGCAAGGTCAATAGTGACTATACAAATCAAAATATATAGGAGTAAAATAAACTATATAATAGAATTAACATGAGTATATTTCATCATTAAATAAACAAATTTAACGTAAAACAAAATTATACGTAAAAAGAAAAAGAAAAAAAGAGTTAAAATATCCAAAGTGATAAAAAGATTATTTTTACAATTTTATTCTATCATATAAATGTTTATATATATATAGAAGACTATAAAATAATGAACTTCTAACTAAATTAAATTATATTTATTATTATTACAAAGGGTAAGAGAGAGGAGTAGAGAAAAGATTTATGTGTATTCAAGTTGTGTAGAATGATACAATATAGAAGGGTATTTATAGGTGCTAAGAGAATTGAAATAATAAAGACATAATATCCTATAATAAATATTCAGATATATTAAATAATACTAATTGATCTAATTGATCCTAATTATATTCTAACATCCCCTCAATTTAAAACTTATTTGAAACAACTAAATAAAAAATACATAAACTGATATAATAGATGCAGATGGATCAGAACTGCTTGAAAAAAACGCAAACAGAACTGTCGGAAGGAAGCACAAATGGAACTGCAGGAAGAAAGCGTAGATGGAACTGCTACAAGAAAATGCAGACAGAACTGTCGGAAGAAAGTGCAGACGAAATTGCTGGAAAGGAATGCAAATGGAACTGCCGGAAGGAAACATAGACGGAACTGCCGGAAGAGAATGCAGACGAAACTGCTGCAAGAGTGGCCAACTGCCGAAAAACTGCTAAAAAGTAACAGAATGCGAAGAGATGACAAACTATCAGAAGGTGACGAACAACATATGGTTTCTCCATAAGAATAAGTAAGTAGTGGATAAGCTAATTGGTAAGGTCAGAAAAACATCAAAGCATTGACAAAAGAGAAGGAAAAAAATGGCACAAAAGAAAAGTATGAAAAGTACAGTGATTTCACCAGAAGAAAATCAACATATCCTCTTCAATGAAGATACCATGGTTCTAATTTCATGTTAGAAAAGAGAGAGGGAGCAATAGGAAAAAGGTTTGTAAGTATTTAAGTTGTGTAGAATGATACAATATAGAAGGGTATTTATAGGTGATACGAAAATTGAAATAACAAACACGTAATATCTTATAATAAATATTCAGATATGTTGAATAATGTTAATTGATCTAATTGATCATAATTATATTCTAACAATTATATTCAATTAATTGATATACATCATATTAAATTGTGTGATACTTAAATATCTAATCAAATCAATTAGTTGATATAATTAATTTATCGTAATGAATTGTATTTAATGAGTTAAAAGAAATAAACCAGGAAATACTATCAGAAGCATGCCACGTCAATTTTATCATTAAGTACAAAAATCCAAGTTTTATATAACAGAATAGATAGATAGAATAGATTCTTCACGTGTTCAATTTCATTTATACTTTAAGGTATTGCGTGATGAAATAACATCGACGAAAGCTGTTGTATGTCTTTTTTTTTGTCTTTTTGGCTTACCTCCTTTTTTAGGGATTTGAGTAATTATATATAATAGTGCTTATGCATAAAGGATAAGTATAAATTGTATCATATCTTTTCTTAGTAAAACTCTTATTATCTATCTTAAAATAGAAAAATTATTGTAAATTATTTTGGATCAATAAATCTGTTATCTTTATAATAAGATATTGTGTATTCATCTTATCTTTAACATTTTTGATAGGTCTTTATACTAAAAAAAAAGATAAAATTATTTTTAGGTATAAATACAATTACTTCAATTTAAGAATAGACAAAATATATTTGTAAATTTAAACAGGTAACAACATTAGTAATATTATTTTGATTCCAATAGTGAATACGATACTAGAATAATATAAAATAGTTCTAAGTAGATTTTAACAAAGAAAAAAACAATTTTTTGTAATAGTTTTTACTATAATAATAAAAAAAATAATTCAACATATTAGATTATACTTACTCAAATCAGTTTTAACATATTTAAAAATTTTATTCATGAATCATAAAAAAATATCTACAAATTCTACTACTAATATTATTTAATAAAAATTCTTTAAAAAGATAAAATTCTAATATAAATATTTTAATTTAATAAATAATTATTATATTTTAAAAAAATAAGTAAACTTATTATTTATTAATTTTATTATTTTTAATATTAAAAATGGTTAAACTTTAAATTTAATTAATTGTATAAAATTTTTATATCAAAAATTACCATATGTATTTTTATTTAAAAAAATATTTTACATATTTTTATACATTATCTTATGCAGGACACAAGTATATATACTAGTATCATCTTAAATCCAATCTAGTCACAAAAAAATTCAATCTATGACTTCAAAGAATATGATTACCTCCACCTTTATATCACTCACACTCATCTTATCATCATGCATCATACCGTTAGTATCAGATGCAAACCAAAGCATAGATATCGGTCACAGGGTAACAGTGGAATTAATCAACAGTATAGAAGTGGATCTCACAATTCATTGTAAATCTAAGGATGATGACTTGGGGTTTCACACAGTTCCCCCTAACAAGTCCTACCAATTTGGATTTAAACCAAGTCTCTTTGTTCTCATTACAACACTATTCTTTTGCAGTTTTGATTGGCCAGGAGAAAAATACAACAATCACTATTTAGATGTTTATGATGAAAATCGAGATGATTGTCATTTTTGTTCATGGAAAATATATCGTGATGGTGGAAAAATGCTAAATCCACAAACCGGAAAGTATGAATTTAATTACACTTGGAATTGAATGATGATTAACTATTATAAACACATATATATACCTAGCAGGTTTAAAGCTTTGAATCGGAGACTTTTCCTCTTTACTTGTATATATTAAATGGAATAAAAATCAAAGCTTTTTTTTTTTTTTTTTTTTACAGTGTTTTCCAACTTAGTAAATTAAATACTAATTCACTATAAATTTAAGTTCTATTTAAAAATTTGTTGGCTAATAAATTACTACATGTATAAGACAATATTTAAACTCGATACTTACTTAAACATACTGATAAATTAACTATTAAATCATGATAATTTTTTGTCACTCTTTGATATTTAATTAGTTGTAGTAATATTGTCATTTTCCTTTTCTTTTGTTTTTATTTGTGTCATGAATAATTTAATATCTATTTTTTTACCTATGATCAAGGTATTAAAATTTTAATTTAAATCAAATCTCCCAATATTACAGTATTAAAAGTCATTCGATTCTACTCATTTTAAATTATAAACTTTACTATTTAGATTATATTATAATTTATTTAATATTTTATGTGTGTCTAATTTACTCTCTTAATTTTATGTAAAATATCGATTTTCACTCTCTTACACGTGATACATGAGTTAGGCTCATTCTGGTATAATGTAGCTAAATAAAAGTCAAATTCGCTTAATTTAATAAAAAAAAGCACTATCAACACCTTATATTGAGAAAAAAAATCTCACATTTTTATACCAACTTTTGCAGTGTGAGCAATTTTGCACAAAAGTATTTGGAAGACAAAAATTTTTAGCCCAAAACAGTTAAAAGTTTTTAATTTTGACGTCGTTTATATTATTTACAGACATTATTATATCGTTTAATTTGGAAAAGTATAGATAGAATAATGGATATATCGGATGTTCAATTCACTAGATGTGCGGATTGTTATCCTAATATTAAGATTTAGATAGGTATTTTGAGTGTAATATATTTTTACTTTATTAGATCAATTTTAGAATTCCATATTCATATTGTTCACAAAACATTGTTTACCTAGCAAAATTTGGTCTATATGGAACATTAATTGTTCTAATTGGATAAATATCAATACGATAATTATCTTGAAGACAAACGGATCAATATCATTTAATTGTCATTAATAATATTTTATTTCTCTTTTAAAATCATCATAAGTTTATTTCCTATAGGGTATATAATTATATTTGCGTTAATAGTAATTGGTTCGAGATAATATATATCTAAAATTAAACTAGATGTGAATCTGAACGTGAAGTTCAGAATCTTTTAAATGAAGGTTTATTTTAATTTGTTTATCAAAATAATGAATTGTTCGGTATCCTTGTTTAGACCATAGTAAAATATTTGTAAAACACTGTTATCTAAATTAGTAAAATTTTAAGAAGGTTTAAATGAATTAAAATTGAAAAATATTTGAATTTAATAAAATATTTATAGTAGGAGATGATAATTTAGCATCAATTTTAAATTTCTCCACTAGTAAATAATAATGGTGGATAATTTCTTTTTTATAATTAGTATTTGGGAAGTTACTCTATGTTAAAAAAAATAATGAACTGTTGATAGCATCGAAAGTAACGGATGGTAAGAATTTACTTGCCATGCAAGTCAGATCAGATATGAATTGTGGCACTGTCTTAAATAGTTGTAGTTTTGTGACGGATCTTTTTAGATTTAGACAACCTCAAACCCCATTAAAAATGATGGACAAGCTTTTTTAGACTATATATATATGACTTTAGTTACTGAACCATTGTATGAACATTAATAAATGCATATCCCATATTTATTGTATATCTTAATTTTATTTTATAGTATATAATTTGCTCACTCTTTATGTTTTTTACAAAATAATTTTTAACACAAATATTTTCAAAGAGCATAGAACTTTCTTTTTTAATTTAATGAAGAAAATTTTTCTTTATCTCAATTTTGTAAGTGTTTAATTTCTATTCACCGTAAAATATTTTTTCCTAGTATTGCCTTTATTTTTTATTTTATATTTTTTAATTTGTTTCTTTTTTTATCATAAAAATTTAATTTTAATGTACTGTCATGTAAAACAGCTTAACTTTACACGTGCATTCAATCACGCACATAATATAACATCATAAAAAACAATTACTATTTTTATTGATCGCGTAAATAGTTATCTAAAAAAATGGATATAATTTTATGATTGTGTAAAATATTTTATATTATTAATGCATCAAAATTAAACTCTTTATTACGATGCTTGTTAAGTACATATCAACCATTTCATTATTTTTTTTCTATTTTATAACATTAGAATTTGATAATCTAAATTGAAATTTGTTTCACAATTTTTTTATATTTCATATTCTATTTTATATTTATAACAATTAGAATAGTATGTAAAAATATGAGTTGTATAGTAAAATTTGTAAAAATATTTTAACTTTAACATCCAATTTCACATACATAATATTTATAATTTCATACATATAATATCCATAGTTAATAAATTTTTACAATTAACATTATCCAATTTCAAGCTATATATTTTTAAATTATCTCACATGTGTGCTAATAGATCATGTTTTAAAATTATTTGAGTATTTTTCTTTTATATTTATGTATATATATTTATTTTAATTTGATCAGTTAATAATTATATTTACACTACAACAAAATAGAGAAGCGGCAGCGATTTTTTCAGTGGTTAGCGGCGGTGTGCAAAGCGCGGTTAGGTCAACCGTCGGCACAGTAGGGGCGACTATTTTGAAGAACTGCTAGAATAACCGCCGTAAGAGACACTCGGCAAATCGTGGCGGTTTTGAACCGCAACTATGTGCTTGAAGCAGGAGGCGCAGATCTTTGGCGGCGGTTTAGGCAACCGTCGCAAAACACGATTTGAAAGTTTACATTGGACAATCATGGCGGTTTTGAACCGCCACAAAAAAACTAACAAAAATTAAAGCTGATTTTCGTCACGTTTTGTAACCGTCGCAATACCTGTATCATGTTTTTTTTAAATAAACAAATTTATATATAAACTGTAACAGCCCAAACCACCCGCTAGCATGATATTGTCCGCTTTGGCGTACAAGGCCTCACGGTTTTGCCTTTGACAATATCGTGCTAGCGGGTGGTCTGGATTGTTACAGATGATATCAGAGCCAGAACCCGGATCGATGTGCCAGCGAGGGCGCTGGGCTCCCTTATGGGGTGGATTGTAAGGCCCACATCGGTTGGAGAGGGGAACGAAGCATGCCTTATAAGGGTGTGGATACCTCTCCCTAGCATGACGCATTTTGACGAGTGAGTGTGGGGGGCTTTGGCTAGCATCCTATCATTAAAGGCAAAACCGTGAGTCCTTGTGCGCCAAAGCGGACAATATCGTGCTAGCGGGTGGTCTGAGCTATTACAGATAGTATCAGAGCCAGAACCCGGATCGATATGCCAGCGAGGGCGCTGGGCTCCCTTAGGGGGTAGATTGTAAGGCCCACATCGGTTGGAGAGGGAACGAAGCATGCCTTATAAAGGTGTGGATATCTCTCCCTAGCATGACGCGTTTTGACGAGTGAGTGTGGGGGGTTTCGGCTAGTATCCCTATCGTCAAAGGCAAAACCGTGAAGCCTTGTACGCCAAAGCGGAAAATATCGTGCTAGCGGGTGGTCTGGGCTGTTACAGATGGTATCAGAGCCAGAACCCGGATCGATGTGCCAGCGAGGGCGCTGGACTCCCTTAGGGGGGTGGATTGTAAGGCCCACATCGGTTGGAGATGGGAACGAAGCATGCCTTATAAGGGTGTGGATATCTCTCCTTAGCATGACGCGTTTTGACGAGTGAGTGGGGGGACTTTGGCTAACATCTCTATCGTCAAAGTCAAAACCATAAAACTTTGTGTGCCAAAACGGACAATATCGTGCTAGTGGGTGGTCTGGGCTGTTACATAAACTATTTCCTAATGCTTTGATACTAATATATATATCATTAAAATCTACACCTCAAAATAAAGTAGAAAAATCTACCAAAATAATATGAACATTGCATTTCAAAAATATAATATATATTTAATAAGTCTTACATAATCATAAATCCAATACAATAATGGTTTAACAACTATATATTACATAATATCTAAATTCAAATAACACAATCCTAAAATTGAATTAGAAAAAAAAATTATTTCTAATATTTAACTATACTAAAATCCTAAAATAAGCAATCACTTTAATCATAAAAATATTTAGTCATTTCAATTATAAAAATTTACAATCACTTCATGGAATAGTAGAAGATGACTTTGTCTTCATTAGTAATTGTAACATGTCAAATTTTTGAAATTAAATAATTAATTATTTATGAGTCATTATATGTATTGAGATTTTATTTTTGAAAAAATTATTTTTATTAAAAATAATTAAATAAAATTTTATAATTATTAAAGTTTATTATTCTATTAATTTAAGTTATTTAATTTATTAAAAATTATTTTGATAAACAAAAATTAAATTGATTATTATTATGATACTACTTCTTCTTTGGCCGAAGCCTTTAGGAAGCAAAGAAAGAAAATAAAAAACGTAGCATGATGCATGTATATGTATATATGTATAATCATGACATCTCATAAGCTTTTAAAAAATCATTCCTCATCAATCAACCTTTAGTTATTATTATTCATTCAATACCACCGAAACCAAGAAAGAACCAAGAGAGAGAGAACGTGAAAACATGAATACCTCCATAGAACCGTGACCTTCAAGCTTTGATTTTTTAGGATCAGTAATTTTAATAAAAAATTTAATCCAATAAAAATATTCGTATCCTTTTTTAATGAATAATTATTATATTTTAAAAATAGTTAAACTTTAAATTTAATAAATTGTATAAAACAAGTGAGATATTAGGCTCCAACATAGAGAAAAATCTTGAAACTAAATTTAAAAAGATATTTTATTATCTATGTAAATTTTTAATATTTTAGTATTTTTCTCAATTGTTGCAGAATACTGATTTTAGGATATTTCATTTTTCATTTATTTGAATTACAAAATATTCTGAGATTGTTTCATCTTACACTCTCCAAAAGAAAAATTTAGATTCTCAAAGATGTTAGTGGAATAATAGAACCATCAAAATAAAAAATTAATTCTCATTTATTTCAGTTACATTTGATGAGTATAATAAGGGCAATTTATCCTTAGTTTCTGAACAGTAATTTTATTTTTGAAAAACTGATATTTAAATCCTTGCACATTTTTTTCTGGAAAAACTACATTGCTTTCTAACACTTGCAGGCAAACTTGACTGTGACTTAAGAATTGTTCCTGTTTTATTATGATTTCTTTGATTTTTTTTCCTATGTAATTAGTTACTACCTCTAATGTATCTAAATATTATTTTTTCCGATTTGTTAACAAAAGGGCATTTGCAGAATAATTTTCTCTAAGCCTTCTCTTTCTCAGTGCAAATTTATTGCCCTTTTTTGTTTTTTACTGTTTATATTTTTTATATTTTAGTTTTTTTTATTCTTTTTTTTCTCTTCAATTTGTTTCTCATGCCAACATTTATTTTCCTCTTCTTTGTCAAGTATAAAATGAATAAAATTTCTAATCTAAATTTTAAATTGAAAAAACAATCATTTCTCTTTGCTTCAAAACAAATTTATTTAATTTTTTCTGTTGTCTGTAAAATTATAAGTGCTATTTGATTGTTGATATTATGTTTTGTAATTTAATTAAATTTTACTGTAATGTCAGAGATTTAGGTTAAATCATGAAGTGTAAATATTTCTAAAAGTTAAAAATTTAATAGAATTTAAATTCTACTTACAATTTTTAAGATGAAATTTAAGCTATACTCTTAAAAATATTAAGAAAAAGAAATATATGCAAAGCAACACGTACGTATGTGTGAGTGAGTGAGGTTTACAAATCACAAAGACAATTTGTAATGATAGTGGAATTATGAGAATAAAAATTGCATGGTCGGCAATGGCATCTTTTGTAGCCTAAGGAAAAAAAAAGGGACCCCAGTCAGGTATGTGTGTGTATGCGCGCGCTTTTGTGTTTGGAATAAACAAATAATAAAGACAATCTGCAAACTAGAATTTCTTTTATATATCAGGTTCATGTGAATGGATTGAGTGTCATGAACAATTTCCCTTTTCTGAAGTTCGTATAGATAGGACTTGAGAATCAGAATTAGTTTTCTTTCTTTTTATATTTTTTTTTTCATCAAAATGATCTATGTTGTAACTTAGTAACCAGATTTAGTTTGTTCTTTAAGGATTTATTGTTGTAACTTAGTAACCAGCAAATTTTTTACTATTTGATATAATACATGAACGTATATTCAAATTTGTGTTTATGTATTATTCTGAAATAAGTTTGAGTGCTAGAAAAGTTATTTTCTAAGGTGTTTACTCTGATTAAATTTCTTAATAAGTGTCGTTGAGTTAGATCCTTCTTAATTAAGTATGAACTTTCATTGACAGGTTGTGATTGCACTGATGATACAGTTTGGGTGTAAGACTGCAACCCTGGCCGCTTGATTCTAAAATCACCTCTTTGAAAGCTCATACGTCATTTATATGGTATCCCAATGATGAGTGTAACACCTTTACTATCAGAAGTAACGTTTCTGGCTGTGCTACTCTAATAGCAAGAAGTATTACGACTATTTTACATACTAAATATTAAAATAGGAGTCTGTGACTCGATATTGTATCGCTAATTTCTTTGAAAACCGAAAATAAATACTTTATCTTAAGAAAAATGCAAGAAGACTTAGATTCATATACAAGACTTCTTACATAATAACTCATAATATAATATACATATAGAACATACAATTCCTATATATCCCTCTTACAAATTTGTAATAACAAAGATGAGGGAAGAAAATAATCTAATTAACACAGCAGTATATAAATCAAACAAAGTATAACTCTTCTTAATGCCTCTTCATCTGGTTCTTGAAAATGTAAAGCTGTAGGGGGTGAGAACCTAACCACACGGTCTCACCACGGAGTTTCAAAGTTGTCATATGAAGATATCTAATAAGAAATCTGTTTTCAAGCTCAGTGATTATCATTGCCTTATGAATCTTTTAAAAACCAATAGGTAATCGTTCAAAACTTTTTTGAAGAAACAATGTTTAATCTTTCAGAAATCCAAAATCTTTCTTTTCTTATAAGAAAATTTCAATCAGAAACCAACCACGCAATCAAACAACACAATCATTAATTCAGCACCAAATTTCATTCTCAAAGGTAGCACACTAGGACAAACACAGGCAACACAGACAAGGAAAGCACAAGTAGGTAGCAGTTACAGCAAATAGTTCAAGTAGCAATTAAGAACAGTTTAGCAATTAGGCAAACCAAAACAAGTTCAAACCCAAGCAAAGCATATAAATGCATATGATGCATGCCTGTCTTATGGCTGATAAGGCTCATCTGTCGGTTATCCAGCCAACCCGACAAGTTTGAATTGTCCTTAGACTGTCCCCCGACGTGCATCCTCAAGAGTCTATGCATAGCTTTTTCTCAAATAATCAATATTGCTCAATGGGGGTAACATTCCCGAGAATTTATATAGTGCCCGATTACACTTACGTCGTAGGGTCAACAGAGAATGAAGTTTTCAACCTGGTACACGTGGTGGCAAGCCATAGTACTTTATCCAGGGAACCTCGTATCTCAGATAATTCAATTTCATAAGCCATATAAATAATTCATTCAACATTCATTAATGTTCAAGTCATTCTCAACATCATCATCATTCATCAATCCATATCTCATTTCCAAATTCATTCAAAATCATGTTTCAAAGAAAATCCTCATCGTCTTTCTTTCCATTCCGTTCACTAACAATTCTCATTCTAAAACATAACTCTTCCTTTGATAATTGAAGAAATCTTAAATCATATAATACTTAAAATTAAACTTTTAAAATAACTACTTCAAATGAAATTTCTAATTTTATAAAGTTTCGACAGCATCTCTTCAAAAACTCAGATTCTGCCACCCTTTTCGGGTCCCATCCAAATATTTCTCAAACATTTTCTTAACCATCTTCAAATCTTAATCATTTTCCAAAATTCAACCAATTCTAATATCAAATTATTCAAAGCAAATCAATGCCAATAATAAATCTCTTTTTAAAATCAAACTAGCTCAAATACTAAATCACTTATAAAGTCAGACTAACTCAAAATTAAACCGTTTCTAAAATTAATTCATTTTTCATATATCAAATAATTTCCAAAGCCATTTCGTTTACATTCTCAAAAATAGCTTCAAAACTAAGAAAGCCATTTTTCATAATAATCAACTAAATAACCTTTCAAACTAATTCCTTTTCAGCAATCACAAACTACTCAAGCAATCAATCATTCAGTCCAGCAAACAACCACATTTATAAGACAATCATAATCACAGTCATATATTTCTCACATTAATATCTATTTATAACAACTCTGTAATGTAAAATAGATTTTAAGAAAAACCCTACCTCGAAAGTTGAACCCATAAACAAAAGGCGTCACAAGAATCATTCCTCTCCGCCCGAAATAAACTGCAGCTTCAATCGCAGGTCTGCTCACTTCCGCAATAGCAGAAACAGTTTTAATTGCAACAGGCAATCCCGACAACTCAATCCTACAACATAAATATCGCGAAAACCTTAATAACACATAACAGAAAACTAACAGCGAGGGTTCGCAATAAGATATACCTATAGTAAGAGCAAAATGGAACAGCCGCCATCCCGAGCTGACCCGACGGCAGCTCCGACAACGGCCAGAAACTCCAATGGTCCAACAGCAACCTTAACTTTGATATAAAATCATCGGAACTCAATCCTACAATACCAACAGCTCAGAGCCTCTAATAACTTATATTGGAATATTGATTTCAAAAGTTCTAGAAGTAAAACGCTTACCAAGAAGGCAAAGGCGACAAACCCACTTATTCCAAATTAACAGCAACAGTAGCAATGGCATTAGAACTAGCAGTAGTAACAGCAGCAACATCAACACCGAACAGTAACAGTTTATTCATGAAAAGCAGCAAATCCTAACAAAACAGGGGCGGGACAGAAGGAGTAGTGGTGGTTCTCCGGCGACTAGAAGCACGACCACCACCACGGCAGCACCTTGAGGAGCGGCGGGCATGGCAGCAAGAACGGAGATGGATCTGACGGTGATGGGGCTCCACGGCAGTTCAGCAGCAACGACAACTCCACACGCGATGAAGACAGCGATGGTGGCGCGACGGTTGTGCCTTCTTCTCACGCGGTTCTCCTCGGCGCTCGCGTAAACGGCGACGCGACGCGACGGCGGTCCTGAGCGGCGCGGCGGCTCCCTCGTGACACTCTCCTTCTCTCTCATATCTCCTCTCTCCTCTGTCAGCAGCGGTGGCGACGGTGGCAGTGACACCCACCGTGCCGCCTCACTATTCTCCACCCTCTCCTTCCTTCCTCGGTCCCCTTTCCTTCTTCCCCTTTCTTTCTTTTTGTTTCTTATTTTTTTGAAGTTGTTGCTGTGTGTGTAAAGAAGAGTGTAGTGTGTTGTGTGTGTTGTGCTCAGTGAGGAGAGTGGCGGCAGGTGTACGTGAGGTGAGTGTGTGGTTAGAATTACGATTAGGGATAGTTTAGTAATTTTGAATAAAATTAGGGGTAATAGAATAATTGAAAATCTATTTTAATCCAACAATAATATTTATAAAAATACTATCTAATTATCAAATTACGATTTATTTTCGAATTAATACTCAAATACAAGAATTAAAGATAATATAATTAATTTTCTTTATTCATAAAAATTAATGTATCAAATTATAAAAATATCAATTATTTAGATTAAATCATATAAAATTCTTATTATCTTATAACTACCAACTTTATAATTTAAATATAGAGAATAATTCAATAATTATAAAATTAGACAAAATTCTAATTTAAATAGTCAAATCCCATTATTTTCGAATTTCCAAAATTTTAAATCATAAATAAAAAAATAATCCATAGGCATAGAGTTTCGATAAAAACCTTAATTTATTTTAAGTTCAATTAATTATTTTTAATTATTTTTAATAAAAATAATTTCTAAAATTAAAATCATAAATAAATATATAATTTAAAATTAATTTTAAATAAAACTTTTCAAAAATTTTGGATCTTACAATGAGAATGTTACTAGTAGTACGTTGCTGGAGGCGGTGCTCCTATTACAGTCATGGCAGAAAAGAAATTAGAAGGAGAGGATGGCAAGGCAATGATAAAATCAGTTTCGCGTGAACATAAAAAAATATTTTGAATTTGTTCGTTTGTTTTATTTTGTTTTTGAGTTGTTGATTTTTATTTTGCTTTTGTGAATTGTGCAATTGATTGATTTTTTTTTATTGAAACCTTTTATTTAGTTTATGTTAATGATTTGAAGTGTACATATTGAGTTTCAGCATGATTAGCAAAGTCATGGCTTGATCATAAGCTTATAACTAAGAAGTTGTTTTTGGCTTAGAGCATGTTATTAGATTATTGTTTATTTGTTTGCAAACTTAAACTATGAACCAAATTAATCCTAAGTTGTTAATTGAAAAATTTATTTAAACTGCATAAATTAATAATGGGTCAATACACCCAATATGAAATAATACATATAATCCATGTATGTAATCATATGATAGAATCATGGGAAATTATAATTGTATATTATCGATTATATTCATTGTCAAATTTTATGAAAGTTTATAAAATCTGATAATCTATTTTCAGGATGTTCATAAAAAAATTAACTTAAATAAGTCTTGTATGTGCATAGCACGGATTATTATCAAGTAATTAATTATTTATAAGTTATTATATTTGTTGAGATTTTATTTTAAAAAAAATTATTTTTAAGAAAAATAATTAAATAAAATTTTATAATTATTAAAATTTATTATTCTATTAACTTGAATTATTTATTAAAAATTATTTTGATAAAAAAAATAAATTGATTATTATTATGATACTACTTCTTCTTTGGCCGAAGCCTTTAGGAAGCAAAAGAAAGAAAATAAAAAACGTAGCATGATGCATGTATATGTATATATATGTATAATCATGACATCTCATAAGCTTTTAAAAAATCATTCCTCATCAATCAACCTTTAGTTATTATTATTCATTCAATACCACCGAAACTAAGAAAGAACCAAGAGAGAGAGAACGTGAAAACATGGATACTTCCATAGGTCATTAAAATTTGTGATATTTAGCCATTAATTACATTATATTTGTTTGAGAGGAAAATAGAAAGAAAAAAAAAAGAAGAAATAAAAATGGAAAGAAAATAATTATTTTTTTTTATTTAGTTGAGAAGGAAAATTAGAGAAAAAAAATGAATGGAAAAAAACTGGTGGGATCTATCAATTTTTTTTTCTCTAACATTGGAAAGAAAATGGAGAGAATCTCTACTTCTAATACTACCCCTTCACTTTTTTAATATATTTTATAATATAGGAATAAAATTATCTTTTTATAATATTTTTTTCTTTTTATTTTTCTTCCATCCAAACACATCTAAAGAAAATAAAAATCCACTCAATTTCTTTCATTTCCTTTCTTTCCTTTCTATTTCCTTCCTCTTTATTTCTTTCCATCCAACCAAACATAGCCTTAGTCATCATCAATATTTTTAATGGTATGAGATGACATTTAATGGTGTATGATTAATCATTTTTCTTTTGATGGTTAAGTGTTGGCCAAATTTCAATAAAAGTGTTGCCCCCTAGACTTTCTCAAAATCTAATCCAATAAAAGTATTCGTATCCTCTTCCTCCAATGAATAATTGTTATATTTTAAAAATAGTTAAACTTTAAATTTAATAAATTGTATAAAACAAAAATTACCATACGTATTTTTATTTAAAATTTTTTTGTATATTATATCTTATGCAGGACAAAATATATATACTAGTATCATCTTAAATCCAATCTATGGCTTCAAAAAATATGACTACCTCCACCTTTATATCACTCACACTTATCTTATCATCATGCATCATACCGTTAGTATCAGATGCAAAGCAAAGCATAAATATCGGTCACAGGGTAACAGTGGAATTAATCAACAGCATAGAAGTGGATCTCACAATTCATTGCAAATCTAAAGACGATGACTTGGGGTTTCACACAGTCCCCCCTAACAAGTCCTATCAATTTGGATTTAAACCAAGTATTATTCGTTTCATTACAACACTATTCTTTTGCAGTTTTGATTGGCCAGGAGAAAAATACAACAATCACCATTTAAATGTTTATGAAGAAAATCGAGATGCTTGTACTTTTTGTTCATGGAAAATATATCGTGACGGTGGAAAGATGCTGAATCCACAAACCGGAAAGTATGAACTTAATTACACTTGGAATTGAATGGTCATTAACCATTATGAACACATATATACCTAGCAGGTTCAAAGCTTTGAATTGGGGACTTTTTCCCTTTACTTGTATATATTAAATCCAATAAAAATCAAAGCTTTTTCTTTTGGTTATTTTTTTTCCGGTATTCTTTAATTCAGTAAATCAAATACTAATTTACTGTACGTTTAAGTTATATTTAAAAGTTTGTTAGTCAATAAATTACTATATGCACAAGATAGTATTTAAAATTTTGAATCAAATACTTACTTAAACATATAATAAATTAACTACTTGATGAATCTAAATCGATAATTTTTTTGTCATTTTTTATGTTTAATTAGTTGTAGTAATATTGTCATTTTTTTCTTTTGTTTTTATTTGTGTCATGAATAATTTAATATCCATTTTTTTAACCTATAATCAAAGTATTAATATTTTGATTTAAATCAAATCTCTCAATATTACAGTATTGAAAAGACATTTTATTCTACTTATTTTAGATTATAAATTTTACTATTTAGATTATATTATAATTAATTTAATATTTTATGTGTGTCTAATTTACTCTCTTAAATTTATGTAAAATATCGATTTTTACTCTCTTACACGTGATACATGAGTTAGACTCATTCTGGCATAATGTAGCTAAATAAAAGTCGAATCTGCTTAATTTAATCAAGAAAAGGCACTATCAACATTTTAGGTTGGGAAAAAAATCTCACATTTTTATACCAATTTTTGCAGTGTGAGCAATTTTGCACAGAAATATTTGGAAGACCAATTTTTAGCCCAACAGTTAAAAGTTTTTAATTTTGACGTCGTTTATATTACTTACAGACATTATTATATCGTTTGATTTGAAAAAATATAAGTAGACAATGAAAATACTAAATAATATGAATAATAGATATATCGGATGTTCAATTCATTAGGTGTGCGATAGATATCCTAATATTAAAATTTATATGTATATTTTGAGTTATAGTATATTTTTATTTTATTAGACCAATTTTAGAACCTATTATTCATATTGTTCATAAAAATTTACCTAACAAAATCCGATGTATATACAACATTAATCATTTTAATTGGATGAATATCAATACGATAATTATCTTGAAGACAAACGGATCAATATCATTTAATTGTCATTAATAATATTTTATTTCTCTTTTAAAATCATCATAAGTTTATTTCCTATTGGGTATATAATTATATTTACATTAATAGTAATAGTTTTGAGATAATTTCTGAAATTAAAGAAGATGTGAATCTAAAAATGAAGTTCAGAATCTTTTAGATAAAGGTTTATTTTAATTTGTTTATCGAAATAATGGATTGTTCGGTGTCCTCGTTTAGACGATAGTAAAATATTTGTAAAAAACTGTTATTTAAATTAGTAAAATTTTAAGTAGGTTTAAATGAATTAAGATTGAAAAATGTTTGAATTTGATAGAATATTTATAGTGGGAGATGATAATATTTATTTAGTCATCGATTTTAAATTTCTCCACTAGTAAATAGTAGAATTTTTTTTAAATATTATATTATTAAGGTTAAAATTTTTCATGATAAACCAAACTGTGTATTAAACAATACTATATGATTATGTACAAAATGTCAATGACACTTTGTGTTTTATCAAATAAAATAATATTTTTTAATAAAACGTCAATAATATTTTATGTTTTAATAATTAAAATAATATTTTTTATTACAAAATATTATATTATTACCACAATTTTATAGAACATTAAAATAATAAAATATTTTTGTATTTCATATTAAAATTATTCATATATAAAAATTTTAGTCATAAATTGTAATGGTGGATAATTTCTTTTTTATAATTGAAATAAATGATAAATTGTTGATAGCATCGAAAGTAGCGGATGGTAAGAACTTACTTGCCATGCACGTCAGATCAAATATGAATTGTGACACTCGTGTCTTGAGTAGGTTGAATAGCTTAACCAATATAATTTTGTGACAGATCTTTTTAGAATTAGACAACCTCAAACCCCATTAAAGATGATGGATTAGCTTTCTTAGACTATATGTATGCCTTTAGTTATTGAACCATTGTATGAACATTAATAAAAGCATATCACATATTTATTGTATATCTTAATTTTATTTTATAGTATATAATTTGCTCACTTTTTATGTTTTTTACAAAATAATATTTAACACTAATATTTTCAAACAGCATAGAGCTTTCTTTTTTGATGAAGAAATTTTTTATTTATCTCAATTTTGTAAGTGTTCAATTTCTATTCAGGGTAAAATATTTTTTTTGAGTATTGCCTTTGTTTTTTTATTTTATATTTTTTAATTTATTTCTTTTTTTATCATAAAAATTTAATTTTAATGTACAGTCGTGTAAAACAGCTTAGTTTTACACGTGCATTCAATCACGCACGTAATGTGACATCATAAAAAATAATTACTATTTTCATTAACCGCGTAAATAATTATCTAAAAAAATGGATATAATTGCATGACTGTGTAAAATATTTTATATTTTTAGTATATTAAAATTAAACTCTTTATTACATTGCTTGTTAAGTACATATCAACCATTTCATTAATTTTTTTTCTATTTTATAACATTAGAATTTGATAATCTAAATTGAAATTTGTTTCATAAATTTTTTATATTTCATATTCTATTTTATATTTATAATTAGATTAGTATGTAAAAATATGAGTTGTATAGTAAAATTTGTAAAAATATTTTAACTTTAATATCCAATTTCACATACATAATATCTATAATTTCATACATATAATATCTATAGTTAATAGTTTTTACAATTAACATTATCCAATTTCAAGCTATATATTTTTAAATTATCTCACATGTGCGCTAATAGATCAATTAATAATTATATTTACACTACAACAAAATAGAGAAGCGACGGCAGTTTTTTGGGTGGTTAGTGTAACACCCTAACTATCAAAAGTCACGCTTCCGACTGCGCCACTCTGATAGCTCGGATATTACGACGACTCTTATATTATTTAATACTAAAATATGAGCCTGTTTAAAACTTAACCGAATTTTTCGAAAACATACACTCATATTTACAATATAAGTTACAATACTCATCGGAAATACATATATACATATACATATATATTAATTTACAAGCATCTCAAATCAAGATCATATCCCTCTTACAAGGGTTGCAAAGTTAAAGGTGAGTGAAACATAAATACTAAAATAATACAGAACAGTCGTCTAACAGAAAAGAAATAAGCTTTTCTGAACTTCATCGTCCGTAACCTGAAAAGAAAGATCTGTAAGGGAGTGAGAACATCATCCTCGATAAGGTTCTCACTGTAGGGTTACAGAATTACTATAATAGGATACGCGAGATAAAATCATTACAGTGATTAATAACTGCCTTATGCATCTTTTCAAAAGCAACGGTTTACTATAAGAGAAAAATTTGAAATTTTTTTTGAAAGGGGAAATGTTCTTTTCTTGGAAATTCAAAAACCTTTCAAAAAGGTTTATCTATATTGATCCAAATTAGTTTTTCATACTTTTCCAAACCAGAAACATCAACCAACATGGCCTCCGGCCCACCTCATGATCAACCACGGCCCTAGACCCAAATAGTCCAAACAACAACCAATCACCACGGTCCAACAGAATTTCAGTCACAAACAGAAATAGGAAAGTTCAAGCACAAACAAACAATTACTTCAAGTAGAATATTTAGCAGTTAACCACAACTAATCACAAAGGCAAACCAAGTACAATATGCACACTCAAACAATGTCACATAGATGCATATGATAAATGCCTATCCTAGTGGCTGATGATATCATCTGTCGGTTATAAAGCCAACCCGACAAGTCCTAGTAGCTAACCATTGGACTGTCCCTCTGTCGTGCATCCCCAACTCGAGTTATTCACAAACATAATCATAATTCACATCCAACACCCTCACTGGTGTATATTCACGGGCACGACCTCATCCGGAACTTTCACAGTGTCCGGCCATACTTACGACATAGGGTTAGCAGAGTATTGAGTCTCAACCTGGAGCACGTGGTGGCTAGCCACTACTTCTACCCAGGAAAACTCGTGTCTCAGATAATTGGAAGTGCAACAACCACAATATCAATAACTCAGCATATGTGCATTTATTCTCAACTATAAATCAACATTTATCTCAGCCATCCGGCTTAAATTCATGATTCATAGTCAGTCATCCAGCTCATAACATATTCCGCAATCAACCATAATTCATTATCATACACAACCATTCCGGCTCATAACAAAATAGCACTTCCACCATCCAACGTCATCAAATTCATAAAATCATCATTCAAGTCATAAATCACTTTTCTCAATTCACTTCGCTTTGAAATTGAAATTAATTCTTTCCATCCTTAACTTTAAAAACTATATTTCTCAAATCACTTCTAACTCATAAGCCATCTTTTTCAGGGGAAGTCTCTTCTTTCAAAACCAGCCACATCTTCATAACATCCTTTTAAAATTTCCAAACGATTCAACAACTAGGCCAAATAAAAATCTCTTTTGAAAGATCCAAAAATCAGTCATCCCAAAACTGAATTTGATCATAGAAATTTCTCAACAGAGCCTCAAGACTTTAGGGAAGGACAACCTATCTCAATTTCTTAAGGTATTCGTTGCAACTCTTAAAGTCATAGATTCTTGGTTTAAGTAAATAGAAACAGAATTTATTACAAAATCGAATCGTATAAAGTCACAAGTCCCAACCTAATCCAAAACCAATTCACTTGAAACGAAGCCAATCCATTTAAATCAAAACCACTTTCCGGTTCCTTCTTAAAACCAATTTCCTGACTCCTTCCAAAATGTCACAAACGTAATTATTCAGTCAAAAGTCCAATTTCCTTTAAAAACATTAAAAATTTCTCTGAACGAAATCCTTAAGCCTAATTAAAAGCATAAGCCCTTTTTATATTAAAAATCAATATTAGAACATAATACTTTCTTTCAGTGATTCAAAATGGTATAATCATTCTTTTCTAAATAAATCGAACTCAAGACATATAGTTTACTTAAATAAATTAAACTCGAAAACATAACTATTTTCTTAATTAATTAAATAATACAATTTCTCAAATCCAAACCTTTCTAAATAACTTTACAAACAAAGTCTAAGATTTTTATAAAAATTTCGGCCCCCTAAAACTTAGACTTTGCCACCCGGTTTGGGTCCCAACCAAACCATTTCACAATCCTTTTCAACGGTCCAAAATCCGAAATCAGTTCAAAAGCAATCTAAATTTAACAGTCATCTCATTTTCA
Organism: Arachis hypogaea; assembly: GCF_003086295.3. Classification (NCBI taxonomy): domain Eukaryota; kingdom Viridiplantae; phylum Streptophyta; class Magnoliopsida; order Fabales; family Fabaceae; genus Arachis; species Arachis hypogaea. The sequence continues at coordinate 109,428,787 of NC_092045.1, read as the reverse complement.
TATCTCAAGGAAATCGTTTCAAAATAAAGTCATTATCAACCAATTAAACTCATTTCCAAAACTTTAAAGAAACAGTTCAACAACAATCCATTTATCAAAACCAACAATAATCCAATTAAACATATAATCATATTCATCCAAGCCAGTCAGGTAATACATAAGACTTATACAATCACTAAAAAGTATATAATTCTCACAACAGTATCCATTTATAACAATTCCAAAATAAAAATGGCTTTTTAGAAAAACACCTACCTCTATGCAAAACCATAGCCCAAACGCCTCACAGAGTTCTTTTTGTCTCAATCCAAAATCACCGGCAATCAAAACCACGGCTCTGCTTGCTCTCTCTCAAAAGCAGAAATAGCTACAAATGGCACAAATACTAACTGAATTAACAAAAGGAAGCAGTCGTAACTCCAAATCGACCTGGCAGCGGCTTCATCAATAACCTCAAGCGACAGCGGCAATGTAAAACCCCGATGACGGTGATAGTAACAACCACGCAGCGTCAAAAATCTTTCTGGAATTCCGCAAGAACAGAAACCAGATTTAAAACCCTTACCGGCAGTGCTTTTTCTGGCGACGGCAGTGGCATTTTTCGGTGGCGGCAGAGGAACGGTTCCTCCTCTGTGCGTTACCCTTCTCACATGTCTAGTCCTCCTTCTCTGGCCCACCCTCTCTCCAGCGATAGTGGTTCTCCGGCGACGACACCAGCCACAACAGGGACGGCGGCGGTGAGACCCTAAGCGCGGCTCACGCACTCCTCCCCGTCGCGTTCATCTCTTCTTCCTTAGCTCTGCTCACGAACAGAGTAGACCCATGGTGTGATGATGGCACGGCGACGCGGGCAACGTGAGCTCACAGCAGCAGCAGCCAGGCACGATGGCGACGGTGCAAGACAGTGTCCCTTCCTCCTCTTCTCTCGCGGTAGCTCTAACGACGGTGACAGCAGCGCCGTCCTCCACCCCGTGCGTGCTCTCTCTGTTCGTGGATCTCCAAGGACGGCGACGACGACGCGGCCACATGAAACGGCGACGCCTCCCTCCGCAGACCCCCTCTCTCTCTCTCTCTCCATCGCATCTCTCTTCAGCTGGCAGCGATGAAAACGGACGGCACGGGTGACGGGATCGGCGACGATCAGCTCGCAGCGGCTGCGTCGCTCTCTTCCCCTCCCTTCCTCGATTGCAGACCTCTTCTTCTCCTTCCTTTCTGCTTTTTTTTTCTTTCTAATTTTCTGTTTCTGCAACTTTTCGTTGAAGGAAGAGAAAGGGGTAGGGTGCGGTTGAGTGTGGTGAGGGAGGTTAGGGTTAGGAATTGGGGAAATTAGAGTTTATGTAAAATTAAGTTTAAGGATAGTTTTGTAATTTCAAATAAAAATAGGGATCATATAGTAATTATAAATAAATTTTAATCCAATAATAATAATGTATAAAAATACTACTTGTTCATTAATTTTACAAATTATTTTTAATAAAATGCTCAAATCCAATAATTAGAGATAATATAATTAATTTTTTTATTTTTCAAAACAGTAGTATTAATATTTTAAAATATTAATTATTTAGTCCAAATCATATAAAATTTTTATTATTTCATGACTACCAACTCTATCATTTAAATATAAAAAATAATCCAATAATTATAAAATTGGATAATAATCTTAATTTATTTCAAATTCAATTAATCAAAACTTGTTTTAATTATCTTTAATAAAATAATTTCTGAAATTAAGACTATAAGTAACTATATGATTTGAGACTTGATTATAATAAGACTTTTCAAAAGTTTTGAGTCTTACAGTTAGTGGCAGTTTAAATCGCCGCTATGTTTGGGTCGCAGCGGTGTCCAAAGCGCAGTCAGGTCAACGGCACAGTAGGCGGTGGCTGTTTTGAAGAACCGCTAGAATAACCGCCGTAAGAGACACTCGGCAAATCGCGGCGGTTTTGAACCGCAACTATGTGCTTGAAGCAGGAATTCAAATAAGTCTTACATAATCATAAATCCAACAGAATAACTATTTCACAACTATATTTACATAATATATAAATTCAAATAACACAATCCTAAAATTGAATTAGAAAATAGTTTTACTTCTAATATTTAAGGGTAAAAAAAACATATTTAAGCCAGGCTGAGAAATTTTTTACGCAAATCAGCCAAATGAAAATTTTTTCAACATTCAACCAATGATCATTTTAATGTAATTTGAATCAATATTATTCGAACTACGTTTGCACCTAATTCGAAACAACATGGTTCGAATTAAAAACATTAAAAATTGCATGTAATTCGAAATAATAAGGTTTGAATTATGCATGCTTAAATCGAATCTAGTCAATTCGAACTACTAGAAAAAATGAGATAAACATAATTCGAACTAGCTCGATTCGAATTAGTAAGAAACATGAAGCAAGCCTTAATTTGAATTGACTTGATTCGAATTATGTATATATTGTGCGAATTAGGTTGTTTCGAATTAGTGTGTACCAGACCTCTATATATATGTGATGAACGTGAGTTACCCTCATTACAGAGGGGTCATATGGCTGGTGAGGACAGTTTTATAGTGTTGGTTCACCACAGAGGATCGATTAAGAGGAAAACTCATTCCGGTGTCAAGTTCACCGATAAGGATCCTCTCTGTATTATCGTGAGTGCTACGACGAGCTTTGATGACCTTGTTAGCTCTGTACTGCTGAAACTTGGTCTGGATGATGGGAAAAGGGTTAAGAAGTTTTTCTATCGCATTCCAATCACGGTGCTCCAAGATACTGTGAAGTATGATTATTTCACGATCGGGAGTGATGAGGACTTGCAGGTCATGTTTCATTGTCGCCGGCAGTTTTCCAAAGTGAGGACACCAGAGCTGTTGGCAAAATTGGTTGATGTGGTGTCCAGCTCGGGGGTTCGAACCGGAATACCAACACTTTAGCGACGGTTGCTGGTTCTAGCTCCAAACCTGCCGTTGCATCTTCCTCAGTTCCTGCGTACAAGCCACCCGCCCAGCCAGTTGCCTCCCCTTCGTTCACTGTTGATCTCAACGGCAGTGTTGGCGATGAGGTTGGAACAAGGAAACTTTTATGTACATCTGTACAATGTGCTGCACCGGCTGGGGCTGGAGATGGATTGTTTGATGATTCAGAGGACGATGATGTCGAGCCGGATATGATTGCTGATGACAGTGGCGATGATATTGGAGCGAGTGAGCCTGCTGGTGCGAGTGGTGGTTCTAGCTCTGGCACACACCAGTACCATCCACATTTTTCATCTTTGGACCTGGATGCCATGAGACAGGAGGGGGTACCTGGGAAGCCTGCTGGATTTGGCGCTAGAGATGCAGAAGGGTCAGCTGGTATGACAAAGTTCCAGGTTGATCAGCAATTTCAGGATAAAGAGGATGCCCTGTTAAGTGTAAAGACTTACAGCATCCGTCGAGGGGTACAGTACAAGGTAGTGGAGTCCGATTATCGCCATTATGTTGGCAAGTGTTCTGAGTTCGGGAATGGGTGCACATGGTTGATTCGGCTTAGTCTTCGGTAGTGTAAGGGCATTTGGGAGGTCAAATGGTACAATGGACTGCATACTTGTCTGGCTAGCTCTATCTCCAGCGATCACAGTTTGGATTATCATGTGATATCGGCATTCATTATGCCAATGGTTAGAGCTGATGCATCCGTCAGCATCAAGGTGCTCCTAAATGCGACGGCCTCATACTATGGGTTCAGGTCTACGTACAAGAGGGTCTGGTTGGCCAAGCAGAAGGATGTTGCCGTCATTTATGGTGACTGGGATGAGTCGTACAACGAGCTCCCAAGGTGGGTGTTAGGAGTGCAGGTGACCATGCCTGGTTCTGTTGCAGCTCTTCGGACTAGCCCTGTTCGAGTTGGGGGACAGCTAGACGAGTCTCAGGCATATTTTCACAGACTGTTCTGGACTTTCCCACCGCGTATCGAGGCATTTTGTCATTGCAAGCCGTTGTTGAGTATTGATGGCACCCACCTATATGGCAAGTATGGGGGTACGTTGCTTGTTGCGATTGCACAGGACGGAAACTCCAACATACTCCCTGTTGCATTCGCACTAGTCGAGGGTGAGAATGCTAAGTCGTGGTCATTCTTTCTCTCCCATCTCCGTCAGCACCTTTTAGCTACAGGTGCGAAGGTTTTGTGCAGAGCTACAGGAGCATAGCAGATTATATTCACGAGTTGAGTTGTTAGAATTTATTTTCCTCTCATCATTTATTTTTTTAGTTTTTAGAGGGGTAAGATTTGTAATTGAGGTTCTTTGACATAAGTCTATGTATATAAAACTATTTGAATATATACTTTTATGGTTAAGTGATTTAAAATAAAGTCTCCTTTCGAGTTCTTAATTAAAGTATCGATTCGTATTCACGAAGGCTCAATATTAAATAAAGATAGTATATAATTAACGGAATAGAAGTAAGCTCGAACTTTTAGTACAATTATGAGATGTTAAAAATTAGGGTATTACAATGATTCTATAACCTAGAATTGAAAATAAATAAAAATATGTTAGAATAAAATAAAATCTAACAAATTATTTTACTAAATAAATACTTTTTTGTTTAAGTGGCAATAATAGCATAACCCTTGAACAAATAAGTTATAAGTAGTACAAAAAAACACGAATAAAAGTTGTGCTCAAATAGAGAGAAACTCACACAACAAGCTTCAAGTGCTATGATTCCATAACAAAACTTGCACAAGGAAAACATAAATACCAAATAAGAGCATGCAAATCTATATTAAAACAATTCATGGGAGTTTGCTTTGTGGTTATTCACATGCATTCATCATATAATTCGTCCAATTAAGAATTTAAGTCTAACATTAATAGGCACAAATCATTCGCATAAATTAGGATAATAAACAACAATAACTAAATTATTGTTTACAAAATTATTAACAATAAAAGATTCAGACAAAAAAAAAAGAAGATATAATATTTATCTTATTGTTTATAATTGTAGGAAGCTCATGTGGTACTTTTCTATCCACAACGAATTTTAATCATATCAAAGTCTTGATTGTATGAAGAAGATATCCTTCAAAAATTATTAATAGAATTTATCATTTATGATAGACAAGCACCAAATTTCACACCTCTAACATGACCCGAATGTTCTTTTTCAAATAACTAGGTATAGGCATCATTATTAGAACTCTCATTAGCTTGAAGCAAAGTTCAAAGCTAATTATTCATATGATAAAAATTTGAGAAAGGCATCATCATTAGGATAATCTCCATCATCATTAATAAATAAAGCAAAAAATTATGAAAGTGTTTACACTTTTCTCTCTAACATCATCATTAACAAAAGATCCATCATTCTTCTTGTAACTAATTGGATACATTTCAGCTCTAGTAAAAATTCTCTTGTTTGCAGTTTCTTATCAAATCAATAAATAAAAATTTAATTTCAACGCATGTAAAAATTAAATAACAAAATATTATCTTGATTAGGACTCAATCACACACCAACTCATGTTTTTTCTAACAATTGTCTTGGATCTGAGTGTATGAGAAATTGTTTGTATTTTTCGATTAACTACATTTTTTCACATATTTTTTACACATGTATATTCAATTAGCAACTTGTCAAATATAAAGTGAAATATATAATGTGTGTCTTCATACAATTACCTGAATTTTTGACCTTAATCTATAATCAATAAAAGTTGCTCATTGTTCTAAACTGACTCTAACTTTCTTTGGACACAAAGCTAGATTTTACTCTCTAATAAGATTCCAATTATAATTATCATTAAACAATTTATATCTATCATCTTTTCACTTCTTGCCAAAATTTTATAATATATACTTTTTTTTGTTTTTTATCATCAACTTTAAAAAATTTTACATATTATAAACATAAAAATAATTAACTTAAATAATTGTAACTTAGACATATAAATAAAAATATTTGAATTTATTGGTAAATAAAATTAGAACATAATTCAAAAGAATATTCATAGACTCGTGCTATACTTATTGCCAAACTGAGATGCAATAAATATAGTTTAAAATTGACTTTTTATAGGTTCTGTTTTTATATGGCTCTTTTGGAACAAAGGCAATTTCTCATAACTTATAGAAAATTTTTTAAAATTTTCAGCAACAACTTATAAAAACAAACCTAAAACGTCACTAAATTCACTAATAGGTTGGTCATTCTCATTCTAATGTACAATAATTTTAATTTCATGAGGGATTCATACATTTTTTAACTTTAAGTGACTTTTTTAAATCATTTTATTTGCATCTATCAAATTATTCAAATGGTATGCCATATATTATTATACTTTTTTCTTTGTACATCTATAAATATACAGTGTTATAATTGAACAAAAATTCATAACATATCTTCCAATTCAATTGTCCAGTACATATTGGACTTTCTTCTTTGTACATCTAATTGAACATGTGAAACTTCTGAATCAATAGATAAAGTAGTTTCAAACTCTATGGATTAAGAGGTTTTATTTTCATGAACGGGTGATGAATCATTAAACTCATGAGTGGATGTATTCTCATTTGAAGAAATAATCTTTTTCTTAGACATGTCTGCAACTTATCAAGAGATATTAAAATTAATATATAAATGAGAGAATAAAAATAAAATAATAGTACTTAATTTAATCAACTAACAACCAAAAAAACAAAAAACCACTAAATCAAACTATATTTATATGATAATCCACATTGTCATAAATTATCTCTTCATTCTCATTACCCATATCATATAAATCTCTTGGCTTTACTTGAATAGGTATGCTCCAATCTTTTGTTTTCTCGTCCTCCACATAATAAACCATTTGAGCTTCGTAAGCCTTAATATATGGCTCATCATTTTTATGATCATTGATATGTATCAATCTACTAAAATTGATGGAGGTAAAACCTAACTTATCTAATTTCATGACCATTGGATTAGTGGTATTAGGTCATTCACATTTAAATAAGGTTACAAAGAATATACCATCATAATTAAGTTTAATGATGTCCACTAACTTTCCATAATAAAGAACTATTCCAAACCTCATATAAAAATCACTATTGCGAGAGTAGCTTCTTGTTCCAAATGTGCCAAAAACACTATTATTTTGAGTTTTTAAACCCTTTTCATATTTTAGAGTTCTAAACTTGTATCTATTGACATTATATGCAGAAAATCTTTTTACTTAGTCAATCGACCCTTAGACAAGACTAAAAAATATCGTTCTCTTAAATTTTTCAAGTTTATCAAGATCTCCAACAATCCAAGAAATCATGACAAATATTTTATCAAGTATATATACTGAAAAATGAAAAAAATACATTTAAAGAGGAAGAATTTAACTTACACGAATAAAACTAATTTGCAAACTCTCTATGAACTTTCTTGTCTATCTCTAATATATTTTTTGTACGATTTTTTAATTGCTTTCGTACAATAATTATAAACTCCCTATAAATGTCTTAATATTAGGATTAAAGGTCATTTAATGAATATTAATTATATAAATTAGAAAATTATGAAATACTCACTGAAGATAGTTGTCAACTATGAAACAGTTAGTTAACACATGTCTATAAACTTGTAACTTCTCAGTAGCTGTTAAAGTAAAATATGAAGAAACAAAGTATCTAACCAAGGGTTTGATTCTACATAGTTTAGTTCATCATCAACTCGGCAAAGCCGATTCCATCTAGTCTCATTATTTTTCAAATATCTAGAGCAAAATATAAGGATTCCATCTAGTCTCATTATTTTTCAAATATCTAGAGCAAAATATAAGAATTTCTTTCATTAAGTACCCTTGCACTATAAATTTTTGTTGTTGTGATTTGTTACATACATATAACTTCAAGTGTCCTAAATACTTATTAATGAATAAAGATTAAATACTATCCAACAAACTAATAAATTATGATTTAAGCAAATAATTTTACCTCTCTATAGAGTACATCCATCTATAATGGATAGGGCCACCAAGTTTAACTTCTTCTACAAGGTGCACCATCAAATGAACCATAACTGTGAAGAATGAAAAAGGGAATAGCATTTCCATGTGGCATAATATGAGGACAATTTGATCTTGCAACTTTTCAAACATGGGGCATTTAATGTTTTGCCACATAATTATCTAAAGAATGAACACATCTCAATTAGCACTGCTGAGACGCCACATAATTATTTAAAGAATGAACACAATCTCAATTAGCATTGCTGAGATCTCATCAGGCAACCTTGTTCACATAGCTAAAGGTAATAATTGCACTATAAATATATGATAATCATGACATTTTAACATCCTACTCAACTTAAGAGTATCTAGATCAATGCACCTTGATATGTTACTTGCATAACCATTAGGAATAGTGGTGAAATCCATAAAAAAATAAAGAAAGGATTGAGATTTGGAAGAGGGGTGTTAAAATTAGGGTTAGAAAAAGGGTAATTTAAGATTTTTAGATTATTTTTTAATGTTTGGATAATTTTGTCCTACAGAACCTATCTTTTATGGGTAAAATTATAACTTCTTTTTTTTTTGTGGGTAAATTTGTCAACGTTTAAAATTTTCGTGGGTAAAAATTGTCATTCTTTTATTATTACTGATATTATTATGTTTTTTTCATTTCTTTTTCCTTTTCTTTCTCCTGATAGCTATTGCAATATTTTTTATTTTTTATTTGATTTTTTATTTTTACTCTTATTAAGAAGATAAAATAAACAAAAAATTTGAAAAGATAAAACAAAAATGAATATGTGAAGTTGATTGTGAAAAAGAAAATGACGAGGAGAGAGTGTTTTAAATTGTGCATAATTTATCAGAAAAATAGTTCTAAAACTTTTTAACTATGACACATAAAATTTCTTAATTTTGACATAAAACTTTTTTAATTATGACAAAAGTTGTTGTCAAAAGGGTGAAACAAAAACTTTCTAACTATAACATAGGGAGTTTCTTAATTTTTTATATCAAAATTTCTTAAATATGACACATGTTATTAAAGAAGGTAAAACAAAAAGAATTATGAGAACGTAAAAAAAGAAGAAGAAGCAGCAGAAGAAAAAGAAGAAGAAAAATTTTGAATTATGTAAAATTTATTAAAAAAATAATATCAAAATTTTTTAACCATGACATAGAAAGTTTCTTAATTTTGGTATTAAAATTTTTTAACCATAACACAAAATTTTTAATTAATTTTTATTTTCATTGAACTCATATATAAGAGGTCTATTTATTCTTGTGTTATTTGTAATAAATTTATGTATTTTTTTCCAAAACACATTTGAATGCATTTTGTTAGTTGAGTGAGTTAAGATTTTAGATTTATGGTTCCTTAAGATTTTTGTGTCATTTATAAAAATTTTTGTGTCATTAACCAAAATTCTTGTGTCATTTTTATAATTGTTAAATTAATTTTATGATATTAAACTAAAGAAGAGGAGAAATCAAATCAAATGAAGAAAAAAATGAGGGCAAGAAATAGGAGAAAGAAGAGAAAAAATTAGGAGAAAGAGCAGGAGATGGAAGAGATGATAACGAGAATAATAAAGGTGAAAGAAGAGGAAGAAAAGGAAGAGAAAGGAAAACGAAAACCAAAATGAAAAAGTAATAAATGTGCGTAAGTAAATTTGACTTAGTTAACCTTAATTAAAAAAAAGTTTGGTTATTTAACATTTTTTATGTTTTATATTGACAAAATTTTAGTTAACCTTAATTAAAAAAATGTTTGGTTATTTAATATTTTTTATATTTTATATTGACAAAATAAAATTACTATATTTCAATTATAAATATTGTTCTTGTTCATGTATGCATAATATTTACCGTTGAACATGTTACTTAATTTATAATTAAGATATCAATTCTGCTAGATAATCAACTAGAGATGCAACATGTAACTAGCTGTAGTTAATTAGTAAAAAAAGAGTCCATTAATAAAAAAAAGTACTCCAACTTAATAATTACCGTAATTTCATTTTTACTCTTTTTCATAATAAAAAAAACAAAATAAAAAAGAACATCCAAAATCATTGTAAAAAGATTATTTAAAATTCTTTCAATTATAGTAAAAAGAACGCATCATTTTTTGATATAGAAACATCCAAAACTCTAACAAAAAAGATATTTAAAATTATTTTAAAAAATAAAAAATCTATCAAAATGAGATATCTAAAATTATTGAAAAAAGAACATCCAAATATTAAAAAAAATCATCTTAAACTTTTATAAAAAATCATCCAAAGCCTAAAAAATCCAAAATAATAAAAATACATCCAAAACAAAAAAAAATCTCAAAAACTAATTAGAAAAATCATTCAAAATTTAGGATGGCACGCGATGAGTCGACACGAAATGAGTGTGGAAATGATGGCTACGCAACGCGCAGGTATGAATGAGATGGGATGGTTTGCGAAGGTTTAGAAGAGAAGATGTTGTGGTCAGAAACGTTTGAAAAGAAATGCACCAGTGAAGGACCAGCAGGGGACGACGGCGCGGATAGTGGGGGGAGGGAGAGGGAACATGATATCACTACATGTAAAAAAAGAAGGAGGGGTGTCGCAGCGTTATAGATTGTAGTAGTATGGTGCTTATTTTTCAGAAATTATTTTTGTTATGAAAGGTGGTTGGTGTTTTGGGAGGTTATTGGGGAGTGGGGTGATATATCGGGCGGTGGAGGTAGCAGCCACCGGGGCGTGCTGTCCATGCTGACCAGCCGCATGTCATCGCCCAAGTACCACGCAGGGAGCGTGTAACACCCTACCATACAGAGTCTTATGCTTAAGTCATAATTCAAAGATGGCAAGGTATTACGACCTCTAAAATAAAAAGTTAGTACATATAGTAGTATGAATAAGGTTTATAACTAGGAGCCTTTGTAGAAAAAGGGGTAAACAAAAATCGCAATTCTAAAGCACAACACTCTGATCGATAACGTAACGAACAAAGGATAATCCAACACGAGATTATATATATACAAAGGAGTGTCAAAAACAGGAATATCAAGACTCAAAATTCGGCTGCGAAGATAACCGGTCCGAGCATAGTAATATATACATATGATAAAATAAGGAAACCCCAAAGGAAACCCAAAGGGACACAAATACAAAGAACCTATTCTCCAAAATCTCCTATAAGAGAAGTCATCACAGTTTGTATTATTTAATGGATATAAAAGTATCTAAGCAAGACATATAAACCAAAACAAAGTCCCGAAAACAAAGGATCTTCGCTAATCCAGAAGTCTCCAACATGCCTCAGCGAGAAACCTCACGTCCTGCATCTGAAAACCACAAAATCCACATGGATGAGAACCAGAGGTCCCCAGCATGGTAACATCTTTCACATATATAATACATAATAATAGAGGAAAGTCGAAGGCAATCCTAGAACTTCCTCCAGATAATTCAAAGCTTATAAACAAGCTAAACCATAAAGGGCATCTGACTAAAGATCCTTCAGTCTAACTAATACTTCCCTTTCCAATTCCTTCAGACGTCCCAACCACCAGCAGGAGTATAATATAGCAAACACAGTTATATCAGACAAGAGATATACAAATAGAAACAAGTAAGGCATTTAGACAAATAGCAAGTAATATGCAGTCAAATAGGCAATCTCAATCAATCCACATAGTATGCATATGATGAATTCCTCTCCCTAATGGCTGATGATATCATCTGTCGGTTATAGAGCCAACCCGACAAGTCCTGTTAGCTAACCATTGGACTGTCTCTCTGTCGTGTCTCCCCAACTTGAGTTATACTCAATATAAACTTGATCATAATCATGATCCATATCCATCACCCTCACTGTTGAATATTTATGGGGGTGAGCTCATCCGAGGCTTTCACAGTGCCCGGCCACCCTGACGACATAGGGTCAAAAGAGCTTCGAGTCTCAACCTGGAGCACGTGGTGGCTAGCCACTGCTTCCTTCCAAGGAAACTCTCATCTCCAACAGTGGAAGTGCAACATTCACAATTCATTCAACAGCATATATGCATTTATACTTAGCCATAATCATGGCTCCGCCGTAACACGGCAATAATCTAGCCATCCGACTCACGGCTAAATCCATAACTAGCCAATTCATTAACAATTACGGCCTTTCGGCCCATGGCATAGCAAGCACTTCCACCACCATCCTCCGCATCTCACATAGTCATCTTTGATCCTCATTGATCATTCATTTTTCCCTTGCTTCATTCGCAAGTTACCACATTCACTAGCCCATTTTCTCACTTTCTAGGCATATCATAATGATTTAAGACATAAGTGGTGAGATCGAAGGCTTAGAAGTATGAAATTTGGCTTTTAAAACTCAAAAATCAACTTTGGGATGAAAACAGGGCCACGCGTACGCGCACTCCATGCGCACGCGTGGATGGCCACAAAACTCATCAACGCGTATGCGTCACGCATGCTAACGCGTGGATTGAAAAATAGCCAAGCGACGCGCACGCGTCAGCCACGCGTACGCATGGGTGCTCTCGTGCCCCAGGCACAAAACCGGCACAGTTCTTGCACAACTCTCTGGAAAATGGCTGGGCATTGGGTGCAGCACATCAGCACGCCCACGCACACCACGCGCACGTGTGGGTAGCACTTTCTAGAAGAACGGCGCGTATGCGTCAAGTGCGCCTACGCGCGGGGGGTCATTCTGCTAAAATTTTTCTAAGTTAAAAGCTGCAGAATTCACAGATTCAACACTCAATCTTCCGACGGACATAACTTTCTCATTTTAAATTGTTTTTCACCCATTCTTCGAACGGCATGGACATCTCGGATCCAATTTTATTTCTAAACAGATTTGGCACAAAATGGAGATCCGTAGTCCAAGTTATGTCCCGTCAAAGTATGCCCAAAAATCATGTTTTTCATACAAAACCACAAAGTGTCATTTTCAAAACAAGCCATTTTCAACTCTTTTCAAAATCAATCAAAACATGCCAATTTCATCCCTTTTCTTTGAAATCAATCAAAACATACCAAAGTCAACATCAAGCCTCCTCAACTCACACATTACACTTTACCACAATTTACAAAATCACCATCCCATCATTTTAACCCACTTCACCCAAGTGGCCCAAACTCAAACACATTGACATATCATATACTCTTCCTCATGCCAATTTTCAACAACACCAATTCTAATTAACCATCATTGTAGATAATCAATATCATACTCACCATTAACATGGTTTCACCCACAATTCAACCATAATCAATCATCAAGCATATATCACAATATGCATATTTCTCATGCATCATACCATCAAGGCATCAATAATCATCATCACATATATGACCACATCATATATATCAACCATTCAACAACATCAACAATTCAATGCCTATCTTAGGGCCTCTAGCCTAAGTATTTCCTACCACATTACATATTAGATACGGGAAACCGAGACCATACCTTAGCTGATTTTCTAAGCTCAACCGGAGCACTTCCAAACCACTTTTTCCTCAAGCTCTCAAGGCCTCAACACTTCCAAGAACAGATTTTTTACCACCAAATCTTTTTTCAAGCTTTTCAAAATCACCAATCAAGTTCCAATATTCACACATACACAACCTAAGCCACAATCATCATACTCATACACAACATCTCAATACTCAAACATCATAGAACAATAATTTACACTAGGGTTGAGAATCTTACCACACCCAAGGTCCAAGGAGACAAGATTAACCTTCTCCTTCAAGAGAGTTGGGTCCTATAACATCAAAGAGCCCAAAATCTCAATATTTTTGCTCATGAAATTCAAAATCAAAGCTGAAAATTCGAAAAGAAAAACGTAATTTACCTCAAGATTAATTGTATAGGTTTTGTAGAGATTTCCACGGTGAACGCATGGCCGCAAACGGTGCAGCAATCGGAGCTCTAGATCAAAAGTTATGGTGGCTTGAAGATCAAGGGAGAGATAGAACTTGAGAGAGAGTTCTTCCCTCTTGTGCCTCCAATTTCAGCGTGTAAGAGTGATATGTGAGGAGAGAGAGTGCTGAAGACTAGGGTTTTGGTTTAGTTTAGTTGGGCCAAGGGCCCACTTTGGGTCCGGTTGGCCCGGTTTGGCCCGTTCGGTCAAATCTTGGTCCGAATTCTATAAAATTGGTACTAAAATTCTCGTCTCAATCTCCTCTATCACATTTAACCATAAAAATCACATTTTGGACTTTCTAGAATAAATTCTCATTTATGGGTTAATTAGCCATTAATTAACCAGATTTTACAGGGCGTGGTGACGAGGCATGCATGCAGAAAGCTGACACCACGGGGGGGCATGGAGGAGGTGGCATCGTAGAGTTCCAATGCGGTCTTCACCACGGGAGGGGGCGTGTTGGCTGCTGCCTCCATGCAGGGGACATTCTTCCACCCCGGAAAACAGCAAGCAGAGTAGTGGCTCTTTATAAGAAGCCTCCCATACCATTTTCTCGGTCATTTATACATGCAGTAGTAGTAGTGTGTTGTTAAGGAGAGTAAAAGAAGAGTTGCTGAAGTGTGTTCCAACCACAAGGGAGATTGGTGATCAACAAAGAGGGGAAGGAGGGTTGCAGTGGAAAAAAGAAGAAGATTGGGAAATAGGAGAAAAAAAATAATTCTTTGTATTTATTTTGAAAAATGGTTCGTAATTATTGTGTTCCGGAGAAACATATTATAAATTATTTGGATCATTCAATTTATGTAAGTTGTAGATTATATTTTTATTGTGTTTTAATTTTCTGTTATTTTTTTGTTACTTAACATATTAGAATATAATTTTCTTTTTTTGTTATATTTAGATTAATTTTATGTTATAAAAAAACTATAATAAAATATATATTATATGATATAATAAAAATTCTATAATAAAATATATTTTTTTAAATTAAAATATAAAAATACTATAGTAAAATATATATATTCTGTAAATAAATAAATTTATATTGCAAATATTCAAAATTTTTAATATATATCTGTTAAGATAATAATAAATAAAAAAATAAATATTATATGATTGTTATTAAAAAATAGAAAAATATTAGTTTTTGATGCAGGAAAAAAAATCGCCACGGTCACTGATTTATATCAATTTAATAATAATAATAATAATAATAATAATAATAATAATAACAATAATTATATATACATATATCTATTTACGGTTTGTATACTAATAACTATATGCATAAACTTTTTAAATAGTAAATATAGTACGTTACGTTAATTATCTGGACAAATAAAATATTAAAATAAATAAATATGTAAATTTATTAAAATAAATAAATATGTAAATATTATTATTAATGGTTTACATATATTTTATAAATAAATATGTTAATATTTGTTTATTAATAAATGAATATTTATAATTCATTTAACAAATATATCTTTGTTGATGCAGCTTAACAGGAATTTGTTGGTGCGTAAACTGGATCCAGCACAGACGTGGAATTTGATCGTGGAGAACTACTTACGCGCCACGGGATTCTACCACGTCTCTAGAATTGGAGTCATAAAAGGATTTCACCCCATGTTAGCTGCTTTGGTTGAAAGGTGGAGGCCTGAAACCCACACCTTTGTATTGTCGATCGGTGAGGTTACAGTGACATTAGAGGATGTCACTCATATATTCGACCTACCCATTGATGGAGAGCCTGTCAGTGGATGGACAGATAGTAGTAGCGAGTTCGTTCAAAGTCAGGGCATAGCGATATTCGGTCGTGAGTCATCAGTCAGTCATAATGCGAAGTCCAATATAAAGTTGGGTTGGATTCGACGTATCAGAGACGCAGAGCCGTTGGACACTAAGGAGTCCATCAGGAGATACGTCAGATGTCAGATCTTCTGTTTGTTAGGGTCAACCCTATTCACAGACAAGTCGACCGCATATGCCCATGCGAAATATCTACCATTGCTTCGCGATTTCAACCGGATCCATACTTATAGTTGGGGGTCAGCATGTCTAGCACATCTTTACAGAGCACTATGCCGTGCATCACGATATGATACAAAGGAGATGGATGGGAGCGAATGCCGTGTCTTGCTCCCGTACCGCGACAAACGCTTCCACCGGCCGAGATACCAGTTGCCAGGAGATAATAAGTCTTATTTTAGTTATGTGTTATATTCATGATGCATGTTTGACATATGATGAGTTATTTAAATTTTTTAAATTAACAATGTTTCAGGTGGAGTCATTTAGAACGGACCACAGCGTGGTCATCGAAGACCGTGGAGACATTCAGGCATGATATAGATTACATGCAGGAGGTAAATAGTTATGGTTCTTCTGATCCATTTTTTGAACCATTATTGTTAGGGTTCTAATATACCAATAATACTGTGGCAATTTGAGTGGCGGCCGTATGACGGATTGATCCTCCTGGACGAGTTGCAGCCCCATCTTGAGGTGTGCGACATCATTGCTCCGTTGTTGTCGTTCGAGTGTGTCGAGTGGCATCCTGCGAACCGAGTGATGCATCAGCTTGGATATGTACAACCTCCTCCGTGGGCACCAAGGGATATTCCACTTGACCAGCATTGCATCATTCTACGCAGAGTGCAGCTTCATGACTGGATAGTTTTGCATGGGCCATGGATAGCGGAGTGGGCCAACAGGTGACATAGTTGAATGCGGGATCAGCACCCCCTTCCGACCTGGAATTTTTTACCGACAGCTGAGTACCGGGATTGGTACGTACGCTCCTACGCACATCTGTTGAGATTGATGGGGTATGTTCCTCATTATCCACAGCCACCTGCCCCACAGCCACCTCAGCATGCAGTGTTTGAGCCATTTCCTTCTTATATACCACAGCCACCGGCCTACAATCATGGTAGCCATCACACTCAGGGCAGCCACCACTCTCAGCAGTCTCAGCACAGCCACCACTCTCCGCACAGCCACCACTCTCAGTATCATGATCCCATACTTACCATTCCTTCAGGTCATGATTGGTTTGACTTCTCCAGCAACGGACATGGAGATCAGCAACTACAGCATTGGACCGATGTTGGTTTGGGTGGCTGGTCAGATTTTAGTGGTATCCCTTCACCGTCATTACCGGCTGATCCACATAGGGCATCAGTAGATATGGCCCATGGTTTGTGGGGTCGTACTTCCGGCCACACGTCAGAGAGTGCGTCATGTGATAGTGGTTTTATCCAGCGTCAGCGGGCATACGCAGTTGTCGACACGTTCAACCCCGGTCCATCCACTCCAGCAGAGGCAGGCGGGTCGGCCGCTCCGATAGATGCAGGTGGTTCGGGAGCTCCGGGGGTGGATGACTCAGTTCGAGGTCACCCATATGACCTACGGACGGAGCGAAATCCACCTGATAGGTATACTCCATCGCGGTTCGCCCCGGGCATTATGCGTAAGGGGATGCACTGGTTCGCCGGAAAGAAGTAAGCTTCGGTTTAGTTTTTTTAAATCTTATTTTCAGAATTAACTTAATGTAAATCGTGTTTAATTTTTACATTTTAACTTATGTAAATCGTGTTTAATGTTTGTTTTATTAACTTATGTAATCAGTTAATGACAATATGAAGCGAACATTAAAATATCAATGGATAGACTTCAATTGAAAAACACAAACACGTCTAATTTCAAAAGCATCAACTAACAAAATGCAAATTAAAAAAATACAAACATGACAATATTAAACTACGAACCAGCACCACTCGGTCCAGCATGCTGAGTACACCTACTCCGACTATGACCCTGAGCACCACAGAGACGGCATATCCGAGGACCACGCATGTCGCGTGAGTCCATTTCATTCAAGTATCGAGTCAGTTTGGGCCTACCTTTAGACGTTCGCCTCAGCGCGGGATTAGCGACCAATGTGGGTTCCTCATAAGTAGGTCATGTCTCGGGATCACCTAATGGTGTGAACTCAAACCTATATACTTTATGAACCTCTGTCATCTTGTACACATCATGCACATACAACTGCCAATCGAGACGCTGGTTAGCACAGCAAGCAATAACATGGCGACATGGTATTCGTTCAACCTAAAAGTGCCCACAGTCACATGTCCGTCGCGCAAGATCAACAACTAACACCTTTCCAGTAGTCATTTTGCGCACCTCAAACACCTCATTTCGTCTATCAAAGCAGTGCACAACTATATTCTCAGTATGTTGCATACTTGCTTCTATCCGCTGTTGTGCAAATGCGGAGTACGTATATCCAACACGCTTGCGTTCGTGAGTCTCGGCACTCTTCCGCGTAAAAAGTTCATTTAACCTATAATATGTTGCTCGGACCAGTGCCAACACAGGTAGATTACGGACACCCTTCAACACTGAGTTAATGCACTCGACAAGGTTCGTTGTCATATGGCCCCATCGATGTCCCTCGTCGAATGCCAATACCCAATGTCTGAGTCCAATGGCATCGCACCACCTGGCATATGCCTCGCCTCGCTCTTCCAACCTCTTATAGTTGATATTGTACTCCTCCACCGTTCTTGAATACCCTATGTTGACAACAAGTTTTTGCAATTGAGAGACTTTGAATGCCCTTAAGAAGTTACTGCCGATGTGTCTTATACAAAACATCCACCATGCTCTTGGAGGTTGCCAGTCACCACCGGAACGATTTACTGCTACCCATATTGACTCATGTCGGTCTGAGATCATACCCACAACGTCTTTTCTAACAACATACATTTGCAGATTCCTGAGAAAGAAGTGCCACGCATCAGCTGTCTCCCCTTCTACCAAGGCAAAGGCGATAGGCACAATGTTTTGGTTCCCATCTTGTGCAACAGCAACTAGAAGTGTACCTTTGTATTTTCCGTATAGGTGTGTGTCGTCAACCTGAACCAGGGGCTTACAATGCCTGAATGCCCTAATGCATGGATTGAAACTCCAAAATACCCGATGAAGTATTTTTACACCTTGCGCCTCCTTATTCCCGTTGTACAGTGGTCGTGTTTCTATTTGGAAAACTGAACCAGGCATCTTCTGCACCATGACCGAGAGCCACCATGGCAAGGTTTGGTAAGAATCTTTCTAACCACCGAAAACGTTGGCTATGGACTTCTACTTTGCCAACCAAGCCTTTCGGTAACTGATGGTATAGTTGAACCTTGACTGGACTTCCGCAATTATAGATTTCACCTTGATGGACAGGTCCGTCTCGACCAATGGCCTTATAGCCTCAGCAACTGTATCTGAGTCCAACTTGGAATGATCTTGTGAAATCGTTCCGATCGTGCACGTGTGCCTACCGTTGTATCTTCGTATCTCCCAACAACCTTTTTTCCGTATCAAGCTAGCTCGGATAAGCCAGTCACATCCACGCCCGTACATCTTGCATTTTGCATAGAACGTCTGTGGCTCAGACTCATACACCTCATAGTCAACTCATTTAGCTATAGTGAAACTTCTAATTGCTGCGACGACCGACTTTCTAGATCTGTATTCCATTCCAATCCGGAAGTCCCCGTCCTCAGCATCGGCAACGCCTAAGTCAAAAAAATTAAAAAATAGTAAAAAAATTTAGTTAAAATTTAAAATACATATCTTTACTAACATTTTAAGAATATTTAGCTATTTTAATTTTCAGCGGTTCGGTTAGACTGGTTTATCAAGTTTGACCGGTTTTCATCGGTTCATTTCCGATTTGACCGATTCATGTCGGTTTGTTTCCTTATTCGGTTTAATTAACGGACCGGACCGGTTTAATGTTTGGTTCACTGGTTTTTCGGTCGAACTGGCCGGTCCGGTCCGGTTATGACAACACTGTTTATTGCTCAATCGAACGTATAAACTAACAAAAACTTATTATTTAGTCACCACATACCTATGTTTGTATATTCCGGAAACTCGGGAGCATGCATGGCCTCGAGATCCAACTCACGCATAAAAGGTGGAACGTCCATCGGTTGACTGCTCGACGGACGAACCACTACATTCTCTACTGCTGCCTCAACTCCCACATCACCATCCTTATCTTTGTCGCCGGCCTCATAAGTGGCTTCGAAGTCCTCTTCGCTGTCACTATTTATTCCTTCGTACACTGCATCTCTATCATCATGTATATCTATATCATTTTGAACCGCCACTGCCTCTACAGTTTCAAACTCAACATACATCTCAATTTGTGGGTGTCGCATCTGAGTCTGCCGGTGAATTTAAAACATGTTCTGCATACTCGCATCATTAGTGATCGGCATGGAATCAAACTGTATTAGACCACTAAAAACTACAATCGGATTTCGGTACAGAATTATGCTCACTCTCATTAACGTACTGTTCTCCATGCTTTTGCAGAGGCCATTCTGCAACTTCATTAATGTCATCGTGCATGGAACCACAAATGAAAACGGATTCTAGGACACAAACCTCACTCCCTCATGAGTATTATGTATTATCTCACCATCGCTATACCCCACCAAGTTTGCGGTGCCCTCCATTGCACTAACAATAGCCTCAAAGAACACTCAAAACACACTCAAATCTTCTTCAGCATGCAAATACTATCGAGCTCTGCCTTATATAGAGAGGTGCACTTAACACGCCCCCCACGTGCTGCCTGCCTCAGCCAATCACGCTTTGACACGTATCAGAATGCCCCCCGCGTGCTCATTCAGCACGCCCCCCACGTGCTGCATACGTGGACCAATGCATGTTCGCCACGTCAGCACGCCCTCCACGTGCTGACTCAGGACGCCCCTTGCGTGCTTCCCCGTCTGAGCCATCCAGGTTTCGCCACGTCAGCATGCCCCTGCGTGCTGTCTTGTTGGCACAACCTCATCCAGCCACGTCGTTTCCACGCCCCCCACGTGGTTTAGGCAACATTTCCCTTGCGTGTTGTACTATCATCTGACACGTCCACATACCTGCAATATACACAGTATACTCATTTTCAGCCAATACACCAAAATTTTTTTCATATCTAAATTAATGAGCCCTTATTTTTTTATTTTAAAATTAAATTTTTAGAAATTTAGTTGAGTTAGGTATACATTAAATTAGTTATCTATATTTTGGTTATCTTCTCTTTAAGATATGTGTTATCTAAAGTAGTAATTAATTTTCTATTAATTTGTTAACACATTAATAAGTAAGATAATTAGTTCAAATTTTTAAGAGTTTTTTATATTTAAATTTAGAAATGAATCTTCAACAAACCTTTAACGTGATAGATACCATGTGTTACCATGAGGTTTACATATAGAAAAAAAAAAATTTTCCTACCACTTAATTACATTCCAACACACACTTAACTCATAATTATAAAGAGCGTGTTTATATATGGGGAAATTCGTTGATGTCTATGATTTTTTTTTCCTAAATTACTTTAAAATAAAAGAGTAATTCTCCACATACAAGTGATTTTCCATACAAATCATACAAGTCATTTATAAACATGCCGTTTCACATTTTTTTTGTGCCTCTTTTTCTTCTTCTTTTTTCTCGGTGCTTCTTCTTCTTCTTTCTCTTCCTTTTCCTCTTCCTCTTTCTCTTTTCTTCTTTCTCTGTGTCTCTTTTTCTTCTCTTCCTCCCTCTTTTTTTATTGAAATTTCTTCTCCTCTTTTCGTTTTCTCTTTCTCCTTCATCAAAATCAACAGAAAAAACAAAAAATATTATTCAAGGTACGTTTCTTGCCTTCTCTTTCTCCTTCTTCTTCTTGTTGCTACACGTTCTTTTTCCTCTTCCTGTTCTTCTTCTTCATTTACGTGCTTTTCTCTTTGTTTTCTTTCTTTGTTATTCTCGGTTTCCATTGTTTTTTGACATCAAACTCTAAAATCGTTTTTGAAGAAGAAGCAGCAGCAGCAGAAGATGAGGAGAAAAAAGAGAAAGAGTTTTGAATTATGCATAAGGTGTACTTCAACGAATTTTGGGTGTATTTTTGTAATTATTTGGGTGTATTTCTATAATTCTTTGGGTGTATTGATTTCAAAAAGAAATATACTGTCTCTCCCTATATTGGGTGTATTTCTTAATCCTTTGGGTATATTTCTGTAATCTTTTGGGTGTATTTCTGTAATCGTTTGGTTTATTTCTGTAACTATTTGGGTGTATTTCTGTAATCCTTTGGATGTATTTCTATAATCGTTTGGGTGTATTTTTGTAATCGTTCGGGTGTATTTCTGAAGTTCCATCATCTTCAAAATAATTTCAAAGCTTGATTTCAGAAACCATGAAAATCGAAAAAAAACAGAAGGAGATCGAAGGCAAAGAGAGAACGTTTTTCCATACAAATCATACAAGTCATTTATATTCACGTTTCTTCTTCTGTAACGCACGTGTTAGGCCCAACTTCTTCTTCTTTTTCTTCTTCTTCTGTAATGCACATGTTAGGTCCAACTTGTAAGACTTGTAAACAAAAATGACTTGCATGTGTAGCACTCCTCAAAATAAAAATAGAAAAAGGTGAGATGCATTTTATTAGTTTCAAATTTTGTCTAAAATAAAGTATGTTTATTTTTTTATAAAAATTCATGTACAGTTAATTTTATTTTATGTAAAATTAATAAATAAAAATTATTAAATAAAAATTTAATTAAATTAATTAAATTATTTAATCATTTTTAACTATTAATTTCACGTTAAATTAAATGTTAAATTTTTATTTTTTATTTTTTGAACTAAATTTGGAAACAGCGTCAGTGTCACTGTCTTGTCTCTTGTGGCTGTGGAAGCACCGAAGAACAGTCTCTACGTTCTCTTCTCACCTACCACGCTTCAACAACCCACAAAACAAACCCGCAAAGAAGAATAAGAATAGTAATTTTGTTAATGCTTCTTATTCTTCTTCTTTCTTTGCCAACTTCCCTCCCAAAATTCACTCTTTTTTTGTTCTTCAATGGAGGCCAAGCTTCTTTTGAAATCTTCAACCACCTTCGCTGCACCTTGTTCTCTCTGTGATTCCTCAAGACCCTTTTCTTCTTTTCCTCTCACAACTCCAAGGCCTTCCTTTCCCTTCAACCCCATTTCAGATTTCTCCCAAAAATGCACCCTTTCTATTCGACCAAATGCCGCTTTCACCGAGTGAGTGCATTCTGAATTTCACTTTTCAATTAAAATATACATATATGTTGAATTTCCGTTTGTTTTGTTTAATTTATTTTAGTTTGATGATTTGGTGCTTGTAGTTGCAATTTGTGTTGAATTAACTACTGAATTTCGTTCATGTCTTGTGTTCTTTCCCTTTAAGGTAGAATCAGTGGTGGATAGCATTCTCATAAGATACTATGTTTGCCAACTTAATACCTTCAGTCTTTTAAAATCAATTTCAACAATCATTTCATAAGTTTTGCATAATTCTCTTGTAATTGGATTGAGTGCTTCCATCCTTAAGAATTACAAGTGCATAATAGGTCTTTATATGAGGGAGACTATTATTGCTGCTCTTACATCTATATGTAAGGCTCTTAACTTTTATCATTTTTCCAGATCAATGCCTACAAAGAAAAGGATTGATGAAAGTGAAAACCTGACCCTTGATCATATAAGACATTCATTAATTCGTCAAGAGGATAGTATAATCTTTGGCCTCCTGGAGCGAGCGCAATATTGTTACAATGAAGATACATATGACCCTGATGCCTTCTCCATGGATGGATTTCATGGCTCATTAGTGGAATACATGGTCAGGGAAACAGAGAAACTTCATGCCAAGGTATTAACCTAAGCCTGAAGTAATGAAATAAATTTTTTTGATAAAAAAAAAAGAAGTGAAAGTTCTAATTCCTGATTTTATTGCATTGAAGGTAGGCAGATACAAGAGCCCTGATGAACATCCTTTCTTTCCAGATGGCCTACCTGAACCATTGTTACCGCCTTTGCAATATCCTAAGGTAAAGAGCTTGCCTTAACAAATAATCAAGGTAGTTCCCTTAAAATTTCGTTTTGCCACTGAATTGACTAGATCTAGACCTTCTTAAGTGAAGGAGGCACTTTAGAGAATAAAATTCTAAATAATAACCATTTATGGGAAAATTGAGGGATTGCTGGATTAGATTCATGCTTATCCATGATTTATTATTATGTTACCCCGTATTTTGTGAGTTTTCAATCCATTTGTTTTCTCATCAATGATTGTCAAGTTGCATTTTATTTTCTAGAATACCGAATTCAGTTTACAGCATTTAGATCTAAATTCATTGTATTCAGCAACATTATGGACAAATATAATAAGTCCATCCTTGCTATGCAGAAGCTGGCAGTATTTAGGAGTTTAGAGCAAGGTAGGTCAGGGAATTGGCATTAAACACCAGTAATGACAGTTTGACACTGCTCGTTTAGGCCTATGGATGGCATTGACAATTATCTTTGTAGATTTTTTCTTTTATTTTTTATTTTTTTTTTTGGTTATCTTTGTAGATTATAAAAGCTGAATTAAAAACTTGGCTTAAGAGTTATAATACCTGAGAGGCCAATTTTGAAGTAATAATCCATGAAAGTGGTAAGTCTTGGACCGGAGACCTTTGTGATTAATTTGAAATGATAGTTTTCTCTTTCTTAATATAGTAAATGAGCAATGCTTCATAGCCAGCAAATATTATCAATTTTAGCTAGCACTTGGCCAGTAATTTTGCATACAAGAAACATATAGTTTGCACCTATATTTACCAAAGTTTGCACACATAAATCAATACAGTTTGTACCCATATTTTTTAAAGTTTGCACACATGAATTAGTAAAATTTATTTGTTAAAGATAATTCAGTATTTGTGCTGGTCAAATGATGATAAAAAATACTATAAATTATTGGCCCCCAAGAATTTCTCATAGTAAATTGGAAGTTGGTGTTTTATGAAAAGGAAATATTGGATACCAAGTTAGGGAATTTAGCTGTCTTAAGTCCATTATCCAAAATGATGGAAAAATAGGTGATGTGACCCATGGGAAATGGATGATATGAATCAGTGTTTTGGATGTTGTTTGTGATAGAGAAGTGTCACTCAAGCTTTTTAGAAAATTGTGTAGAACAATAAGACTTGCAATGTTGTTGAAACTAAATGTTAGTTAATATTTCAAAAAAAAATCTCGTTATTGCATATCGGTATGAGAATGTTGTGCTGGGCGAGGGACCACATCAAACAAATATGTTTAGAAATTCATGCATTAGAGAGAAAGTTGGTTATATGAGGAGACTCAGAGCATCAGTATTCAGTAAGAATAGTAGATCAAATTGAGAATAACTCATTTTTTAAAGGTAGAGAGAGAAAGACTTGTTTATACTAGGTATGGTTTATACTAGGACATAATAAAATCACTTCATTTACTTCATTGGCTACATAGTGAGAAAATGATTTGTCATTGTTGTGTGACTAATTGGCTTCCAAATAGGGGGATGCCTTTTCTATGGTAGTATTTATTATCTTATCATTTCAACCAAAAACACTGAACAGTAACGATGAGCAGTAAGTTTGAGAGTGAAAGGATCTAGCTTAATTTCAAACAAGTTAATCCTCTCATTTAAAATTTCTTTCACTTGAGAACATGCTCATATTCATTTACCAGTTTAATTTGATGATAAGATATTTCTTGGAGTTCTTCCATTTTGGTAAATCTTTTGATTGCTTCCGTGCTAAGTTTGTGCTGTAATTTATTAATGGGTATTGTGCTTATTGCTTCATGTTCACTTAACTTGCTTGTATACATGACTAGGTATTGCATCCTATTGCTGATTCTATCAATATAAACGATCAAGTTTGGAGTGTATACTTCAGAGTTCTTATCCCGCAACTAGTAAAGGAAGGTGATGATGGTAATTGTGGATCCACTGCTGTTTGCGACACAATGTGCTTGCAGGTACACATTGTAGCTTTGAATTGATCTGTTTCTCTTTCACCTTTCTCTTTCTTTTTTGTATTTAACTTTTTACATGGTCAATGTGGAGAACAATTGGTTTGATACCGCTGAAACATTTGTATAGTCAGTAGGATTGGTTTTAGTAGGATCTCGCCTTTTAAATGAAATTGTAAAGATACCTAGAATATCTCTCTCCACAAGATGGCTCCTCAAACCATAGAATTTTTAGATTAGGCATGCATGCATGCCTACCTAAGTACTTCTGCTAGGTTTCATATCAGACTTTCTAAATTTTCATATATACAATCGTGAGATTGTTTAGCGAAAATCATTCCCCCCACAATAGTTAGGTGACATACAATCTGTTGCAAACTGGTACTTCTGTCATTCCTTATTTTAGAGAGTTCAGAAATTTCTCTCCCTCTAAATGGGATTGTTCACAATTCTGATTCTTATTGCTCAGAACTGTCTTTTTCTTGTGTCTCTAGGCGCTTTCAAAGAGAATTCATTATGGCAAATTTGTAGCCGAGGCTAAATTTCAAGCTGCCCCAGATGAATATAAAGCTGCCATTATTGCACAGGTAATACTTGTCAAAGGGCTGGACTTTGATACGATTCGTGTTATCTTTCTTCTTTCTTATCAGTGGTATACATGTTTTCAACTGCCAACACTGTGACCTCTAGGTCTGCCAACATTTCAAATAGTGCAGAGTTCCTTTAGTTTTCTTGCGTATTGTGAACCAATTTTTATACTAACTGGATTTTTCACAGAATGAAATTTGATGTTGTTGTGGTGACTTTGCAGGACAAGGACAAGTTGATGGAATTGCTAACGTATCCCGAAGTCGAAGAGGCAATTAAAAGGAGAGTGGAGATGAAGGCCAAGACTTATGGTCAGGAAGTTGTTGTAAATATGAAGGAACATAAAACTGAGCCAGTTTACAAGATTAATCCAAGATTAATTGCTGATCTATATAGTGATTGGATCATGCCATTGACAAAGGAAGTTCAAGTTGCATATTTATTGAGGAAGCTAGATTGAAACATATATAACACCCATCTTTTTATGGATCTTATTATCCAATTAATGGTATGCTTAATTTGGATTGGTTTCTTTTCAATATGACAATATAGTTCTAGCATTTTTAAATTAAAGTGTGAGGGGTGTTGTCTTATTCATGGACAACGATTTTCATTATTGTGATATGAGCAAAAGGAGTGAGTAGTGAAGTTCTTAGTATCTCATTCTTCAACAATTTCATGCATGAAAGAAGGCTTTTAGGACCATGTAATTATGACTATGGTCATTTAGGGTTTTGAATTTTAATCAGGCAGCATTTCTGCTTTCATTTTATAAGTAGGCCTAAATGGAAGACCTATGTCCTTTACATCAAAAGAAATATTGGCACGCTTTTAGAGCATATATAAATGGGTAAGGGATTATTTTAGTTCTAATGTTTGGGTCAAATTTTAAGTTGGTTTTTAACGTTTTAAATGTCGTATTTCTGTTTTAACAGAATAAGTGATGTGGGCATTAATAAGGTTACTAGTTAAGTCATATATTCTTTTATATGTTAGAAAAACATAACCAAAATTTTTTTGTAATACTTTTTTCTCCTCAAATTTTTTTTTTTGTTCAAAACTCTAAATCGTAACAATCAATTATAAAAACTTCTATATTAGTGAACGTTAGTGGATCGATTTTACTTACATAATCAAATGCTATATGTAAATTGTGTGTTAAATTTAATGGTGAGACAATATTGAATCCATTTAAAATTGTTTTGGAATTGAAATAGAACGTATCTAAACGTTGGAGACCAAAATAATACTTTACTCTATATATAAATAAGAATAGTGCCTTAGTGGTGTGGGCCAGATTTAATTATATCCGGATCTATTCTAAACATTTTATCTAATCTATTTTAAAGATTTTAATTTAAAATAAACCGAGTTAAACTAGGTGGACTCAATATATAATTAGTATATATAATTGTGTAAGTTGTATATAACAAATTAACAAGAGCATATAAGAATGCATTAAATTAAATGTATTATAAGAGCACGCACGTAGAGTGCATTCTTTCTTCTTTCGAGATAGATGCAAGCAATTTTAGCATGAAGCATAGTATCTTATAGCAAAGTGACTACTGACTAGGACTAGCACTGTCATGAACTTTTCATGCTTGCTTTTTGGTACATCTCAATTAATACATTGATTCTACAGTTAAGGATGCAAGAGAAATACTTGTAGTTGTGTGTATGTTGTTGGATTATTTTAATGCATATCTTAAAAAAAAAAGACATTTTTTGAAATATGTATATAATGCGTTTGCATGTTAAATCATTTATATAGGTCATTTTTTAGAAAAATACATCGATTTAAAAAAAATTATGAACTTCAAAGAATTTTGAAGATGTTTAGATTAATTAACTTTGAAAGATATTAAATGCTTAGACTCAGATTAGATTGGCTTTTGGATAGAAAATATAAAAAATATTTTTATATTTTATAATCCTTCACCAATCATGACCTAAAAACATAATTCTTCTACTCTAAAGGTTCACCATTCAATCAAAATGGTCAACAAAGAGATGGATTGTTCAGTTAGGCATAAATTTTTTTTCTAGATAAATTGGACGAGTTCTAATTTTAAGTATTATATCATAAATTTATTTATATTATACACTCACACACTCGACCCTTAAAGATTTTTATCTATTATTTGATCTTCCTTAAATTTTAAATTCAGGTACAACATATTAAAAAATACATAATTTATAGCTCCATAGGCAGTTAGACACCTTAAACCCCAAGTGAAAGTTATTAATTTATAGGACCTAGAAAGATTAGCTCTAGCTCAATTGCACCATGCACACTAATAATTAATATTCATTACCATAAACAAGAAAAGAAAACATGCCATGAAAGGAAGACACAAAAGACATTGCCATAACATTGACACACCATATTTATATTTGTATAAATTTGCACTCTTCTTATAGGTCTTTCAATAACATTATGATAGAGTAAGGGAGCTTGAGACACATAGGGAAAGTTTCAATTTCTTTTTTTCAAAGTAGTAGTTGGATTATATTGTGACTTTAGGAAAGAGTGGACCACGCTCATTGGTAGGAAGTAGGAACAAACAATAAAAGGGTGATTTAGTGAATACATGTTTCTCATCTTTTCTCACAGCTCACAACACCCAAATTGTCGCTTTTGATTTTTTATACGGAGAAGAGAAGGTAGTAATACAACAATATGGAGAAGAGAGATATTTTACATATATATGGTATTAGCACAAAACGGACCCTCCGTTTTCAGTTTGAAAAAAAATAAAAAAAGTTAAAATTACAATACGGACGGTCTGATTTGTAATTTTAAAAATAAAAAAAAATTTAATGTTGAAATCGGACCATCCGATTTTCATTTTAACAAATTAAAAAAAATAAAAAATACAAATCGGACCCTCCGATTTCGTGTTTATTTTATTCTTCAAGCAAATCGGACCCTTCGATTTGTAGTTTATTTTTTTATCAAACAAATCGGACCGTCCGATTTAAATAAAACACCATATAAAAAAAAACACCTAATTTTTCCATAACAATGTATTACACCTATATTTAGCCAATATAAAAAAAAATTAGCCCCAAATTGTATCTATTTTGTAAAAGGAAATGCACATGGATGCGGTCAAAGTATGACCATTCAAAAGGGATCTTTTCTATTTGGGTTCTTTTTATTTAAATAATTTTTTTTTGCCAATTTAAATTGAGATATAAAAATTTATCAATTTGTACATTTAATTTTATTTTCATATTCAAAGACTATAAAAATCATATTTATATTAATTTTTGTGATTATGCCAACAAAAATAAAAAGGATTTAATAATTCAATTTTTTCTCCCCCACATTTTCTCATTCACTAGGAATAAAAATGAAAAAAAAAGAAAAAAATCTATTCTTTTTAGTTTTTTCTACCTTAAATCTCTCTCCTCTCATTTTTTTTTTGTTATTTTTACTGACATTGATTGAAAAATATAAAAAAATTATCTATTTTCGTATGTGTGAAAATAAAAAACTAAATCCTTCCTATTTTTGTTAGTACAGTCACAAAAAAATCATACAAATATAACTTTTGCCGTCTTTGATTGCAAAAATAAAACTAAATGCATAAATTGATAAATTTTTACGCAAGCTACATAAATAAATTAAATTAGTTTTGAATTTATATAATTGCAATTTTTTAAAACGGATTATATATTTGTGTTTTTTATTGGTTTACGTAAATTAAAAAAACACAAATATACAATCGGTTTTCAAAACTTGTTATTGCGTAAATTCAAAACCAATTTAATTTATTTATGTAACTTATCTTTTTATTTATTCTGGTTTAAATTGGTAAATAAAGAATTTTTTATTTAAATAAAAAAATTCATTTTTATTTATACATCAAAATCGACCACTAAAATTAGTTATTATATATTTATATATATATAGTTTAATAAGTCACCAAAAAATATGTAATTTAATTTATTTTTAATATGTATTTTATATTTTAATATATGTTCTATGCTAATAACTGATTTTGATATATATCTAGTATGATTGTGTTTGTTTTTAATAATCACTCATTTATCTTTTTTTGTTGTTATCAAAATTGGAGGAATAATTTGATGAGTTTAATTAAAGAACTAATTTTTTGGTCAATATAAAAAAATTATTTTTATTCTAAATTTTAAGTTTTTCAAAAAATAAAATAAATAAATAATTTTACAATAAAAAGTTAACTAATGTTTCATTAATTAAAAGTTGGTTTATATACTTGTTTAATTTAATCATAGAAAAATTTAAGAGACTATTTTATAAGTAAAATTTGATAAACCATTTTAAATATTTACTAAAAAAAAGTCATTTAAATCTACAAAGATTAAGTTTTATGTCTGCATGAATACAAAGATTAAATTGAGCATTGATCCAAAATTAAGTTTTATGCCCAAAACTTTTCAAGAATATATAATGGTGGTGATAGAACAAGTGAAGAGCAAATGTGGTCCTTAAAATGGCTCCCTTAGCTTCCCAAACAGAACAAGTATCAAATATATGATATTAATAAATAGTGATCTATCTGTCAAATATAATATGCCTACCTGTTTATCATTAAAAACCATATCTTCATTAATTCTACAGCCGGCTTTCAAATGAATACCAACACTAAATTTCTTTTTTCTTCCTTTGCTTTAAGATACTCTATTTTAAGTATAGTGAAAGACGTATCGTTTATTTAGGCGTCATTAAATCGATAAAAAAAATTAATGATTTTTTTTATTTTTTTAGTATGTTTAACAAATTTTTAATAATTAAAATAAAAATATTTAAAATTTTTTTTTGATAAACTATAATTTATATTTTTTAAAGATTTTTTGTTTTAAAAAAATTATTTTATATAATAAATAAAAAAATTACTTTTATCTTATTTTATCTAAATATAATTGATAAATAAAAAAAATTTATATAAAATATCTAAACATAAGATCACTTTTATTTTTATAAATTTTTTTAAAAATATTATTACAAAAAGATTTTTTTAAAAAAAAAATAGCATCTAAACAAATTTTAAATGAGTGTATTTTTTTTAATTAATTTTTTTTCTTAATTTTTTGGTATGCACGTGATATCTTTTATATATAAAAAGATGTTATATAAATACAATAATTCAAAAAATCAAATGCAAATGTAATAAATCTATTTATATGTAATCCGCGATATCTAAATGCAATTTTCAATTACACGTAATTTGCTACATCCTATTGACGGTGATTTCTTCATAATGTAGCTATTTAGAAAATATCTATATATATGTTTGGCAAATGAGTTGAAAAAAAGAGAAGTGATACATTGATATGGTAGAATTTATGAGTGTATTTCTTCTGCCCAGCAATTTCCATCTTCCAAACCAAACAATTTAAAAATGTAGATTTGTTCATGGTTTTTGACAAATTTTTTAATGGATAGTGGTTGTACAATCTAACTAATAACTTTGATAAAGCGCAAAATCCAGGCTAAACAGTTAGGATTACACTTAATTAAGTTGAGTATAAAATATTAAAATGTTCTAGGATACCCACTTTTCTTCTCTCCTTTTTAGGTCCCATGATGTTAATCGCTATAAAAGTATACTTATAAAAAAAATAATGCTTTTATTTATTTATTTAGTTATTTATTTTATAACGAGAGTCGTTTGTTTGTATAGTTGAAACTTGAAAGAAGTATTTTTAAGTAAAAGTAAAAGTAAAAGAAAAAAGTTATTTTACGTTTAAATATGAGTATCTACGATTTCTTTTTTACAGGAGTATGTTTTATTAGAAAAAAACGTTAAGTTTATTGGATATAAAAAATATATTAGAACTCCTTTTAATAAAATTACTAATATGATCATTATGAATAAAATTTTTTATATTATATATTTTTTGTAAATATTTATTATATTATATAATATTATTTATTTACCTAAAATAATAATTAAATAAATCATTAATAAAAATATAATTATATTATATTTTATATTTTAATTGAAAAATAGTAATATAAATTTATACAGGCATACCTGTGTGTACACACACTAACACATTTTAATAAAAAATATTGAAATTGTATTTTTTAGATTTAACACATTTTAATAAAAAAAATATTGAAATCACATTTTACATATATAGCACTATATTTTAAAGGTATACATTTTATCAAAGGGAGACACTTCTCTTTTTCAGAGAAAATGGGTTAAATTAGTAAACTAGTCTTTTTAAAATTAATGATATATTTTTCTCTTCCATTTCTAGAAAAATTACTTATCTTCTATTTCTCATTTTTTAAAAAACAAAGCACAAAAGAATAATAAAAAAATAAAATAAAAACTTATTTAAATCAATTAATTAGAGTTGGATTCAAATAAAATATGTAATTGGTTATTTCATGTGTTAAATAATGTATAATTAACTTATCATGTGATAATATACGATAAATGATAATTTATCTTTTAACTTTTAAAGGATACCAAAATAACTACTATATAATAATGACTACGTTGGATCATTTAATTGTACGAAAAAAAAAGAACATTTAATTAAAATTCCAACTTTCTTTTGAAACAAGTAACTAAGACATCGCCCATATTTTCTCAACATGCTAGGATGAAAATAATGAGCAATTGAGACATTCTAGATCTAGTTAGCAACAACTGCACTTAACTTCTTCCACTAATATTTCATCATTTTAGATATACTTAATAGTGATTGCTAACTTATTTAAAAAGAAGAGTAAAGTATATTTTTTGTTTTTAAAATTTGTTAAAAAATTTTAAAATATTTTTAAGTTTTATTTTGTTTAATTTTGTCTATTAAATATATTTTTGACAACTAATTTTTTAAAAAAATTAAGATGAATTTAGTAATAATTTTACAAAAATAACTTTTAATACAAGTAAATCAGATATAATTGTCATATATTATTATTAGATTGGTTCTAAATTTTTTAAAAATTTAGGTATAAGAGATTTTAAAACAAAATAAACTTAAAAATATTTTTAAAATTTTTGACAAATTTATAAAATAAAAAATATATTTTACTATTATGAAAAAATAATAACATTGAAGTATTGAACACTTTATTTATATATATATAATTAGTTTAAGTACAATTAGACATTATATGTTTTGTTGCAAGTTTGATATTTATGTTTAAAAAATAACATGTTAAATAAATATGAGCCTAATAATGAGAAGTAGAGTGTCTAGTACTCTAGAAGATTTAAACCATGACCATTAGAAATAGTATAATGATGAAAATTTTGAATAAAAAATCTACATTCTTTTTAAAAAATATATATAAGGTAATTTGTAGAAAAATAAAATGTTGTTCTTCTAAAATAAAAGAAGCTAACTTAGAAAGTGGCGAAATTTTCTCCATATATTATTGTGATAAAATATTAATGGCCGCTGAAGTGTGTAATTAGATCTTGTAAGTTGTAAGCAACCACCCTTTAAAATTTGCAATTCAAAATAAATAAATTAAATAAACAAAACCAAAGTGAGTATCCCACAGTGACAATATATTAAATAAAAACAAAAAAACAGTAAAAAGAACCAAAATCGTTTTCCTTAAAAGGCCAAAAAGAAGAACATTGTAGAAACAAAACCACTATTGTCTCTGCTTCTTCCTTGGGTGGGTGTCTTTAGAACACTGAAGAACAAAGAGCAAAGAAGAACAAGGAAGATGAAGAGGGTTCTGTTGCTTCTTGTGTTTGTTGCTTTTGCTTTCATTGTTATGGTTCCTGAAGCTTCTGCTAAGAGATGGCTTGTTGGTGATAACATGGGTTGGTCCTCTAGCTATGGTGTCAACTACACTAATTGGGCCAAGGGAAAGCATTTCTACAATGGTGATTGGCTATGTAAGAACAAAAAGAATCAAACTTTTCTCTCTCTATATATATGTGTGTGTTGTTGAGTTTGTGTGTTTGATTTCAAAGTTTCAATCTTTGTTTCCTGTATGGACTGGATCTGAACCAATTTGAGCTTGGTATATGCTAAAGTTTTCAGCTTTTGCTTCATTATGCTACTTAATTTTTTTTTGGATAGTGTTGTATGTGGACCCAAGTAGTTTTATTGGATAATCTTTTTGAGATTTTGGGTTTTTCTGTTTTATTGTTGTTATTATTTCTTTTGATTCATATTTGAGCCTTATGTTGTATGTATCAAATCTGTGTGTTACTTACTTGACTATGAAATTCAAGGATTGATAATTGTTTTAGCTATGTGAATTTGCAATGAGAATTTGAGTTTTGAAGGTAATGCCATTGTGATTTCTCTTTCTCCATTCTTCTTACTTGCCCTTTTTCTTTCAAGGAATGTAATTGAGAATGGAAGGGGGAAAAAAGAAGAGGAAATGAAAAGAACAGTGTTTAGATCTTTCTTTTCCCTTAAGCTGATTTGTTCTGCATACTCAGATCTGAAAAACTTTGCTTGCTTGTTCATTTTTTCAATTCTTGTTATTTTAACTTAATCCATGAAGTTTCTGAATTGTGTAACATAAATAAATAAAAAAGAAATTCACATCACAGATCTGTTTTAGTTCAAAGCAACTTTTGCTATTTTTGGATTATTATTATTATTAGTTACTATCATGCCAACCAAAAATAAAGTAAAAAAGGCTTCCCAATTTATTAATTCACTTTGTAAGTGAGGTGGAAAGCACAATTCAAAACAAAGATTTTTCATTGTCTCTTGTCTCCTAAATTATTAATACATTCTTGAAAGTTATGTAAGATTGATTTGTCATTACTCATTAGGGTCTTAATTTCGGTTAGATTTATACAAATGTAAGCACACGCACACCAAACACTTGTTTGCAAATGCAATGAACTCTCTAATTTCAAGTTCCAATCCTAGAATGTGGTTGTAGTTATGCCTTAGTTGTTGTCTTAGTAATGATATATATGACATCTTATAATTCTTCCCTATAATGATAGGGAGACAATAACCAAAGTTACTTTATTTAACTTAACATTCATAATTTCATGCTTATAACATCCCTAATTACACACTTATTACATTTAAAATTATACAATTATTTTAGCGATAATTAATGAATGCTAAATAAGGTAACTTTGGGATATTTAGGCTGATTTTTCATTGTCTCCCAAACATTATTGATTCTTCCTAATATTATAGGGGTTAGCTAATGTGTCTCCATATTAATAATACCAAATGACAAAAAAAGGACAAATTTTTAGGGAATATTTAATATTTAGGAGAATTATCTAGAATTTTTTTTTTAAGATGCTATATCATAACTTGATCTACCTTTAACATGATACTAACTTGATTATTTTACTTTTTCACAGTCTTTGTGTATGATAGAAACCAAATGAATGTTCTAGAGGTGAACAAGACAGACTACGAAAAATGCAATTCTGATCACCCTCTTCACAATTGGACCACCGGTGCCGGAAGAGACGTCGTTCCATTAAACGTGACTCGAAACTACTACTTCATCAGTGGCAAGGGATTCTGCTTTGGTGGCATGAAGCTAGCTGTCCATGTCGAGAACCTGCCGCCGCCACCAAAGGCTTCCCCAGAAGTAGCTGGAGCACCACCGGCGTTGTACTCGAGAAGCCAGGTTGTTCTGTTGCCCGTTGTCTTCGCCGTTGGGGCGGCATGGGACACATTCATTCATCTTTGGTAGCTAACTTGGTGAATGGTATAGTCAAAATCCGACAAGAACTTTGTGCTCCACATTTTTTAAAAAAAAATTAATCTTTGTTATTTTTTTACCAAGAAGTATTGTTGGTTACTTGGTGAAATTAGTAGTTTGACCTTAAAATGGGGTTCAACTTTCAAGGAAGGGTGATTGTTTTTGTTTCAATTGTTAGGTAGTGTTTGGTGTTTTCTTAATTTTCAAAAAAGAGAAAAAAGAAGGCATTATATTGGGCTAAAATTTTTATA
Organism: Arachis hypogaea; assembly: GCF_003086295.3. Classification (NCBI taxonomy): domain Eukaryota; kingdom Viridiplantae; phylum Streptophyta; class Magnoliopsida; order Fabales; family Fabaceae; genus Arachis; species Arachis hypogaea. Next base: position 109,392,496 of record NC_092045.1, on the reverse strand, counting down.
TATGGATAATTTTAATGTGAAATACAAAAATATTTGATGATTTTGGTGTTCTACAGGGTTGTGGTAGTAGCACAAAACGTTACTAACGTTTTGTAATAAAAAATTTTTTTTAATCATCAAAGAACAAAACGTCACTGACGTTTTGTAATAAAAAAAATATTATTTTAATTATTAAAACACAAAACGTCGCTGACGTTTTGTTAGAAAAATATTATTTTAATTGAAGAAACACAAAACGTCATTGACGTTTTGTAAATGGCCATAGTTGTGTTCAACACACAATTTGGTTCATGATAAAGGATTTCACCTCTAGTAATACAATATTAAAAAGAAAAAGTTCATTATATTGTATTTGTGCTTTGTTCATGTGTTGTCCAGGAGAAGGCAGAAATTGGTGGCATTTTTAACTAATTTGGAGAATTCAAATGCGGAAATTGCGGGAATGAATGATTTTTTTTCTTGTCTAGGACCAATAATAATTGATAATAGGACCTTATGTTATGTGGATCCATGTGGGTGTGTATTTCTTTTTTGTCTGAAATGAAGGGACCATGTTGAAAGTTGAAACAGCATCCTTACGTTTTACCAACCATCACTTTTAGGCTTTTGAACCCATCATGAGTGAATTCTCGAGATTATATTAATGGAGAGGTTCCTCCAATTCTAAAGTGTACCTCAATTGAACTTCAAAAAGATGAATGTGTTTATCCCAATTTACTATGCCATACTTGCTATATTTTTTAAGGACTTAAATCTAAGATCTTTAGTTAGAGAATTATGATATAGTACCTTAATTGATTCCACATTAGTGTTATTATTGGTTATATATATAATGCATTTTTCGCACAAGAATCTCTTTTGGATTTATGTGAATTTTTAGCATAGACTTTTTTTGATGGGCTACTCTGATAAAGATACTTAAAATTTTTTTTTAAAATATTTTTTAGTAATTAAAATTTAATACATATAATCGATTAAACTGTATTATTTTTGTCAAAATTAAATCAGATAAATTGATTTGACCCAAAAATTGATAAATCAAACCTTTAACCAATCTAAATTAATATTCTTTTTTACAGAAAATGACTACAATAACTGTATTATAAAAAATAATTAAAATATTTTTATTATATATATTTTTTAATTTTAAAAACTTTAAATCCTAATCTTATAACGACACAGAGAAAATAAAAGGATTAGAAAATTTAGGATTCTCAAAATTTATATATATAAAATAATAATAATAAGAGTATTTTAATTATTTTTTATAATAGGAATATTGTAATTATTTTTTATAAAAAAATATTAATTTAGACCAATTCAAAATATAATTTACTAATTTTTTAGTCAAATCAATTTATCTGATCTAATTCTGATAAAAATAACATAGTTTAATCAATTATATGTATTCAATTTTAATTACTTAAAAATATCTTTAAAAAAAGACGTTGTAAGCATCTTTATTTGAGTGGCTTCTTTTTTTATTTCTTTTAGGATCAACAAGGATTTAACTTTAAAACTTTTAATTTCTATAAGCTTTATATGATGTCATGAAATAAAAAAAAAAAAGAGGTTAGTCTCATTCTTGTGGTGATTTTAGAGATATACTTTTATATATATTTCTGGATCAAAGAAAAATATTTCGTGGTTCTTTATATTTATTCATCTGATCTTGTGCAACTCAATTCTATTGTCTCATAAATGTTAATAGCATCTGCACTCAAATAGCATGCAAAATAACGAGAAAAAAAAAAAGAAGAAAAGAAAAAGAGACAAGTAGAAGAAGAATCTAATATAATAAGTTTCAAAACAGTACTGTGGCTGGTTGATATTTACCCACCATCTATGAGAATGATAGTCATAGTCATAGTCATAGTAATAACTTATAGGATCACTAGATTAATTGCTTCCAACCCCAAACTCTTCCTCTCAAAGACAAACAAGCATTTGACTTAGACAAGAGGCCATTTACATAAAATAAATAAATACCTTGGTGCCATTAATGAAGTGCCACAAGTTGAGATTTAATTATGTATATGTACAAAGTCAATGGGTTAATCAAAGGCTAAATAAGCAATATATATGCATGTATTCCAGACTGTGTTAATAAAATGAGAGGTTTCTAAATTCTAATAATTTCTACAACAAAGCCTTGGAGAGATATGAAGAGGATGTTAGCATCTAGCTCACCAGCCATGGTGCTGCTGTTTATGGTCTTTGCTGTGCTTGTCATGTTGCCGGAGGCCTCCGCGAAACGGTGGTTAGTAGGAGACAACATGGGTTGGAACTCTAATGTCAATTACAGTACTTGGGTGAAGGGAAAGCATTTCTACAATGGTGACTGGCTATGTAAGACTCAAAATCTCTCTTTATAGTGTGTGTCTATATGAATTTAAAATCCAATAGTAGTACAAATTTGAATCATAATAGAAGCTACTCTTTCATGATTTAAATCCAACCATTTGCTTTGATTACCTTAATGCGCAATACATGTCACGAACTTGGTGAGCGTGGATTTGAAGTTTTGAAACTTTTGCTTCTCTATGGGCTTGATCTGAATTCAAGCATTATAATGGTATAAGCTGAAGTTGCTAATGTCACTGACCAAGTTGGTTGTATCTCGAGCTTTTTTGGTTTTCTTATTTTAAATCTTTCAACCTTGCATCAAATCTATGTTGTTGACTAAGGAAGAAAAAGGAAAGACTATGAAAAGTAATTAGTCATTATAACATGAAAAGTAATTAAAAGAAAAAATTTGATTAGTCTAATTAAAGGTCTTACTACTAATCTTTTTTTTTCTAGTGGTTGTAACTTCCATTTCTTTTTCCAATTTACGTTCATCTTGCACCTCATTAAATTATTTTGCTTTCAAGTTTTTGTGTATGATAGGAACCAGATAGATGTACTAGAGGTGAACAAGAATGACTATGAAAAATGCAATTCTGATCACCCTCTTCACAATTGGACCACCGGTGCCGGAAGAGATGATGTTCCATTAAACGTGACTCGAAACTACTACTTCATCAGTGGCAAAGGAGGGTTCTGCTTTAAAGGCATGAAGGTAGCTATCCATGTTGAGAACCTGCCACCTCCACCAAAGGAGGATGACTCATAAATGGCTGATGCACCAGCATTACCCCCAGCAATAGCTGAAGCACCAACACTGGCACAGCCCCCGGTAGAGACCAGAGCACCAGCATCAGAATTACCCCCAACAATAGCCAACGCAACAAGTCCGGCACAGCCCCCAGCAGAGACTGGAGCACCAACATTTTCCCCAGAAAGGGGTGGAGCACCAACATTGTCCTCAAGAACCCAGGTTCTTCTCATGGCTGTTGTCTTTGCCATTGGGGCAACTTGGGATACATTCATTCATTTCTGTTAGAAATCAAATAAGTTGTCTTTCATAATGGTAATTTTTGGCTTTCACGGGGATAATAGTTGTTGACCTCGAAATAAATGGTTCATTAGTTGTTTCATTGCTGAAAATATATTCCTGCATTCTAATAGAAATAATTGTCCAACTTTAATTGTGCATAGAAAAATAATCTGTTCCTTAAAATCTGTTAGAATTCCAATTTAGCTCCCAAAATTTCCTCCGATATCTAGATTGTCAATCCATCGTATTACTAGATTTAACATAAACATCTAGACACAAGACATCAAGAAGATATTCCAGTTAAAAGCTTACAACAGCAATTGTTATGTACACACTCATCTAATCAACTTTTCCTAATGTAATGCAAAGTGCAGCTCAGAATCTCAGATAGTACTAACTCATAGACAAAATAGACAAAAAGATTTGTAGCAGTCACAAGCATATGTTGAATATAAAAAATGGTTTACCTGAATACCTAAGCTCAGAAACAAGTAATTACGCTCAGCATGAAAACTGTTGTTCAACTGGAACCAGGGTCAAGTACCGGAAGCCTGCAATGCAAACTGATTGATTTATCAGTCTGATGAGTACCCGGAATAAAGAATTGGAATATCACTGTCAAACAACTGCCCTGCGGTGCAATCCCATAGAAGGCACAATCTGGTTTGGCCAAGTGACACTGGAGACTCTTGGCAAAGTGCTTTACACTCACTTGCACGGATTGACCATCACCTCTCAAAATCGACCTTGATGACCTTGACTGAGCACTGAGGTTTTGATCTTCAGCTGGAGCATCTGCTTTCTCTCCAATGACCATCAATTTCCGGAACTCAGCACCTAGACTGATCAGTGTTGCCGAAACTTCAACATGCAGATCACCATACTTACTAATGAAGACATTCAGTGAATCACCCAAATACTTCATCCGATCCACAAAGTTTTGCAATTGAACCAAATCTGGTGCCTATGTTATCAAACATGGCATGAGTGACATAGGGCACTGAGATAAAATGAGAACTGAAATGGCCTGACTTACATGGAATAAGAGGAAGTAACTAACTACTTACGTGTGTCCAAATAAACCATCTCAAGTAGCTAACTCTAACTAATGCTAAACAAACTCATCAAAACATTCTAACTGTGCTCTAAGGATGCCGCTGCTACTGGTGATAGTTACAAATTTGATAGCATTGTATAGAGATGATTAAAAAACAGTTCAGGCAAAATGCAAAGTCTTTTCTTTTTTTTTCTTATTTATTTATCTGAAATCCTAAACTCACTGAATGATTAAAAATGTTTACAATAAATATTTAAAAGTAGTAATTATAACTAACTAGGATTAACTAACTTCTAATTAATGCCAATCAAGGCAAAAAAGATGAGTAAAGGTGCATAAATAAACAAGATTTGTATCAAAACCAGAAAATAACTAACTATTAAGAGTCAATAAACTGAATTAATATCTAACTAATAGTAACCAAATTTTAATTTAACTATGGATATTAGATTTGCCTCTTTGCCCGAGTTTTTGGGAACTCAAATCCATAAGAAGATGAATAGATGGCTTATATACATAACAGCTTCTCACACTATTCTCTGAAATTGTAATCATCTGTTAGAATACTAGCTCTTTTGAAGTCTCTGACATTTTCTTCTGCATCAAATTACCCTTCACTTTAGGGAACTAATTTGACTTACTGAATATAATGTCTAAGATTAACTTGACTAAGAAATCAAATACTAAGAACTTGTAAATGTCTTAAAATTATCAAAGACTGACATGAAAATTGAAGCTAGCTAACACTTAACTAACTAAAGTCAGACTAAACTAATAACTAATATTTAACTCATCAAGCTAGCTCAACTAGCCTTTTACAAACGTCAGCCATGAGTGTATAAAGCTTCTTTAAAATTGTGCTTCCATTTGATGATCCCTAACATTAAGAAATTAATTACTTAGTCTTCAGAGTTGTCAAACGCTATTCAACTAATCACCATTACACTCTTCACGTGTTTTCTTGTCATCAGTATCCAAACCCTAAGGCCAAGAACCCAAGTCATTTGGATCAAAAAACCATGGCTACCTCTCTTGGCGTCGATCTTTTACATCCTAGAACTCAGATTAACTTGAGGGACTAAAATGAAATGCAGATACAAATTAAAAGAACCAAAGAGATCTTACTCATCACTACCTAAATAAGAGTATGCAATCACAGTTTCACAATTGATTATATTTGGTCTCTATTCTCTATAAGTAAATGAGTAAGTAATTTTAGTTTCCGAAGTTTTAAGAAGTCAAAATAGTCCCTTAGGCCTCACATTTGTTACTTACAAGACTATTTTGACTCGTCAAAACTTAACAGAGACTAAAATGATTCACAAGTGTATCTACCGGTTCCTACATGATCATTAACCCATTCATAACTGAAGTCATCACATGAATTTTACAGATTTCAGGTACTAGACTGAATCGCGAATACGAATTAAAGAACCACAAAACAAAGGGATTTCACTCATAACTACCTGAACAAGAGTCTGAGGCAGATCCTGCGCTGTTTCAAGTGCACTCTGAAGCTCCAAAACCTGAGTCTTCGACAGCGGCTTCGAGATCGGAACGTCATGAATAACCGCCGACTTGTACCCGCGCGTCTCAAACGTCAAGAACGGCATCGGCTGCGTGCAATTCGGTGGAAGCTTCTTGACGAGCTTGATCTGGAGGCGATTATTGCTGCCGTCGGAGGAGGAGCCGCAGCAGACGGTGGCGGCGCTGCGGACAGCGCGGTTGAGCAGGGAGACGTCGACGGCGAAGGCGATGCGGTCGTCGTTCTGGCTGGAGATGCGGTAGTCGTCGAAGAGGGCTTCGCGGCGGAACTGCGCGACGGAGTGGAGACCGTGGCCGTTGAGGAGGTTGTGGAGGAAGGCGGCATGGTCGCGCGTGAGGTACACGTGGCAGGTCTTGCCGAGTTTATCGAGTGCAGGGAGGAAGCGCTTCTCGAGGAGATAGACGCCGTTGTCGGTTAGGAATGCCTTGAACTTCATGGAGAGGCAGTGAATTGCGCGCGAGAAAGGGGATGGGATAATAAGACTTCAGAGTTCAAACTTGAGAGAAGGGAACTTCAATTTTTGCTGCTTGGTTTTCCCTCCCTTTTGGCTGGCCCGCGGGTTTTGCGGTGGTTCGGCGGGCTTTCTTTGGTTTTGCGTTTTTTTGGCGGGTTTTGCTCTTTGCATAGTTATAAAATCATCCTAAAAATTTAAGTTAATTTTGAAATTCACCAAGGATCAAACCCTTAACCTTTTGAATCTAGAACTCTAATACTATATCATGAATCCACTCATCCTAAAAGCATAACTTGACAGGACAATATAACACTAATAGTCATATTTCTAATATTTTCTAAACCTCTATTGTACACATTGTACGCTTAGACTATTAGTTTCTTATATTTTTCCATTTTATTTTGATGTGTGATTTACTCAGTCCTAATCATTAAATCATATATTTGTTTTTTAAAATAATTATTCATGTAATTGGTAAAATAATAATCATTTTTAATGATATAATAATATATAATTAAATATATAGATAAAACTGATTTACAAAAAAGAGAAAACACTAAGAATCGTTCATGGCAGATAAAAAAAAGAAGAATAAATAATATTGAGAGACGGATCTAATCATCAAATGCAAGAGCAATGAGGCATGATAGTAATATTGAGACTTGAGAGTGATGAAGGAAAGAGAGAGAGTTAGCAAAAACAAAGGGCAGGGAGTGAGGGAGTCACGTTGTCGCCCATTGCGGCTGGAGCTGAACATTGGTTGAAGTTTTGAGGGAGTCACATTGATGTTGTTGCGGCTGCTGTTTCTATTTTCCACGAAAAGAGGAGTACTGCCATTAGAGTACACTAGTCATATATATTTGGTATTTGGTATTTGTGTAGTTTTCTAAAATTTACATTAGAGTGTATCTATATTTAATTTGCTGTTGTATTACTAGTTTGTATATTTAAATAAGATTATAAAACTTCAATTGATATTATAATTTTAATTATTAATGTATTTTTTTAGATTTATATTAGAATATATTTATATGTTTTGTGTTTATTTATAATTTTATATATCATTTTATAAAAATTTAATTATTTCAATTGAGCCACCATTAAACCTCTAAACCGATTAGATTTTCAGATTTAGAACCTTGTCTTTACTCTTTATGTATGTATTTCTTGTTTACTAGTTTAATTTGTAAAAATACAAATAGAAAAAGTATATGTCATTTTTCAAAATTCATGTTTACTTTTATGTTTATCCATTTGTACAAAAATTAGTGTCTACTTATCTATTTATTTTTATACAAATATTTTTTATTTAAAATTTATATTTATTTTTATTCAAGTCATACTTACTTATTTAACATTAAATGTATGAAGTTAAATGGTACCGGATTCGATGGTTCCAAAACGTTTGGACCATTAAATGGTCCCATAACAAAACATGTTTTTTAAGTTTTTTTAATAACTACTAAATAGTCCTTTTCTAATTTTAATTACAAATTAACTCATATATTTTATTTAATTATAAATTTTTTTATAAATTATTATTTTATCATAAATCTATCATGTTTATTAACAATCAAGAACAAAAACAATAACAAATTAGATCTTCTATTGATCTTAATAAATTTTTTGGCTATTCCAATCGATTAAAAGATTTTATTTGATCACTGATGTTCATGATAAACCATAAAATCGTGTTTGATTGAAAACCAATCGATTGAATTATAACTCAATCGATTGGATTACAGTTTATCATAAATCAATTGATTGGTCATATTAACCAATCGATTGAACTGATGAATTAAATGTGGATTTTGTATAGTTCAATCGATTGTTTATAATTAATTTCCAATCGATTGAATGTTTTAAAACAACTTGAGGTCTCACAATTCAATCACTCAATCGATTGAATTCACCAAAACAATATAGATTTGCCAAATTCAATCGATTAGTTGTACTACTCAATCGATTAAAATGTGTACTACGCCTATTTCAATCTTCACAGGAACATCCATCCTTGAAGCTGTGGAACCGGTTAGTGTCGCGAATAACTATTTCTTGAGTTGTGATTTTGAAACATGCTTCATAAAATTATGGCAATTGCGACAGATCCACAGGTTTTTGAAGATTCGTATTGTTTTCACATGGCTATTGCTCATAAGGGCAAAGGCAAGAGCCAACTTCTCACTATGGTGATTAAGATGTTCTTCTTTCTCTGTGTTTGGAACATCATGAAGCACATGTTCGATCTGTGGTACATAACCAATCAATTTGAGCTTTTCACCAAGCTCCTCCAATTTCAAATGGATTTCCCTGATGTGAGGATGTGCCCCATCCAACAAAAAAAAACATGTACTTTATTGTTTATTTCTACCTAGCTACAACCAGGTTCCTTTTTAACACCATGGCTGGACATCAAGGCCCACCTACCTTGCTAGCAAAAATATTTGAATGTAATATGTTGAGTCTGTCTCCAATTTGAGCTCAAATATCCTTTTTGCTGCTCTTTCACCAAATTTAACATTCCCATGCTTTGCACATGCACCCAGAACATTCTCCCAGACCAATGCATTAGACGTGAGCTTCATTTCTTTGACAAAACTTTCAACGTCTGCAAATCTTCCTGCACGACTGAGAATGTCAACCATACAAACATAATGCTCATCTCTAGGAGTTACGCCATAAACATTGCTCATGGAGTTTAAGTGTTGTTTCCCTTCTTCAACAAGACCCATGTGGCTGAATGCAAAAAGGACACCTATAAAGGTAACATCATCGGGTAAGTTGCCCTCATCTTTCATTTTATGAAAGGTCTCTAGGGTCTTATCACCCTGACCATGCAGAGAGAATCCACATATCATAGTGTTCCATAGGACTTTATCAAGCCGAACCAGTTCCTTGAAAATAGTCTCAGCATCTTCTATGCAGCCACATTTTGCATAAATATCGACAAGTGCACCAGAAACAAACATATAAGGAAGAAGTCCACTCTTAAGTGCCATAGAGTGAAGTTTCCTTCCACTTTCACTAGCAGTTATCCGGGAACAACCACCTAAACAGCCAGCAATAGTGAACTCATTGGGCCTTACTCCTTCTTGCTGCATTGAATTTAAGAATTTGATAGCCTTCTCTTCTTGCTCAGTTTGGGCAAAATCAGTGATCATTACTGTCCATGTGAAGACATCCCTATTGATCAACTTGGCAAAAACTATATATGATTCCTCCATATATCTAAATTTGAGATACATGTCTAAAAGGGCTTTCCCAACATATTCATTTCCATCAAGACTGTTTTCCAGAATTTGAGCATGAACTTGCTTTCCGAAGTTTATGTCTAAGAGATTAGAACAAGACCTTAAAATTCTAATAAATGTATACATATTTGGCCTAAATCCTTCGACAAGCATCTGGCAGAAAACATTTGATCTTGATCCAGGGTAACCATAGTCTTGAAATCCTGAGAATAGATTCCAAGAAACAAGATCTGGCCATGTCATTGTCTCAAACACCCGATAACCATCATCCACACAACCATTTTTAATGTACATCCCGATAAGGGCATTACTTATAGAGACATCTGATTCAAACCCAAATTTAAAAATAGAAGCATGAATGCTTTCTCCATAAAGCAAGTCACCCGATTCAGAAGCAGCACTAACAACACTTGAAAAGGTAAATTGGTTTGGTTCAACTCCTGTATATCTCATCAAATAAAATAGCTTAATTGCTTCACTGCTATGACCTTGCTTTTCAAGGCAAGCGATCATTGCACTCCAGGAAACTACATCATGGTCTGTGATCATATAAAAAAGTCTCAGTGCATCATCTACCATATCACACTTTGAATATATGTCTATAAAACTGGAACACATTAATTTGTCTATTTCAAAACCACTGTTGATTGCCAAACAATGCACAAGTTGGCCGTCTATTGATTGTCCTAAATTTGTGCAACCCTTAGGTACACTGGACAAGGTAAATTCACTGAATTCTACTTCTGAATTTATCATCTCAAAAAATAATCTAAATGCTCCTTTCCCATCACCCACTTGAGCATGACCATTGATCAACACATCCCACAATACTTCATTCTGCTCAGGCAAGCAAAAGAACACCTTATCAGCAAGGTCAATTTCACCACATTTCGCATATAGATTAACTAATGTAGATGCAATAAACACATCAGATATTAAACCCTCCTTAATCACTTCGGCATGAACCTATTTCCCAAAACAAATATCCCAGCACATAGAACAAGCTTTCAAACAAATGGCAACCGTGAATTCATTCGGACTGATCCCTTTCTTTCTCATCTCACAAAACAAATCAACAAGATTTCAAGATAACAAGATTGAAATAGGCGTAGTACACATTTTAATCGATTGGGTTGCACAACCAATCGATTGAATTTGGCATATCCATATTATTTTGGTGAATTCAATGAATTGTGAGACCTCAGGTTGTTTTGAAGCATTTAATTGATTGGAAATTATAAACAATCGATTGAATTATAAAAAACCCACATTTAATTCATCGTTCAATCGATTGGTTAATATAACCATGATTTTCAATCGATTGTTTTGTGATAAACTGTAATCTAATTGATTGAATTATAATTCAATCGATTGATTTGATAGTCCAATCGATTGGTTTTCAATCAAACACAATTTTATGGTTCATCACTAACTCCACGGATCAAAAAAAATCTTTTAATCCATTGAAATAGTCAAAAAATTTATTAGGACCAATGGAAAATCTAATTCGTTATTGTTTTTGTTCTTGATTGTTAATAACCATGATAGATTTATGATAAAATAATAATTTATAAAAAATAGCTTTTATAATTAAATAAAATATATGGGATTAATTTGTAATTAAAATTAAAAAATGACTGTTTAAAAAACTTAAAAAACATGTTTTGTTATTGGACTATTTAATGGTCCATATCCAATCTGGTGCCAAGTTAAACACTATGCATAAATAAAAAGGGAGTAATAAAATATTCAAGAGTTAGGAAATAGGAGTAGACCATGTAAGATGTAACCCAATTGATCACTAAATATAACGGACAAAAGATCTAAACACTTTTCATGAGGTGTAAATGTAATGCTGACTGTCTCTCCAATTAGACACTCAGGAATATCACATGTTAATTACAGTTACAAAACGCCTTATATGTGTATATGTATGTCCCTTGCACTCTTATATTCTCATGTTATACTTTTTGTTCACACTACACATATATATACACTTTCACCATTGGAATGTTGGTTTGTTTAGGAAGAGAGGAAATGATGGAGAAGTTGCGGTTTGATAAGATGGTGGCAGTGGCGGTGGCTGCGGTGGTGGCGGTGACGGCAATGGTTGTGATGGGAGAAGACCTCCATAGAGTTGGAGGTTCCAAAGGATGGCGTCCTGATGTCAACTACAGTGATTGGTTTGCTCATGAGAAGACTGTTTATGTTGGTGATTGGCTTAGTAAGTAATTAAATTAACATTTAATTTCTCTGTTTCTCTCTTAATTATTTATTTATTTTCCCGTCCTTTAATTAATATGTTTAATTTCTTGTGTATGTCATGTGGTTATTTCATGAAATTTGAGGGTTACAAGAGTAATTAAGTAACAAGAAGCTGAGTTAAATTTGATGTTGCCTCTAATACTTGTATCACAAATTTAATTTCACCTCAATCATATATCCTCTTCTAAAATGTATAATAGTATATATTTAATTTCTTCATTCCTCCATATTTAATTTTTATCACATACAATATTTTAGTTCTCTCTTCATGAATCATGAATATAAGAAGAAGATAAGAGAGACAAAAATTCTATTTGACTGTTTAAACCTTTTTTTAGAAAACAATTATTTTTTCTTCTCTTATCTCCTCTAAAGATAAAACTCACAAACATATATTTTTTTTAGAAAAAAACAAATTCCTTTAATTTTCCCCATTTTGTTTATGCTAATTATACTTGCCTAGTTTGTTTATTTAAAACAAAAATAGCTTGTGAGTTGTGACTTGTGACATTGGGAAAAAAACTTATTTGCTTAATGCATGGAAAATGAGTTTTCTTTGGCACAATAATAGAATGAAAAAATAATAATCTTATTAAATCTTTACCATTATATCTATTTTTAATATATATAATAATTTCATGAACTTTGGGACTGGAGTATTGGCCAAGCTAAGTAAGGCTGCCACTCATATTTATTAAAGGGAGAAGAAAAAGAAAAATAGGTTACCCTTTTACTTTTTGGTATATTCAGAAAACATTGCTATTTAAGTGGTGTTGCATATATGCAAGAAATTAGGTAACTCCTGATCAAGAAATTAAAACTAAAAATTAAAGAATTGATGATTAGATAAAAAGCCTAGAATAGCAAAATGCACTCTACATTCCAATAAAACATAGTATTTAAATAATAAAGTGCATTCATAACTTATTAGTAAAAAAGAAAAGAGTAAAATGAGAAATAAACTTTTAAAAATTTATATATTTTAAATAAATTAATTTTTTTTAAAAAGAAAAGTATAGGGTACCAACATATTATCTACCAACTTATTACCAACAATAGTTAATTATTATATTTTAAACATATATATAAAGAGACACATCCAGAAAATATATCTATAAAGACATTTTTATTAAACACAGCCATAAAAAAGACATTTTTATTAGACACATCCACAAAGATACTTCCATTAAACACAGTTAGAAATAAGAGTTGGCAGAAATTGACAGACATGATGTTGGTAACATAGCGGGATTGTTTTTAAAAAGTACTAATGAAATTATTTATAATAGTAAACATAAACAAGTTAATTTAAATTAAAATTTTTTATTCTAATTATAAGAATTAATTTAAAAATAATATGGCTATATTTATTATTCTAGAAAATTTTATTGTATTTTTTTAGCCTAAATTTTTAGGAATTTATTTATTACTTTCAAGAGATAAAAAGATAAAAAGTTAAAGTCATTGAGTCAAGAGAAACACAAAATCACAACAGCAGAAGGATGAATAAAAGGGAAAATAAGAATCTCCCTTTGAAAACGATAAGAATAATGCTACTTTAACTTTCCATACCAAAAAAAAATGCATGCATGAGATACACACAAAAATATTTTACGACTCTTTTTTTAACTGTTGCAAATCATTTTAGAAAACTGTCACAAAAGCACGAACCAAATCGCCACATATATAATTAGGATCAATAGAGCAGAGAATTTGATATATTTTATGCGTCTGACATGCTAATTATTTTAATACATTATAACACTAGTTAATTTGTCTTGCATTATTAACATTCAACTAATTAAGTATTGTTATTAAATATTAACTAACCATTTTTTTATTAAATATCTTTTAACAAAATCAAATAGTATTCTATTTTGACAAGCGATACTACAACGTTCTGGAAGTGAACAAGACAAGTTACGAGAAATGCATAGACAGAGATTTCATTAAGAACGTGACACGTGGCGGCCGCGACGTGGTCCATTTGACGGAGCCGAGGGCCTACTACTTCCTCTCCAGCGGAGGATACTGCTTCCATCAAATGAGAGTTGCCATCAACGTTGTTGCCAAAGATGAGAGAAAAGACCAACCTGCCCCCATTCTTGCAACTGCATCCCCATCAGCACCTTCTCAATACTCTGCCTCTTCCACTATTATGTTCACATGCATTTGGATTGTTCTTGTTAATGTGGTTTATGTGAGTTTGTTTAGTGAGAATTATTAGTGCAAACATTGTTTTATCAAAATTTTTATGGGCTCATTATTAATAGGCACATGTTTATGTATGCTAGCCTAAAAACTTATATAGTATATGGTGGAACTAGTAGTTGTGTGATAAAAAAAAATCGACATTCGAATTTATGGGTTTAAAGTTTTATTAAAAATTTAATTTACATACATTATGATTTGTTCTCTTTTATTTTTCTCTTCTATCTTGGTTTATTTTTTCTCTCTATAAATATAAATATAAATTCAGGCCATCTTATTTTATGAATGATCAAACTACTATTACCAAATAAATGTAAGTTTAGTTGAAGGTAAGAGTAGAAAGTAAAATTTATCTAAATAATTTTTATGTATAAACTACACCTAAACTCGTTTACATAAATTTGTTTGTGAGTAGATACTCTACCTGATAATTATTTTAAAAGGACAACGAGATTAAAAAAAATACCCAACCTAGTTTTTGATCTTTTTTTTAGGATTATTAGCTTTTGTATCAAAAAAATAATATTAATTTTTTTTAATACAAAAGCTAATCAGTCCCATAAAAATAAAGTTCACGAGTCAGATTGAATGTTTTTTTTGTCAAAGACCTTAGGCTGTCACCCATTACAGCACCAACCAAGATGTTACAAACTAACAATACTACTTCCAATTAAACTTTTCAACTTTTAATTAGTTATTATTAGTCTATTTTAATATTTAAATTTATAATTTAAGATTTACAATTAAATATTTATTATTTAAGATATATAATTTTAAATAAATAATATATTTTAAAAAAATTAATTGACATTAACTAAAAAAATTGATTACTTAACATTATTCTTTAACAAAATGATCACAAGACAATGTGGCTCAAAATTCACCACCATCAGCAAACACAAAATACCCAACTGCTGTTAGTGGTAACTTCTTCCACCCTCCTCCTCACATGATATGTATGTACTTTGTGTGTTCCATATACATGTCTCCATTTACCAACCCATCATGTTCTTCCCCATCCGTAAATTATGATCTTCGATCATATGAGTAAATAATGATCAAATTAGTCTCTAAATTTCGTTCTTTAAATTAATTTTTAAAAGTTTTTTTAATTAAATTTATTTTTTAAAAATTTTAAATGAGTTATGTTAGTTTTTTTGTCATTTTTTTATTGATAGATATTAAAATTTGTTAATGTGATTTATTAAGTGACACCACAACAAACTCCTATTAATCTTAATTGACTATTAACACAATAAATTTATGAAATTATATCAAATCAAAACCTAATTGAGAGAAGAACAAGGTATTGAAAATCCTCAATTTGCAATTAATTTGATATAATTTTATAAATTAATTATGTTAATAGTTAATTAGAATTACTAGGTGTGTGTTGTGATGCTATTTAAGGATGTGTTTGTTTATAGAGACAAGACGACACAAAATTGTAGTTAACAGATGAGACATAGATAGAGACCATGTGTACAGAGACACTAAAAAGAGATACAAATTTTTTTTCATTATTCTTGTTAATTTTTTATAATTATTTTTTTATTATTATATTTTTCATCTCAAATTTTTTGAATGAAAAAAATAGAATAAATTGAATTTTTATAATTTGTAGAATACAACACAAAATTTTGTGTCTTGTTCTTTAGGTTTTTTTTTTACCAAAGATATAAGACTCGAACCTGCAATCTCTTAATTGAGTATGGGGTGACTATGCCATTTGAACTATTACTCATTTGGCTCTTGTTCTTTAGGTCTTGTTTGCAGTATCCTATCTTATCCTGTTCTTAGAAATAAATACAGTCTAATGTATTACATCAACAAATTTTAATATCATTAACAATAAAAGTAACAGACTAACATAACTAATTTAAAATATTTAAAAAATAAATTTAATTAAAATATTTTTTTAAAAATTAATTTGATTATTTATTTTTAATGATATATTATTTCTCCTTTATTTTTAGGCATAGCAATCAAAAGAACAACAATACATGTTTCAAACATACTTCATCATGTGGTCCTTATATTCTTTCTATCTTATGGGTAAAACTAGTGTAAAGATTCACTCTATAATCTATATAGAATCTAAGATATATTTTGTGGTTAAAACTAGTGACATGTATTTATTTTTTTTTCTCTTTCTATTAGCCGAAATTTTAATGCAAACTGGTGTATGTTGCGTACCTGTATGGAATAATTTATAAAATTATTAAAATTTAAATAAAATATATATAGTAATTATTATTATAAATATTTTATAAAGTTATAAATAAAATTAAATTTTTAGGATTTTAATATTAAAATATTAAAAATAATTAGTATTTATTTTAATTAATTTGAGTTTGTTGAGTGATCATCTTACTCGTTCGCTTAAATAATTCTTAGAAATTAGAATCTCGCCGTGTGTGTAACAATCCATTGGCTAGCGGTAACCCTTAATAAATAGAGCATTAATACTTGGTTAAACTTGGTAGGAGTACCCGAATGTGCGGGTACCTGACCCATCCAAACTCGATTGGGTAGAGTAATAGCTTGACCCGAGTCGGGAGTAGATTTTGCTCAGGACAGGGCATGGTCGGGTTTAGGGTGTATCCGTCCATGATATATACATATAAACACTTTTTAGGTATTAGAATTTGCCTCACATCACAGATTCAGTTATTCACAACTTCAATCCATACTCTATAACTATGCAAAAGAAACTCAATCGTCTTCATCCAAAGTCTTCTTCTTCATAAAAAATTCTCTCTCTCTCTCTTTGTGAGTCTATTTAAATTCTTCTTGTCTTCTTCCACAGATTCATCACTTAGTCGCCATCGCTATGAGCCCGAGCATTGCTGTTGTAGTTTCATTTGAGTCTGTCACACCGAATAAAATATAATTTTTATTCAAGCTGGACTAGTTGAAAATAGGCATGCATGAGATCATTTTTGCATGTAATTTCTGAATATTCTCATTCAAATTTTATCTATGTGGTTGAATATTTTAGTAGGCGATCATCGTAGTTTTATTGTGATAGTAATGTGATAAAAACGGTGGTAATTTCATAACTAATATATGAGACATACCAGATTATCAAAGTAATCAGGGAAATAATATTAAGATATGCGCATAAAATTTATAAGATGTAATTATCTCAAAAAAATATATATGTATATCCAAGTGGAAGATTGTTAGAAAATTATTATATTTTGATATATTTATGAGCAATACATATATTAATGATAATCGCAAATTAAGTAATTTCACATTAAATGACTTATATAACGGTGATATCATTTATTGTCATAAATGTTAAATTAAATAAGTCATTATTACTTTTCAATTGGATAAAGGAGATTAAAAAATGATAGAAAATATTTTATTTTAGTTTTAGGGTTTAATAAGTGGTACACTCAAATATAAATAATGACTTCATGATTTTGGTCTCCAACACATCAAACTCACCTCTGTAACTCTTTTTCCACGGTAGGGTTGTAATTCAGCCTTATCAGAGATACAGAAGGTTTTGGTTGATAAAGATCAAAGAATTACAAGAGTCAAGTTCTCTGATCTCAATTATGCTCTCGAATGAAGGGACGCTTCGCGCTCTCAGTTATATTTATTAATGATTTAACATGAATGATCTTGAGGTTGAGAAATCCCAAAATTTTCAAATAGAATATAATTTTTATTCAATCAAATGATGATAAATAATTTTAGTAAACTAAATTATATTAATGTGATCATTCAATGATAAAAAATGCTAGAAAATAAATAATTAAATAATATTTTAAGAGTATACAAATATTAAATTGTCATTTTAATTTACTATTTTTAATCCACGACAATAAATATCTTAAATTAATTAAATTTTTACAAAAAATTATATACCTAAAATTATTTAATTTTTTCAAAAATCGTTTGAACATACAATGGTTCAATAAGAGGTTGACCATTGAAAATTGAATATAATATTTTTAAATTCGTATTTTCAATTAAAAATGTACTTAGTTCTATCCATCCTAAATAATTCTATATTCACTATCACTTATCCATCTAAATAATTCTAACATTTATAGAATATTATTTTTAGATGCAAAAAACTTAAAATATATTTATTCTATTTCAAAAATTAATATTCATATTTAACTTAGGATTTCAACAAATATGATAAAAAATATTACATTTTTTAGTCAAAAAAGTAAAATATTTATAAATATATTTTTGTGCTATCTTTATCTTTAGATTTTTCAAAATAATTTGGCAAGTTAATAGAATCAAATCATATTTCTATAACATATATAAGAATGTATATTATACATAAATAAAAAATGTTAGGTGTAATAAGAACAAATACATAAATTAAAGTAAAATTTAGAAAAATAAGAACCAATAAAATATTGAAGAAAAAAATATAAATAAAAGAGAAACAAAATTATTACACAGAAAAAAATAATATAATAAATTGTATGTGTATATAAAAGAAAAAATAAAAAGGAGATATAGAATACCTTGTTTAATTTAGCAAGATTTATGAGAATAAATACATAGAATAAGAGAATAAAAAATAATTATTAAAAAAAATAAATATCTGAATTAATATCAAAAATAAAAAATAATAAAATAATGATAATCCATCATAATCTTAATATTTTAATATAATTAATTAATAACAATATAATTAGTCTATCATAATCTTAATATAATCTTTTAATATAATTAATTCTAATTAAGTAATCAAATAAATTAAATATAAATATGTCTAATCTAATCGTATAAAAAAATAGTAAATTTTCTATAATTTTATATATATATATATATATATATATATATATATATTGGGGATAAAATATCTCTTTAAAATGAGATTATTATTATTAATGACATATAAATATTAAAATTGTATTAATACATTAATTGAAATACATTATTAGAATGAAAAGTTACAAGATATAAAATAACTGAATCTATTAACTTTAATTAGTTAAATTAGCATAAAATAAAAAAAGAAATGATCAATCAGATTAAA
This sequence comes from Arachis hypogaea, assembly GCF_003086295.3. Lineage (NCBI taxonomy): Eukaryota > Viridiplantae > Streptophyta > Magnoliopsida > Fabales > Fabaceae > Arachis > Arachis hypogaea. The sequence goes on along the minus strand of NC_092045.1, from coordinate 109,373,310 downwards.
TAAATTAAAAAATATTACTGAGCAAAGCAAATATCACAATAATTATATTACTGATCGACAAAAAATCAATTCAACCATTTCAAATTTTTATTTAAAATAGACAATTAAAGATCACGAATGAATAAAAATAAATGGAATATAACAAAAAATAATTTTGGTAGTATAAATAATTAAATTAAATTATTATATACGATTTTTACTTTTTACCTTATTATAATTTAAGTTAATATTAATGGTAAAAAAAATAATTTTAAATAATTTCAATTTGTATTTTACAACATAATTAAAGCACAATCCATAATTTTTTATTTTGTGATTAATCAAAATTTTTTAAAAAATTTTTTGTTAAGTCTTCTGTATTTTATGATTGATAAATTTTCTTTATAAAACATAAATTTGTGATAAATTATTACAATTATATTTAATTAAGAAAATAAAAAAATTTGTAAAAAATCAAATAAAAGATAAAAAAATAGAATAAAAATTTATTTTAAAACTAAAAATTTGTCAATTATGCTAGAAATTCTAAAAATTTATATCTTATTATATAATCAATTTTGTTACTTAAAAGTATATAATGTCACACTTATTTCAAAAAAGATGAAACTCTTCAAATACACGATATAATGTATAATTTAAGAACAATAAGATAAAAAATATCTAGAATTTTATAATAGTATTACAAATTTTCAGTGACGATAATACAAAGAGTTTAAATCTACCAAATGAATTTAATAGTTACCTTTGTACATCTTATTTAAATTTTAATTTTAAAATTTAATTTGCATCTTTTTTTCTCCTAATATAAATTATTTTTGACAAAAAATATGAAAAAAATATATTAAACCAAAAAAATATTCTATCAAAAAATTATTATAAGGAGATATATAATTAGTGAAAAAAATAATAAAAGCATTAATAATAATAAAAAAAAGAAATGAAGCTCATATTAAAAAATGTTAGAAAAAAATAATAAAGTTTATATTAATAATAATAATAATAATGTTGATGAATGATATTACTACTTTAGGCTTCTAGCTTCTGCCTTTGGCCATCATTTTTTTCTTGTTTTGCTTTATTTTTTAAATTATAAAGTCACAAAAAAATAAAGAACAATTAAAAAAAAAACGAAAACACCAAGATCAATAGTAACTAACAAATCAAAATATATAGGGAAAAAATAAACTATTATATGATAGAATTAACTTGAGTATATTTCATCATTAAATAAATAAAGTTAACATAAAACAAAATTACATGTAAAAAGAAAAAAAAGAGTTAAAATATCCAAAGTAATAAAAAGATTATTTTTACAATTTTATTCTGTCATGTTTATAGAAAACTATAAAACAATGAACTTCTAACTAAATTAAATTGTGTTTATTATTATTAAAAAGGGTAAAAGAGAGCAGTAGAGAAAAGATTTGTATATATTCAAGTTGTATAGAATGATACAATATAGAAGTGTATTCATGGTACTAAGAGAATCAAAATAATAAAGGTATAATATCCTATAATAAATATTCAGGTATGTTAAATAATGCTAATTGATCTAATTGATCCTAATTATACTCTAACATTCCCCCTCAAACTCAAGTGACAACTTGAGTTTGAAACTTATTTGAAACAATTAAATAAAAAAATGCATAAACTGATAGAATGGGTACAAACAGAACTGCCTAAAGAAAGCACAGACAGAACTGTCGGAAGGAAGCGCAGACGGAACTGCCGGAAGGAAGCGCAGATGGAACTATAGGAAGGAAGCAAACGGAACTGTCGGAAGGAAGCGCAGACAAAACTGCTGGAAGAAAACACAGACGGAACTGCCGGAAGAGAACATAGACGGAACTGTCACAAGAGTGGCCAATTGTCGAAAAATTGTTGAAAATATGGCGAACGGCCGGAAAACTGCTGAAAAGTGACAAAGTGCGAAGAGATGACAAACTATCAAAAGGTGACGAAAAACATATGATTTCTCCATGAGAATAAGTAAGTAGTGGATGAGCTAATCAGTGAGCTCAGAAAAACATCAGAGCATTGACAAAAGAGAAAGAAAAAAAATGGCACAGAAAAAAAGTATGAAAAGTATAGTGATTTTACCAAAAGAAATTTAACTTATCATCCTCAAAGAGGATATCATGGCTCTGATACCATGTTAGAAAGGGGAGAGGGAGCAATAGAAAAAAGGTTTGTGAGTACTCAAGTTGTGTAGAATGATACAATATAAAATGGTATTTATAAATGATAATAGAATAAAAAAATAAAGACGTAATATCCTATAACAAATATTCAGATATATTGAATAATACTAATTGATCAAATTGATCTTAATTATACTCTAACAATTATATGAGTTAAACCCCAAAATGGTCCCTGAGATTGGCGTTTTGCACTAAAATCGTCCCTGAGATTCCAATTGCACCAATTACGTCCCTGACATTGAAAAAAATGCACCATATTAGTCCCTGACCTATTTTTCATTAACGACGTGATGACATGGCATGATGACGTATACTGTAAGTGACACGTGTCACTTCATGATTTGGCCACGTATAATGGTATGATGATGTGGTGACCAGTGACACGTGGCATGCTGACGTGGATGGTTGGGCCACATGTCACAATGTTATTTGGCCACGTGTCCGATTGTGCCACATGTCGCAATAGTATTCATCCACGTGTCATCCATTATGCCATCGTTGTATATACACCAAATTAGTCCCTCACTTTGCATTAAGTGACTCATTTTAGTCCTTGAAATTGAATGTCGTGTACCAAACTAGTCCCTTCACCAGTTTTTTCTCATTTTTTATCTAAAAATTCGAAAATTCTCAATATTTTTTAATGCATTAATTTCAATTCTATTTTGTCACATGTTTTTCAAATAAAAGTGTTTTTATAAAATATTTTTTCTCTTGCGAATACCCTAACCGCCGACTTGGAGTTGACGTGAAGGCTTTTCAAGTACCTTCATTACCATCTCCGACCTCTTTTAGTACTTTTATAAAATATTTTTTTTCTTGCGGATACCCCTAATAACCGCCGTCTTGGAGTTGACGTGAAGGCATTTTAAGATTCCCTCATTACCGTCTCCGACCTCTTTCGTCTAGACTGCATAGGTCAAAGATGGTAGTGAGGTTACTTGAAGTCCTTCAATCTAGCTCATTTATACATAACGAAAACGTGTATTTTACTAAAAAAATATTTATTTTAATTATTAATTTCTTGTTAAAACACATATTTTTTATGAAAAAAAATGTGTCTAATCAATCATATAATTATTTTTTTATAATAACATATTTATATATTACAAAATTTACCAAATGTTAAATTATTAAAAAGAATTATATAATTAAAACTAAAATCTTAAAATTTTTTACGAAAGCACTTGTATTTAAATGATATATGAAAAAATAGAACTGAAATTAGTGTATCCAAGATATTAAAATTTTAAATTTAAAAAAATGAAAAAAAACTGGTGAAGGGACTAGTTTGGTGCACGACATTCAATTTCAGGGACTAAAATGAGTCACTTAATGTAAAGTGAAGGACTAATTTGGTGCATATACAACGATGACACATGGACGAATACTGTGACGACACGTGGCACAACCGGACACGTGGTCAAATAACATTGTGACACGTGGCACAACCATCCACGTCAGTATGCCACGTGTCACTGGTCACCACATCATCATACCATTACACGTGGCCAAATCATGAAGTGACACGTGTCACTTACAGTCCACGTCATCATGCCATGTCATCACGTCGTTAATGAAAAATAGGTTAGGGACTAATATGGTGCATTTTTTTCAATCTCAGGGACGTAATTGGTGCAATTGGAATCTCAGAGACGATTTTAATGCAAAACGCCAATCTCAGTGACTATTTTGGGGTTTAACTCCAATTATATTCAATTAATTAATATACATAATATTAAATTGTGTGATACTTAAATATCTAATCAAATCAATTAGTTGATATAATTATTAAGCTATCGTAATGAATTGTATTTAATAAGTTAAAAGAAATAAATTAGGAAATACTCTCAGAAACATGCCACATCAACTTTATTATTAAGTGCAAAAACTCGATTTTTATATAATAGAATAGAAAAATAAGTAAGCATTTTCACTATTATACTTCTTGTTCTAGATGATAACTTAAGATATTTGTTTTGTATGTTAAATAATATAAATAATATTTTGTATCTTATATTTATTAAATATTAATATTAAGAGGAGAAAATTATGTAATAAATTATATAAATAATTATTTATTATATATAATAATTTTTGGTATATATAGTATCGTGTATATATTAAGATATCTATTTTATTATGTGAGTAATTATTGTTATTTTTATATTTTTTTATTATATTAGTAAATAATATATAAAACTAAAAGAAAGAAAAATAATTAAAAAAATTTCTTAATTTGAATAAAAACTCTCTTATAAATATAATAAAAATATAAGATGTAATGTAAAAAAAAAAAAACTAAAGTCACATAAATTTGTACTAAAAATAAAAATATTTTTTTGTTATTTTTTTAGACACGTGATTATTTTATTCAAGGTATAAATTTTAATTGATATAAACTAATGATGGTTAAGTGTACCAAAAAAAAATAGCAATAAATAAAGAAATAAAATTTAAATAAGGCAAATATGTTTTGAAAAAAATTAGAATAAAATAAAAACCTCCAATTATAACCATTAATCATAATCATATATATTTATTTTAAGATTTTTACTTTAAAAATTCAAAGTATTAATATTTTGTATTTTATATTTTTTTATGTTCAGACTATTATAAATATTAGTTGTTCTTTAATAATGACAATCATTTTAAAAAAATAAACATAATTAAACAATCCTAAAAATATATAATTTTTAAAATAACAAAAAATATATAAATACCTAAAATATATCATTTGTATAGCAATTGAAATGTAATTGCCAATATAAAAGTTATATATAATATCCTATCATAAACAAATAAGTGTAACACCCTAATTTTTAGCACGTCATGATCGTACAAAAAGTAAGGCGTTACTAACATGGTCTCCCTATTTACTATTTAATATTGAGCATTTAGGTCGATATCGCATTTCAGTTTATAAGAAAATACCAGAAAATTATTTGTAGTAATTAAAATCACACAATCATTAATAATAATAATAAATGTTATACCAATGAATTCAATATAGAACTCAAATACAATATATATCCCTCTGGATAAAATAAAACTTAAAGCAACAAGGGCGAGGAAACTCTATAAAAACAACAGGAATCATAAGTAAATCTACTGATCGTCTGCAGCTTTTTACTGAATCTCCGAACCTGTGTCTCTGAAAGGGTGGAAGATTTGGGGTGAGAACAAACCACACGTTCTCAGTAGGGAATAGGAATGCCGTAAAAGTAATGGAATAAAATGTAAATAATTAACTTTACTCAATAAAAATATATTTTTATCAAACCCTTTGAAAATACTCTTGGTTCTACTTTAGATAATTAATTACCTCCTTTTAAAATCTCTTAACTCAAAACAAAACTTAAATATAAAATTAGTCACACTTTCTGTCTCTCAGCCACATATTAATCCTCGGTCAAATGTCAACTCGTAATCACTTTAATACACTCACAAACAAGTAGTGCAAGCAAGAGATTCAATTCAATGTACAAGCAAGTCACAACAAGACAAACAATACAATCACAAAGTAATAAGACAAGCAAGCGCAATCAAATGCGAATGTGTAAACAATATGATGCATGTCTATCCCTAACACAGGCCATGAGCTCATGTGTCGGTTGCCTACCCGCTCCCGACATTACCCGGGCACAAGTCCCAGATATGGCTTTCCAGATGCATCAGTGTGCTTATAAGTCGTACGGCTAGGCCATATCAGTGTGACTTTCCAAATCAATAAGCGTACATCTGGAAAACAGTTCTCAGTGTGTGGGCGTCCCCACTTTACATTTGGCACTAAGGCCCAAACAATGTCACATTTGCTCTCATGTGGCAGACACTTCATTAATTAATATATTCTTTAAATCCTTGTTCTCTGCTCTCCTGTGGCAGAGATTCCTTTTCTTAATGAACCGAGCTCAAATCTTTACTTAAAACAAAATCTCTTCTTAAAAGATTGGGTTTAAAACATTATATTTTCCTTAATAAATCAAACTTTAAAATAGAGTAAATCTTTTCTTAACTAAATATATTTTAAATAATTTTATTTTCCAAAACCAAATCTTTTAAAATAACTTTTCAAATAAAACCTCAGATTTTATAAAATTTTGGCAGCACTTCCCCTAAAACTCGGGGTTAGCCACCCTTTTTCGGGTCCCAACTGAACCCTTTTCAACCTCTTTTCAATCAGGAAATCAAATACATACTCATCAAATTCAGTCACTTCAAACAATCATAAATTATTTACAAATACCCACTAGACTTCCATGGCATTCATAACTTAAAAACAGTTAATTTCAAAATAAAATCCCCTACCTCCATACGAAATCAAAACAACAGAAGCTCCAGAGAAACTTTCTGATCGAACTGCTGAAGGAGAAAGCGTTAGAAATCGTCTGTGCTTCCTAGAACTCCAATTAGCCAAACTCAAGGGGCAGGAGAGTTACGTCACCGTCGACTTCCACCGGTCAAAAGTAACGCCAATACATAGAGGAAAAAGACACAAACACTTTTATCGGATTAAATTTTTTATTGAATTTACGAATCTCAAAAAATTAAAACCAGAAGCTCGAATGTTCTATGGTTTCTCAATCTCTCTCCCTTACGGCTTTTCCCTTTTTCTTTTTTCTCAAGTTCCATTCGGTAAAGCATGAATGAAAGAAATGGGAGTGATTAAAGCTAATGGGAATGGATGGAAATTTGTGGTAGCTAAGGCATTTAGGTGTCATTAATCTTATATATATATATATATATATATATATATATATATATATATATATATATATATATATATATATATATATATATATATATATATATATATATATATATTGCAAACAAGCCACGTTTACTTCTTCTTTTGTACACTTGGAAGTTTGACCAAGTGAATGAGATAATGGGAAGAATATAAAATGACATTCGATGATTAAAATAAATATTGGCTAGGTGTCAATGTTAATAAATAAAAGAAAGCATGTGTTATTATTATATATATACATATGCATAGTAAATCAACTTCCATTTCCTTTCTTTGGTTTCTTTGAAGGCTACGTTAGGTACCTTCCAATAATAATAATAATAATAATAATAATAATAATAATAATAATAAATTTTGTCTAATCAAAATAATTTTCTTAAAAATTACATCTCAATATAATACAATAATTTGTAAATAGTCAATTATTTGATTTATAAAAATTTGGGGTCTTACAATAAGTGTTTAATCAAAAATTTTAATTTTTATATAATATAAAAATTAAATTAAAATTTGAGCTTAATCATAGTAAACGTTTAAATTTAAATTTTATAAATCAAATTTTATTTTTTTTTTCTTGAAGTAAATTTATACAATAAAAAATTCTTAAGACATTATTGATATTCAAATAATAGAAATAAGATCATATTAATTATATTTATGCAATAATTCAAAATTATAAAATTAAATATTATATATATATAAGTTTGAAATAATATATTAATAAATAAAAAATATTATTAAAAGTTAAATATAAAAATAAAAAATTATAACTTACAAAAATATCTCTAAAATTTATTACATAAATATTAAAAGTCATGTATTTATATAAATTAAATTATATTAAATTGTAAGATATTTAGATATTTAATTAAATTTAAAAATAAATAATTTGCCAATTCAAATAATTTAGATTGAAGATAAAAAAATATATAATCAAATTATATTATATAACATAACATTTTTATAAGTTTCTTTTATAACAGATCTAATACAAAAATATTTATCTTTATCTATTTAACGTAATAATTTGGATTTAGGTAGATTATTCCAAGCAACACCTTTTTTGAATTATTTATTATTAATATCAAGTCAAATTCATAAAATTTCAATAATAACATGAATGATTATATTTGAACAATAAAGTTTACCTAAAATAAAATATGAAAATTGATGAGAACAGAATATTAAGACAAAAAATGATTAAAAGCGTAAAAATAGAAAAATATTACATTTAAATAATGTAAAAAAAATCTATATATAAAGATGTGAATTGTAAAAATAGAGAGATACATATATAAAGAAGAATAGTATGCATGCATGAACGTTTTTTCACTATATCATAATCTGCTCTAGCCATAGCATGAATTCAGTGGCAGTCGACAGCTCCAAAAGTTTGCATCGGTACCCTTCGAACACGACCTGGTTTCTTAAGCCGCAAGTATGCCGAGTGTATTATGGTCCAATTCCATCAACAACGGTAATACCTAAATTTGAGACATTTTTGAGTTATAAACAAACAATCAACCAAACACTACTTATCCATGCCTTCTCATTTATACATAGAAAAAATTTTACATAAAAAAAAACAAGAGTTGAAATAGCAAGAGCGATAAAAATAATGATTCTTATAATTTTGTTTGCCGTTTATATAAGAAGATCATAAAACCACGAGTATCTAACAAAATTAATATGTATTTATTGCATTCAATTTGAATAAATACGAAATTATCATATTTTAGTTTAGTATCTAATTCACATGATTTGAATTTGACTCAATATATATAATTTAATTTAATTTAATTATTAGTTAAAAATATCTCAGTTGCTTATTTTATTCATAGAATTATTATTTTAATTATCAATAAATTAATCAAATCAAATTAATTAATATATCTAATTTGATTTAATAAATTTAAAAATAAATTTAAAAATACTACCAGAATATTAAAAGAAATAAATGAAAAAATACTATTAAAACAAATTGATATAAATTATAATGATTATGTAATATTTAAATATCTAATCAAATCAATTAGTTGATATAGATAATCTCATAATAAATTGTATTTAATGAGTTAAAAGAAATAAATCGAGAAACATTCTCAAAAGTATGCCACGTCAGCTCCATCATTAAGTGTAGAAATTCGATTTTTATATAGATAGAATAGATGCAAAGACGGTAATTATAGTATGGTACAATAATTTGCATATTATTACTAAAAATAATTTAATAAAATAATCAAATTAATAAAAATTGAAAATAAAAAAGATTAATTTATCCTTTTATATTATTTAAAAATTAATTTATTTAATAAAATGTCATGAATTAAAATTTTAACATTTATTTATTAAGTACTAATTTGTTTGAAGCAAAATTATTAAAAAAATTAAGAATATTATTGTTGCATGCTAATTGTTTGTTAAAAATAAAATAAATTCAGTTAATATTAAATTAGTACTATCTTTGTCAATTATTCTTTGTAAGTTGTTCGACCAAATTTAATTAAAAATAATGTCTTAACTATTTATTTTTAAAAAAATATTCTTAATTTATATCTAAAATTATTTTGTTCTACATATAGTATAAACGATGTTTTGTAATAATTTTCATTTAATACTATATTAGAAATAAAGAACTTTAACACAATATAAGGTAATCCTTCAATTTCTAAAAATTTCGTTTTTATTATTCCCTAATAAAAATAGTAATCTCTAACTTAGGGCTAGAAGTGAGCTGAGTTAAAGCGAACTAGATTAAACTCAAGTTCGACTCGCGAAAACTAAAACTTGGCTCACAATTCGACTCATTAATAATTGAGTCTATTTCGCAAGCTCAAATTCGACTCAACGAAAGTTCACAAGCTGACCAAAATAATAAGAACATAACCTATAATTCTATATCAATAAATTATAACTTGTATATATTAACAAATATTAAAAAAAATTATATATCGTCTATTTATCAATTATAATTTTTTTTATTTATGTCCTACATCAAAATTATATATAAACAATTACTATAAAATTTTAAATAATTAAAAAAAAAATATATATATATATTAAATTATTAATACCCATATCTTATATGTATTTAATTTATACTTTTAATATTATATATATAATCGAGCTAGCTCACGAACTAATAAACTGAGCTTATCCAAACTCAAACTCGGCTCATTTAATTTATGAGCTCACTTTTAAGTTCAAGCTCGCCTCACCAACTCACGAGTTTAGCTTATCGAACTATTAACAAATCGAGTTCGAGCAAATTCATGAGTAGACTTAACTCACTTCCAACTCTACTACACTCTAATAATTATAAAGTTTATTTTTTCTTTCTTGCATTATCTATCATTACATCATTCAAGACATGTGTTTCATTGCATAATATAGGGTTAATACTCAAATTCATCCCTAAAAGATTACGCGATCTTCATTTTTGTCATCGAATGATTTTTTTTAATCAAATTAGTCCCTAAAAGATAAAATGTAAGTCAAATTAGTCCTTCTGTCAGAAAGTACCACGTAGCATGATGATGTGGCACGCCTCGTGGCAGGTCAACGACATGTGACAGGTCAACGACACGTGGCATGCCAGGTGTCATTTGACATGTAAAAAAGTTTTTAATAGTCAAAATAGTCCTTGAAAGTCCAGACGTAAGTCATTTTCATCCCTCAAATTTTAAAAATTAGTTAAACTAGTCTTTATATAATTTTTTTAATTTTTTCTTCATAATATTAAATTTGAAAAAAAAAATTTATACTACTAATTTTAATAGAAATGTAATTGACAAACAAAACATTAGTAATCGTATCTTTTCTTCTTAAAAATTTTTCAATAAAATTATCTCTCTCCTTTAATTCTTCTCAAAATCTCTCTTATTCTTTTCTATTCTAAAACCTTTTTCTTACATTATTATATTTTGCTAGAATATATATATACTCAAAATTAAAATGTATGTATGTTAAACTAGACAAAGTTATATGCTCAAAATCAAAATTTATGTATTTTAAACTAAACAAAGTTATATCACTATTTTTTCTACTACATCTTTTTAAAACATATAGGATGTAATGGTATAACTTAAATGTAGTGGAACATATATATATATTCCAGCAAAATGTAATAAGATAAGAAAAAGGTTTTAGAATAGAAAAGAATAAGAGAGATTTTGAGAAGAATTAAAGGAGAGAGATAATTTTATTGAAAAAATTTTTAAGAAGAAAAGATACGATTACTAATGTTTTGTTTGTCAATTACATTTCTATTAAAATTAGTAGTATCAAAAAATATTTCAAATTTAATATTATGAAGAAAAAATAAAAAAATTTATATAAGGACTAGTTTGACTAATTTTTAAAATTTGAGGGATGAAAATGACTTACGTCTGGACTTTCAAAGACTATTTTGACTATTAAAAATTTTTTTACATGTCAATGCCACGTGTTACTGACCTGTTACATGTCATGACACGTGTCGCTGACCTGCCACGTGTCGTTGACCTGCCACGTGGCATGTCACGTTATCATGCCGCGTGGCATTTTTTAACAGAAGGACTAATTTGACTTATATTTTATTTTTCAGGAACTAATTTGATTAAAAAAATTATTTGCGGACGAAAATGAAGATCGCGTGATCTTTCAGAGACGAATTTGAGTATTAACCCGCATAATATATGAACAAAAAGGTATATCTTTAAATCTGTATGATTTTTTTTTCTATATTATCATTCACCTTCCATAATACCTTAGTCATACTCTACTTTCATTAATACCTACTTTTATTTGTCGTACTGAAAATAAAAAATTTGGTACCATATTTCATTTATAAACTATGTGCCAAGTGCCAATTTCACATTGTCATTTCAAATTACCTGCTCCTTAATTTTTTTTAAGAAAATTCTACTTTCTTTTTTTAAAAAATGTTAAAATAATATTTTTTATTTGTAAAATATATATTTTTTTATAATTTAAAAAAATTTAATTTATTTAAAATTTTTGTGTTAATTAATATTAATTTTATCTATTTTTAAAAAAATAAATTATTTTTTACAAAAATATCTTTTAATAACAATTTTATTTGTTGTGATTAAATTTTGTATACAACAATATCTTTTAATAAATTATTTTTCTAATAATTAAATTATATTTTTATTAAAATATCCTTTAAAATATTTTGTAATGGTTAATTTTTTTTTACTAAGATACTCTTTGCTCCGAAGGTTATCTGAAACATTGATTTGGACCTAGGGGTGGCAAACGGGCCTAAACCCGCGGACTAGCCCGCGTAACCCGCCAAAAAAGGCGGGCTGGGCTGGAAAATCGGGACCGCCAAATAGCAAAAGCGCGCCTAACCTACACCGCTTAAACTGCGGGTTTTGGCGGGGCGGGGCGGGGCGGGCTTCCCCGCCGGGCTAAGGTTTTTTTTAGTGAGGGGGTATTTTTGCAATTTTTTTCCTAAAACCTAACTTCCCCCAACCTAACTTACAAGAGTATGAAGATAAAAATTGAGTGTTTTGAATTATGTTTATGTTATTTTGGAGACAATATTTATAATTATGTTTTGGATTATGTTTATTTTGCTTTGGAGAGAATATTTATACTTATATTTTGAATGAAAATTTGGTTTATAATTATATTTATTAGATATTTATAATTACAAAGACTTTAATGTTTGTAAATATAAAAAATATAATTTTTTTTGCCATTAGAAATTATAAATTTATTAATATGGTTGTGAAATTATATATATTACTTAGTAGTTAATAGTAAAAAAAAAAAGAGGAGCTTTGGCGGGCTTAGCCCGCCAGCCCGCAGTTAGGTGGGGCGGGCTAGGATTCTAGGACCGCCTAATTAGGCGGGGCGGGCTTCCCCGCTTGCCACCCCTATTTGGACCTGAATGTGAGGTCCAGATCCCTTTGTGTGGTAGCATCCAACTTATATGCCGAAGTGCCGTCTGTTCGAATTTTTCGTGAGGAGGTGGAGGTGGTACCTGCAAGAGACTCCTATACTTAAGTTAGCAAGGGTTTTAAGTAGGTTTTTAGTAGAGTAGAACGTTTGTTATACCTAGGCAGTGTATTTGTAGTAGAATAGATAACTACTTTTGTTGGAATAGTTCTATCTTTTTGGATAGATAAGCGTTCTCTTTATCTTGGAGGTTTTGTTGGGATTTACTTTCTAGATGGAGTAGATTTGGACCTCTATATTTTTGTCGGACTTCCTTAAAGAGATCGGTTTATAATAAGGTCCACCTTTAAAAAATGGATCTTTTATTTTTATTGGGTTTGGCTTTTATCTATTAGATCCGAGTATGAATACTCTTTAATATTATCTTTTTAATGATTAAATTGTGATATTAATGCATATTATTTTAACATTAAATTAAAAAAATTCTTTCCTATAAGACTAATAAAATATAAAAAAATATTAACCAAACTTGTAAAATCATGTTTAATAATATGTATTGATATCATGAGATTAACAATAAAATATACAAAAAAATGTTGTTAATTTTTTTTAAAATTATAATTTAATAACTAAAAATTTATTAAAAGATATCTTAATAAAAATATTTTAAAGGATATTTTTGTAAAAATATAATTTAGTCACTAAAAAAATAATTTATTAAAAAATATTTTAATAAATGAAATTTAATTGCAAAATATTAAATTTTTGATAAAGATATTTTAAATTTTTTTATAAAATCAAATAAAAAATTTTATTATTTTCCCAAATCCTTAGGCAAACTTCTATATTTTTATAGAGTTCGCCTTATTCTTCGGCGAACTTCAATATATTTTTTTATAAATATCAGATCGGGGATGCTATGCATCCGTGTAATTATGTAACCAAATTGGTCCAACACTAAAAAAACCCAATACCATTAAATGAAATGTGAAATACATGCGCCCAATACACACGAAATCGCCCAACGCTTCTTTTCCCCACGCTTCTTCTTCTTCTTCTTCTTCTTCTTCTTCTTTTCACGCTCGTTTACGCACGGAGCGTCTTCTTCTTTTTTGCGTTCCTCATTCTCCTCCTTTTTCGCGTTCCTTCTTCTTCATGTGTTTTCTCCTTATCGTCATTCTTTTATTGTTGTTGCTGTTGTATTTTTTGTCTTTTCCTCCTTCTCTCTCTGGTGGGGAAGCAGTAGAAGGTGATAAAGAAGAGTTTTGAATAGTACAGAATGAACCGAACACAGACTCATGGTGAACCGAACACAGTACTCATAGTGAACCGAAATCTTAGTTATGGTGAACCGAAAACAATACAATTATATAGTACTGAGTGAATGAAACATAATCCATTATATAAAATCAAATTCAAACAAATTATGCCGATTGAACCGAACACAATACTCATGGTGAACCGAACACAGTACTCATGGTGAACCGAAATCTTAGTTATGGTGAACCAAAAATAATACAATTGTATAGTATTGAGTGAATGAAACATAATCCATTATATAAAATCAAATTCAAATAACTCTGCCTACAATTTACATATTATCAATTCAATTCAATTCAATTTAGTACACCTCCGTCCATTTAATTCAATTGAAATTAGCAATTACATTCCATTCAATTCGATTCAAAATTGAATAATCCAGACTTTGTCAGTTTGATTCGTTTTAGAAGAGTAATCGCTCTCCTGTTTACCAAAAAATTATGAACCCCTAAACACTGAATTCTAAACCCTAAACCTTAAACACTAAAACCAGAACCCTGAAACCATAAACCCTAAATCCCTAAAACCTAAACCCTAAATCCTATATCCTAAAACCTAAACCCTAAACCCTAAACCCTAAACTCTGAACTCTGAACCCTAAACGCCAAACCCTAAACCCTGAACCCAAACCCTGAACCCTGAACTCTGAACCCTAAATGCTAAACTCTAAACCCTAAACCCTGAACCCTATCGTAAATCCTAAACCCTTAAAATCCTGAACCCTGACCCCTAAACCCTAAACTCTCAACTATGAACACGATGAACCAAAATTAATACACAGGGCGAACCAAAAGTTTGAAACACACTGAACCCCTGTACACTGAACCCTGAACCTATAAACTCTAAACCCTAAAACCCTAAACCCTGAAATCCTATCGTCATTCTTTTGTTGTTGTTGCTATTGCATTTTTTTTGTCTTTTCCTCATTCTCTCTCTGGTGAAGAAGCAGCAGGTGAGGAAGAAGAGTTTTGAATAGTGCAGAATGAACCGAACACAGTACTCATGGTGAACCGAACACAGTGCTCATGGTGAACCAAAATCTTAGTTATGGTGAACCGAAATCTTAATTACACTGAAACAATTATATAGTGCTTAGGGAAGAAAATAGAACATATTGGTCTAATTTTTGTTAGACTCCTTTCTGCGGACCGAACCGAAAACATGAAAGTGATTAACCACCTCTTTAGTACTTACCGAATTGAAAAGTTACTCACATTTACTCAGAGTTACTCACAATTACTCACAGTTACATATTATCAATTCAATTCAGATGTAGATCACCTCAATCCATTCAATTCACTTCAAATAAAATTAGAAATTTCATTCTATTAAATTCAATTCAGAATTCAATAATCCAAACCTCATCAAATTGATGCGTTTGAGAAGAATCATTAAAATCACATTCATTCAACTGATTTGAAGTTGATTCATTTATTGCTTCAATTTAAAAGTGCAAATCGAAAAAGAAAATGAAGAAGAAGATGAACGACGAAGATAATTGCGTTGAATCAATCCAGATCCATAATGCAGAGAAAAAAACGCGAAAGAGGAGACAACGAATTTAATTAGGTTGAAGAAGAAGAAGAAGAAGAAGAAGAAGAAGAAGAAGAAGAAGAAGAAGAAGAAGAAGAAGAAGAAGAAGAAGAAGAAGAAGAAGAAGAAGAAGAAGAAGAAGAAGAAGAAGAAGAAGAAGAAGAAGAAGAAGAAGAAGAAAGAGGTTTACGTTGAGAAAGGTAGATCACGCAAAATAAAGATTCGTTATATAGGTTATAAGAGGCGCGTGTAAAACAAATGGGGGTGTGGGAGCGTGGAGTGAAAGTTATTTGGATACCATCCATGTAATTTTTACATGGATATAGAGCTTTTCTCATATCAGATTGGTTGAAGAAAAAAAAAGTTAGAAGGTTAATAATAGTAACCATTATCATCGTCTCTAGAGTACATAGGAGTACACAAGAATAAGTCGTATTTTTTTGGGAAGTAATGATTTTTTTATTTATAATTAAAGAAATCCTTGTTAAATATGGCTTATTCTTGTGTACCTTTGTATTTTTTGAGACGATGATAATGATTGCCATTGACGCCAGCGATATTAAAGAAACCATGCTTATTGTTTGTGTCTTTTTGTTTATTCTTATATACTGTTTAAAAACCTATATACTATTTAGAGAACAATGATAATTGGTTTAAAAGTTTAGATTTTCAAAAATTTGGGTGAAGTTCGCCAGACTAGACAAATTCTATATTCACAGAGTTAGACGAACGCACATTAAAAAAAATCGTATTTAAAAAATAAAAGTTAATCGAGTTTGAAGAAATAATAATTTTTTTATTTTATTTTAAAAAAATCCGAATATTTTTTTAAAAAATTAGATAAAATTAACTATAATTAATCCAAAAAATTTAAAATAAATTATAGGAGAGTTGTTTAGAAATTATAAAAGAAGGTCCATTTAAAAATTTATGGTTGGTAAATAAATTATTTACATGCACAAGATATAATTTTTCCTCAATCTATTCATGACTATTAGGCCAATTCAAATTGGTTTTATACTTTGTTTTTTATAGTATCTCCTAACTTAATAGGTTAAGGACTAATCCGTCGCGAATCTGAACTTCATTTAAGGGTTTGTTATTGGCCAATGAATTGCTGCGTCCAACAGATATTATACTTTTTTTTTTTGGTTTCCCACGGTATCCCCCAACCCGGCAGGTCAAGGACTAATCCGCCGCGGTACTGAGCTTCATTTAAGGGTTTACCGCTGGCCAATGAGTTGCTGCATGTACAAAGCGGAATTCAAACCCCCGACACTTGCTTAAGCGGACTAGTGAGCTAACCACTAGTATTATACTTTTATTCCATCATTGGAGTTTTATTTGTCGGGAATTGTAGGCCACCTGGTCTGCACAACAAAAAGCCTATAAAAAATTAGCAGAAAGTCCAAATTCACGAAGCCCATGGAGGTTTCTCGACACTCACAGAAGCAGCATCCTCATTCACCGCCACATTCCAGAGCTTAATATAGCAACCGCTTCCTCCCCTGAGATTTAGTAAATAGGGTTTCATTACCCAAAAATAAAAAAAAAATCACAAAAAAATCTAATTCGGAAACGGTACCTGATTTTCCAATGGAGTCCACCAAAGAACAACACGGGTTACTGCAGCAGATTCTACCCCCGCGCCTCGAAGACGCAGGCCTTGAAGATTGTGCTCTTCCGCCTGAATCTATCCACCAAGCATTCCTCAAAGCAGCCTCCGCCGTGAAGTCTGCCGCCGCGATTTTCTCCGATGACGATGACGAGACCGCCGGAGATTGCGTCAACGACCCGTGGCCAGCCGCAGCCGAGGGAACCTCCGACGCCGTGATCGGGATCGAGCCGAACGAGCCGCCCGGAGCATGTGCCATCGAGAAAGGATGCGAAGAAGGCGGCGATGAGGTGAAAGTCTCTGGTGGAAGCGGCGGCGACGAGGTGGAGGAGGTTGTGGATGAAATTGTGGTTGGAGAAGGAGCTAAATTGGGAGAAGGTGAAGAAGAACCTTGCATTGATGAATTGCAAGGTTTGGGAATTGAAGATGATGAAAGGAAGAATAAGAAGAAAAATGGTGAAGAAGAAGAGAAGAAACCTACTTTAATTGAAGGCTATGTATGAAAGGTTTTTGTTCTGGGTAGCCCTGGTTTTTTGTTTTCATTTTAATTCTCCGTTATTAAGAAATTGTACTTGTTTGTTTTGTAAACTGTAGCTGCAAATCTGCAATGTCAATGTCTTTCTTTCTTCAAATCATGAGGTGGATTTTCTTTTCCTGAGATTTTTGTTTGAAAGAGAGTATCTCTTTGATTTTCAATGAATTCAGTCTAGTTGTATTAGAGCTGTTGTTGAGATCAGAATCAACCCCAATTTGTAACAACATTTGTAAATTAATGTTAGATATTAGAAACGTCGTGTATGGTGACAGCTTCCATAAGATCATAATCTACGTCCTGCTTGTATCCAATAATTTCTGAGGAAATCAAGTCCTTAGAGCTGAAAATGGGTGCCTCTAATTTAGGCCCTATTAAATGTGTTATGAAAAATTGAAAATGGTGTTTAGATGTGTTTCAACCTTCAAAAGCATCTAATATTTTCCCATAATTGGACCAGAAAAAAGGTATGTAGTAAAAGCCAAGAAATAAAAGATAAAAATGATGCCGGGGAGTCCTAAGTGGAATTCCGAATTCTATTGATAATTTGATATGATCTTAACAAACTCGAACATACAACCCGAAGTAACAAAGGTACACATCTTCATGCTCCCACAATCATCAATGTTTCTAAAAAAATCATTGTAGCCAAATGAAGGCGCATCAAAGTTGTTTTTGATAGTTCAATAGATGGCGTCATTTTAAACCAATGGGTTTTTTTTGGGTCAGAGATCCGGGCCAAAACTGGTCTGATCTGGGCCAAAACTGGCCCAGACCCAATACAGAAACTCGAAGGCTCCAACTCCATCCGGAAGTCAAATTAATTTGAGTGTATATATAATATAGTCAAAAAATAAATAAATCACATATATATGCACAAATACAAATCAACCTGGGTTGATTGAGTGGTCAGCTCATTTGTCCGCTTAAGCAAGTGTCAGGTTGATCGAGTGGTTAGCTCACTCGTCCGCTTAAGCAAGTGTCGAGAGTTCGAACTTCGCCTTGTGCATGTAGCAACTCATTGGTCAGCGGCAGATCCTTAAATGGAGTTCGGATCCGCGACGGATTAGTCCTTAACCTGTCGGGTTGGGGGACACCGTTTGGGTAAAACAATATATATAGTTAATTTTAATATATAAATAATATTTTTATGTGATAGTCAATGAATTATAACTCAAATGACAGGAAATAGATTCTCTTAATTGTTAAAAAAAATTGAGAGTGTAAAGTGCGATCTTTAACTCTTCATTATTTTCTCTCTCATATTTATTCTTGGTCACACTCATAAAATTAGGGAAAAGCTCTGCATACAAGCCATAGGGCTTGTATGCTTTACAAGTTCATTAACAATAAACCCGCAAAACGCGCTGCAAGGTCTACGTCGAATACACGCGCTATATAAAGATCCCGCGTATATATAACTACCAAATTTAAAAGATTTGTTTCCTTCTTCGTTCTCCTTATTTCTAGATTTGTTTCCTTCTTCGTTCTACTTCTCATTCTTCTTCTTCTCGTTCTTCTGTTTTTGTAACTCCAGCTTCGTTTTCTATCGATTTTTTGTTTTCTGAAATCAAAGTTTGAACTCGTTTTGAAGATAATGGATAATTCAACCTCAGATTCTCAGCTGAATCAGGGCGAAGTGGATTATGAATTTGAATCTAACGAAGTTCTTGAGGTTTGATTTACATACGATTACTCTAAATTTTGTTGCAGTAATTTGTATAGCATTGTGTAGCTGAATAATTCGTGAACATTGACTGTGAGACTAACGCGTCAACACAAATCTGTGGATTGAATGTAATGTATTAGTTTTGATTGATTATCTGGAATTTTTAGCAGATGCTCGGGTATAGATCAAAACTTTTTTGGGTGTATTTTTTTCGGAAGTGTGGGTGTATTTACAGTTTATGCCTTTTTCTGTTATTTTAGTTGAGTTGTTGTCGTTCAGGTGTATTATATCAGACATGATTGGGTGTATTTTTAGTTTTTGTCATTGTGTATTCTGCAGCCTGTGTGTTTATAGCTTATGGCTTTTGTTCTCATTTTAGTTGAGTTGGTGCCGTTCGGGTGTATTATATTAGCAATGATTGGGTGTATTTATAGTTTTTGACATGGTGTATTCTGCAACCTCTCTCTGTTGTTGATGACCAGTTTGTTCTGAAGGTTGGAATGACCTTTACCAACCTTGAAAATGTTGAAAAATTTTACAGGGACTACGCCAAGGCTGCAGGTTTTTCTACAAGAGTTCGGAGCACAAATAGGAAGGGAAACGAGATTAAGAATCAATTGATTACATGTAGCAGAGAGGAAAAATAAAAATCTAAAATATCTCCGACCGAGAAGACGAATCCGACAGCCGGTTTAAACTGTCCTGCAAGAATTTATATACACACATTGAAGGATGTTGGTGCTTGGATCATTTCAAAGGTTGTGATGGATCATTCACACCCTTGCTGTCCAAGTAAAGCAGAGATGCTCAAACAGCACAGGGAACTAAGCATGTCCATTCGTCGTACAATAGAGAATAACGAGGAGGCTGGTATCAGACCAAGCAAAACTTACCAATCATTTGTTGCGGCTGCCGGGGGTCACCGCGAGTTAAATTTTATTAAAAAGGATGTGAGGAATTGCATTACCAGGGAAGTGCGGAATGTTTCCGAACAAGAAGATGCAAAGGAATTCGGGAAATATTTGTTAAGAATGAAAGAGAAGAATCAGAATTTCTTTTTTGAGCTTGAACTCGAGGAGGATCAATCGATTAAGTTTGCTTTTTGGGTCGATGCAAGAAGTAGAGCCGCCTTTGAGTATTTCGGAGATGTTATTTCATTTGACACCACCTACAATACAAACAGGTAACAAACTGTCCCTTTTTATGATTCTAAATTAATGTGTTTTATGAATCTGCCGCAGAGGTGTATATTTAGGTGTTTTTCGGGTGTATACAAAGTATTTGTTGGGTGTACGTAATGATTTTCCATTCTGCACTATGGTAATTTGTTTCAGATATAATTTGGTTTGTGGTTCCTTTGTTGGGGTGAATCACCATAGTCAGTCAACACTTCTCGGATGCTCTTTGATGAAAAACGAAGAAATTGAATCATTCAAATGATTGTTTCAATGTTGGCTTCGTTGCATAGGAGGAAATGCTCCGAAAGGGTTTCTCACCGATCAATGCGCATCAATAAAAAGGGCTTTAGAGGCCTGTATGCCAACAACAATTCACCGTTGGTATATTTGACACATCATGAAGAAGATTCCAAGTAAATTAAACGGGTACAAGGGACATGCATATATTGAACAACAAATGAACGAAGTTGTTTGGAACTCTCATAACAAAGACTCATTTGATAGGAATTGGAATGATTTTCTGCTAAATTTTGGTCTTGTGGACAACAAGTGGCTTTCAGGTAGTGTTGGGTTAAAATCTGCAGCAGAGGTATACATTTAATCTTTAACCGGTGTATTTATAGTCTATGTTTGGGTGTATTATGTAGATCTCTATGCAAACCGTCATATATGGGTTTCAATCTATCTGGATCACCCCTTCTGGGCAGGGATGAGAAGCACATAAAGGAGCGAGAGCATGTATTTATTTTTTAACAAGTTTATTACCCAGAACTGCTCGCTTATTCAATTTGTCAAACAATACGATAATTGCCTCGGAAGCAAGAAGCAAGCAAAGAGAGAATCAGATGCTGCAGATTTTTATACGGTCATACCATGTGCAACCAAATCCTCCATTGAAGCTCAGTTTCAAGATGTGTACACTCATCAAAAGTTTAGGGAAGTCCAAGCGCAATTCCGAGGAAAGGTGAATTGCATCACTAGATTAACGAATTCTGCTCTAGGCTATTCAGTATATGAGGTTGGAGAACAAGTTTCCAGCTCAATATTCAACAAGTTTGTGGTTACTTACGACTCAGTTGCAGCCGAGATAAAATGCCAATGCTTATTATTCGAGTCGAGAGAGATACTGTGTCGTCACGCACTAAGCGTGTTAAGCTTTGAACAAGTAAGTCAAGTGTCACCTAGATATATACTGGAACGATGGAGCAAGAAGGTAAAGAGGCGACACACACACATCAAGAGCAACCACGACGAGCCACTGTTGGAGCCAAGAAGCAAGAGGTTTGACCAATTGGTTTTTCATTCGCAAAATATATGTGAATTTGCATCCGAATCAGAGGAGCTGACTGCAATTCTGCACCGTGCGTACGATAACGTCATGGCTGAGATGGAATCATTGAAAGCCAAAAGAAATGGCACATCTTCTTTATCTCACGAAGATGCCAACTTGGAATCTGTTAACGAGCTTCAAAGCTCCCCATGGATTCGAACAAGAGGACGTCCAAAAAATAGGCTAGGTTCAAAGTTGGACAAACAGATTGCAAATGCCACAAAGAAGAAGAAAACGAAAGTTTTAAGCGAGGTAAAAGTGATGTTCTTTAAATTTGTGGTGATTGAGTTTATTTTTCTTGTTAATAGTTTAGCTAATATGTGAGTTTGTTATATTCAGATAAACCTGTTTGATGCTGCATCAGTGGTGCATTCAAATTCCAGCCAATATCAAGGACATGTTATGAATTATCAGTTCAGGGTACCAGCAGCATGTGACAACTCTTTGGGTGTATAGTTACATAATATAGGTGTAAAAGCACTGTTCTTTTGGGTGTATTTTTGTGATTTTATTGTGATTCACATTTTACATGTAGATACATATATATTCTTCAGAATCTTATTTTTTTTGTTATAAAATACTGTTTGTTTTTTTTACAATGGTTTAAGGGTTTTAGATATTAGGGTTTAGGGTTTTAGGGTTTACAGGTTAGGGGGTAATGGTTTAGGTTTTAAGTGTTTAGGGTTCAGGGTTTTAGGCACAAAGCATCAGGGGAGATAGATTTCAGGGTGTATATTCAACTTTCTTTGGGTGTAAAAAATGACAGGTTATAGATGTACATTTGATTTGATGTTTTCCTTGATATTATAGTACCTGTAATTCATACATTTTGAATACAGCACACATAGTTTAATTATTGAAAGAAATTTCACAATAAACTGCATTATAATTATCAAATATTTACAACATGTCTTCTATTTGTTACAAGACTATATAACATTTACATTAAGTAGTGTCAACATCCTGAGAATCTATTTGACAATATGAACTCAATAACAACGAGGATGGCTTGGACAGTCTGATTGCACTACTTCCCCTAATAGCTTCATGTTTGTCTAGATTCATGTCATGAAATAGAATCCGGGAAGCATATTCTACTCTAAAGTGGTCCACCTTGTACTACAGTAAAAAAGAATATTCTGTTTAATCAACCATGTTAATTGAGTAATGTAATACAGATTTATTTAGTTTTAAACATATTTACCTGAGTCCAATTGTCCCACTCATACTTTCGCCTCTTAATGTTTGCGGGCTCAAATATCTCAAGCCACTTCATTACGTAGATAGCACAGTCATAGCTAAAAACAAAAAAATAAATTATAAATTACATATAAGAAAGTTTAATTTTCAGAGTGAAAGATTTATAGCTTGTCTTTTGGCCCGAGATGTGAAGGTATGGTACTACAATTTCCCTGTCCTTGTCCTTTGATTTCAAAGGTGCCCCTAGCATATACTATAATTCGTGATATTACGTATCCCTTAAAACACAAAACAAATCAATAATAAATGAAAATTTCAATAAAAGGATACACCCAAAGGAGTTAATAGTTACTCCTTATATTAAACAGAAATACACCCAACTATATATATACAAAACACAAAAGCAACTTACAACAAATGTATTCAGCACAGTTCTCTCTTCGGTAGGAGATTTGTTGTGTACTGGGTCGACTATATAAAATTTCTTCTTTCTTGTATCAGCGATCCATAACCACCAATGATGTGAAGGGCAAACAGGTGTAAATATATGAAATATGTTCAGATTGAACACTATTTTAGTTTATTTGGTACATAAGTAAAAAATAGTAATAAGTAGTTTTAGAGATAAAAACTCACATAACGATGCGATTTTAATTTTTGAAGGTCCAAGAAGGATATGAACATTGGGTAGTTGGTGCAGTATTTTGTAACCCACACTTACTAACCGGCAAGTGCACCGGGTCGTACCAAGTAATACCTTACGTGAGTAAGGGTCGATCCCACGAGGATTGATGGATTAAGCAACAGTTATTGAGTGATAAGCTTAGTTAGGCAAGCAGAAATTGGTTTTGAGATGTTCAAAAAGTTTAAGTGTAAATTCAGAATATCAAAGACAGGCAGATTAATAAGTTGGAAATAAAATATTAGAGAAAATAGTTAAGATTTCAGAGTTATCTATTTTTCCAAATTTATTTTCTTACTAACTATTTTAATCATGCAAGATTTAATTTCATGGCAAACTATATATGACTAGACCCTAATTCCTTAGACCTTCTTAGTCTCCTCTAAAATTCATTAATTGCCAATTCCTTGGTCAATTAATTCCAATTAGAGGGTGATGATCAATTTCTAGTTTATATGCCAAAAGAATTCTAATTATCCAAAAATAAGGAGATTATATGTCACGTATCCCTTTAAATACAAACAATTAAAATTCAGTATAATATGTTTTCAAGCTGTTGTTCAAGTAAAGAGCTTTTCCAAGTTTTACAAGAACTCAATTAGAACTTGGGCCATACTTCCGTTCCACCCATATTTCATAAAATGGATAACGAAAATAATTATTGAAATATAAATTAAGACATGAATTAAATTAGAAAGATCAAACAAATAAATCCATACAAATAGACAGAGCTCCTAACCTTAATAGTGGAGGTTTAGTTGCTCATGGAATGTAGAATATAAATTTGTATAGAATTACCTAATGGAATCCCTCTAATGTAATGTCCCTAACAGAAGAGAAGTCTTCCCTTTTTATAATTAATTCTAATTAATTTAAAATCTAATATTTTAAATTAAGATAATATCTTTTCCTATTTTAAAATCAAATTTGAATTTAAATCAGAATTAACTAACTACTCCGCATCTTGTAACGTGGGGACCACTTGGCTTCACTGGATCTGCGCCTAACTTGGGTGCTAAAATAGGGCCCAGAAATCACCCCCAGCGGTTTCTACGTTTTCTGCACGTGGCGCATGTCACGCGTACGCGTCAGTCACGCGTACGTGTCGATAGTCTCTTCCGCAAGTCACGCGGACGTGTCGGTCATGCGTCTGCGTTGCTGAGCAAATCTTCAAATCACGCGTACGCGTCAGTCACGCGCACGCGTCGCCATGGAAAGCTCCAAATCACGCGTACGCGTCAGTAACGTGTACGCGTCGCTCCTCGCTGAAATCTCTTTTGATTCTTGAGCTGCAGAAACTCCATCAAATCTAGTCGAATGCTACCTAAAATAAACAAAATTGTAAAAGACTCAAAGTAGCATCCATATTGGCTAAAAGATAATTAATTCTTTATTAAACTCAACAATTTAGATGCAAATTCACTGGGAAAAGATAGGAAAGATGCTCACGCATCACAACACCAAACTTAAACTGTTGCTTGTCCTCAAGTAACCAAAACTAATATAAGCTTATGATGTGAATTTGCATGAGAATGAGAGTTCGATTAAGCTCATGTCTCTTTTTATAGTAGGGTTTATAACTGTAATCCTGAATAGGTTTGGCATCTCACTCTCTTTTGAATCAAGAATGTTATTGTCGTTCGGAATTAGAATCCGGATAATATTATGAATTCTCTGATCTTTATATTTCAGTTTAATCCTTGAACACAGTAAAATTTACTTTAATTTATTTTTCTTTGGTGCTTTGCACCTTGAGCCTAGCCGTGACTTTAAATATTTTGTCTCAAGCTTTACTTGACACAGAAACACCACAAGCACTTAACTGGGGAACTCTCTTTGAGTTTGATTTTTCTTTTAATTACTCCCAGACAGTGGTGCTCAAAGCCTTTGGCATACTCTGTTAAATGTAATTGATCTCGACTCTAAGTGTTCTGTCTCAAGGATTACTTGACACAATCACACCACAAGCATATGACTAGGGAAACAACTCTTTGAGCTTTTAATCATATCTGATGCTCAGAGCCTTGGACCTTGCTTTTATTATTATTTTTTTTAATTTATATATTTTTTTTCTTTTGCTGTTTCTTTTCCTTCAAGGATTAAATTTTTGTTTATTTCAGAGAAGTCATAGTAATTCTCTAAATTCCTATTCCTTATACATCAACATCCACTGATTCAAATTCAAATATGCACTGTTCATATCATGCATCCAAAATTACAATTAATACCACCACATTTATGTAAATCAGATTATTCTTAAAATTAACTCAATCTCTCATGCAATACATCACTTCTTTTTCTTTTCTTTTTTGCTTCAAGTTCAGTGAGTGGTACATGAAACATCTTTTCAGCATTAAAGCAATTAAAAGAAACCTAATCCTAGGATTCTAACTAATAAAAGATCATGCAACAGACAAAGTAAAATAGTAGAAAACCGGAACATAACATAGAAAAAGAGGGGAAGAATAAAAATGAAAGGAACTCAACCACCTTAGTTATCCTAGCTGTCACTTTATTCTTCAGGTTGTGCTCCTCAATGAAGATGATTCACCTCCCTTTTGTTCCAGAAAACCAAAAAGTGCAGCGTCAACACCAAACTTAAAGGTTTGCTTGTCCTCAAGCAAAGAAGAACTGAAAATAGAAGAGACAAATATTATGAGGGAAAAAAATAAAAGAATAAAAGAATAAGAGAGAATTAGGATTGGGAGAGAGAGAGAAAGAAAACTGGGCGGCGCAAGCGACGCGTACGCGTACGACACCCGTACGCATGGGTCGCGAATGTTCTTAATGACGCGTTAGCGTCAGGCAAGCGTCCGCGTGCCCTGGATTATGTGCGATTCGCGCGAAGCCAGCCGCGTGCCCGCGCGACTTTCTGTTCGCATGGCTTAGGAACCAAAATTTCATACGACGCGTTCGCGTCACACACGCGCACGCGTGGATGGCCAAATGTTCAATTGACGCGGCCGCGTCAGGGACGCGTCCGCATGACCAAATTTGTGCTTTTAGCACATTTCCTGCCCCAAGCCAGCACAACTCTCTGCCCAAATACTCTTTTACGTCGAATTTGCAGGTCACGCGTCCGCGTCAGTGACGCCTCCGCGTGAATGGTGAAAATCACAAAGGACGCAAACGCGTGGGGTACGCGAACGCGTGGGATCGTTTATGCGAAAGGCTCCATTCTGGCACCACTCCTACGTAACTCTCTGTCAAATTTATTTTTCACACACACCCCTCTGACGCGTACGCATCAGCGACGCTTGCGCGTCGTGTGCACATTTTTTTTGAGCTTGAGGTGTTTCGGTTCCTGAGATAAAATAGCTGCATGATCAGAAAATTAGTAAGAACTCAATAAAAATAAAATAAATGCGAAAACTACTACTACAAAAAATAACTAAGAATGAAAAGAAACGATCATACCATGGTGGATTGTCTCCCACCAAGCACTTTTAGTTAAAGTCCTTAAGTTGGACATGTGGTGATCTCCTTGTCATGGTAGCTTATGCTTGTACTGATCTAGGAATCCCCACCAATGTTTGTAATTCCAATGGCTACTGGGATCCCAAACCAGGCGTATAACGCCTTTGAGCAAATTGAAGCAAGTGACAAGGCCCCAAGAGAGTTGATTGTGGGAATGAATTCCAGGGTTACAAATCTTGCTTTTACGTCCTTCTTCTTGTGGATCACCATTATTTCCACTTGGTGGCAAGCAATCTGA
Source organism: Arachis hypogaea (assembly GCF_003086295.3). Classification (NCBI taxonomy): domain Eukaryota; kingdom Viridiplantae; phylum Streptophyta; class Magnoliopsida; order Fabales; family Fabaceae; genus Arachis; species Arachis hypogaea. The sequence goes on along the minus strand of NC_092045.1, from coordinate 109,345,678 downwards.
ATTCTCACAGAGACATCCAAACAACCTTCTAGACCCATTTAAGTGAGTTCTACACCAATCCTTGCACTTTGATTTGGAGCATGCAACCATATTGGACCTTGCTTGACAACTCTTGCCACTAACCATCTTCCTCTTACTCTTAATGCCACAAAGAGCTCTAAGTTGACCATCCGTCTCTAGTAGCCCATATTCAAGTGGGAAAGTAAGGATTAAGGGTAGGAATTTTATCCACTTGAATGTTGTATTGGATGGTGATGGCTTTGGGAAAGGTCTTGCAAGTTCCACTCCCTTGTCTTCTTCCTTAAATTCTTCGATTTCTTTGTAAGCTTCCTCAATTTCAACCTTTTCTTCTTGGTAGCTGTCTTCTAATTCAATCTCTTCTTTATTGCTTCCCAAGGGTATGTGAGGTTGTGCATCTTCCTTCTTTGTGGGTGCATCTTCCTCTTTTGCTTTTGCATCTTCCTTTTCTTCCATGTGTGAGGATGGAAAGTTCTATAGTTCATTGGAGTATAAACTCCTTTGATTGATTTTCTCACTTTCTTCCATAAGATCTTGCATTATATCTCTTGGGAAGGAATTTGCTTGCTCCTCTTCCTGTGACTTGATAATTGACTGCACATGTTTCTCTATATTTTTGACACTTGTCTTTATATCATGTAGGCATTCTTTCATGAGGAGCTCAAGATCTGATGGTATTTGAGATGAATAAGGAGATGGTGGCTCTTGATATGCATAAGAAGGAGGTGATGGTTCTTGATAAGTGTAAAAAGAGGATGGTTCTTGGTATGAATAGGGAGATGGTGGCTCTTGATATGGGTAGAAAGGTGGTGGTTCTTGGTATGGATATGAAGATGGTGGTTCTTGATATGAATATGGAGATGGTGGTTCTTGATAGTTAGAATATGGAGCATTGAAGTTTCTTTGGTTTTGACTTTGTCAACCAAAATTTGAATAGTTTCTCCATCCATCATAATATGAATCACTACTCGGATGTGAGTAGTAACCCATGTGATCTTTCTCCAATATTTTTTTCTTAGCACAAAATACCAAAAAGGATTAAACGCACCATGTGGTAAACAGGAAAGTAAAGAAAAAAGAACAGAATTCAAAGAATTAAAATAAAACTACTAGGAAACACCAAACTTAATTTCGGAAATTAAGAAAAATATTGGTACTATTTATTTAATTTTTTTTTTCAAAATTTTTTTTATATAAAAGGAAAAAAAAGAAAACGAAAAGGGGGGAAGGGGGTACTGGACGGAAAAGAAGAAAAAAAGGAAAATAATTTTTTTTCGAAAAATAATAATTTTTTTTGTAAAATTAAAATTAAAACGCCTAATCTAAACAATCAAACAACTAATAGTTGTTAATCACTATTAATCCCCGGCAACGGCGCCAAAAACTTGGTGCGGTATTTCATAACCCACACTTACTAACCGGCAAGTGCACCGGGTCGTACCAAGTAATACCTTACGTGAGTAAGGGTCGATCCCACGAGGATTGATGGATTAAGCAACAGTTATTGAGTGATAAGCTTAGTTAGGCAAGCAGAAATTGGTTTTGAGATGTTTAAAAAGTTTAAGTGTAAATTCAGAATATCAAAGACAGGCAGATTAATAAGTTGGGAATAAAATATTAGAGAAAATAGTTAAGATTTCAGAGTTATCTATTTTTCCATATTTATTTTCTTACTAACTATTTTAATCATGCAATATTTAATTTCATGGCAAACTATATATGACTAGACCCTAATTCCTTAGACCTTCCTAGTCTCCTCTAAAATTCATTAATTGCCAATTCCTTGGTCAATTAATTCCAATTAGAGGGTGATGATCAATTTCTAGTTTATATACCAAAAGAATTCTAATTATCCAAAAATAAGGGGATTATATGTCACGTATCCCTTTAAATACAAACAATTAAAATTCAGTATAATATGTTTTCAAGCTGTTGTTCAAGTAAAGAGCTTTTCCAAGTTTTACAAGAACTCAATTAGAACATGGGTCATACTTCCGTTCCACCCATATTTCATAAAATGGAGAACGAAAACAATTATTGAAATATAAATCAAGACATGAATTAAATTAGAAAGATCAAACGAATAAATCCATACAAATAGACAGAGCTCCTAACCTTAACAGTGGAGGTTTAGTTGCTCATGGAATGTAGAATGTAAATTTGTATAGAATTCCCTAATAGAATCCCTCTAATATAATGTCCCTAATAGAAGAGAAGTCTTCCCTTTTTATAACTAATCATAATTAATTTAAAATATAATATTTTAAATTAAGATAATATATTTTCCTATTTTAAAATCAAATTTGAATTTAAATAAGAATTAACTAACTACTCCGCGTCTTGTAACGTGGGGACCACTTGGTTTCATTGGATCTGCGCCTAACTTGGGTGCTAAAATGGGGCCCAGAAATCACCCCAGCGGTTTCTACGTTTTTTGCACATTGCGCATGTCCCGCGTACGCGTCAGTCACGCATACGCGTCGATAGTCTCTTCCGCAAGTCACGCGGACGCGTCGGTCATGCGTCCGCGTCGCTGAGCAAATTTTCAAATCACGCGTACGCGTCAGTCACGCGCACGCGTCGCCATGGAAAGCTCCAAATCACGCGTATGCGTCAGTCACACGTACGCGTCGCTCCTCGCTGAAATCTCTTTTGATTCTTGAGGTGTAGAAACTCCATCAAATCCAGTCGAATGCTACCTAAAATAAACAAAATTGCAAAAGACTCAAAGTAGCATCCATATTGGCTAAAAGATAATTAATTCTTTATTAAACTCAACAATTTAGATGCAAATTCACTAGGAAAAGATAGGAAAGATGCTCACGCATCAGTAGTCTTTCACCCTGAATGGCTTATTGGTTTTAGGCTGTAAGAATACCCCCTTTGGATGATTTGCAAGGGCCATGTTCTGCAAAAATTGAGAACAACAAAATAAATTCAGAAAATACACCCAAACGAATAAATAACTCTCACTCAATTGAACACAGAAAATACACCCAAATGAATAAGCATAATACACCCAATGTAAGAAAAACAATACATCCTAAGAAATGCAAAAAATACACCCAAGATTCGTTGAAGCAACCTTTACCACAATATCAGGGGGAGACAGTATACTTCTTCTCGAAACCTTTGAATATTTTGTTGGTTTACGATGAAGCACATGGCAGAGACAATCTAGAAAAATATGCCAAAATCAATTTTAAATCAATCAAGATTGTAGTTACATTTGGTGATAAAAAAATTAATGTTGTTGTGATATTACCTCAGCTTCTATATGCGCTTTAGGCGCAAGTGATGCAAGGTGGAATTTTGACAGAGTGTATATATCTTGGGTTTGGAGTCTGCAGACGTCATCAAACTCATCACTTCACCCATTTGAGTAGGATTTCACTCGTATAGCCCATTGGTAGCATTTCTGTTTCATGTTAGTAGTATTTAAATCGGCCTGACAGGAGTTTCAAACTTCTCAAAACTCTCTACCCCACTCTCCTTTAGAATCTGCGGACTTTTCATTTCTTTTGTCACCCCACCACTTGCAATTTTATGTACCAGATCCTCTAATTGTTCTAGTAGTTTTGGGGTTTCGGGAGTTTTTGCCACGTGTTCATCTTGCGTTGACGCCCCCTCCTGCATAGTTGTTTCTTCTTGGCTAGAATCAGTGAAGCCAAGGCTGAACGATGACAACGAATATTTTTAAGAATGTACGATGCTGTCCGTGCCATCATCATCAATGCAGCAGCGTCTTCTGGGGCTGGATTACTACGTGATCATATATAACATATTATAACAATAAGAATATACGGATGATAACCAAAAGATTGATTTTACTCTAATGAACTTACATTTTAGATGGAGTTGGGGGAAGTATGGGTGTACTTTCTTCAAGTTGTTGGGGAGTTCAGAAGTGCTGTAGTGACTCTCAATTTTAAAAATATAAATATAAATAGTTATAATTTATTTTATAAAATTATTTTTATTATCAGTAATTGAACTAATAATTTTAATTTAATCAAATTCATATTATTATTATTATTATTATTATTATTATTATTATTATTAACATTGTATATAATTACAGTAAGTATTAAATTGCATTATAAATTTATATATATTATATTCATTGCATTACTACTATTATTACTATTATTACGTTTATTATTATTATTATTATTACATGATCATCATTACTATTTCTAGTATGATCGTTACTATTATTAATTATGAAGTATGGAAATCAAATTTATCATTGAGTTAGATATATATTATCATTATCATTATATATATATATATATATATATATATATATATATATATATATAATAAAAAAGAAAGCCAAAGGCGGCTTAACAGTTTACTAATTAATCATGCATGTATATGTATAAGATTAGCATATGCGGGAGAGGAAAAAAAAAGAGAGAAAAAAAAAACGGGGGAGAGAATAACGTAACAAATCGTAAATTCCACTAAATTTTCGGTTTCGATTTCTTGAAATCCGTAACTCCAATTAAAAATTTAATCTGGTAAGAGTATTCGTAATCTTCTCCTCTACACGTTAGCACCATTTTTTATTAGTGGAAGTTGACAGTGACGTAACTCCTCTTTTCTTTGGGTTTGGCTAACGGGAATTTTAGGAGGCATAGACGATTCTGGACATTTTCTTCTTCGATAGCTCAGTCAGAAAGCTTCTCCGGAGCTTTGAATATTTTGATTCCGTATGAAGGTATGGTTTTGGTTTCTCGTAGTTAATATTTAATGTCATGTGAAAACTTAGGCTAAAAGACCTTAAGATAGGAATGAACTGAATGTATAATTGATGGATTGTGTATATGGTATAAAATGTGAGGTTTAGTTGTGTTAATAATTTGCTGTTGAAGTTAGTCGGTTTGGAAAAAGACTTAATATTGGTATTTGTTTGATTTTTGAAATAATTTGTTACTGGAAATGATTTGAAGAACTGAGAGGTGTTTGATTTGATAGTTGGGACCCTTGAAGGGTGGCAGAAATTCGAGTTTTAGAGGATATACTACCAAAGTTTCTATAAGAATTGGATTTTTCATTTGAGGTGTTATTTTAAAAGAAAGAGATTATTATATAGCTTGTGTATTTGAGATTAGTTGTTGACCCTCTGTCGCAAGATGTGATCGGGCACTTTAACTCCCTGGATTCCCCCATGGCATGCATATATATATATATATATATATATTGAATATTATATTTGAGTTTGGAGTTCGTCTCCATGGAATACTATATTATTGAGCTTGGAGTTTAACTCCATGGAATACTATATTATTGAGCTTGGAGTATGACTTCATGGAATATTATATTTGAGCTTGGAGTTTAACTCAATGGAATATTATTGAGCTTGGGGATGCGCGCACAGAGGGACTGTTCAATGGTTAACTACCAGAACTTGTCGGGTTGGCTGTATAACCGACAGATGAGACTCATCAGCCATAGGACAGGCATACATCATATGCATTTGTTTGTTTGCTTGAGTGTGCATTGTTTTGGTTTGCTTAATTATTTAATTCTGCTTATCCGCTACTTGTTCTACTTGTTGTAAATGCTTCTCTACCCTGTGCTTTTCTTGCATGAACTATATGTGTATGTTTTCTGAGAAATCCTTCTTGGCGAAAGTGTAAGGAGAGAGGATTGTTCCACCAATGATTCGGAGGATTAGAGGAGACAGAACGTGAATTATTAGGTTAAAGTTAGATTCAGAATTAGAATACCTTAGACAACTTACCTAATTTCTGGTTTAGTTGAATTCTTAAGCTGAAATCTAAGTGTCGAAGTTCTAGGAATGCCTCTGGCTTTCTCGAGACCTTTTATATTAACTATGCGGGCACCTTTACCATACTGAGAACCTCCGGTTCTCATCCCATACTATGTTGTTGTTTTTCAGATGCAAGTCGAGAGACACCCCGTTGAGCGTCTGGATATCCTCCTTTCAAGCGAAGAACTACCTTTTAGACTGTCATATCTTTATTTTGGGCTATGTATACATGTTTATAGAATCTCCACATGTACATTTTTTGTTTTGTCCCTCCTAGAGGTCGACTTGGAGATACAGGGGTTTATTTTGTGGTTTGAGTTTTATTTTGGGTTGTATATATATATATATATATATATATATATAATCATATACTCTGGCCGGCCTTAGCTTCGCAGGTCGCGTCTGGAGCTTGCTATCTAAGTTTTGGAACTCTGATATGTATATATATGTTTTCAGCTTCTTTTTGATTTTTTTCCTGTCCGTTTTACAAATGTCCATGCGAGTGTGACACAATTTTCTGTTTATCGTTTTTGATTAGCTTATTCTTCAAGGCTCGTAGATATGATTTCATTCAACTATATCTATGTACATATCCTTTTCTTTTAGAGGTTGTAATACCTTGCCACCTCTGCTTTACGACTTAAGCGTAAGGCTCTGTGTGGTAGGGTGTTACATGTGCTGCACGGCACATAAAATTAATCATGATGTAAAAAAAGTATTCAGGGGCAATATACACCCAAACTGTAACACAATAAACACCCAAACTGTAACCCAATATACACCAAACTCTAAACAAATATACACCCAATACTATTTCTTATGTTTTTGTAGTTCCTTCAATTTGTAGCAGATGGGTTGGTTCATATTCTGTCTCAGGTATTTCTTCAAATTCTGGCACAGTGGTTGTTTGGGACACTGGTAGACAAACTTGAATCGGAACTCTAAACAAGAAAAATGAAAGGTTTGAAAACAAAAAGGTTATAAGGTTGAAATATTCTTGAAAAACTCACATTGCAAGCCCTTCGGACGGTGTCTCTTTCCTCACAACCATCATATTCGAATTAGTCGGCTCACTGTCTGACTCTTCAACCAGAATCAACCTAAAATACACCCAAATAAAGTCAAAAATACACCCGAACAATTCAAAAGAAAGACAGTCTTTGTTTTTTGAGAACTTACATACTTGCAGTTTTTGCTTTTTTTCCTGCCTTTTTTTCTCGAATAAAACAATAAAGGGCTTTTTTTCTAAAAAAATATATACAGAATTAGAAGTAGAAGGTAATAAAAGAACAAAAGTAACGGTTATTTGAAAGAGAAATTACATGCTCTCTACCGATTTGTTTTTGCTACTTTGTTCTGTGTGTCCTTGAGAGGAAGGATCACACTTCCCAAGTTTACGTCCGGTATTCTAAACAGAATTCATGTTATTCAGACAAAATATCATATAGTTAAATCATGATAACAAGATTTTTATCAAATAAAGCTTCTTACGTTTCAGAGGAGACATAGTGACCTTCCGTCGATCGCAGGTCAGCTTCCTTCTCTCTGCGAAACAAGAAACAATTATTAGCAAATAAAACACACTAAAATCTGAAATATACACCCGAACAAGACATACCCCTGTGCAGCAGAATTTTTATTGTTTTTCCTTAACAATTCATCTAGATCTTCACTTCCTATTTCAGATCTATCAGTACATTCATAAAAGAACATGTTAACAAATATAATAATGATGATAGACAGTAATATAGCTTACAAAGTACTGTACCCATGATAGGATTGATCTTCTTCAGGAGATGAATGCTGAACAACAACCTTTTTCTTTTTGGATTGTGTTCTGGGTGGAAAAAACAAGTATGAATCAGAAATAAAAAATTAATTTTATCACAAAATATTATCAAAAGAAGAGCTTACTTTTTTGGTGTTCTTTGTGTCTTTTTTTTTTTGCTTCTTCACCGGTGATGATTCTTCGCTTCTATAAGTTATTAAGAGACACTTCTGTTAATACATGAAATCTTGATAATAAAGCCAAAAGAGAGGAGTAATAATTTCAGAACATTACTCATCAGTTGATTCAGATTCTACATTAGAATCTTCTTGACTATTCTTTCTTTTTTTTTGAGTCGATTCTAGAAGGCAAACAATCATTATTTAAAACATAGTAAAGATATAAAATACACCCATATGAATGCACAAGATACACCCAAATGAATGCACAAGATACGCCCATCACAATAAACAAAATACACCTATTTTAATAAACAACATACACCCAACTTGATAAACAAAATACACCCAAATAGTTCAACAAAATACACCCAACTTGATAAAGAAAATACACCCAAGTATGGTACTTACTTTTTTCCTTTTTTACTGGGTTGTTTTCTTGGTGAATCCTCTGAGTCTTCTTGAGTCTCAGACTCAGAGGTAGAACTGTCACTATCAGTTGTTTCTGTCTCCGAAGACGATGTTGAACTTGCCTTCCTTTTTTTGTTTTTTTATTTCTTTTTATTTCTTTTTTTCTCTTTTTTTTTATTTTCTTTCTTGTTTCAGCCATCTTTACAATCTCCTGAAATATTAGAAATTTTAGTTAGTAGCATTCAGGTAAATAAAATACACCCAACATATTATGTTCACTTACCATATTTTCCTCTATTTCCGCCCTTATTCTTTCGACTAACTGCTCCTTACTCCAGTTTGCAATCCAGGGTTTTGGAGGTCTTTCTGCCATCTTTTTGTCCTTATTTTTAGAAAGATGAAAGTAAATTATCATCAGGGCAAAGAGGCAGCCATCAATTGCCTTTTTCTTTTTCTCCTTGTAATTGGTTATGCCCTTGATGATAAAACTCAAAACATGTCCTCCCCAGTTTCGCTCTGTTATGGTGTCCATCTCAAAAATTGGGGCCAGGTGCACAGGTGAGATTTTGTTTATTGTCGTTGGTAAAAGGAATGCCATCTGTATATAGAGGATGAAAATCCTCTTGAACATTAGGCGACCCTGTTCGTTACCAACGCCAATATCCATCATCTCATCTGTAAGATTTTTGAGGGTCTTACCCTAGAATCTTCTAAAAATTTCTTTATCATCCTCAGAATAAGAAACTTTCTGAGGAAATAGATCCCTTACAAAAAGAAAAACAACATAGTATAAAAATCAGTTCAAATACACCCAAGCATAAACTTAAATACACCCAAGAATCAGTTAATATACACCTATAATTTTTAGTGAGTTACCTGATGCGTTGATGCCAAGCGCATCACCTATTGTTTTTGGACTTATTTTGAAAGAACCGTATCCGGTTTCCAGTCTGTGCTCTCCTAATTTGAAGTTGTTAGCCAACTCCCTTAATACTTGGTGATGCACCCTTAGTGGCGGGATGTGCATCAAGCCACCAAATCCCAAATCCCTCACAATCGTTTTCTTCTCCTCACTCATGTTTCTGAATTTCTCACTTAATAAATGTGTTGCACACTTAAGGTCTTTGGTTTGCTGTAAACAAAAACAAAATTATAGTCAGATATATTTCTATTATATACAACTGATTTCATCTAAGACATATATTTGTTTTTACATTTTTTTCAACTTAGTTTCTCGCTGCCATTTTTTCTGATATGAAAAATACACCCATAGATATCAGTAAGATACACCCATAGATATAAGTCAGATACAACCATAGATATCAGTAGGATACACCCATAGATATGATTCAGATACACCCATATATATCAGTAATATACACCCATAGTTATGATTCAGATACACCCAACAATTTATGCTATATACACCTAACGAATTACTCCATATACACACACTAAATTATGCCATATACACCCAAGTACAAGCAATATTACAAGGACAAGCAATATTTAGAATAGTTGCAACAGTTGATTATATTACACTATATCAGTTCAGAAATTTACATCCAACAAATTATACCATATACACCCAACAAATTACGCAATATATTCCTAAAAATCAGTTACGAGAAGAACTAGAACAAGAAGAACAGTAAAATCTAGAATAACTAAGAAGAACAGTAAAACCTAGAACCAAGAAGAACAGTAAAACGTAGAACAAGAAGAATATTAAAAAAGTAAAATGAGAGATAGAACAAGAACAACAGTAAAACCTAGAAGAACGTAGAAGAACAGTAAAACCTAGTTCTTCGATTTCGAAATGTGAAAAATCTACAAGATGACTAAAATAGTAACGTACCTTAAGTAATATTTCTTTGTTTTTTTTGAAAATTGTTGATGGAGAGTTCTATCTTTTGTTGATGGTTTCTGCTAATCTTCACGACGAATTCTATCTCTTCAGTGTGGAATGTTGCTCGAAGGTTGACGGTTTGTGTTTTCTTCGAAGGTGAAGTGGAAGAGTGCACCATAACGAGCGTTTTTTTGCGACGCGTAACGGTTGAGTGACGGCATTACATTGACAGTCTATTCAATGGGAATGAGTGCGCGTGTAGTGTTATTAGGCTGGGCCAACTTGTAACGCTTGTAGAGAATTCTTGCTTGTATATGTAGCAGACCCCATAAAATTAATAGTAAAAATCACACTTTATTCTTTCAATTGTAAAAAAAATTGAGAAGATCTATTTTTCAAATGACATAATCTTCCTATACTCATCCAAGAGGTTGCGAATTTGAGTCTTTATCTTTAGTAAAAACAAAAAAAAAATTTATTTTGATAAAGATGACTGCGCGAGTTTTTATATTAGATTTATTATTAGACCATTAATTCTCACTAGTATATATAAAATGAAAGCAACGACATATTTCACGCTCGTTATTCAGAGCCGTAAGGGAAAATCGGAAGCAAAGGAAAAGAGGCGAAGAGAGGAAGAAAACAAAATTTGCTAAAAACACTTTTCCCCCTATCCTCTTTCTAGTACCTACCGCCCCTCTCGCTCGCAAACCCCTCCACCGCCTCTTTCTCTCTCTCTCTCTCTCTCTCTCTCGTCGCCGCCGCCTCCTCCACCCCTGCCTCGCCCAGGTCGGTGCCCTACTGCTGCGTTTTAGGGTTCATAAGAAGTTTCTAGAGAATATAACAGTTTTTGAGAATTGTGCCTTCTACCTGTTTGATAATAGTCCTAGTGATGTCTGGCTATGTTCTTAGCTGATGCTCTTTTTCCTTTAATCTATACTTCCTATTTTCATCTTTTCATGATTTTAGTAATGAAGCTGAAAGTGAAAACAATGGAATTTGATAATTTTCGTTGATTAATCACAGTTCTTAAATATAATTAAAAACTAGTAGGTATTGATATGTCAGACTTTTATAAGGGTGTTTGAGAAATCCCTTTTTCCCTCCTTAGTTTTATTATTTTATTTACAAAATTGTGAAGCTATGAAAGACTTAGAGTATGCTTTTGCGGTTCGCAGATTTGTTTACAGAGTTCTAATCACTTTTTTTAAGTCGCAAATTCATCCAGAATGATCTGACTTAAGAGTATACTCTTGCGGTTCGCAGGAGTTAATGCTTGAATTTTAGGTGCCTTTTGATTCAATGATGATGAATGCAACAATTCAAGTTACCGTGGTGAATCCTCAGGTTTATTTCAGTAATGCTTCTGTGGGTCGCCGGCTTCCTTTGACACCAGGTGCATTGCAAATGAATTGGGATCCTCTTTCCATGGGGACTTCCTTGAGCCCACTAGTAAAACCTCTGTCTAACATGCGATGTGCACCCATATTAAAATCTCGGAAACCACTCCATGTTTGTTTAGCCGGTGGACAAGGCATGATGGAAAATAATCAGGTAATGCACATTCATTTGAGTTATATATATTTGGCATTTATCGCTTTAGCATTATAGATGCTTAATTTTACTTTAGATGATCTTAGAAAAATTAAAATTTATTTTCTTTAGCCATTGGTTGGTTCTTTGCCTAATCCATACTGAATCAACTTGGAATAGTTCTTAGTTACAGCATGAATAATGTGCAAGTGGCATTGGAACCGGGTAGGTGAATGAGTATAGTGTAGTGTAGTTTAGCTAAGGAAAAAAAAATCCCATGATACGTTTTCAACGGTGAAATTAGTAATCTGGGCCAAATCAGATCAATGGACAAGATGATTAGAAGTAGCACTTTAAATAACTCTCAAGCAGTCAAGCCATTTCCTATTATAATTTTTTACCAAAAACATGTTGTGGGGTATGTAATAGATGATACAGGGTAAGCTTAGATGCTCTAGCTTCTTCACTTAGTATTATATATCTAGGTTGATATTTTGGTTGATTTGATGTAACTAGGATGGCTCGTGGACATCTTTTGACAAAACTATGGAACAATTTAAGGGACAGTCCCTTGAGGATTTATTCCGACAGCAAATTCAACAGGGGGGAGGTGGGGCCAAGCCACCACATGGAGGTGGTGGTGGTGGTGGCGGCTCAGGTGGATCAGATGATGGACGCTTTGGGTTGTCAGATGAGACTCTCCAAGTTGTTCTAGCAACAATCGGCTTTCTGTTTGTGGTACTCTCTCTGTCTCTTAAGCGCGTGTGTTGCATGAATTGAGCAATTATTATAGTTCTCATTCTTTATTTAGTGTGATTGAAGGAAAAGCTATAAGGGATGTAGGCATGTAGCTAATAATTGCTGTAATATTGTTCTTGTGTATACTTAATGAAAGATAACTCCCACTCGGAGCTGTGTTGAAAATTTAGAATGATCAACTGTTACTAAGAGCTACTACCTGCTTGCTGAAGTTTGATTTGCAAGTTTTATATATTGTATATGCTGATATGCCATATCTCATTGGGTAGCATATTATATCTTTTACAGTATATTTGTGTCATCGATGGCATGGAACTTGCAAAGCTAGCTAGGGACGGCATCAACTATATGATAACTGGAAAGCAAAGTCTTCGATTAAAGCGTGCGGCATACAAATGGACACGTCTTTACAGGATGTTGACAGAAAAGAAGGAAGCTGACAAGCGTCAGTCTGAGAACGCCTCAACTTCAAGCAACACTGATTACTACAGAGATGCCATTAGGAAGTACATGGAATCAAATTCAGATGAATGATTGTTGACTCTGTATATTCCTGTTCTCCCTTGTTTAATTAGTGGAGCTACGCTTGCAGTTAGATCAATTCATATGAGCTAGGATGGTTTTCTTCTTTAAGGCATAGGGAGCATATTCAACATTCATACGATGTGTCAACATTTGAGAATTACAAACTTTCCAAATAAATTCAGAAGCAATTTTGGGTGGAAGTGGAACATTATGTTGGTGAACTTGATTAATGGACCCATCATAGAAAGTCTTGTCTGATTCCATTTAATTCAAGAGTTCACTTAAGATGCATCGTTAGTGTTAACTTTGTTTGCACTGTGGCCAAATGATAGCATGCAACCAGGATAAAATAGGGTAGTTTGTTTTTGAATTATAGGATGTGCAAATTCATATCTGCTGAGGTGCAAATATAATGATCAGTTTAGATTTTAGATTTTGCTTCCTATATAAATAATTTTGGTTTTCATAAATCATTATTATTTTCCCTTTTTGTGTTTGTATGCGCCAGAGTGTGCGTGCACGATTTTAGTATCATTCCCTTGTATGATTGAAGGAGGCTTTGCAAGTCTGCCATTTCAGGTTAAAAGGAACTCAGAAATTGACCTGTATGATAATGATCAGAGAGAAAAAATGTGAGCATTCTTACACGAGAGTTCTGCATATTTCAAAGATAAAAATAAAAAGTCTAGGTATAAGTAGTTCTTTCCTTACATAAAATTCGTCACAATCGGGGTATTTATCAATTAAGCAGGAAAGCCCTAAACTAATTCTACAAATATTGGATTCAACCATATTACATGTGTATAAATAATTAGGAATCTTTTTTATAATGATAAAAAACTTTTAATTTCCAAAACAAATTAAAAAGACATTAATTCTGAGATCCACTTTTTCATTTGAGTTCTCTTATCTGTTAGGCAAACTTTATGAGAATCCAAAACAAACAAAAAAGTGGATTTTGCGAAATAATATATTTTTAATTTATTTTGGGAATTAATATTTCTTTTATAAGAAAAAAAATCCTAAGTAATTAGTTACTAAATCATTCATTCGTATACAATATATATTAAAAATAAGTTAAAATATATATATCATATAAATACATAATATCTGAAAATATATTATTTTAAAATTTAGTTCATCTAAATAATTTATTCTTACCAAAAAATTATTGTGGTAATATTTAAAAACTTTATTTTATTCTAGAAGCAACAATAAATATGTACAGAAAACATATTTAAAATTATTTTTTAAAAATATTAAAAATAATTTTCAATACTTTTTTGAAAGTGTTTGAGGAAAAAATTTAATTTTTATATTCTGTGAATATAAGAGCAGTTTACAACTATAACCAAACAGCAGTTTACAACTATAACCAAGCATACGTAGTTGTGTAAAAAAAATTAATTAAATAATAATAAAAATTTTAAATTTTTTATTTATTAAAAATTATACACTAAATTTCGAAAATCACGCTGTCCATTATTTTTTTATAAACTGCTATATCCACCGGCAATTTATACATAATACATAATAAAAAAGAGTTACAAATATATTGTTACTTTAAAATATTGCAATGGAACAAATTCTAAACCAATTCGATTTATTCATCTAGTCACCAAAAAAAAAAAATCGATTTATTCATCTAACTTATTCTAATTCTTTTAACAGCGATTAACTTTCTCCATTACCCTAGTTTTTTAAGTGGGACAAAATATATTTTAGATCTTAATGATTAAAACCAAAATACTCAGGACAAAAAACTAAAACAAAATACTAAGTAAATAAATAAAAAAATTTAATTTTAATGTATTAATTATATAAAATAATTTACATAATTATATAATTATATTCATTATTTAAATGATTATTCATGCGACCAATATAAAAAATAATTATTTTTATTGATATACATCATTAAATATACGCGTAAAATTATTTTAAATTAATAAATTCACCGTCAAAAATAAATTTATAATAAATAAACAGTAAAAAAAAGTAAGATAAGATATGGAATATTTAAGAAAGTTCAAATTGCCACCTCACTGTTTTGCTATCAAATTCCAATGGCTTCCATTCAGTGCTCAGTTTCAGTTGCTTCAGTTCCCAAACTCTCCAACCTCAGCACCACCATTAGACCCTTTTCGGTTAACCTCATTCCACCAAACCCTAAACCAAAGTGTGTCTTTAGATGCAGAGCCTCCTCTCCAACGCTCGGAGATGCTGCAATGAGCGTCGACAATCTCCGGCGCTTTATTGACCTTAACATCGGAAATTGGAACGGCTCTTTCTATGTAACATTCTTCTTCATTATCAATCTTTTTTAACTTCCAACCAACCAGTTATGCTAAATTACTCTGTTTCTGTACATTTAATAATCTTTTACTTGATTCATTTCCGTAGCAATTTGATTCTTGTGGGAATTTGTTGCAACAACTGACTACCAAGCTTGCTGCCAGCTCTTACGGGGAGGATGAGCTTATGAGCCTCATTCAAACGTATGCAACCTTTTCTTTTGATTAAACCTTTTTTTTTTTTGTTTCTTTTGTTAAATTCCAAGGGAAATTACAACAAAACTAAGATGAATTTTGCTACTTTATTTGTATAAGGTTTATGATGATTTTCCTGGTGTTTGGGCTATATAACACTCGACACTCTTGTATTTATAAAATGTAACATTAACTATTAATGGATAGTTTAGATACAATACTCTATGAGTACTCTCTTATATACTGTTGTGTAATTTATTGCTGTTTTGTTATTTTTGATACAGCATGATGCTTCATAAGGAAAAATATTGTTAAGCTATGGTTAAATTAGTGAATATGAGAAATACTTCTTTATCAACGAGTTACTTAGGTGGAAGGTTAAGTTAGGTGACGTAATAACAAGGTATTCTGGAGTTTGAACATGGAATTAGTAAAATCTCTATGATCTTAATTTACTGTATTCTTCAATTTTTGAATAAAAACTTAAATAATTTGGTTATGTTTGTCCTTGCAGACTATATATTAAACAGCCATCATCCAGTACTTCAATTTGTGAAGACGACAATGATGATGAGACAGAATGGGGAGAATACAAAATCAAGGAAACCAATATGTTTACTGTTGATAAATATCAACAAGTGAGATTTTCTTCTAAAGCTGGAAATTCATAGCATAAACAACTTCTTTTCTGTTTTTGTTCTTTTGTTGTGAATGTGATCCCAATGCTTCTTTAAAATCTCCATTAAAATTAGTTTGCAGATAGGCTTCTTCCCATCAGAAAAAGCATATGCACTGCGGTATCAAACGGCTGGCATGCTGGAGGCCGTACTAAGGCAAGGAGTGCTTGGAGAAGATGACACCGGTGAAGAATCACCAAAGTAAGGGCTTCTTTCGGCTTTCTACATAACTTTATTCAGGGTACTATTGACATATCTATACATTAGTTGAAAGAAATCAAGGCTGCAGTAGGTAATTATAGTGATGGGACTTGCATTACATGTTAGTATATAGAATAGTGATTACTCAGAGACAGCTTTATAACATTTTGATAACATGCATTGATATCATCAGCTTATGCAAGATTTCGATTGATATGTAATGCAAAATGCAGTACAAATTTTTGTGGTTATTTAAGGAGCTTACGCTATGCTTTTACAAAATTAATTGAGGAATATCCATAGGCAAAGCAGATCCGAAACCAATTGTTTAACATCTGCTTTTAGATCTCTGTGTGTTAACTGATCTTGATGATAGTTTTTTCCACTTGATGAAGTTTTCCTGTTTATCTTACCCATTTAATCTAAAACATCCTAATATGCAAATAATTAGACTGCGAATGCTCTGCTGTTGTATATTTGTACTGATAACCATAAAAGAGTTTATTGTTTAGTGGTTGGACGCGTCTTTTCCAATATGCTCATGGACACATACATGCACATTAGTTTTGCTACCTTCATTAGACTTTTTTTACAAATATGGTGCAGAAATCTCAAGATTCCCTCGCGCCGACCTTCGGTTGTATGTGAGAATTGCCTGTATTCTCTAGAGAGAGATATGCGAGCAAGAGCGTTTCACATTTTGGAGCCAAAAGGCACTATAGACATGCTTATTGTCTTCCTAGAGGAAAGAAGTGATGGTTCTCCTCCTTTACTTGACTGCACTAAGGTGAAGTTAGTGGATTATGTGCAGCTTTTTGTTCTTTTTTGGTGTTATTTTTGCTGACATTGAGTATTTATTTACAAATAATATAGTTACTTATTTGTTTTTCCATTTTCATTCATTGCAGGATGGGAAGGATAAGTTTGTACCCTTTCTTGGTAAATGGAAAGGTCATTCTGTCACAAAACGAAGTGGTGTATATGGATCTACAATTGCTGAAGCCGATACAGTTGTGTTACATGAAATAGCCGACAATGGCCAACTTATTCAGGTATTTTGCATTTTGTTAACATGCTCCGTGCTATGATCTTGCTTTAAAAAGAAACATTATGATGACATCATAGTCCATTTGGAGATTGACTTTATATTGCTTTCTTCCATTTAGTGTCTCTTTGTTAATGAGATTTAATTGACATTTTCTTCTCTTTTCTCTACCACCTCAACCTTTTGGATCTATTGAGTAGTGTCTCCATGTCCCTTCTTTTTGACAGCACATAAATTGGCTTAAAAATTGTTTGGGACAGGGACAACTATAATTTGTTGTAAGAATAGTTTCCCTAATACTTGTTTTTGTTCTTGTTACCTGGGTATATCAGGATGTTACTTCAACATCTGAAGCGAAAGATGTTACCACCAATGTGCATTGGACCGGAACAATATCGGATAATTTGGTTACATTTGATGGTGGTTACCAAATGATATTGTTGCCAGGTGGCATGTACATGGGGTGCCCTTGTAACGTGGCGAAAAGTGTGGCGGAGTCAAAGTCTTTCCATTTAGAGTTCTGTTGGTTGGAGACACCTAACAAGAGGCAAAGATTGGTTCGCACTTATGATGTTCAAGGCTTGGCTGTCTCATCTACTTATTTTTCTGAGACTAAATTGTGAATGATTAATCTGCTTCACTTCTCTGTGCTTTTTATAGTTGATGATCATGAAGAGAAACCTATGTAATGTAATGCTAAAATTTGTTACCGTTGTATCTTTGATTCTTTGTGATAGGCTGATTAATGATTTAATTCAGATTTATTACTATGGGGAAGGAAATAATAGGGTAATTAACCTAAAAAAATGAAATGGAATTCAATATTATCTAAATGTCCTAAATCAAATAAGGTTATGTGCATGCCCTCATTTTATGTAAATCGAAGTTATTAAACTCGATTGAATTATTATTCCATGTTAACCTAATTGAGTATATTCATGTAAACTTCTAATAAATTGAGTTTAATAGCTTCAATTTATATAAAATAAAAATATGTACGAAATTTTATTTGATTTAGGACATTCAAGTAATACTAGATTCTATTTCATTTCTTTAGGTGAATTATCTGAAATAATAAAAGATTAATTTTGATATAAACAAGTTCTGTACTATGCATTTGGAATTTGAAAGTCTACTCTTTGTCCATGAAATTCTGAAAACTGAATTTTGTGTTAAAAATTTTGGATAAATATCTTTTAAATCAGAGAAGAATTGTAAAATAATAAAATAAAAAGTTAATCAACATTAAATTTGTAATTTCTGACGTGTGAATTCTATAATTTTGATTTATCAATTCTCTCAGTCTACGAGTTTGATAAAAAAGTTTTATAGTGTGTTAAATGAGGTCAATATTTTGTGAACGCTAAAACAGGTTTATGAATGCCTTCTTTACATCACAAACTCCTTTCCCTTCAATTGGTCAACATTCTAGTTTTACTTATGCTATTATCGTAGTTCTTTTGCTTAATTTTTCTTTTAGATTTAGGAACTTGGTGGTAGTTTTTCTAATTTGTTGGATAATTCTACTTTTTATTATGCCAAGGGCTCAAGTGATTTCTTTCTCAATTGATGAATATTATCTTTAATTAGAATCAAAATACAAATATTGATCAGGTAAAATAAGAACTGCAGCGGCCCTCTTTAAGAATTTGTTTGGAATACTACGAACTAGAATTTAGTAATTTATTCAATAGTTGATTTTTTATTTTAAAATAAATAAAAATGAATGATTTAAATTTTTTTAAAAATTTTAATTTCAATTTTTTATTTATAAATCAGATAAAAAAGTATTTGATTTTTAAATCAATTTTCACATTTCTCAAACTTAATATTTCGAATGTCAAAAATATCTTTATTTATAATTAATAAATAATTTTGTCAAAGATAAAATTATAAAAAGAAAAATTAACTCATATAAAAGTTATTCCAAACTAAAAAATTGAACTTCATTCTATTAATATATTAAAGTTATTTTAAATAAAAATATTTTCTTTAAAAGACAATAAAATTATTTTTTCGTATTAAAATGGTTCCAAACAAGCCATGAAAAAATAAATATACTTAACAAGGAGCGTTTAATGATGAGTTGTTTACTATTGGGGCAAGTAAAGCTAGAGTTTAAGGAATAAATGATACTGAGCCTTATGAAATTGTTAGGTGAAAACTCAGATGCAGTTAAGTTCATCTGAAGTTGATAACTAAAAGGCTAAGGTCCAGTTTGGCTAAATTTCTTAAATAAGTTCTTTTGAAAAACGAGCTTTAAAATATAAGGACTTTTATTAATAACAATTTTTAAATAAGTTATTTTGTATTTGGAAAGTTATTATAGAAGTCCTTATTTTAAAGTTGTGCATTAAATAGAAGTGATAAAATAGCTTTTAAAAATAGGAGAAGTCACATTTTTTAACTTCTTCAAAAACCCTTAAATAACTTTTTGAAAAGTTAAAAATTTATCTAAAAAATTTTACCAAACACCATTAATGTAACTTTTTATAAGTCAAAAGTAAAAAAAAAGTAGTTTATTGGTGTTTCCCAAATGGACCCTAAGTGCGGTTAGATAAAAATTAGAGCGAGACCTGCGCGAAGAGGTAGATTATTTATACTATATAGTGCATTTTTTAATAAATGTTATATTAGAAATATTTTACAAAACATTATTTTAAGATTTTGAATTTATTTATTTTAAAAAAATACATAAATTATTTATATTAGAGTTATACAAAATTGTATCTTCATTTTTTTTCATTTTTTGATTTGCATTAATTGCTACATTTTGTCTTTTCATGCATTTTTTTAATTTGTAAATAATTAAAAAATGAATAAGAATGAAAAATATATAAAAATATCTTAAATTAAGAAATTTTTGATAATTGGTATGAGAGATTAAAAAATAAAGAGTAATAGGAGTGTTAATATATATAAATTGTAGAATTTAAATATGTTGTAGAATCTAAATATTTGTAACTAAAATTTTTTATAATTATTATTATTATTATGACATTTTTAATGTATGTTTATTGTATTTAATTAAATAATAATAGATAAAAAATTTTTGTTTTAATTTTTTAAAAATATTTTACTAAATAATGATTGGTTGATTTCTATCTTTTGTCAAATCATTAAAATTGCTAATGTGACATCATTAGCAAAAAAAAGATGGCTTAAATTTATTGTAAAAAAAATTGGTATCAGCTTTTATAAATAAATAAATAGATTTATTAATTTAGTCAAATGAATCAAATTATTTAACTGCTTTCAACTATCTACTTCACATACTTGAATTTTCACCTTGCAACTAAGTATTGATCGCAACAAACGATACTTGAGAACCGTTAGATAAAAATTTAATCAAATTAATTAAATCATCTAATCGGTTTTCAGATATCAACTTCACCTGAATTGAGTTTTCACCTTTTTGGAATCTTCCCATTATGCACTTGTCGTCTGAATTCTACTTTGGTTTCAGAGTATAAGAACCAAGATGGTATAAAGAACATTTAACTGAGTGATAGAGAGATTCCATCGTTGATTTTGAATAAACAACCGGCGAATTGACTACTCATTCATCATTATTAATTATTAATTATTATTTTGAAAAACAATAAAAGAAGTAAGAACAATAAGAACAAGAAGCAGCATATTCCAATAAATACGCTATGACTCTCACATCACATTAGAACCAACACCAGCATCATTAAATTATAGCTTCAAACTCAAGTCTTGTAAGTTAATGAATCAGTATCCGCATAGGATCCAACACAAGACAATGAAAATGAAAATGGCTTCCACCATAATAGTTTTGGTGATCAACATTTTCACCAGCATGAAGGTGGCAGTTGCAGTGCCACCGATACCCACCACCTTAGACGGTCCGTTTGAGCCGGTGACTCGGCGGTTCGACTCGTCACTCAGAAAAGGCAGTGATGACTTGCCGATGACCAATCCAAGGCTCAGAAAGAACGTGACCTCGAATTTCCCGGAGCAGATTGCGCTTGCAATTTCTTCACCAACTTCCATGTGGATATCCTGGGTCACTGGTACTTTATCTATCTCATTCTCACCAATTCACATTTCTCAGTAGTAACATTTTGTTTCTAGGGTTTCGCTTTTTTGTGTTCTTGCTCCTTAGAATAGTGATTAGGGATAAGAATTATTATAGGAACGTTTTGTTTCTGAACTCTTATGTTATGATTATGATGGCTGAATCAGAGAAGAAAATTCATGGATAGGGTTAACTTAACTAGCTAGTTTAGTTATTAGTTTCTTAGAGTTAGCTTAATTTTCATGAATTTATACAGTCATCTAATCTAATCATGTAGTGTTACATTGTTAAGAGTGTGGATTCTTCTGACATCTATCTACATGTCTCATGTATGATCAAATTTGATAGGCTAAAACATAATAGTATAGTTTATCTTTGTCGCCGGTATCTAGATGCTATTATATGAAATTTGAACAATCCAATTCAAAGAAGTGTGGTTACTCCTCCCAACTCCCTACATAAGATTTTTCCAATCTCAAAGACTCGAAATCAATATTTCACTAGGATTGGGATGAGCTTGCCTACCACTCGACCAACTTCAACCTCGGTGTTGGTTATAGTCTATCTGAAATACTTTTTATATATTTTTTAATTTCTTTTATGATAATGTCATAATAAAGCATACACAAGGTAGTCAAAAGAGTCTCATTATAGACATGATACATAATAGGGCTCCATGACATCGTTTGATCCATGTAGCTCACCCTACCTAGTGATAAAGCTTTGTTGTTGTTGTTGTTGTTGTCGTCGTTATAATAGAACATAAAGTTGTTAATGGGATGGTTTTGCCCTTTTGGTTAAGGGGATGCACAGATTGGTCTTAATGTGACGCCAGTTGATCCTGCATCTGTTAAAAGTGAGGTGTGGTATGGTAAAGAGAGTGGCAAGTACACAAGTGTTGCGAAAGGTGATTCACTTGTTTATAACCAATTCTACCCCTTTGAAGGCCTTTGGAACTACACCTCTGGCATTATTCACCATGTCAAACTCAAAGGTACTTTTCAATTTCTTGCTGTTTTAATCTCATTACAATCTTCAATGGTTGATGATAGTGCTTGTTTGGTACCAAAACTATAGTCAATTATTGGATAGAACTTAGAAGTATTTACTTGTATAATGAACTAGTAGAAAGTATATTCCTTTTATAAGATTCTTTCAACTATGGTGTTCTGTTTGTATGGTCTATCAGAGTTGCTTCTTTATGTATTCTATGCATTCTGAAACATCTATTCTTCATGAATTTGGATCCTCTAAAGTAAGGAAGTTGGTAAAGCAGTAAAGTTGAAGGGTTAATCATCATTGATTTTGTAACTTCCATAAAATGTGTACCCCACTATCTTAATTTAAGAGTGATTAACTCCTCACTTTATCACTTTATCAACTTCCTCACCCTAGAGGATCTTGATCCATTCTTCATATATTATGCTTGTTCTAATGATATCTTCTATTCTATGTTTTGCGAATAAGAATATGAGTATTGAACACAAAACAGTACAATACTTACAAAATTATTCACAAATTTAAGAAGCTTAAGATAACAATATTTGGCGCAAATAGATACATATATGTGAGTAAAAGTGAAGTATTTTGCATCATATCATCTAGCATATCTCAATCCCATCATATGTTGGAACACATTTGAAGTAATATTTATGAGAACATGAAATGTTTTATGGTACTCATTTATGAAGATGCACAATATAATATTTTTGTGATGATCGTTGAATATGATAGCAAAAGGAATATTACAAGTGAACAAGTGCTATGAATCCAATGTGTTATTCAGTTTGCCAAAGTACTTCAAAGAAATTTCTTTCTTGCATAGGCCTTGAACCAGGAATCAGATACTATTACAAATGTGGGGATAGCTCTATTCCAGCTATGAGTCAAGAGCATGTTTTTGAGACTTTTCCGAGGCCTAGTCCAAACAATTATCCCAGCCGAATTGCAGTTATTGGAGATTTGGGCCTCACAAGCAATTCTAGCACAACTATTGATCACTTAACTTACAATGATCCTTCCATGATCGTAATGGTTGGAGACTTAACATATGCAAATCAGTACTTGACAACTGGTGGAAAAGGAGCTTCTTGTTATTCTTGCGCATTTCCGGATGCACCTATCAGAGAGACGTATCAGCCGCGGTGGGATGCATGGGGAAGGTAACCTACATGGCTACATTGATATTTTGAACTTATGCCCCGGAAACGTAATATAATCTAGTCTTTAGGTTACCTACATTGATATTTTGAACTTATGCCCGGGAAACATAAGTATTCTAGTCTTTAGCTGAGCATACTAACAACTGTATGTTGAACAAAACAATAACCAAAGTAAATATCACTTTGCAGATTTAGCTGGATATGCAACTAGATTTTTCAATTTGAGAATGAGATAAATTTCTCCAACATAGAACTTAATTAGATTCTGATACACTTTAAATTTGGTTTTGCTAGTAAATTTGGTTTCGCTACACTGTACAGAAGCAAAAAATTTGTAAGCCAATTATTAAATTGCCTGTTTGATCTAAATCTGCATACAACAACTACTTGGTGCCTTATCCCAGTAGATGGAGTTGGCTACATAGATTAAACAACATCTTAGTGTTCTTTATAGATCATATATGTATTATGCTCAGGATGTATTATATACCTAATGATCCTAATATCCATATTCATTACCACTTTATTCCTTTCCTATTCTGCATCAATATGTTCCACTCTTTCACAGATACTAGTAAGCATTGACCATCCTTTGTATAGTAGCATAGCACTCAGATATCAGCTAATCCTTCTTCTCCTTGGTTGTTGTATATGCCTCACATTGTTGATAATGATATCCATCATGTGAAATACTTGATTTCCGAACTCCAAAGCATTTGTTAAAGGAAATTTCGGATTATGATTTATTCATTGCTTTTTAATACATCAGGTTTATGGAGCCTTTGACATCAAAAATTCCAATGATGGTTATTGAAGGGAATCATGAGATTGAACCACAAGTCGATGGCATCACATTCAAGTCATATTTGACAAGATTCGCAGTCCCTGCTGAAGAAAGTGGATCCAAAAGCAACTTGTATTATTCTTTTGATGCTGGGGGCATACACTTCATTATGCTGGGAGCATATGCTGATTATAATAGTACCGGTAATTGATAGGGTTAATTTTTTTTCCCTTTTTCCAAACCATTCAAGAAAAATAATTTATGTGTAGATACAACCTGTTATGTGTACTTGGATCTTCAATCTAGGTGCACAGTTTGCATGGCTGAAGCAAGATCTGCAAAGTCTCGACCGGAGTGTAACCCCTTGGCTTGTAGCTGCCTGGCATCCACCTTGGTATAATAGCTATGCCTCACACTATCAGGAATTCGAGTGTATGAGATTTGAAATGGAAGCACTTCTCTATCAATATGGTGTTGACATTGTTTTCTATGGTCATGTAAGTTAAAATTACTCTATTTTGTTGTCAATTGTAGAACATCAACTTATTAGTAATTTGATACCATTGTTTAAATATCCAAGATTTTTCTCCTTTTTTTTATATATTTATTTTTATTCTATTTTTTTGGTATCACTCATGTTTTAAGTAGTTGAATCTTTCAACTAATCATATAATGATCATATAAATCTGAATGGAATCCAAAATAATTAGTCATGGTTCTGATTGGGGAATTGGTTGCAGCACCACATTGTCACTTTGAGGGTCTGAATGAGTTCACTATCTGCATTTTAGGCAGCCAAATTTAGGTGAATAGTTTGAAAATCTTATAATATGATGCGTATACCTGTTTGAAGAGTAGTTGCAAACTTTATGCATATTTAATTTCAAATGAATATATGATGATCGATTAATTTTAACCCTGTTAGGAAATTAAGATATGTAATATCAGTTTTGATGCTTATTACATGTTCTCCACTGAAAAATGTTGAAGATGCAATATCTTTGGAAGTGATTTTTTACTTTTTATTTTTCCTCTTCAATTGAATTTTGTCCTTTTAGAAAGAATTATCTGGGATGGTGTTTTCTTAAATAAATTTGGATGTAGTTTTCTCCTATGATTTCAATAAAAGTGTTACATTTTTTCCATCACTCAGGTTCATGCTTATGAGAGGATGAATAGAGTTTACAATTACACATTGGATAAATGTGGACCTGTTTACATAATTGTTGGAGATGGTGGAAATATTGAGAAAGTAGATGTTGATCATGCTGATGACTCAGGAAAGTGTCCTTCACCTGGAGACAATATACCAGAAATCGGACCAGTTTGCCACTCGAATTTTTCCTCTGGTCCTGCCAAAGGGAACTTTTGTTGGAGCAAACAACCTGAATGGAGCGCATTTAGAGAAAGCAGTTTTGGACATGGGATTCTTGAGGTAAATTCTTTGATTTTAGATATTGTGAAATTTTCATTCTTGTTTTTCAAAATCTGATATTGGATAGTGTCACTTTAGGAGTTCCAATGATTTGTTTAATCAATAAAAAATTTTTACCCCAATCTCATGGAAATTTCAGTTCTAGCTAATGATGATGCTATAGCTTCAATTTGATAATTCTTAATTAGTACTATTTGCAATTCCTTTAATATTTATATTGTAGACCAGTCCTAAGGTTCAGCTAGCTTAATCAAGGGATTTAATGATTTTAGTATGTTGTCATAATGATGTTATTCTTGGAGTCTTATTTTTATGTGATGTGTCTATGTATTCAATTCTGAACAGCAACTATCTTCATGGGCATTTAGTTTATTCCTCCAATGTCACTATTGTTACTGATGCATCTTAAAGATATAAAGTACCAAAAAAATCTTTGCTATAAGAACTTCACCTTTTGTAATTATAATCTACAATTGGATTCACAATTTCACATTATTTTATGACAAAGTTAAAGTCCATTAACTCTCATGTAACATGGTATTTATTCTTTTCTCAAACATTTAACATTCATATTTTATTGCAGGTGGTGAATTCTACATATGCATTATGGACTTGGCACCGAAATCAAGATAGTTACAAAGAAGATGCAGTTGGTGACCAGATTTACATTGTTCGACAGCCTGAATTATGCTTGAAAGATTCAAAAGTATGTTCCATACTGAAGCTTTAGACCTTTTAAGATTATGTTTTCCCCCTGTATATGAAACTATATATGAGGATTTTATGCTTTCCTTTATCTACTAATCCATACTAAATGTCACTCCATCTGTTTCAATATATGACTGTTAAAACACAAAATACATAGTAAAGAAAGTAATAAACAGTGATGGGTTTGTACAACAGAAAGCATTACTAATTTTTGCCTCTGTGTAACCTGGTAGACAACTATTTTTCAAGCTTGAGTTGTAGCTTTATTTTTGGCGGGGACTTTAGTCCTAATTAATTAATTAAATAAATAAAACCTAATAACATGTTTATAATTGAAGTTACATTAATGGATAGTGAATGGAAATTAATTTAGTCAATCTTCTTTTGCATTTCTTAACAGTCACAATTGCCTACACATCAAACATCCTCTTTCTCGGCTGCTCCCAGCCGCCTCTCTCTGGTAAGCTACATCCATAATCTCCTACTTTTACTCTCTAAAGCTGCATTTTAATGATCAAAAGAGAATTGATATCTGAACCACCTGAATCTGATAACCCAGGATTATTTCTCTATTATATCACAAATCCTTGGAGTTTTCTTTATATTTGGTCTATATTCTCAGGTAAACCAGATATTGTTCCTCTTGTCTGTATCTCTCTGGTAGTATTTGCATCTCTCTTATGTCTTCAATAAAAGAGAAAAAAATTATATGCAACAATTTTGTTTTGTACTAATTATAAAAAAAAATACTTGTTCTCTTTAGCTCCTGACTGTTTTACTTTTTTCTTTAAACCTCATTTTGAAGCTGGCTTGGAACTAAGATTTGGACAATCCCTCTTATAATTCTTGTTAGATAGCGGTAAGGATAAACTACACAATTATGTTTCACACTTTCAGCTTTCAATACATTTGCTAATTTTCCTAGTGTCATATCTGATTTTGGTTTTTTGAATGCAGGAAGAAAAGAATCATGTATAGAATCAATCAGATTAAATAGTTAAGGATTTTGAACATGGTTTTCAACCTATATGTAATTTCACTAATTTGTCACATAGATTGCTCTTTTTTCCTTTTCTCTTGTGGTGTAACATCAAGGTTATAGATTCATATTAACACAAGATCCAATTTGATAAAAATAATAAAATTTAATTCAAGGGAATATATATTGTGTGGTTGGTCAAGTGGTGGTTTCGATTTTCAAGCTATTTTATTTTGGAATTATTTCAATGAATCCAAAGAGATGCTGTTGGAAAGAATTTTATTAGACTCGGATAATCTTCTTTGGAGGAAAAAAATATCCAATTTTTTAAAATTATTTTGTCAAAAATTATAGTTTTGGGCCTAAAATTATTATTTTACTTTGAAAATATAGTTTTAAACCATGAGAATGTGGTCTAATGACAAGAAATAAAAATTAAAATTAAAAAAAAAAGAGATAGAGAGACTATTCTGCCCCTTATCAATTATCATTAGAAGTTCCTTTGACCAGAAAGAGCAGTGTCTTGAGAAGCATCCAACGGTTAGTCTTCACGAAACTTGAGTGAACTATGTTCTGTAAATCGGTATGCAACTGAAGTGAAACTTTACATCATTGTGCACTTGAACTTAGCTTAGCAAATTCCAAAATTCATAATAAAACATAATTTACACCTCTGACTAGGAGCACCTAGTAACTAAAGTATAGTAATTAAATGTCCTCTCTAAGAATTAAGTCGCTTTCAGAAAAAATAAAGTATTATTTGATTAAGAAAAATATTCTATGTACACCAAAAATACTTTTAAATGTATATTTTATATTTTAGCATATATATATATATATATATATATATATATATATATATATATATATATATATATATACTTTGGTTGATTTGATAAATATGTTTTTGAAGAATATTGTTTGTATGGTATTAAATAAAAAATTTAATTTTGATGCACGGTAAAATAATTACCTTTCACCATGATTATGTAAATGATCATTTAAAAGAATGACTGTCAGTACATCAAAATTAAATACTTAAATAAAATTGATTAACTTGCAAGCTAATAATTTGTTTATTGGTTAATATATAGGTGAAGATGATATTTTGTTCTTAGTGAGACTTGCACATTCATCAATTTTATTGATTTTGCGCCATACAAGTTCTATGACAATATAATTCATCAATAATAATAATAATAATAAAGAAGTCCACTAGCAATTAGAAACATAATTATATTTCTTAAAAATTATTTTTAAACTGAAAATGTGGAAAGTGGGAGAGCATGCTTACTAATACAGTCAAGAGAGCTATCCATTATTTCTTGATTTGAATATTTTCAATTAAGAGCCACTGTCTGAAAGTTTGATTCAAATTTCCATTACAGCAGTTATAAGTGGATGATATATATTTTATCGATCAAATAATTGAATTATATTATAATAGTGAAAATCATGTATTCCAAAATCGGATATCAATTAATACGTAATTGAAAACCACTGAAACCATCAACACTATAGAAATAAAATTTCCAATAAAACTGAAATGCAACTAATCTTTTTTGTTACTGACTATATCTTTCAGTTCGATAGGCTAAGGATTAATCTGTTACAGGTCAATAAATTGTTATATACAAGGCAAGATTCAAACATCCGATACTCATCTAAGTGATGTGAGCAGACCACTCAATCGGCCCAAATTGGTTGAAATACAACCAAATTAAACCTATCAATTCTAGACAATAGTACTAGTCAAGGAAGAAATCCAAGATGAACATATATGCTGTTTGGAGAAAAGACAACATGATACAGACCTTATAAAAATCCATGGTTATGAAGGCTATGACACCCCCAAAATGTCTTTTATGTGAACCTTTTAAGGCTTTAACTAACAATCAAGCTATTCAATCTTCTTAAATAAACAACTTTGGCGTGGAGGGAACTCCACCCCATTTGTTTTTACACCTTTTCTTCATTTCTTTCTCCCTCAAATGCCAAACCAATCTCCATAATCAGCTAAGAAATTTATACACACTTTTCAAGTATCAGTGTATTCATTATATGGCTTCTACCACAAGTACAGAGCCTGTGATCAAATCATCTTCAGCTCCAATTCCTCTAGCTGCTTTGGATTATTCTAAGATTGATGTCATACTAAGATTTCTGTTGTTTGGTGCATCAGTGTCTGCTGTTGCTTCCATTGTCTCTAGTGATCAAACTGAGTTAGTGCTATTCCAAGGTGTGCCTGTGCCAAACCCTGCCAAGTTCAAATACTCACCAGCCCTTATGTAAGTTGTAGAATTTTTGTGTCCATTTTTTGTTGTTTGAATTTGAACATAGATAAATAAAGTTGAAAACATATGCTTTATGTACAAATTAACATTTTTCACCATGAAAGGTTTATTCAGATACTAAATAAGTGTTTGAATATATCAACTGCTTTGCATGCAGATATTTTGTTTCTGCATTCAGTGTTTCTGGATTGTATGGCCTCTTCACTACTATTGTATCAATCTCTGTTATCCAAAAGCCTCGATACAAATTGAAGTTCCTCCTCCACCTTCTCCTCTGTGATGCGGTAAATATCCAAATAACTCCTCTTCTCCTTTATTTTCACCTTGCTACTCATTTTCTCTGTGCTCTTACTTTTCATAATTCTAAGGACGAGTTATCCTCGCCACGAATTCAAAATGCTCTATATACACTAAAAATCAGCTATCAAATTAATCACTATGTATTGTGTATATTTATACATATTGATTTTTTACATAGTTTTTTAATTAAATAATTAGTCACCAGAATAATCAAATCTGTCATAGTAGAATAATCAAACCTTCAATAGACAAATTCTCAAACTTGTTTACAATAATAGTATAATAAAATTTCATGAGATGCCAAATACATACTTCTATAACTGGTTGGTGGTTGATTTTTTATATACAAGTAACATGATTAATTTAGATTATAACACATTTGGTACCCTTGAATTTCATAAAACATAACACTTAACCCTGACCTTCCTTAACAAGATGAATGTCACAAGCACAAATAGAGGAGAGTTGTGATGAATTTTACCAAATCTTAGAAGATGTCACCATACTTTGCCCCTGCAAAACACAACAAATTAAGAGATACACTGTTTATTTACCATAATGACACTATGCAGCTTATACTGGGGATAGTAGCCTCAGCAACAGGAACAGCTGGAGGCATTGCATATCTTGGTTTGAAGGGAAACAGCCACGTCGGTTGGATCAAAGTTTGCAACGTGTATGACAAGTTCTGTAGGCATCTTGCCGGCTCCATAGCCACGGCTTTGTTCGGCAGCATTGTCGATGTCTTGCTCATATGGCTTTCAGCTTACACCCTTCACACTCATGTCCCCAAGTAGATCATTGAAGGGAAATATAGATCGTTCACCAATACATATGCACTCAACTCTCTTCCAGAGTCACATTGTTAAGACATTTAGCCAGTTGTGTTACTTTGTTTGTGAGTGTTGCTGCAGAGGTGCTTATTCAGTTGTACTTTGCATTCTATTTGTCCCTTGAATGATTTTGTATTTTGTGATAATAAAACTAAAACAATTTGGTGTCTCTAAAGAGAGATTCGTTATATTTATTTATACCATGATCAAGTTATTATACTATTAATGCTTCATAGAGATTATTTGGTTGAGTACGTTTTGTTGGAGTACTTTGTGTTTTGTTTCTTTAACTAGTACTATGCTCCATTTCGTTGTGTTAAGCCCTTTCTTTCTTTCTATATATATATATATATTATGCAACTATTTCATTCTGTAATAGTGCAGATTCTAAGAACTTTTATCAGTATCTCTTGGTCAAGACTCTTGAGTATTGGACATATAGCATACTTAGTTAGTTTCTAATGAAAAATTCCAAACCATGGTTTAGGCAAAAGCTTCTCACTTTTGAGTAACCAATTCTCAGTAGCAACTGCACATTCAAATTTATGATATGAGCATTAAATTAACATGCACACATCCCATTCAAATTACTAGAACTTTAGAAGATCAAACTTAGTATTAACAGGCAATTTATTAAAAAGGGGGATTAAACTCCTATGCAACTAGAGAATGAAGCCCATGAAATTTGAATTTCTTCAATAAAAAGCTTTAACTTGTAACTTCTATTACAGTGCCTATAGTTGAATGCATGCATTTATATAAACAAAATCGGTTACTTAACCATAGCCGCATTAAAATATTGTTTGCTCACCTAGTTCTTGACCAGCCATTCCCTCCCTTAGCACCCTTGCGAAAAACTCCTCCAATGTATCATTTCCATAGCTCGGCGTCTTCTCATCGCTATATTCTCCTGTCTCCGGATCCAAAATCAACATACTCTCGGCCGCATAGTACCTTCCAATTTTCCCAAACTCGGCTGCATCTTCCAGCGAAGGAAATACCTTAACCAGAAAGTCAAGAACACCAATGGCAAAGTCCATTATCCCTATTGGAACCTTCAAGAACTTAGGCTCCTTTCCCAAGAGCTTAAACAACATCTCCCCTTGCTCCAATGGAGTCAGTGCCTTCCCTGGCCCCCCAATTGGTAACACCCTGTTGATCTTGTCCTCACTCATCACACAATCCACAATGAAAGAGGCCAAATCCGGCTCGCTAATCGGCTTACAAGCGCATAATTTCCCGTCTCCAAACATCACATAAGGCTTCCCATCCTTCACCAACTCAACCTGACCACCCAAACTCTTAAAAAATGCAGTAGGCCTAACTATGCTATAAGTGAATCCACCCTCTTCAGCTTCCTTCATTAACTCTGCCTCGAATTTCAGCTTGGCGCGCTGGAACTCAAGGAGAGGCTTCTGCACACAAATTGCAGAAAGCAGCACAAAATGTGAAGCACCAAATTTCTTACCAGCAACAAGGCTATTCCTTGTTGCCTCATAATCAATCTTCCATGAATCCTTCACTCCACCACTCCTACTTGCAAGGCATGACACAACAACATCAAATGAAAACCCTAAATTTTTCAGAGATTCCTCAAAAGTATTCAAATTGGTAACATCTGAGAAGCACACATTGGCACCTCTTAACTGAGCCAAGGTCTCATCTTTGTCATTTTTGCCCCTAATTCCACTCCTCTCCCTAGCAATAGCCACAACATTAAAACCCCTTCTTACCAATTCTTTCACCACAAATTTTCCAATATACCCAGTTGATCCCACCACCAAAACATTAACATCTTTGGGACTCTTGTCCCTAAATGAGGATTGGGTGGCCTCAACAGCTTGAGATTGTGTCAGAGAAGCATAAAGTTTGAATCTTTGATTGCTAAATTTGATGGGTTTAAAGGATTTTGTTGAAGGAGTAGTTGAGCTTATCCGGAATAGCTTAAAGCATTGAGAAGGCTCTGAAGAGAAGTTTATGAAAAGGTTTTGATGCTTTGGTGAATGGAGTGTGATCAAGTTGGAAGAGAAACAAAGGGACATTTTTAGGCAGGGATGAAGAAACTATGAATGAGTGTTGCATATGGTAAGAGACTCAGAAGAATTAGATTGACAAGTAGGAAAAACAAGAACAAATGTGAAGTGGGATGGAGGGAATTTGAGGTGGAGAATGATTGAATGAAGCAGAGTGTTAAGTTGGAATAAAAGTGAGAGAGAGGAGAATCCAAATAGATGGTGTTGATGAGATTATGTGGGGTCCTATGCGCTACTTTGTCCAATTGCATGCAACTTCTTGTAATATTTATTTACTTTCTCTTCGCTTAATATTAGGAGTATTTGCGGTGCCATTTGAATCATTTTTGAGTCAAAAACTCATCTGATTTAAACACTATGTTTACTTGATGTGCGGTTTGGATTGGATGCTTTTTTTTTTAAATAAATCCGATCCGATCCGATCCGATCTTCGAGCGGTTTGAATTGGATTGGATTTGTAATTTTATAAATTAAAAAAATTAAATATATATAACAAATCTCAACGTTAAATTTCAAAAAACAACAATAATATAACAAGTCTTGCCAATATCTTAAAAAACCAACATAACATAACAAAAGAAATAAAATTATAGGTTAGTTAAAATAAATAAATAAATCACATTTTGAACATAAAATATCTATTAAATAATAATAATACATGAAAAATATAAAAATATATAACAAATTGAATATGTTATAAGTATAATTGTAAACATAATAATAAAATAATAATATTATAACACATTGTGCGGTTTGAATTGGATTGGATAGGTTGTAAAAAGTAGATCCAAAATTCGATCAAATCTAGCGATTTACAAAAAATAAAATCCAATCAAATCCGAATTAATACGGTTTTAGTCGATTTTCAATTTGGATTAGATTGGATAAACGATTTAATTTGAATCGGTTTGAATTTGAACACCACTACTTAATATGCTACATATGACTAAATTATTTTAATAATAAAATTTAATTAAATTAGTTTAATAATTTATTAACACAAGTTAAAAAAATAAAATCTTATAAAAATAAAAAATAATTTAATTTAGTTATAAAAATAACTTATTTATTTTTTTAAATTATTAAGAATAAATATTTTAGATAAAAAAAGTAAAAAATTTACATATATTTGTTGTCTCTGTCTCCGGCAAACGAGTCCCCTATCGGTTCTGTTCTATCTATGCATTATATATAAATCAAGTGAAGTGCATGAGAAATATAAAGTTAGATTAAATGAGCCTTCACTTTCTCTGATTCTATTCTTGAAACAAAATGCGAATTTGGGGGATTTGGATTTTTTAAAGTTTTAATTTTATTTTAAAATTATTTATTTTATAAGTAAGACTAAAAATAAATATGAGAGAGAAATTATTTAAAGATAATAAATCATATTTTATTCTCTAAAATACAAATTCAAAATTTAGAGGATCTAAATTTAAATTTGAGACTCTTCAAACAATATAAGGCTTTTAGTGAAAATATGATCACTCTAGTAGATATTTCTCCATAACTTTTAGTCTTTTACTTCATGTCTCACTGAACATGTCACCTCACATGCATCGTCTTGCCCCCCTAGACTCATAAGCCAAGGAAACACTGAACATAAATTTTATATTATATTTAAAAATATTAAATTAGTATATTTTGTGTTTATTTTAATAAAAAAATATAAAAATACTAATAAAATATATAATTTATTTTTGATTTTTTATTGTTTTTATTAATTTTTTATAATTATATTTTTTATTATATTTTTTCAAATTTTTTAAATAAAAATAAATTTAATTTTTTAATTTATTTTAATTTATCACTAAATAAAATATAAAAATATTAATTTTTATATTTTTATTTTTTGTTTTATTCTCCGAATATTATCTTATTCTGTTCTGAACCCCATAAGCTATAGTCATAAATCTCCCTTGAAATGTTGGAATTTTTTTTTTTTTTTTTTTGGTCATGATTGAAATGTTGGAATTGGATTATCAAGTTCCCTGATCATCGAGTCATCGAGTGTATGATTTTTTTTATTGGGTTGGACCAAATGAAAATTGGGCCAAGCAATAACGGGCCTGATGGGTAGTTTTCTCTTCTTTTCTATTTGGATCTCATTCTTTTTTATTCATTTGGCCCAACCCGAAAAAGTTGCTTCCCTCATTAAGATCTGCATGACCAAAAACAAGAAGATTGCAACTGAAGTTTGACCCAGATGGAAGATTTATATGCCTCTCGTCGAGCTACACCAAGATTCAAACCAGTAAAATTTATTGTTGTTAATGTCTAGGATTAAGTTGTCTAATCCATCTGAAAAAAAAAAAAACCAGTGAAGTTATTGTTGGTAAGAAGCAAGGCATAGTGACACACATAATCCGTGCCACAGTAGAATTTTCCTAAAATTATGCCCTAAACTAAAAGCCTAAACTCTAAAACCTTGATAAACTCATTAGTAATACTATAAATTGGTGATAAAACATTATATTTGTGCAAATAAAATGAATGATTCGACAACAAACCACCATCTCGACATAAGCCTATAAAATTTAAAAAAGATTTTATAAATATAAAAATTTAACTATAAAAAAGTTTATTTATAAATATTTATATATTATTTTATATTTTTTAATAAAATTACCAATTACCAAAATAAAAAATCTATAATAATAAAATAATCAAACTTATTTATAATAGTATAACCAAATCTCTTTATAAACACATCAAATATATATTTTTATACAGTACTTGATTAGTGACTTAGTTTTTATATATATTCATTTAATATAGTCAAAATATTTTAGCTAATGAATTATATCAAAATTTAAGTATTAGATGGTTCGAGAAAAAAACACTTAAAAAAAATGCCATGTAACTAAGACTTGCACATGCTCTAGGGTTGTTAGTATTATAGATTTTAAATTATATTTGGGTTGTTAGTATTATAGATTTGAAATTATATATTTTATGAGTAATAATTAGGAATTTTAATTAATTCATTTTTTTAATTATTTTTCTTTCACTAAATAAGTGAAAATTTAAATACATATGTTATTGTTTAAAAATATTTAAAAGATAAAAGAAATAATTTTTTTTGTGTAGAAGTTAAGAAGATAACTGAAAAAATGAGATAATATTCTAAAAAATTATATTATATGTATATCAAATTCAACCATTAAAATCAATCATTAGTATAAATTACATATTGAAATATAAATATATATTAAAAATAAATTAAATTATTCATATATTTATATATAAATATATTAATTATTAGTGATTGATTTTAGTGAATAATTTTAGTATACAAATAATATTTTTGAATTCTAAATCATTTCTTTATTATATATAAGTCACTTCTTGATGTTGATGATGTCGTTTTTCCATTTTCTTTTAATTTGATTTTATGTGGTTACGATTTGTCTTGTTGGCGGTTTTGATCTCTATTATTTCACACCATCGGCATTAATTAATTAAAGTCCTTGCCCCCTTCTCTCTCAAAGCATGCAACTTGCAAAAGAATGTGTTCAATGTATATTATACCCAAGTGGCAGATATGGCCATCTTGACAAGTTTGGTGCATTTAATTAATTATATATACCGTAGCTATCAATATCAATACCAAAGCAAGGATAATTTGGCTAAATAATTTGAGTGAACTACTAATTCGATTATTGTCTATTTTTTAAAATGATAATGCGATCCTTTATCATAAAAACAACCCATTTCGATTTCTGTTCTTTACTTTTCTGATCTAACGTAGTTTTTATGGATATTTTTCTGTTAACTCTAAACGAAAAAGACTGACGTGTCAGGTTCAAAAATAAACAGAGACCTAATTATCTCTAAATTTAAATTGTTTAAGATTTATTTGTCCCTATTCTTTAAATGATATTTTTTTAAAAAAATTATTCATTATATTAATATTCTTTCTTTAATAAATTATTGAATATATAGTATAATAAGTACAAACTAATTAATAAATTATTTAAATTTAAAAATATTATTTATTATGAAA
Organism: Arachis hypogaea; assembly: GCF_003086295.3. Classification (NCBI taxonomy): domain Eukaryota; kingdom Viridiplantae; phylum Streptophyta; class Magnoliopsida; order Fabales; family Fabaceae; genus Arachis; species Arachis hypogaea. The sequence goes on along the minus strand of NC_092045.1, from coordinate 109,308,869 downwards.
CTAAATAAATAATTTTTAAATATATAAATAATAAATATTAAAATACGGTTAATACATTAATAATAATAATCCTATGATATAATATTAGTATTATAATCTAGATAATTTTCAAAAAAAAATAAAAAATAATAAACACATTATTTGATATATAATAATTTTTTTTAGTTTTTCTCTCTTTAAACTAAATTAATAATTCTATTTGATATCTTTGCACTAAAATACACAATGAGTAGACTACTAATACTAAATAAAATAAAATATAATATATATAAAATGAAGCCGATTTATAAACTCAACAAACTCAAAGCATCAATAATATTATTAATCTATCAATAATACATATTCTCATAAGTTACCGATCCATAAAGATTTATCAATAAAAGAATAATGTGGATTAACTAAAATTTTATGTATACTAAAATTTAATTAAATGTTACGTATATTTTACTTAAAATATTATTCATAGATTAATAATATTATTGATGTTTTGAGTTTGTTGAGTTTATAAATGGTCTCTATAATATATATATATATATATATATATATATATATATATATATATATATATATATTATATTTTATTTCATTTAGTAGTAGACTATTAGTAGCCTACTCATAGTGTATTTTAGTGCCAAGATATCAAATAGAATTATTAATTTTGTTTAAAGAGATAAAAAAATTAAATTTGTTATTACTCAAAAAATTTTTACTATATATCAAATAATGTGTTCATTAGTTTTTATTTTATTGTAAAAATTATTTAGATTATAATACTAATAATATATCATAGGATTATTATTATTATTAATGTATTAACCGAATTTTAATATTTATTATTTATATATATTTAAAAATTATATTTGAGAATTATTCATAATAAATGATATTTTTAAATTTGAATAATTTATTATTTAGTTTGTACTTATTATACTATATATTTAATAATTTATTAAAAAAAGAATATTAATATAAGGAATAAAATTTTTTTAAAAAATATTATTTAAAGAATAGGGACAAATAAACCCGTAACCAATTTAAATTTAGAGACAATTAGGCCCCTATCTATTTTTGAACCTGACACGTAAGCATTTTTCGTTTAGAGTTGACGGAAAAACACCCACAGGGACCGCGTTGGGTCATGGAAGTAAAGGACAGGGATCGAAGTGGAACGTTTTTATGGTGAGGGATCGCGTTGTCATTCTGAGAAATAGACAGGGGCCGGGTTGGTAATTCACTCAAATAATTTTGTTATGGAGTAAATGGTGGTATTTTAGCTGAAAATGGGAGAATTTTGTCTATTTACACTTAGATGGATGTGTCAGATGACAGGTCCAACACGCAGGGGCATGTTACAGGCACCATGTGGGGAGTGTGGAGGACACGTGGCAGACATTGGTTGGATGAACCACGCAGTATGTGGGGGCGTGATGAGACAGCACGCAAGGGGCGTGGTGAGGCAGCACGCAGGGGGTGTGCTGCCAGCGGCGACGCGTGATTCGGTGAAGCTTCAAGCACGTGGTGGGCGTGGTTGGATGAGGGAGGCAGCATGTGGGGGGCGTGTTGAATGCTCCTGTAAGACCCAAAACTTTTGAAAAGTCTTATTATGATCAAGTCTCAAATCATGTAGTTATTTATAGCCTTAATTCCAGAAATTATTTTATTAGAGATAATTAAGGCAATTTTTAATTCATTGGATTTGAGACGAGTTATAATTATTATCCAATTTTATAATTATTGGATTATTTTCTATATTCAAAGTATAAGGTTGATAGTTATGAAATAATAAGAATTTTATATGATTCGGATTAGATAAGTAATATTTTAAATATTATTACTGCTATTTTGGAAAATGAAGAAATTAAGTATATTATTTCTAATTTTTGGATTTGGGCATTTTATTGAAAATAATTTGTAAAATTGATGAGCAAATAGTATTTTCTATGTACAAATAGTGTTGGATTTAATTTGGGTTTCAATTACTATAGTATTCCCAATTTTATGTGAAATTACCATAATGCCCTTAACCCTAATTTTCAAAAATGAAACCCTTCCCTAACTTAACCCCTTCAGCCGCTGAGTTCCCTTTCTCCTTCACAAGTTCAACACACACAGTTTTCTTGGTTATCCCTGAAAGAAGCAAGCAAAGAGAACGAAAAGGGGAATGAGGGGAAAGGGAGACCCGGAGGAAGAAAGAGCACCGGGCAAGCAGCAGCTCGCCGGCCAGCCGCGCTCTGCCGCCACGTCTAGCTCGCCGTCGATCACGCTCCCGTTTGTCACCACCACCGCGCCGATTGCGCCGTCGCTAGGGAGGACAGAATCGAGAAGGGGTTGGCTCGCGAACGTGGGTGGTCGCGGGCTCGGAGCCGCCGCGTCTCCATCACCACCGCGTCTACGCCGTGCCGCCGCCTCTGTTCACCACACCGTCACTCCTAGCCGCGTCGTCGCCAGTCGCGCGAGAGAGAGACGCGCCGTGAGGAGGGTAGCCACCGCTCTCAGCCACCATCACTTCCTGTCACCATCGAGGCTCGCGTCGCTGTCACTCATGGCCGTCGCTCCTACTGTGCTCCATTCGGGTTCTGGGTTGAGCGCGCCGCTGTCACCGTTGGAAGCCGTTGCTGAGGCCGGGTTGCTATGGTGGTTGCTGCCCTTGTCAGTAGCGGGAGAGGATGAGACGCGATGATGGTGGGTGGTTCCCTCGCCCTTGCTGTCGTGCCGTCAGAATCTGCCGCCATGGCCGTCGGAGCTCCGGGCTGAGTTTCTGCCACTTGAGATCCTGCCGCCATCGTGTTCCACCGTCGGTAAGATTTTGAGTTTGGTTTCTGTTCTGTTGGAATTCCGAAAAGGTTGTTAACGCCGCGTGGTTGTTACAGTTACCGTCACTGGTGTTTTTGCTCGCAATTGTCACTTGGGTTTACTGACGGAGCCACTGCCGGGTTGATAAGGAGCTGCGGCTGCTTCATTTTGTTATTTCAGTGAGTATTTTGATTTTTGAAAGCCCTGCGTTAGTTCTTTGTTCCGTGTAATAAAGTATTTGCGATGTTAATGGTTTTAGGAGTTAGAATCTGGTTTGCTTATGCCGCTTGTAGCTGTTTCTGCTTTCGAGAGAGCAAGCCGAGTCGGGTTCTGATTGCCGGTGATTTCGGGCAGAGCAAAAAGAGTTCAGTTGACACGTTTGGGTTATGATTTTGGCATTTTGAGGTAGGGGCGCTTTCCAAAAACTATGTTTTGTATATTGGAATTATTACATATGGATACCAATGTGAGATATTGTGTATTTGGTGATTGTATCTGCCTTATGTATTATTTGATTGACTCGAATGATTATGGGTTGTTGGTTTGGCTGAATTGTTGTGCGGATTTGTGAAATATAATATTTTGAAGTTGATTCTTTAAAGATTTGAAATTTGAGTTTAAACCGTTGAGGATTGGTTTGAATTGAGTCAATTATTTCAATGATGTGAAAAGTCGAATGCACTTTTGAATTCAGCCTGGTTTATTTTAATTGATTTGGTTTTAGACAAATGATTTGTTATTGAACCGTTTCTTTAAAGCTTTGGAAATGAGTTATATCGATTGATATTGAGTTGATTTTTAAATGGTATCCTTGAGATACGCCACTGAGTCGATTGTTGGATTTGGCTTGCTTTAAATTGATTTCTGGTTTTGAGCTGTTGAAAAGGAATGAGAAATGGTTTAGTTGGGACCCGAACCGGGTGCAAAAGTCCAAGTTTTAGGGGAGGTGCTGCCGAAATTTCTACAAAATCCTAGCCTTGTTTGAAAAGTTATTTGAAAAGGGTTGGATTTGAGAAGTTGTATTATTTGATTTATTAAGAGAATATTGATGTTTTCAAGCTTAAATTATTTAGTGAACTTTATGCCTTGAGTTCGACTTATTTAGAAATGAACTATTTTAACCGTTTGAATCAGTGAAGGAAAGAATGATGCTCTAGTATTGATTTCAATATAAAAAGGAGCTTTTAGTGATTTCAAAGGAATCTAGACTTTTGTTTGAGTAATTAAGTTTGAGGCATTTTGAAAGAATTAAAAAAAAGGGGTTCCAAAAAGAAACCTGAAAGTGGTTTGATTCAAATGAACCGGTTCCGTTTCAAATGAGTTGATTTTTGGACCGGGTTGGAACTTGTGATTTTGTATGGCCGGTTTTCTAGTAAATTCAGTTTTATTTACTTGAACGGAGAATCTATGATTTTAATAGTTTCAATGAATTTTAAGGAATTGATGTAAGTTGACCTTCCCTAAAGACTTGGGACTCTGCCGAGAAACTTTTGTTATAAAATCCCATTGTTGGATGGGTAATTTTGAATGCTTTGAAATAAATCCTTAACTTGCCATGGTTTGGAAGTTTGGAAAGAGAATGCCGAGAGTGGCTCTGTTTTAAAAGGGGAACTTTGAGTAAATTTGGCTTATGAGCCTGAGATGATTTGAGAAACGAGATTTCTAAAGCCAAGGCTGAAAAGAGTTGAAACTTGATTTCAAAGTGAAATGAATAGAGAAAATGATTTATGGCTTAAATGCCGATTTCATGAATTTGATGATTTTGAGTGTGGAAGTGCTGTGTTGTTGTGAGCCAGAATGGCTGTGTATGATTATGAATATTGGCTGGTTCTGGATTGAATCGTGAGCCGGAATGGCTGTGTATGCTATAAATATTGGCTGGTTCTGGACTGAACCGTGAGCCGGATGGCTGAGATGGATGTTGATCCACGGATGAGAATGAATGCATGTATATGCTGAATTATTGATAATTGTGATTTGCACTTCCACTATCTGAGATACGAGTTTCCCTGGGTAGTAGCAGTGGCTAGCCACCACGTGCTCCAGGTTGAGACTTGATACTCTGTTGACCCTATGTCGTAAGTGTGGCCGGGCATTGTGAAAGTCGCGGATGAGCTCGCCCCCGAAATATTCACCAGTGAGGGTGATGGATATGGATCATGTTTATGATCAAGTTTATGATGAGTATAACTCGAGTTGGGGATGCGCGACAGAGGGACAGTCCAATGGTTAGCTACCAGGACTTGTTGGGTTGGCTCTATAACTGACAGATGATATCATCAGCCACTAGGGACAGGCATGCATCATATGCATCTATGTGACATTGTTTGGGTATGCATATTGTACTTGGTTTGCCTATGTGATTAACTGCTAATTGTTCTACTTGCAATAACTGTTTGTTTGTGTTTGCATCTTCCTACTTGTGTTTGCATCTGGAACTCTGTTGGATTGTGGTGGATTGGTTGTGGTTGGATTGTTTGGGCCTAGGGCCGTGGTTGAATGAGATGGACCGATGGTTGATTTCAGTTTTGTGGTTCTAGTTTGGAATAAGATATGAAAGGTTATTTTGGTTCAGTATAGATAAACCTTTTTGAAATGCTTTGATGTTTTGAGAATTGAACAGTTCCTCTTTCAGAAAAGATTTCTAACTTTACTTTTATTGTAAACTGTTGTTTTTGAAAAGAGGCATAAGATGGTTATTAATCACTGGTACGGTTTATCTTCATGTATCCTATTACAGTAATTTCCAAAAACCCTCTACTGAGAACCCTTTCGAGGATGATGTTCTCACCCCCTACATTTTTTTCCTTTCAGGATTTGGGCGCAGAAGTTATGAAGAGTTTAATTATTTGTTATTGAGATGCTCTGTATTGCTTTAGATTATTATTTTTGTACCCTCGCCTTTATCTTGATATATTCTGTGAGAGGGATAGGAATTGTACTGGATAATGTTTGTAATATTATTTATATATATGTATGTATATATATATGGATGTACTCTTTATGAGTTTATGTAAGTTGTATGGTATGTATGGACGTACGTTGTATGGCGAAAGTATTTTTGGGAATGGTATTGCGGTTTAAAGTTTTTTAAACAGGCTCATATTTTAGTATTAAATAGTATAAGTGTCGTCGTAATGTCCGAGCTATCAGAGTTGCGCAGCCGGAAGCTTGAGCTTTGGTAGTTAGGGTGTTACAGCTCCCCTCTATATAAGGCCGAGCTCGGTACTATTTTCATTCCGAATGAGAGTGTGCTTTGAGCGTTCTCTAAGTGTGTTGATAGTGTAATGGAGGGTACCGCAAACTTGTTGGTGTATCGCAATGGTGAGATAATACGGAATACTCATGAGGGAGTGAGGTTTGTGTACCAGAATCTATTTTCGTTTGTGGTTCCATGCACCAGCCATAATGTTTATGGAGCTTCAGAACAGTCTCTATCAAAGCATGGAGAACGGTATGTTAATTAGAGTGAGCAGAATTTTGTACCAGAATCCAGTTGTAGTTTTTGGTGGACTAATACAGTTTGATACCATGCCAATCACTGATGAAACGAGTATGCAGAATATGTTTCTAATTCGCCGGCATACTCAGATGCGACAGCCATAGATTGAGCTGTATGTTGAGTTTGAAACCGTAGAGGCAGAAGGGATACAAAATAATTTAGATATAGAGGATGATAGACATGCGGTGTATGAAGGAATAAATAGTGACAGCGAAGAGAACTTCAAAGCCACTTTTGAAGTTGGCGACGAAGACGAGGAGTGATGTGGGAGTTGAGATAGTAGCGGAGAATGTAGTGGTTCATCCTTTGAGTAGTCAACCGATGAATGTGCTACCTAATATGCGTGAGTTGGATCTTGACGCCATGCATGCACCAAAATTTCTGGAATATGCAAACATAGGTACGTGATGACTGAATAATACGTTTTTGTTAATCTAAACTTTGGATTGATTAATGAATGATGATTTCTGCTTTCTGTAGGCGTTGCTCATCCAGAGGATGGAGAGTTCCGGATTGGAATGGAATACAGTTCAAGAAAGTCGGTCGTCGCAGCCATTAGAAGTTACACTATCTCTAGAGGAGTTGACTACGATGTGTATGAGTCTGAGTCACAGACGTTCTATGCAAAATACAAGATGTATAGGCGTGGGTGCGACTGGCTTATCCAAGCCAGTTTGATACAGAAAAAATATTGTTGGGAGATATGCAGATATAATGGTAAGCACACGTGCACAATGGGAACGATTTCACATGATTATTCCAAGCTGGACTCGGATACCGTTGCTGAGGCTATAACGCCATTGGTCGAGACTAGCCCGTCCATCAAGGTGAAATCTATAATAACGGAAGTCCAGTCAAGGTTTAACTATACTATCAGTTACCGAAAGGTTTGGTTGGCAAAGCAGAAGTCCATAGCCAAAGTTTTCGGTGGTTGGGAGGATTCTTACCAAGCCTTGCCATGGTGGCTCTCAATCATGGTTTAGAAGATGCCTGATTCAGTTGTCCAAATAGAAACACGACCACTGTATAACGAAAATGAGGAGGTGAACGGTGTAAAAATGCCTCATTGCGTATTTTGGAGTTTCAATCCATGCATAAGGGCATTTAGGCATTGCAAGCCCCTAGTTCAGGTTGACGGCACACGCCTATATGAAAAATAGGGTCGATCCTAACAAACAGAAGATCTGACATCTGATGTATCTCCTAATGGACTCCTCAGTGTCCAACGACTCTGCGTCTCTGATACGTCGAACCCAACCCAACTTTATATAGGATTTCGAAGTACGACTGACTTCCAGTTCACGGCCGAATATCGCGATTCTCTGGCTCTGCAGGAAGTCTTACACTTTACTGCTATTTGTCTATCTACTCACAAGCTTTCCATCAATGGGTAGGCCAAATATATGCGCGACATCTTCCAATGTCACTGTAACCTCACCCACCGGCAATACAAAGGTATGTGTTTCTGGCCTCCACTTTTCAACCAGAGTAGTTAGCATGGGGTGAAATCTTCGTATCACCCCAATCCTAGAGACGTGGTAGAATCCTGTAGCGCGTAGGTATTTTTCGATCATTGGGTTCCACGTCTGTGGCAGATTTAATTTACACACCAACAAATTCCTATTAGGCTGCATCAAATAAAATATAATTCTTAAATTTAAATAAATAATAATTCTTACAAACAATACATCGACGTCAATATAAATATTTTAATAAATATTCATATATTTATTTTAATATCTTATTTATTAAAGTATTTATAAATATTCAAATTGTTTGTTAAATAATTATATTCTAAGAAAAATAATTAAAAAACTATACATTAACAATTATTTATTTCTTTAAATATTATAAATAAATATTTAATGTCACACTTTTTTTAAATAAATAAATATAAATAATTTTTTTAAATTAAATAAAATATTTAATAATATTTATTTATCAAAATATTAATTTTTTCAATATTTAACAACAACATATTTTATATATATGTATCTGTTTATTATTATTATTAATATTTTAAAAATACATGTTCACTTTTTATACATACATTTCTTTTTTAAACTAAATAAATATAAATGATTAATTATTTTCCCGAGATCAAAATATTTATTTTTTAAATATTTAATAACAATATATTTCTTAAATATTTATATATTTATTTTAATATTTATTTATTAAAATTTTAAAAATACATGTTCGACATACATATTTATTTTCAAAAACTCCGAATATTTATTTATTTATTAGTATCTTCATAACAAAAATTATACAATATATATATATATTCCATTATAGTATTTTTATAACAAAAAATTAATCCAACAATAACAAAAAAATTATATATTCACGTTTGATCATATAAAATAAAATATAATATAATTATATTTAACAAATATAAAATTTATTTTAAAATATTCATAAAATACAAAAAACAACGATGCTACTATATTTTAACATATTAAATAACAAAAATTAAAAAAATTTAAATACATAAAAAAATATAATTTACCAACTTACATAAATTAAATGATCCAAAAAATTTATAATATATTTTTTCGAAACTGTATAATTACGCACCGTTTTCTAAAATAAATACAAACAAATACTTTTTTTTCTACCTTTTTTCTCTCCCTTCTTTCTCTTTCTCCGAAATCCCCCCTTCTTTTCTTTAACAAACACGCTCCACCATCCTTCTCTGTAATACTAACACTACTAATACCCTCTAAAGCATATATTCGGGGGCTCTCTTTTTATAGAGCAAAGTTTGCTGCTTATCGAGGTAGAAGAGCTGTCCCCTACATGTAGACAGTCTCTAACACGCCCATCCCGTGTTGCTGCAGAATATTGGAAACTCGTGGAACTCTGCCATGCCTACTCTAACACAACCCCTGTATGTTGCCAGGGAGCTGCATGCGCGCTGCGTCACCACGCCTCCGTCGTGTTGCTGGGTGCTGACACGCTTCTACAGCACAACGATACCGCCCCGCGCGTGTTGACCGTGACCTCCACATACCGGCAAAACACCCCACTCCCTAATATTCGACCAAAACACCAATACACTCTCCATAAAAAAATAATTTCTGGGATAATTTGAGTTCCAAAAATATCAATTTTAATGATGTAATTTTTTTATTTACCACAATTAAATAAGAGAATATAAGATGTTTAGATATTTTATCAAATTCAAAATTCTAATGAATTTTTTATTTTATAAATTCATCAATTTTTTTTTAATGCGAGACTTGTAACGACCCAATTCCCAGTAAGTCATGATCATTCTAGAAATCAAGTGTCACCAACTTGTTCACATGAAACCTTTACTATGTATTATTAAGCCTGTAATCGGGTTAACATACTATCGAGTTTTTGGAAGGACTTTTATAAAAAAAGACTTGCGAGAACAGCTAATTAAACATACACAAGACAACATTATATATAACCAGAACACATAGCATAGACCATACATATGCATACAGGTACTGTCGTGTATTTACATATATATATCCTGAGTTAGCATACAACCTTTCAGAAATACTACAATATACAAAACAACACTCCAGGTCCTGGTCCATATAGAAAACCCTAAGCTGGCACCCGAACTAGCCTAGTCAACTATGTACACCCTACTCTCTTAGTGAGTCTGACCAAAAGTGAGAGATTAACACAAAAGCTAGGCTAACACAAAAACTATCAAAAAGCACAACCGCAGCTCCCAAGACTCAGCTATCATCGTCAGAGGAGATCACAACCACATCAGAACACTCCTCAGAATCCTCGTCCTCGTCATCAGAAATCTCTATAATCTCGGAAAGGGCACTGGCACTCGGTCTACTGGTCTGACCAGCACTTGCCGGTCCACTAATAGAGGCGGTGAGCGGCTCCTCAGAAGATGGCTCGGATGAAGATACTGAGATCTGCTCCACTGGGATATCCTCCTCCGGTACAGGCTCTGGAATATGCTCCTTCATGGGCTCAGGTTCAGGGTTCGCCTGATCCGCAGGCTGATCGGGATGCTGGTGAGGCACCGGCCCATCATGAAACGGGTGAAAGGGAGCATCTGGGTGGAGCCACTGCAGTGGGAACTCATAGGGCATGTCGGGGTTAAACTGTGGAGTGTCAATCGGGTGACGGAAGGGATGATCACGCAGAATATACATACGAGTCCTAATCTCCGTAGCTACTACATAAAACATATGATGTACAATATCCTCGTATATATAAGGAGGGTCCATCTCGTAAAATATAACTCCGGTATCCATCTGAAGGGGAGAAAGAAAAGGGGTAAAAACTGGGGGTTCTTAGTAGGGTCGAGGGTGGTTAGTTTAGCCAGGATTACCACAATTCAAGTAATTCACAACGAAATATACAAGTGTCACAAAGAAATATCTAGTCACCACAATTCAAAATAACATTAAGGAATGTATAAACAAAAGAAGACAATCACAAACAATTTCACAATGTCAAGTAAAATGTAAATGCGCAACAAGGATGATGCATGTCTATTCCTAACGCAGGCCATGAGCTCATGTGTCGGTTGCCTACCCGCTCCCGACATTACCCCGGCACAAGTCCCAGATATGGCTTTCCAGATGCATACAGTGTGCTTATAAGTCGTACGGCTAGGCCGCATATAGTATGACTTTCCAAATCATTAAGCGTACATCTGGAAAACAGTTCTTAGTGTGTAGGCGTCCCCACTTTACATTTGGCACTAAGGCCCAAACAATGTCACATCTGCTCTCCTGTGGCAGTCATTTCATTAATCTTTCTTTCTTTTAGTTTTCGTTCTTCCTCTTCTCCTTTGTATCATTCCACAATATAATTTCTCTTTGATAAAAATAATTTATTTTAATATAGAGAATAATTTTGAATAAAAACTCAAAATAGTATTTTCCTTTCAAAACTTAGTTTATAGTTATAAACATAACCTCGGTCTTTTTTTTTTTAAAAAGTAAAATGACATCCTTCAAAATATAATTTCCAAATTAATTTCTTGTCCTCCAACGAGACCGAAATCCTGTTTTATTTTTCATCAAAACATTAACTTAAAATTTTATCCATTTTTGAGCTGACTGAAACACAACCTCATCAAAATATCAATATATCAACAAAATTCAACATGAAACGCAATCAAATCTCAATAACACTCAATCCAAACCTCAATTCACTTATCAAATATCATCTAATCGGTGAAAATTTATCAAAATTCTACCTTCGTACGTAATTGAAATACCCGAAACTCTGGAGAAACTTTCTGACCGAGCTGCTGAAGGGAAAAACGTCTGGAATCCTCTGTGCCTCGTAGAACTCCAGTTGGCCAAGCTCAAGAGGTAGGGGAACTACGTCACCGTCGACTTTCACCGGACAAAAGTAACGCCAACACGTAGAGAAAGAGGATACGAACACTTTTACCGGATTAGATTTTTTATCGGAATTACGGATCGAAAGAAATCGAGGTCGAAAGCTTAGAGGGTTTTACGGTTCTCTCATAAAGCTTCGGTCTCTCTCTGTTCTTTCTTTTTCCTGAGGCTTAGTGAATGAAATGAAAAGTTAAGCAAAGAAAGTAATTAATAATGATTAAGGAAGTAATTAATAATGATTAAGGCTTAATGAGCTGTCAAATTCTTATTTTACATTCCTATATTAAAGTCACGTTTCTCTTTTTCTTTGCCTTAATATATATATATATATATATATATATATATATATATATATATATATATATATATATATAAAAGCCACGATGTAGCTTTTGTTTCTTTTTATTTCCTGATAAAAATAATTAATAATATAGTAATAATAATAGTAGTAATAATAATATAGATAATACCGGAATAACAACAATAATAATAATAATAATAGTAATAATAATAATAATAATAATAATATATAAAGTTAAATGTATATGAGTTACTAATATAAATGACATTAATAACTTAGGAATAAAAATATTTGATGAAATGTTAGTAATTTTAAACTCATCAAAAAATACTATTAATTAATTTTATCGGTAAAAATTGGACTTGTCAAAATAAAACTAATTACTTTAAAATATTATTTTAAGAAAAACTCGCATTAGTGCAAAAAAAAATTAGAGTTGTTACATCCTACTCTCCTAACCTCAAAATTTCCTTTACCTGTAAGCAGGTACGAGTAAACGGTCCTTACCTCATTTTTCTAGTTCTCAAGTGTGTTCTGTTTCCTCATTTTGGCCCAACTCAGGTATAACAGTTAAAGAAATAAAATAATGTAATGCACCAGAATCGTAAAGTGCAGATAGGAAGCGAATCTTGACACAATACTGACCTTGGGTCAGGGAGTCCGAGTACGAGCATCTTCAGTCATCATTGTAAATACTCTTCCTGATTGTTGAGATTTAGCTAAATCTTGAGCAATCTTTTTCTCATAATTCCTCACCATGTGTCCAGGCACACCACAAAAATAACAAACGTTCGAACCCAATCGACAAGGATTCCTACCATGGTCCTTCCCACACTGATTACAAATAAGGTTTGCTAGTGCTGGCTGTGGTCGCTTTCCAGTATCTCGTCCTTGCCTATCAATATTGTCACGCGCAGGAAGATTACTAACTTGGTGATTCCCATAAGAAAGTGTCCTATTCGTTTTAAAGTTCCTTTCCTGAGGGTCTATATACCGATTAAAATTTTTCGGAGGTAATTCTTGACGACTCATCTTTGCTGCCGCCACCTTCTTGGTACAGTCTTCCACCAACTGACTCCTATTGACAAGCTCTGCAAAATTTCGTATTTGCAGTGGTACCAACGAGTGCATTAGCTCTTCGCGGAGTCCTCCTTCGTACTTCAAACACTTCCATTCCTCAAAATCATCTGGGTTTCCCTGACAGATCTTAGAGAATCGGCACAAATCTTCAAATTTCTGAGTATATTCTGCCACTGACATATTCCCCTGCGTTAACTGCATCAGTTCAATTTCTTTAGCATCACGAACAGTTCTAGGGAAATACTTTTTGTAAAATTCCTCCTTAAAAGTATCCCAGTCAATCTCTTCCACCACCTGTCTTAACAAGCGTTGCACTCCATGCCACCAGTGTTCAGCTTCTCCCTCCAGCATATAGGTCGCAAATTTCACGTGCTGTCTTTCTGGTACATGTTGCGCTCGCAATGACTTCTCGATACCACGGAACCAATTGTCAGCTTCAGTTGCAACAAGCGTCCCTTTAAACTTGGGCGGGTTCACCTTCAGAAAGGTTGCCAGCGTCATAGGGTTATCACGGTTTCCAGTGCCTTCATTATCATTACTGTCTCTACCACGCTCACCATTGCATCCTCCGTTACGATCTCCGTTCTTCTCCCCTAAATGGTCAATTGCTTGTGTAGTAGCAGTTGCCGTTTCACGCACAGCCTCAGCCATGGTGTTCATTGCTGCTATAAAAGCATCTGCACACCTCGTCGGTTCCTCTGCATGGTTTGCACCACGCCTACCACGTCCTCATCCCCGTGCAGCCATCAAGATTCTGTGCACACCCAACATGTAATATTAAGGTGATCAGTCTTAACATTTCAGGCAAAGTGTGAATAGTCTCTAAAATGGAAACGCAGTGACAATCATGCAATTCATATCACAACGATATCCTATATGCATGAGACACAACTCAGAGAATGCAATGAAGCATGATTCAGTCCATGTCCCCAGGCTTTAATAGGAACAAACTGCTCTGATACCAAGTTGTAACGACCCAATTCCCAGTAAGTCATGATCATTCCAGAAATCAAGTGTCACCAACTTGTTCACATGAAATCTTTACTATGTATTATTAAGCCTGTAATCGGGTTAGCGTACTATCGAATTTTTGGAAGGACTTTTATAAAAAAAAGACTTGCGAGGACAGCTAATTAAACATACACAAGCCAGCATTTTATATAACCAGAACACATAGCATAGACCATACATACGCATATAGGTACTGTCGTGTATTTACATATATATATCCTGAGTTAGCATACAACCTTTCAGAGATACTACTATGTACAAACCAACACTTCGGGTCCTAGTCCATATAGAAAACCCCTAAGCTGGCACCCGAACTAGCCTAGTCAACTATGTACACCCTACTCTCTCAGTGAGTCTGACCAAAAGTGAGAGATTAACACAAAAGCTAGGCTAACACAAAAACTATCAAAAGGCACAACCGCAGCTCCCAAGACTCAGCTATCATCGTCAGAGGAGATCACAACCACATCAGAACACTCCTCAGAATCCTCGTCCTCGTCATCGGAAATCTCTATAATCTCGGAAGGGGCACTGGCACTCGTGCTACTGGTCTGACCAGCACTTGCCGGTCCACTAATAGAGGCGGTGAGCGGCTCCTCAGAAGATGGCTCGGATGAAGATACTGAGATCTGCTCCACTGGGATATCCTCCTCCGGTACAGGCTCTGGAATATGCTCCTTCATGGGCTCAGGTTCAGGGTTCGCCTGATCCGCAGGCTGATCGGGATGCTGGTGAGGCACCGGCCCATCATGAAACGGGTGAAAGGGAGCATCTGGGTGGAGCCACTGCAGTAGGAACTCATAGGGTATGTCGGGGTTAAACTGTGGAGTGTCAATCGGGTGACGGAAGGGATGATCACGCAGAATATACATACGAGTCCTAATCTCCGTAGCTACTACATAAAACATATGATGTACAATATCCTCGTATATATAAGGAGGGTCCATCTCGTAAAATATAACTCCGGTATCCATCTGAAGGGGAGAAAGAAAAGGGGTAAAAACTGGGGGTTCTTAGTAGGGTCGAGGGTGGTTAGTTTAGCCAGGATTACCACAATTCAAGTAATTCACAACGAAATATACAAGTGTCACAAAGAAATATCTAGTCACCACAATTCAAAATAACATTAAGGAATGTATAAACAAAAGAAGACAATCACAAACAATTTCACAATGTCAAGTAAAATGTAAATGCGCAACAAGGATGATGCATGTCTATTCCTAACGCAGGCCATGAGCTCATGTGTCGGTTGCCTACCCGCTCCCGACATTACCCCGGCACAAGTCCCAGATATGGCTTTCCAGATGCATACAGTGTGCTTATAAGTCGTACGGCTAGGCCGCATATAGTATGACTTTCCAAATCATTAAGCGTACATCTGGAAAACAGTTCTTAGTGTGTAGGCGTCCCCACTTTACATTTGGCACTAAGGCCCAAACAATGTCACATCTGCTCTCCTGTGGCAGTCATTTCATTAATCTTTCTTTCTTTTAGTTTTCGTTCTTCCTCTTCTCCTTTGTATCATTCCACAATATAATTTCTCTTTGATAAAAATAATTTATTTTAATATAGAGAATAATTTTGAATAAAAACTCAAAATAGTATTTTCCTTTCAAAACTTAGTTTATAGTTATAAACATAACCTCAGTCTTTTTTTTTATAAAAGTAAAATGACATCCTTTAAAATATAATTTTCAAATTAATTTCTTGTCCTCCAACAAGACCGAAATCCTATTTTATTTTTCATCAAAACATTAACTTAAAATTTTATCCATTTTCGAGCTAACTGAAATACAACCTCATCAAAATACCAATATATCAACAAAATTCAACATGAAACGCAATCAAATCTCAATAACACTCAATCCAAACCTCAATTCACTTATCAAATATCATCTAGTCAGTAAAACTTTTTCAAAACCTACCTTCGTACGTAATCGAAATACCCAAAATTTTGGAGAAACTTTCTGACCGAGCTGCTAAGGGAAAAACGTCCGGAATCCTTTGTGACTCGTAGAACTCCAGTTGGCCAAGTTCAAGGGGTAGGGGAGCTACGTCACCGTCGACTTCCACCTACAAAAGTAACGCCAACACGTAGAAGAGGAGGATACGAACACTTTTACCGGATTAGATTTTTTATTGGAGTTACGGATCGCAAAAAATCGAGGTCGGAAGGTTAGAGGATTTCACGGTTCTCTCATAAAGCTTCGGTCTCTCTCTCTGTTCTTTCTTTTTCCTGAGACTTAGTGAATAAAATGAAAAGTTAAGCAAAAAAAGTAATTGATGGTGATTAACGCTTAATGAGCTGTCAAATTCTTATTTTACATTCCTATATATATATATATATATATATATATATATGCATATAAAAGCCACGATGTGGCTTTTGTTTCTTTTTATTTCCTGATAAAAGTAATTAATAATATAGTAATAATAATAGTAGTAATAATAATATAGATAATACCGAAATAATAATAATAATAATAATAATAATAATAATAATATATAAAATTAAATGTATATGAGTTACTAATATAAATGACATTAATAACTTAGGAATAAAAATATTTGATGAAGCGTTAGCAATTTTAAGCTCATCAAGAAATACTATTAATTAGTTTTATCGGTAAAAATTGGACTTGTCAAAATAAAACTAATTATTTTAAAATATTATTTTAAGAAAAACTCGCATTAG
Source organism: Arachis hypogaea (assembly GCF_003086295.3). Taxonomy (NCBI): domain Eukaryota; kingdom Viridiplantae; phylum Streptophyta; class Magnoliopsida; order Fabales; family Fabaceae; genus Arachis; species Arachis hypogaea. Next base: position 109,292,124 of record NC_092045.1, on the reverse strand, counting down.
TGCAAAAAAAAATTAGAGTTGTTACATCAGACTAATTTTATATATTTCCCACACTTTTAACATTAACAATTCTTGTATTTCTTTAAAGAGTATTTGTTATAAAATCTCAATAAACTTATTATATATAAAGATTTGTTGTTAATAAATAATAATAATTAGATCGATTATGTTAGGTGTACACTAAAATCAGTTATTAAAGTCAGTCGCTAATATAAAATACATATTAAAATACAAATACATATTGAAAATAAATTAAACCATATATTTATTTATATACAAATATATTTGTGTGATTTTAATGACTAATCTTAATATATCAATAGCATTTTTGTAATTTGATAGATGTATTAATATTAATATCACTTGTTTCGAATAGCCGATATTGACTCCTTAATCAAATAGCTAAAGGATTAATCTCTACATACAAGTGATTTTGCTATACAAGTCTTATAAGTTCTCTAATTGATATTACGTTCAAACGCGCTTGTTATGCACATATGTTTCATGCGCCTCTAACAGATTATTAATTTTTGAAAGGATTCTGTTTTCTTTTTCGAATTTCTTGCCTTCTCTTTCTCCTTCTTCATTTACGTGCTTTTCTCTCTCTGTTCTCTTTCTTCGTTATTCTCGATTTTCATTATTTTTTGACATCAAGCTCTGAAATCGTTTTTGAAGATAATGGATAATTCAACTTAAGATTGTCAGATGAACCAGTGTGTGAACCTTGCCTGTGAAATTTGCTATTAATTCTTCCTTATTTGAATTGAATCTAATGTACTAGTTCTGATTAGAATTAATATAATCTTGTCCATTTTATATTAGACGTTTGGGTGTAGATCAGGAATATTTGGGTGTATTTTTTATAAAAGTTTGGGTGTATTTACAGTTTATGACTTTTCATCTAACGGATGGTGAATTGTCTTATTCTTTTAGTTGAATTGTTTTAGTTTCTGTTTAGTTATGATTCATGAATCTGGTTTTTGTTATTTTTTATGATGATTTTATAGTTGTATTTGCATTCTATAGTTTATGTTTGTTTTAATATGGTGTATTTTGGGTGTATTTTGCAGCCCTTCTATGATGTATTTTGGGTGTATTTTGCAGTCCTTACTGACTTTAGTGGCTGATTTTAGTGTACATGTAACATAACTCATTTCTGTATCTGCAGCAAATTTGGGTGTAAAAACGAAGATATTTGGGTGTAAACGAAGATATTTGGGTGTATTTTTATTCTGATGAGTTTTGCATAATTCAGAACTCTTCCTCTTCCTCCTCCTCATCTTCTGATGCTTCTTCTTCTTCATCTTCTTATTTCATATTCTCATAATTCTTTTTTAGAGGAAAAAATCAAACAAAGAAGAAAAAATACATAATGTTGCAAAATCAAAAGAAGAAGGAGGAGAAACACGACGTTGAAGATGAAACACGCAAAGAAAAAGGAGGAGAAACACAAAGAGGGAGGAGAAGAAGAAGGAAGAAAAGGAGGAGGAGGAGAAACGCAAAGAAAAATGACAGTTGTAGTTTTCATCGAGGAAGAAGAAGAAGAGTCGTTCATAATGGTGAGTAGCGCGTTTTGAAAACAGGAAGTGGTTGAGTAACGTGCGGGTATTTACTTTTGAATGTGGGAGTGTAATGCACGTGTGTTTTGTTGGGCTTGTGCCAACTTGTAAGACTTGTAAGTCAAAAAGGCTTGTATGTATAGCATACTTGGTAGCTAAAAAACATAAATCAATTAAAACAAAAACAAATATAAAGAATTAAATTTTAATTATTTAATATCAGCTAACTTTTTTCAATGGCCAAAATTTTCATTTTTGTTTTGAAGGATTTATGATTTAAAATTTAGAATTGAAAAATTTAAAAATTTAGAACTTAAAATAAAAAAATAATTTTAAACAATTAGCTTCTAGATAAGCTCTTGAAATAAAGGTGTTTATTAAGACAAATTAGAAAAAGTAAATACTAATGTACTCTGAAAAAATTAAAAAATAAATTTTTTTAATTTTAAAATATAAATTTTAAACTTTAAATTATAAATTTTGAGTCTTAAATCATAAATTTAAATTTTAAACCATAAATTTTAAATTATATATTCAAAATCCTAAATCCTAAATGCTTAAATTTTAAATTCAAAATTGTAAATTTAATTCATTAATATATAATATAATAAATAGAAAGTTAAAATTTACTTAATTAACAAATAATATATTACATCATAATGCAAAATAAGTAGAAGAAATGCATGTAGTTGAGAATGGCCCACTTGAATCAAGTAATGATCAATATATACTTCAATAAAGTGTTAAAGGTTGGTTCGAGTTAGCTGTGTTGAAAAATGACAAAACATAACGGAAAGGAAAAGGAAGACTCAAGTTTCTGCTTCTTGGGGGAAAAAAATGGTGGTAATTATGAAAACTTTATTGTTCACATGAAATTATCATTGGATATTGGTTGTAATTCATAAACATTGCATGTGTTGTTGAAAGGGTTACACACAATAATAATGCATGTTCTTTCTCCTTTTCCATGAAAATGATTGATGGGAAATAGATTTTTCTTTTTTATAGTTGAAATGAGCTCACTTAGCTCAGTATACAATTTTCAATCCTTTTTTAAATGTTATTATTTTTTCACGTGATTGATTATCAAAGATGGCATAACATATGATCCATACTAATAATATAAGAGTTTAATTTTTATGCACTGATACAGATATGTAACTACAATCGTATTTTTGAATGATTATTTACGTAATTAATATAAAAGATCATCTTTTTTTGTTAATATGACATTATGTGACTAAATTCTAATAATAATATAATTTTTTCAATATTACCTCAAACAAGTTGGATCATTAATATAGAGGAACTTTTTTTTTTTGTTAGTTTTATTCTTGTGATAGAAATGAAGATTATTATAATAAGAAGCATGTAGAAGCAGCTAGCAGCCATCACAGTAAATTAAATTTGACATGTGATTTAAAACTTTAATGCTTAAAGGAAAATGATATAAAGATGTTGCTAATGTTGTATTTAGCAAATTAGTTAGAAGTAAATAAAATTAAATATGAATGGCGATAAACCAAAATGAATGCTATGTTGAATTTCCCCAACCAACTTAGCCACCAACCTCAAATCATAGCTTTCTACAACAAATATCTCAATTATCATCAATTTTCAAACCCGTATATATCCAATAATGCAAGAAATAGCTAGTGCCAGTCTTGCTTGTCATTGTTAACTTCCCAACCCATATTTTTTTACACATTGAAAATCTAGTATATTTGGATATAAAATAGATCTAAGTATATTATTAGTTTAGGATATATATTTTATTTACATTTTTAGATTTTGTCATTATTTTTAGTGTTTCCTACTTTTAAAATTGTGTGAAAGAAAAAAAAATTATTTTATGTTTTTACTTTTTCCCATAAAATTTTGAAAAAAAATATTGAAAATAAAATAAAAATATAAATAAAATGTACCCTTAAATATTATTATGTATTCATTAAAATAAAAGTTAAAAAACTTTAACTAATAATAATCTTAATAATTTCTCTTAAAATACATGTTACTAGTTAAATCTATATAATAATAATAATAATAATAATAATAATAATAATAATAATAATAATAATAATAATAATAATAATAATAATAATAATAATAATAATAATAATAGCAGTCGACATTACAAAATTGTGGCCAAGTTGTGCAGCCACATTTATTGGTTGCAAGCTCGCGCAGACAGAGTATCAAACATGGCGTTTTATTGCCAATTAAAAAGGCTCTCAAATGTGAGCACAAAATTCAGGTCCACTTTTTGTATTAACTAATTATTGAGGGCCACATTGCTAGGCCTAGTTGGTCCTTTCCTGCCTTTTTAATTTGTATTTATTGCCACTTTTCTTTGATTGCATCTTCATTGATGTTATTACATCATTCATGTTATTACATCCAATTTTTTTTCCACTTCCTTGACTAGGGGAGTATATGGGTCGAGTAAAACCGAGTTTGATATAATCTAAATCTGACCTAAAATATATACTGAGTTTATTTATTAGACCGATAAAATTTATACACTTTCACGTTATGATTATACCGGGTGAAAACTAGGCCGTTAATATTACATTACCTTAATGCCTTCTTATAAGTTAGCATGTAAAAATATCCAAATTTTCAAAATTCCAACCATTATTTGACATGGTAAAATTTCACTTAAAAAAATATAACAAGAACGAACTCTTCTCTAAAATTAAAGCATAACCATAATCAATACTAATATTGTCTAATAACATCAAATATTTAAATCAATACAAATAATACAATATTATGCATTAGTCTAAAATCTTATGCATTTTAAATATAAAACATTAACTTATAGTCTTATAATAACTAATAACACAAAATATTAAGGTTTACAATACTTAAATTCTACATAAGAATAGCCATCATCTATCACTAATAACACAAAATATTAATTATGTATGATGATTGGGCCATCGGGCCGAGTTCGGGTGAACCGAGCCATGACCCGGTCCCGACCTGAAATAATGATCGGGTCTATTCTTGAGACCCTTACCCGACCCTAAATCCGGTGAAATCATACCAAAATAGCCCTTAAAATATTCGGGGCCGGCCGGGTCGAGCCATGCACACCCCTAACCTTGAGTTTCGTGACTAATTTTTTAGAGTAATTTTACACATTTAAATTCTTTTATGAATCAAGTCCAGTCAAATTAAATATAAAATTTAAAATAATACTAATTATAACTAATTTTTATTATATTAAACTAGTTTAATTAAACATAATTAATTAAAAAAAATTATACACTGTAACTGTTAATACTAATGCTTTCCATATAAAATAAGGAGGACAGTAATTCTAAAATTTAATTTTTAAATTTTAAATTTAAATTATTGATATAAAATATAATAACAGAAAAACTAAGATTTGGTTAATTAACAAAAAATCTAGTACTTTATGCTTAGCAAAAAAATATATTTAATATTTTATTATATAAAATTGGATAAATTAATGTATACCGGTCAATTAGTAATATAACAATTTCACCAGATATAGATGGAAATTTTACGGCAGTTTTATAAAACCGTCATATAACAGCAACCTGCGGCACATATAGCGGTAGTTATTGGCTGGGGCTGCAATCAGGACTACATTTAGTGGCGGTTTTTCTCGAACCGTCACTATATTTCAATCAGACTTGCATTTAGCGGCGTCTTTTCAAAAACCGCCGCTATATGTACATCGGGTGAGTTATAGTTTTACATTTTGCGACGGTTTTGTTTAAACCGCCGCAAAATGCGTATTATCACATATTGCCATGTTTTTTTAGTAATAACCATATGTGTATAATCTAGTTAAGTAAACACTACTATCTTAAACTACATATGTTTAAATCATTGTTACTTAAACTCGTAACACTTTTTCTACATTCATTTTACGTAAAAAAAATTCACAAGTTAAATAAGCTATATATGTTAACTCATGTAAACAAATTTACCAATAAAATTTTTTATTTACTTTATTGGCATTTAAATTTGCATTCAAACATGAATGTAAAAGAAAAAAATAAAATTATACTCTGAACTAATTAAAAATCAAATATTTTCTAAAAATCATAATTATAAATATTTTTTATAAAATATTAAAAATAATAATTAAAAATATTTTCTACAAGTCATTAAAAATTCAAAACTTTATAATTTTACCAAAATTATAATTTTAAATTTTGATTTTTTATTTTAATGATTTGTCAAGTATTTATTAAAATAAAAAGTTTAAATTTTTTTTAAATAACAATCTTAACTTGTATTCTTAGATATAAGAATTCATAATAACTAAATTCAAAATTAATTAATATTTTATCAAAATTAAATACCAAATAGAACAAAAATATTTTTATATGAAAACCAATCAATCATCTGCATATTATCGTGGTTAACAGATTCAATAATGTTAACTGACCAACAAAATATAATGTTTTTGACAAATATTTCACTAATTTTAAATATTAAAGACTAAATTCTAAATCTTAATAAATATTTTTAGAAAATATTTGATTTTTAATCATTTATAAAAAAATATTTATAAATTATTATTTTTTTATTTATGATTGAATGTACTCTTTATTGAATTCATTATGGATATTATTAAATGTACTCTTTATTGTATTCTTTATATACGCTTGGATCATTGGTGCGGTATTTTATAACCCACAAACTAACCGGCAAGTGTCCCGGGGCGTATCAAGTAATACCTTACGTGAGTAAGGGTCGATCCCACGAGAATTGATGGACTAAGCAACAATAGCATTTGATATGATTAGTTAGACAAATAGAAAATAATGTTGGAAGTTCAAAAGTATTAACAGTAAATTTGGAACATTAAAGACAAGCAAATAAATAAGTTGGGAATAAAATATGAAGAATATAGTTAAGGTTTCAGAGTTATCTATTTTTCCGAATTTATTTTTCTTACTAACTATTTTAATCATGCAAGATTTAATTTCATGGCAAACTATGTGACTAGACCCTAATTCCTTAGACCTTCCTAGTCTCCTCTAAAATTCATTAACTGCCAATTCCTTGGTCTATTAATTCTAATTAGAGGGTGATGATCAATTTCTAGTTTATATGCCAAAAGAATCCTAATTATCCAAAAATAAGGGGATTATATGTCACGTATCCCTTTAAATACAAACAATTAGAAATTCAGTATAATATGTTTTCAAGTTATTGTTCAAGTAAAGAGCTTTTCCAAGTTTTACAAGAACTCAATTAGAATATGGATCATACTTCCGTTCCACCCATATTCATAAAATAAAGAGCGAAAACAGTTATTGAAAGATAAATCTAAACATGGATTAAATTAGAAAGATCAAATGAATAAATCCATACAAATAGACAGAGCTCCTAACCTTAACAATGGAGGATTAGTTGCTCATGATTTAGAGTAGAAAAATAAGGGTTCTGGTAAAAATATACTGTGTTCTAATCTGATGGCATCAGATCCCTTTTTATAACTAACCCTAACAAATTTAAAATCTAATTATCTAAAATTAAAAATAATATCTTTTCCTAAAAAAATAAGATTTGAATTTAAATTTGAATTAATTAACAAATCTTCAGCTGATGGGTGGTGACCACTTGATTTGTCCATTCTGCAGCTTCTAATATGTATTTTCTGGGCTAAAAACTGAGTTAAAACAGCCCAAAAATCGCTCTGGCGTTTTTCTGCATGTAGCGCAGGTCATGCGTACGCGTTAGTCACGCGTACGCGTCGATGGTCTTTTCTGCGAGTCACGCGGACACGTCGGTCACGCACACGCATCGATGAGCAAATCTTCAATTCACGCGTACGCGTCAGTCACGCGCACGCGTCGCCATGGATACATCCAATTCACGCGCACGCGTCAGGCACGCGTGCGCGTCGCTCCTCGCAACCATCTCCTTTGATTCTCGTGCTGCAATAACTCCATCAAATTCCGTCGAATGCTACCTAAAATAAACAAAATTGTAAAAGACTCAAAGTAGCATCCATAGTGGCTAAAATATAATTAATTCTTGATTAAATTCAACAAATTAGATGCAAATTCACTAGGAAAAGATAGAAAAGATGCTCACGCATCAATCATATATAAATAGATACAAATCAATTCGATCTACTGTAGTAAAAAATTAATTCGAAGCTGACCCATTTGAATTACTAGGGACGTCCTAGCGTGCATAATTCGAATCACCTTGATTCGAACTACCTTAAGACTACATGCAAGCATAATTAAAATTGGACAAATTCGAATTACAAGCATTACTACTAATTCGAATAGGACTAATTCGAATTAGTGTTGGTTTGTCTAATTCGAATGAGATTGATTCAAATTACATAAGAATGTGCTTTTGGGAGATCTTGGTAAAGTTTTTCAATTTGGTAGAATTGTGTAATTTGGTCCTCCATTTGATTTAATTGTGCATTTTACTCAATATATAAGGTGCCTATAGTGGCGAAACTTGAAACAAAATTTTGGAGGAGCCAGATAGAAGATAATTGTCAAGATGCTTTTGATATGAACCCCATTTAAGATAAGTTTGTCTAACTTCATCTTTGTGATTTGGGTGATATTGCCAAATTTGAAGCCATTTTCTAGGATCTCGTTCCAAAGAATTAAGGTCAAACTCATCAGATGCAACTCTTTAAATTTTTGAACGTTGTATCTCACTTTCTTCGAGATTCATTAAAGTAGAAGAACTATCTACATGTGTTAATATTGTAAAAATTTTATGTTCTCCTTTTTGAATATTAACATTCTTCTTAAAAAATGCATCAATTCTTTGATTTTTTATGATTATTTTATATAAAAATTTGAATATATATCCTGTAAAATATGTAAAAAAGAAGTTAGAAGGACAAATATTAAAATTTATAATATTTATTGAATTTTTTTATCAATTTATACAAATACAATAATATCAATACTTATTGAATATTCTAATATCTTTTATCATATAAAAAACTAAATGAAATAAATAATAAAATATTAAATAATATTAAATTACATAAATAAAAAATACATAATTTTTTATATTTGAACTCAAAGGTAGAATGAGTGTTGCTTATTGAATAAAGAACTGCGAAATGCGAATACACTCAGTTCAGTTTAAATCCAACATGTTTTAAATGTTTAAAACTAAAAAGTATTGTGCAAGAAAAACAAGAGATGAAAATTGAACTTTGCTATTTTAAGTTATAGTAAAGTATTTGAGCCAATTAAACTATTTTTTATTTTTTGAAGAAGTATTACTAATTTTTTAATAAAAGTTTTGGGGACCATGGCCCCCCTTGTCTGAACTAAACTCTGCCATTGCCTATAATAACTATGATTAAATATAAAGTATACAACAAAAAATTGTGTGGCAATCAAATGTGTACATATGATATATATAATTATTAGCGCTATATACATCGAAAAAACATTTGGCTTGGTGGTAACATGATATTGTTAAAACTTTTCCTTCTTCCAGGTGATCCACATGTTGTGGGTCTATTGGTGCAAGCGCGGGAAATACTAAAATTTGGCGGCGGTTTAGAACTGCCGCAAAACAAATGTTGTTTTCATTTATTTGTTATTTAGCGGCGGTAAAATTGATAGACATTTAGCGGCAGTTATTCCAGCGGTTAACTAAAATTGTCGCTAACTGTTTATCCGCAGTTTTTTTCCAACGTTTGGTTTAGCTATCGCAAAATGCCGGTTGTGTTGTAGTGTAGAGGGAGATGGAAGATGTAAGTATAATTTATCTATTTATGAAAGGAAAAATAAAAAAAAAGAAATATTATATAAATATTTGAATAAAGTTTTAATTAAATTAGTTTTTTAAATTTTATGTATCAATTAAATTGGTTTCCCAAGTTTATATTGCACCAAAATAGTATTTAGTCTATTTTGAGCCTTGACCGTCAATGACATGGATTAAATGACATCAAGACGACGAATGTATCACGATCTATCTTGTAATGCACATTGATTAATTTAATTAAGACACCAATTTGATTCAATATTTTGTTTGATATCTTAATCCTTTTAACAATTTTTTTTGACAATTATACATATACATGATGCCTATACAAAAATAAGAAAAATATGTACTATGAGCAGGGACATATCCAAAAATTTAAAGAAAGGTTTTTTTTTTTTGGTTTAGAACCTAATAACTGGTTAAATTGTTGGTTTTTTGAAAATTAAATTATCAATATATTAATTATTCAGATATCACAAGAAATTATTAAATTATATATTTAAATTAGTCCCTGATTATAAGTCTATTACATGCCATTTTTTTAATATATATATATATATATATATAACTTTTTTTATAAAATAAACAAATCAAATTTCTCAAGTAAAAAATTACAGAGACTAATATGTATAAATGATTTTGTTATTAAAAATTCTAAAAAATTGTTAAAATTATTTAAAATAGATATTTTTAAATAAATTATATTTTTGAATTTTTAATAAAAATTGTTCATATTTAACACGTCAAAGTGAAGACGTATTATGATTTATCATGCTGAGTAAGCTATCAAGTTCAAGTGCATGCATTTGTGTGTGAATTGTGATTCAGTGATTCAACTTGCCTTTCAAATCGTTAGTAGTCAACTATCACTATCAGCATTCATTGATCAACTTTTTCAATGAAGGTGGTGATGAATTGATAGTTACTTAGTAAGATACCGTGTAAAATAACCTGCATCCGGGGTGGTAAACGGAATTAAAAATATGAATTTCTGAAGCAACGAAAAATATATATAAAGCAATGGAGGCTAAAATTTTTTAGACATGAATATTTTGAATGTGAAATACAATAATATTTTATCATTTTATTGTTTTATATTATTATGATAATAGTACAAAATGTCACTGATTTTTTTTAAATATTATTTTAATTATATAAAGATAAAATGTCACTCACGTTTTGTAAAATTTTAATTATAGAGTAAAGTATCGTTTTAATCTTTAACGTTTGGATAAGTCTCAAAGTTGTCTCTAACGTTTAAATCGTCTTATTTAAGTCACTAACGTTTTAAAATTGGCTCAATATTATCTTACCACTAGGAATCTGTTAACAGAATTGACGACGGGACAAAATTGAGACGATTTTAAAACATTAAGGACGTAAATATGACGAAAACGTTGGAAACAAAAACGATATATAAAAATAAATTTTAATTTTATCCTTTAATCATTTCAATTTTTTACAGTATGTAGTTATTCAATTATTTTTTAATCACATATAAGTAAATTACACTTAATCACATTACTTTCATTCTAAATAAATTTAATTTTTTATAATTTTACTTTTAAAGATTTTTACACTTAAATATTAAAGAATTTCGATACATTAGAGACAAAAGGTACAATTTATACTTTATTGTATATGTATCATTTTTTTTCTTTTTCGCAAATTTATGTATTAATCATTCTACAAACATTTCATGATGAGTAAAAGTCTTTAAGAGTAAAATTATAAAAAATAAATTTATTTAGAATAAAAATAATATAATTAAGTTTAATTTACTTAGACGTGGTTAAAAAATAATTGAATAACTATGTATCATAAAAAAATGATATGATTGAAGGATAAAATTAAAATTTATTTTTATGTATCATTTTTGTCCCTAACGTTTTCGTCCTATTTAAGTTCCTAATATTTTAAAATCGTCTCAATTTTGTCCTGCCGTCAATTCTGTTAACAGATTCCTAACGGCAGGACATCATTGAACCAATTTTGAAACGTTAGGGACTTAAAATTGGATGATTTAAATGTTAAGAACAACTTTAAAACTTACTCCAAATATTAAAGACAAAAATAATACTTTACTCTTAATTATATATAGACAAAATGTTACTCGCATTTTATAAACACCCATAACAATATATAACACATAGTTTAAATAATCTTTAAAAAATTTATCACTCATAATCTAATATACAAAAATAAGAATTCAGCAATGGATACATTCAAAAAAATATATGCGGAAAATATTTAACACCTTTAGAAACATGAAGATTTTTGTTAAATATTTAACTATAGAATTCATCTCAATAATTTAAAAAAAATTATTCGCCTACCATTTATAAAATTTGATGACACCAATATTTGTTAAGATGAAAATTTAGGTGTAGCCAATTTTATGTAAAATTAATAGTTGAGAACTGTTAAATAATTTGATTGATTTAACTAAATTTTTAACTAACGACTTTTAATTATCAATTTTACGTAAAGTTGACTGGAACTAAGTTTTTACTATTTTTTAACAACCAATAATATCATGCATTATGGCACCAATATATATATAACCAATAAGTATTTTAATTTCTTTGTTTTTTTAATTACAAAATAATTTAAATATATAATTAATTAATAATAAATATATTTTCATACAGATATTAAGATTGTTTGGTGTATAAATAATATACTACTTAATAAATATTAAATAAAAAATATGTTTACAATGATTTAATTATGTAATTTTGTATAAAATAATATTAAAATTTTAGTTTATTTAAATAATTTATTATTTAATTTCTTTAAATAAATGTCTCAAATAATTCATATGCTATGTGCTCAATTCTCACTTTCTTTTCTCTCTTATTTCTTTTTAGTAAATTATAGATATTATTTATGAAAGATATTTTGTTTTAGTAGAAATATTCACATATCATTGCCAACAAATTTTTCAAAGATTTTTTTTTTCATTAGAAACATTAAATTCAAATGATTGGAGATTGAAATAAACATGTGCGCTTAATAACAATTCTTTCTTTCAGAATTAGTACCTAAGGCAACATTTGGTTTTAAAAACACACACAAGACATTAGACACATTAGTATACTTTGATTGTTTACTTATTGAGACATAAATTTTTTATAAATATATTATGTTAATACACAAATGAATATAGAATATATATATTTAGTATTTTTTTAAAATATTGAGACACAAAAACATAATCAATTAGACACAATTTTTTTATATTTTTTTTATTAATTTTTACACTTTTATTCTTTATCAATTTTTAAACTTTTATCTTTTATCAATTTTTTATATTTTTATCTTTTATTAATTTTTACAAAATATAAATTTTTTTAATTTTATTGTATTTTATTCAATATTTACCAAATACAATATATATATATATATATTAATAATTTGTGTTTATGTCTTTATGTCTATATCTCTATATTTTTGTCTCAGAAAAAGACATAAACCAAATGTTGCTTTAATTCTTTATCAACCTATTTGACTAAATCTTAGAAAATCATTAAAATCTCTAAACCACCGAATAAATATTACTTGTTGAGTATTATATAAAAGTTAACCTACTATCAAAAGTAATTAGGTAAATTAAATTTATTTATTATTGTTATTATTTTTTTTGTTATGGGGTGAACAAACAAACCGACACTAACAAAAAAAACTAATTCCCTCTTTTAATAGAGGACTATCTTTACACCAAAAAAAATACCTAGAAAAATTTAATCCAATTCCTCCATTACTCTGTTATTGTTGATGTGATGTCTTCAACCATTTTCACTGTTTTGTTTACTAGCAGGTGTTTTTACTATTGTTCTGTCTAGCCACAGATTTTGACGCTCTTGAACCCACTCCATTCCACTTCTACTATAAATGGACCTTCAAAGTCGAAAAAATTGCTGCCATAGAAAAGGAAGACGCTGTCTGCTGCTGCTAATTGGCTAACTCCAAACTGATTCGGTAGAAGAACCGGTCTCCATGAAGGCGTCATGATTCTCAAATGATGACGCAGTCAAAGCACAAAATACATGACAGTTATAACAAGTCCATTATCTTTTATTTCAAATTATCCTCAACTTGTACTTAATAGGATGAAAAATTAAAATATAATTTTATTTAAACAATTATTTGTATTATTTTTTATTAATTTATTCAAAAAATAATTAAATTTTGAAGGTAATTGGTATAAAATATTACAGATATAAAACTAAGAAAATTTTTTATTTGTATAAGAATGAGCCTAATAAATAATTATTCTATTTAAATATAATTAAGAGTATTTCTTTCTTTGTCAACGAGTTATAATTCAAATGACATAGTCTCTATATTCATCTAAAAGTTGGTAAAAAAAGAATACTTCTTTTTTTTATTAACTTTTTTAAACATTAATTATTTATTTTACATTCTATATAAAAATAAATGAATATAATATTTATTGAGTAGACACAATTACGTAAAAAAAATTTTATTGTCATAGTATTTGAACTAAAGAAAAGAAAGTATTATTTTAAAAAAAACTAACAATATATTTTTAATAATATTCTTAATACAAAATAATAAATTTTAAATATTTTTTTAAATAATATATATTAACTAAAATAATATAATTATCCCAAATAATATATTATAAATATAGTAAAATGACAGATTTCAATAAAAAAATTGTTAATAAAAAATTATATGAATTTTTGCTTCGCACAAAATAAAATTATTATATGTTTGTTTGCTTTTTATGTTATATATATGGTTTTTTTAATTAAATTAATATAATACAAAATCTTTTATTATTTTATTTATATTTAATGTTTTAATTTTATTTCTCACAAAATAAAATTATATATATATATATATAACACAAAAATTTTTATCATTGTATTTATATTTAATATTATAATTTTATTTCACATAAAACAAAATTTATTTAAATTTTAATATTATATACATAAAATATATATATAACACAATTTTTTATCATTGTATTTATATTCAATATTATAATTTTATTTCACATAAAACAAAATTTATTTAAATTTTAATATTATTTAAAAATTTTTCTAGATTTAGTACATGAATTTTTAACTTATTTTTTATATATTATTTATTTTAATTCTAAAGTCCAATAATTTTTTTTACAAACATGTTGTTTTTAATATTTATATACTATTTTTTTATTTTAAACTTCAGCCCAATATCTGAGATTTATTTAACAGATTACTTTTTTAAATCTAGACCATTCAAATAAAATATAGCAAATAAAAAGTTTAGATTTAACGAATTTACAAGGTGTGCAGCATTCTATTCTTAGCAAAGAGCGTTTAAGAATGAGCCGAATTCTATGTATTTTTTAAAAATAAAAATTATTATAAAATGGATGAGTTTTAATATCTATGGATATTTATTTAATTAAAAAGTTAAAAGAAAAATATTTTTATTAGATAAAAAATGTCCCCACAGGAGTGTCTTTAGGTTGTTAGAAACAAAACAAGCCACAGCACATAAAAGTATAAATCCACCATTTGCAGCTGCGGCATTACCAGCCGCAGAGAGAAAACCAGGTTCCATACAAGACAACACAACACTTTTAGATTTGACTTCATTCATTACATTAAATTAAATTTTTTAAACAAATTTAAATTTCAGGGAAATATCAGAGATATTTAGTTTATTTTCGACTTTATTTAAGTTCATATTAAAAAAAATTAACTACTATAGCAAAACATTCCACTTTCATTCTATAATTTTATTATCATATAATTATTCTTTATTAGTATGTATATCTAATAATTAAAATTTGCTTAATATCTGAAAAATATAAGATGACCTAACAAAATGTCAAAACACTAGACAACATTATTTCTAAAAATTTGTGTAGTGTATATTTTATTAGTTAGATGTAAATATTTTAGATATATAATTTTTAAAAAATTTGTTTTGTAAATCAAAATTTTTGTATTGTACATTAAAATTTTTATGTTTTAATTTTTTAAATAATAATAATAATAATAATAATAATAATAATAATAATAATAATAATAATAATAATAATAATAATAATAATAAAAGGAGAATGAGGAGAAAAACAAGAAAATAAGACATTAAAAAAGACTCACGACCTCTAAATAAATATGAAAAGACTATATCATTTGATTTGATATATAATTTATCAACAATGCTAGGGAACCAACTCTATATAAGTCAAGAATCAGCCAACTGGTAAATCAGAGGCACCGATAACTTTAACCGAATGTTGCTACTGATAGGCACACGGATGTTTCTTTTTTTATAAATTGGATGGTTTTGAATATGATTTCTATGTTTCATGTGTTACGCATTAATAAAACATAATTAATTATATGAAACCAATTAATGAATGATCAAAGCATCTGTTCCGTGATTCTCTCCTAACACTAGCGTATCTTCCCTCATGTTTTGAACGTGATCAACAATAATTTAACAAATAAATTATAAATTAATAAAACTAATTATAATTAATTATGTTGTTCCATTCTTGGCTGATTATTAGTTGGTTCTATATACTTTTTCATAATTTATTGGCTTGTCACAAGCTACTATGTATATTTATAAATAAAAAGTTATATAGATAGTGTTTATTAATACATTAATAACAATAAAAATATTTTATATAAAAATGATTAAATAATTTAAATAATAATAATAAAAGAAAGAATCCCAATTGATAGGGGGCAAGTGGCTTGCTTGTGTTGTATATTAATAGATGATGAAAGTTGGGAGTTGAACCATCACTATACAAAAGTGTAGAACAAAAGCACTACTATTACTAACTATCTATCTATCGTACATAATATCCAATTCCAATGCCGACAGACAGCCACTCGCCGGCACGGCCAACCATCACCCTGCCGCCGCGTCCCAGCCTGGAGTCCTTCCTGTCGTCGGCAGGAATAAGCCCCGGTCCCATGACTCTGGTGTCGTCGTTCTTTGCGGACGACTACTCCCCTTCACCTTCTTCCTTCTCTCAGCTCCTCGCGGTTACGCCGTCTCCTCTCTTCACCGTGCCACCTGGCTTCAGCCCTTCCGCCTTCCTCTTCTCCCCTACGCACCCTCAGGTACTTACACACTCTCTTCTCTCTTCATTTCTGTCACTTCTATTTCAGCCTTTTCCTTAATAATATTTATTTCAATTATTTCTTAGTTAACTTACTATCGACAGATTTGGTAATTGGAATCAGAAATGACTTGTGCTTCGTCGGATTAACAAATTATTATTATTATTGTTAAAGAATTTAATTTTTCATGCACCGTCTAACTTTCCGTACAATCAATCGCATTAGCAAAATTTACTAATTTTTAAATTTATTAATTAAAATTTATTTAGATATATAAATCTGATGGAATAATCCTCAAAAAATCTTTATACTGTTAGGATAAATCAAAATTAAACTCTGCTGCGAAATTATTATTATTTATCATTTTTTACTGTGGTGGCGGCGTTTTGACTTTTGACTTTATCTTTGGCGTGGGTCAATTGCTGTTGCGGGCTAAAAGCTGAAAATTGTCGCCAACTCGTTTTCATCTTTTTGTGTACAGTGCTTTAGCAGAACAAAAAATTAAACAGTAGAAAGTTGCGGATAAGACATTTGTGGTGGAAATTTCTGAATTCTAAGTTAAGAAATAATTTCTTGGAAGTAAGTCAACAAGGAGAAAGAAAGTGCTTTTTGGTTTCTTTGTTTGTTCCAAATTTTTGTTGACTATGGAAGACAAATGACAGCATATTAGTATGGAATTTCAATGCTCTGTCTTTACTCTTTACACTGCAATTTTTGTAGTATGTGCTAGAAAAAACAAAAAATTGTGTGTTGCAAATGCTTTGCATTTGAAGTATTTATAATCTAAGAAAATAATGACTGGGTTTTTATTATACAATTGTAAGTGGATGCAGGATAATGCATAATATTGCAGCAATGCTGGTCATTCTGCTGGGAAAATTTCTCATTGTTATGTATCAATGTGATCTATTTTCCTTGAGGGACAGTGGATATAACAACCATGACATTCTTATTATATCTTCATTTCAATATATACATATACAGAGCCCCTTTGGGATGTCACATCAGCAGGCTTTAGCACAGGTTACCAGTGAAGCTGTGATAGCACAATCACAAGGGCAAATGCAGATTGATGAAGATGATGCTTCAGAGAAGAATGTAGAAGTATCTATGTTTGAAACTTCTCAGATGTCCAATAATGCTGACAAGAAGTATCAGCAGCCTTCGTCCGTGGTGGTCAACAAGCCTGCGGACGATGGCTATAACTGGCGAAAATATGGACAGAAACAGGTTAAGGGGAGTGAGTTTCCGCGGAGCTACTACAAGTGTACACATCTGAGTTGCAATGTGAAGAAAAAGGTTGAGCGTGCCATTGATGGTCACATAACAGAAATCATCTATAAAGGGCAGCATAACCATGAAAAGCCTCATTCCAATAAGCGTAATAAAGATAACAGTGATTCAAATGAAAGTGTAAGCATTCAGCCTAAGTCCGAGTTGAGTTGGGTTGGAAATTCGGATAGTTTTGGCAAAAGCTTTTCTGATTGTTCGATCAGCGAAGATTTGGGTGGTGTAGATATGAGGGAAGAGGAGGGAGGTGATGTTGAACCAAACCCCAAGAGAAGGCAAGTTTCAGTTTCACCATTTTTATCATCATTTAAAATGCAGGTTTCTAGTTATGTTTCTTCATGTCTTAGGCTAGCTTTGTGTGTTGCAGGAACATTGATGTTGAGGTTTATGAAGGACATCAAACGACTGTGACAGAACCCAAAATCATTGTCCAAACAAGAAGCGAAGTTGATCTTTTGGATGATGGCTACAAGTGGCGCAAGTATGGGCAGAAAGTGGTGAAGGGTAATCCTCATCCAAGGTAATAATCACTCTGTCTTTTTTCAGATCTTGCATTAACACGAGATGTTTGTGCACTGAACTGATTTCACTTTTTTTTTCCCCTTATAAGATACTTCTAATATAGGGATTCAAGTTCTGTTTAATTTTCCTAATGCTGAATTTCCATCAACAGGAGCTATTACAAATGCACAAGTGCAGGGTGCAACGTGCGAAAGCACATCGAGAGAGCTTCAATGGATCCAAAAGCAGTGATAACAACTTATGAGGGAAAACATAATCATGATGTGCCTGCTTCCAGAAAGAGCAGCCATAACACTTCAAAGCCGCATAAAGCGGTGCCTGAGAAGCATCCGGATATGGATTTCGGAAACAGCAACCAAAGACCGATACATTTAAGCTTGAAAGAAGAGCAAATCATAATATGAATGAAACTATGAAGTTAATTATAGAACTCACCTGGTAGAGAAGGACATTGTGTAGAGGGTGATCAAGAAGGTAATATGTAAATTATTAATTTCTGTATGTTGATACTAGTTGTTCTTAAGTATGATTCTAAAACTAAATCTAATTATCTAATCCAGTTTTTCTCCATTACTCCGAAACCACTTAACAAAAGAAACTAGTGGAGCATTTGCATACAAAATCCAGCAAATCAAGCAAAAGACCAATATTAGAAGTAAAATAAACATCCACTTTTCAAATGAACGAACTATCCGCATACATAGTAAAATGAATATCCACTTTACTTGATAATAAACATCTAACAAATTAAGAACCTTTATTTAATTATTACATTCTTAGTTAATTAAGCCAAATGTAATTAGCTTGATTCAAGCACAACCAAAATTAGTTTCAACGAATTATTTAATTAACTCACAAACCACATAGGAAATCAAGCAAAAGACCAATTATGTAATCAAAACAAACATCCGTACACAGGCACATGTTTTTTTTTTCAAGTTGAGTCCAATTATTCAAAAATAAAAAATAGTCTATAGGAGGAAAAAAATTCCAATAATTCAACTAAATCACAGAACATCTATTCCGAACCACTGTATCTATTGCATAAACATCCATTTAAATATAAAACCATAACTATCACTAACCTCTTGTAGTAAAAAAATGATGTTGCTGAAGTTGGCGTTGAACTGCGGCTTGCTTGGTGGTGCTGCTGCTGTTCGGTCTGCTGCACCCATGGAAGGCGGAAGCGCAACCTGGACAAGAGTGCGGCAGCGTAGGCGGGAGAAGGGAGATGAGGAAGAAGAAGCTCCTGGGAGACGACTGTTGCTGGTGACTGGTGAGGGAGTGGGGGGACGGCGATGATGGGGCTGCTGAGAGGAGAAGCGACAACGCTGAGGCTGGCTGATGAGAGTCGGAGTAATGTCGGTGAGTTTGGCAGGTGATGGAGGGAGTGGCGCCTATGAGAGGGTTTGGGAGAATGTGGTTGCGGCTGTCAATAGGGTGAAAAGGGATGGTTAAAATGTGAAATGTGAGAATAGGGTTTTGGTAGGGGAATTGGGAGTGGTTTTTTTTTTTTTTAACTTTTCGTGGCTGCGATTATTAGTACATTTGTTCACAATTTTTATTTAAGTTCATCTAAGTAATTTTAAGTTACTCTTTTTTTGTTTTCTTCTTTTTTTATACTTCTTCTCTTCTTCCTTGCACTTTTTCTTCTTTTTTTATTCTTTTCTGTGCTTTTTTTTCTTCTCCTCCCGCGCTTCTTTTCTTTCTTCTCACGCTTGTCTACGCGGCGTCTTTTTTTTTCTTCGCGTTCCTCCTTCTTCACATGTTTTCTCTTTATTTTTTGTTGTTGCTACTATATTTTTTTGTTTTCTCTTTATTTTTTGTTGTTGTTGCTATATTTTTTTTGTCTTTTCCTCCTTCTTTGGAGGAAGAGTTTTGAATTGTGCAATGAACCAAATATATTATTATGATGAAACAATTGTAATACTAAATGAATGGACATAATGAAGTGAACACGTACTCATTGTGAAATAATTATATAGTACTGAATGAACGAAACATAATCCATTATATAAAATCAAGGGTTAAGTATGATTTTAGTCACCAACGTAGAGGTTGAAAATCGATTTCGTCCCCAACTTTTTTTTTGCTACAAAATGATCCTCAAAATTTTAGTTTGTTTTAAAATCATCATTTTTACTAATTTTATTTTTTTATTATTAAATTACCCCTCGTTAAAAAAATTATAAAATAAAATAAATAAAAAAGAAAAAAGAACAGGATACGGGGGGAGAGAGAGAAAGGGGGCGCGAGAAAAGCAGGGAGAGAATGGAGACCGCCATATCGCTGCACCACTGCACCACCACCAACTTCTTCTTCGCCGCCCTGCCGCCCTACCGTCCTGCCGCACCGCACCACCACCACCCTGTGAATTGGATTTTTAGTGAAATTTTAGATTTTTTTGTGAAATTTGTTGTGGAATATTGTTGTTGATGAAATTTAAATTTGGAACATTGTTGTTGCTGAATTTATTGATTATTATTCAAAGTGCATGTTGCTTGAATTTTCTGATGATGATGATGATGATGATGACCATGATGATAATGGTGGTGGTGGACTGGTGGGTTCTTGTTCATCTTGGGCTTCTAGTTGATTTTGGTTGATTTTAGGAAAAGTTTTGATGAAGATGATGATGACCATGATGATACTAGTGGTGGTGGTGGTGGTTCTGGTTGGGCGTAGACTTCTGTTCTGGTGGTGGTGGTGGTGGTTGATTTTGGGGTGAAGGGAGAAGGGTATTTTTGTCCGAAGGACGATTTTAAAACAAACTGAAATTTTGGGGGACCATTTTGTAGCAAAAAAAAGTTGGGGACGAAATTGATTTTCAACCTCTACGTTGGGGACCAAAATCATACTTAGCCCTAAAACAAAATTCAAACAGCTTTTTGCATAATGAACCGAACACGTAATCATGGTGAAACAATTGTATAGTACTGAATGAACAAAACATAATCCATTATATAAAATCAAATTCAAACAGCTTTCTGCATAATGAACCGAACACGTACTCATGGCGAAACAATTATATAGTAATGAATGAACGAAACATAACCCATTATATAAAATCAAATTTAAACAATTTTTTGCATAATGAACCGAACGCGCACTCATGGTGAAACATTTGTATAGTACTGAATGAAAGAAACATAATCCATTATATAAAATCAAATTCAAAACACTTCTGCCTACAAGTTAGAGATTATCAATTCAATCCAATTGAATTCGGATTAAGTATGATTTTGGTCCCAACGTATAGGCCAAAAATCGATTTCGTCCCTAACTTTTTTTTTTGCTACAAAATGGTCCCCCAAGGTTTCAGTTTGTTTTAAAATCGTCCGTCGGATGAAAATACCCCTCCCTCCCCTCTTCTTCCTCAACATTAAGCAGAAGTAGATGCACAAACACAGAAGAATAACAATGGATAACAACAAGCTCAACCAGAAGCGGGAGAACAGCAGAAGCAAAAAATAATGAAACAACAACAACCAGATGCAGAAGAACAACAACAACAACCATGAATATTGTATATAATTAACCATTAACAGAAATTCAATAACCTAAGCTAATTCTATTAAATCTAAGCTAATTCAACAACAACAAAAATAATAATTCAGCAGCAACTTTCAGCAATTCAATAACCTAAAATCAACTAACAGAAAATTAAAATCCAGCTAAATTAACCCAGAATCAAATCAAGGGGCTGGAGGGAGGGTAACAGGTAGTTGTGGCTCTAATTCCTTTTGCGACAGGGATTGAGGGAGGAAAAGCAGGGAGGCTCGCTGGCGGTGGTAAAGCAGAGGAGGCTCCATGTTGCTGCATGGTGGTGAAGCAAGGGAGGCTCCACGTTGCTGCGCCATGGTGAAGCAGGAGAGGCTCGCCGGCGGTAAGCTCTGGTTCGAAGAGATACGAGACAGGGAAGAAGAGAAGGAGGGGAGAGGGTCGCGGTTGATCTGGATAGGAGAGAGGCAACGACGGCGACGGCGGGACGACGACGGCGGGACGGCGGCTTCCCTTCCCCCTTCTTCCCTTCCCTTCCCTCCCCCTCCCCCTCCCCCTCCCCGTTTCTCGCGCCCCACCCCCTTTTATTTATTTATTTATTTATTTATTTTATATTTATTTTATTTTATAATTTTTTTAATGAGGGGTAATTTGGTAATAAAAAAATAAAATTGGTAAAAAGGACGATTTTAAAACAAACTGAAATCTTGGGGACCATTTTGTAGCAAAAAAAAAGTTAGGGACAAAATCGATTTTCGGCCTCTACGTTGGGAACCAAAAGCATACTTAACCCATTGAGTTCAGATTTAGAACACCTGTGTCTATTCAATTCAATTCAATTCAATTTAGCAATTGCATTCCATTCAATTCGACTGAAAAAATAATCCATTAGCAAAATGTTGGTGTTGTTGGTGATGACGGTAACAAAAGATGAGAATGAGAAGAAGAAGAGAAGGAGGAGGAGGAGAAGAAGAATCTGCGTACGCGAAGAAGAAGAAAAAGGAGGAGGAGGAGGTATACCTGAATTTGAAAGAAGAAAAAGAAGCGCGGGAGAGAAGAAGAAGATAAACTGCATGTAATGACGCTCATGAGAGTAATTTTTGTTGGTGTTGGATTACTTGAATAAAATTTGGATGAAAAAATACTTGGATGTGTAGCATAGCTCTTTCATTATTTATCTAGCAGAAACGATTCATTTTTTCTTATATTTTTATAAATTTAATATTTTAAATGTGCTATGTCTCTTTTTTTTTTCTACATATATAAATACAAATATTTTTATAAATATTTTTAAAATTTTAATTTTAATTATTAAACAATAATTTAATCCTGATAAATTTTATAATATATAAATATGTTATTTTAATAAAAAATTATGTAATTGATTAAAAAACATTTTTTATTTTCGTTAAAAAATTATGTGTTCCATAATAAGAAATTAAGAACTGAAAGACATTTTTTTATTTTTTGGTATATATCCTGTGAAATACACGTTTTTTGTTCATGTAACATATTACTATTAATAAATGCTTCTTCGTAATTCGTTGAACTCAAGAGTCAATCAATCAAACTAATAAACTATTCTGAAACAACATTTTACTACAAGGAGAATGCTATATATTTATAATTTACGACTCTTGAAACAGGGAAAGAACACTAATAAGCAAGGAATCTTCTACTTCTAGCTAGATTCATGGTACATATATGATATATATAAACATATAAATAATAACGATAGAAACAAACAGACATTACTGTTAAGGAAAACATACTGCAGAGACCTATGGCTAGAAATGTTGTGCCTTATACACTAATGATATTGATGATAATTGGAGTAATTATTTGTTCTTTTATTCCTGATTTCTTTGATGCTATTATTTATCAACAACCACCACTTGTTCGCCGGCGACGAACTTGGACTCCAACTTATCATGATGTGTCTGATTTGAATGCGTGTATCAATAAATGCAACGAAACCCATAAGAAATTTCAGGTGAGGAAAACATACTGCATTGACAAATGCAAAGTACTAAAACAGTGTGTTGATAATTGCAAGATGCTCTTTAAGGGTCACAAACAAAAGTTGGATTCATGCAAGAAAGGTTGCAGATAATGGTAATAAGTATACATATTGTTGTGAAATATAGATACAGGGAGAATGTGTAAAATATCATGTTTCTTTTTCTTTTCGTTTTTTTTTTCCTTTGTTTTGTCTTCACTCTATATCCTATGTAGCTATTAAATATGTATGTGAGTGGGAATTATGTCTTAATGGTTTGCCAAATTTGCAGTAAATCGTTCTAGGTTGTAGAATTTATGTTCGGAATTACAGTGATTTACAACCGACTTTGGATGTTTAATATCCTATCACTACACAAAAAAAAAAAAAAAAACAGTTTTATAGAAGTTTTATAATAAAGGTTTTAAAAAACTCCTTCAAATTAGTTAAGAAAACGGCAAATTTTAATCTCAAATAACAGGAGTTACAAAATTTCCAAAATTAAAATTTTATTACTTCAAAATTCTTCACCAATTTTACTCTTCTTTTTTATTTTTTACATACCGTCCATTCTCATTTTTGCAAAACTGCAAAATTGTTCTTGTCATTTTTTTCAGCTTTATTTTCCTTCTCTTCTTTTCCGTCACAATCTATCCTTGATCTCAATTCCCATCCTCGTTGATCCAGTCTTTGCTCTCTGTCAATTTCTCTAGTCTCTACCCTCAATCTCCAGCCTCAACATCCCCGACTCCAGTCTTGCTACCTCTTCCTTGCTGGCCCGTCGCGTCCTCTCGTCTCTTCCTTGTTGGTCTTTTGCGTCCTTATCACCTCCTCTTTGTCTGTTTCTGTCTATGATCAACAGATCTCAGTTTCAGATGGAGATACTTTAGGTAATAATATTTATTTTGGGTTCTTGATTTATGATTTTGGTTTAAAAAAATAAACATGTAACAATAATAAAAAAATAAAATTTTTATCTTAAAAATTCTGTAAGTACAATAAACATGTAATATTAATAGAAATAACCAAAACATGTTAAATACTAAATACATTAAAAACTAAGCACATTAAAATTCAAATATATTAAACACTAAAGATATTAAAATTCAAACATATTAAAAGGCATATATATTTTTAAAATTTTTATTTTTTATTCAATTAATATATGGTCGGATTTACGGGTTGGTTTGAATTCCGCACCCAAAACTGTTACCCAAACTAATTGCTAGAGAGGAGAGTTGGACCCGATTACCCGTTGGTTACAGAACCAATTTAATTGGTTTGGTTTGGGTTTGGATGGATAATCGGGTACCCGCGACCCATGCTCACCCCTACGCACCTACAATTTATATATAATTTAAGAGAAAGTCTAAGGGGTCAGTATTTTTATTGAAATCTGGCCAGCACTTAATCATTAAAAGAAAAATACGTAATTCTATACCATTAGATGTCATCTCACACCAATAAAAATATTGATGATGGCTAGTTGATGACTACACATTACAAATTTTGCTGGCTCCTAGCACTTCTAATAATTTAATTGTTAAAAAAGTTATTTTAGCACGATTTACATAGTAATAATATAAAAAATTAAAAGATATATGTGTAATTATTTTTCATTAAGAAAAATCTAGTAACGAGGTGTTTTTAATTTTATTTTAGTAAAAATCCCTAATATTTATTTGCTAAAGTGTTGTAAATGATGAAGCTCAAATAATTCCTCCAATAAATATGGAAGAAAATCTAGGAACTTTGATAAGAGTAGAATGGAATTGATTCTCAGTTGATTTGTGTGTTTAATGTTTGGCTAAATTACTGTGTTAATCTATAGAAAAAAGTTTTATATTCATATAAAAATTATATGGATGGTATTTATGTAACTTTTACTCCACGCCCTCACACTCCTGTTTGTTTTACACGTGCCACTTATAACCTATATAACGAATCCTTATTTTTCTCTTTCAACGTTTCTCAACGTAAAGCTTCTCATACAACGTAAATTTTTTCTTCTTCTTCTTCTTCTTCTTCTTCTTCTTCTTCTTCTTCTTCTTTAACCTAATTAAATTCGTTGTTCTCCTCTTTCGCGTTTTTCTTCTCTGCATTATAGATCTGGATTGATTTAACGCAATTAGCTTTGTCGTTCATCTTCTTTTTGTTTTCTTCTTTGATCTGTACTTTTCGGTTGAAACAATGAATGAATCAACTTCAAATTAGTTGAATGACTGCGATTTGGATAATTCTTCTGAAACACATCAATTTAATGAGGTTTGGATTATTGAATTCTGAATCGAATTTAATGGAATGAAATTGCTAATTTTATTTGAAGTGAATTGAGTAGACTGAGGTGATCTACATCTGAATTGAATTCAAATCAATTGATAATATGTAACTGTGAGTAATTGTGAGTATCATTAACTGTGAGTAACTCTGAGTAAATTTGAGTAACTTTTCGGTTCGATAAGTACTAAAGAGGTGGTTCATCACTTTCATATTTTTGGTTCGGTACGTAGAAAGCAGTCTAACAAAAATTAGACCAACATGTTTTGTTTTCTTCCCTAAGCACTATATAATTGTTTCACCTTAATTAAGATTTTCGTTCACCGTAATTAAGATTTCGGTTCACCATGCAGACCAGCTGTGTTGTGGACGAAAAATTTGTCCCAAAGGTGGGAATGATTTCAAGACCCTAGAAGAAGTTAGAAAGTTCTACAACTATTATTCCAAACTTGGTGGTTTTTCCACCAAAATAAGGAACACGACTCGGGATGGAGACAAGATTAAGAATGCTCTAGAGAGGGGAGGTGGAAGTCAAAGATATCTCCAACTTTGAAGACAAACCCTTCAGCTAGGTTAATTTGTCCGGCCAGAATTTACGTACACATAATGAAGGATGTTGGTCTTTGGACAATTTCCAAAGTTGTTTTGAATCACTCACATTCTTGTTGTCCAGACCAGGCTGAGATGCTCAAACAACACAGGGAGCTTAGCATGTTCGTGTGTCGCACCATTGAAACCCACGAGGAAGCAAGAATCAGACCAAGGAAAACCTACCAATCATTTGTGGCAGCAGCTGGCAGTCACTGTGAACTAGGTTTTATAGAAAAAGACGTAAGAAATTATATCACAAGGGAAGTATGGAATATTTCAGAAAAAGACGATGCCAAAGAATTTGGGAAGTACCTAATAAGAATGAAAGAAAAGAACCAGAATTTCTTCTTTGAGCTCAACCTTGAAGGCGATCACTGCATTAAACATGCATTCTGGGCGGATGCAAGAAACAGGGCTGCATTTGATTATTTTGGAGACGTGGTTTCATTTGACACCACCTATAACACAAACAGGTATTCGGTTCATTCAAACAATTTTTTATGTTCAGTGAGTGTATATATTTCAGTTCACCAACTTGTGGTTGTTATTTATGCAGGTACAATTTGGTTTTAGGTTCTTTTGTTGGCGTGAATCACCACGGCCAGTCGACACTTTTTGGATGCGCGCTGATGAAAAATGAGGACATTCAATCATGCAAATAGTTATTTGAGTGTTGGCTACGTTGCATGGGAGGAAAGGCATCAAAAGGTATTCTTACCGATCAATGCGCATCGATTCAAAGGGCAATTGAGCTATGCATGTCAACAACAATTCACCGCTGGTGTATCTGGCACATCATGAAGAAAATCCCAAGCAAACTAAATGGCTACAAGGGACACATTGATACTGAATAAAAGATGAGCCATGTTGTTTGGAATTCGTACACAAAAGATGATTTTGACAGAAACTGGAACGATTTCCTCACAAAGTATGGTCTCGAAGGCAACAAGTGGCTTTCAGGTAATTGAGATTTTAATTCAAATCATTTTTATGCTTATATATTTTTTTCCCAAAAGCATGCACTGTTTTCGGTTCACCACAACTTATAAATTCGGTTCGATTTGCAGAGCTGTACGAGGATCAGCATATATAGATTCCGGTTTACTTGGATCACCACTTTTGAGTCAGGATGAGAAGCACACAAATGATCTAGAGCATGCATTCATTTTTCAACAAATTCATCACACATAATAGCTCCTTGAGACAATTCATGAAGCAATACGACAATTGCCTCGCAAGCAGAGAAGAAGCAGAGAGAGAATTTGATGCTGCAGATTTTCACAATGTGATACCGTGCGCAACAAAATCAGCAATAGAGGCACAATTTTAGCGTGTATATACCCATGAGAAGTTCAGGGAAGTTCAAGCTCAATTTAGAGGTAAAGTGAATTGTATCACAAGATCAATGCATTCCACCCTAGGTTTTACAATATATGAAGTCATAGAGCAGGTTTCTAACTCCACATTCAATAAGTTTGTCGTCACTTATGATGCAGTATCACGAGATGTAAAGTGCCATTGCTTGCTGTTTGAGTCTAGGGGCATATTGTGCCGCCATTCCCTAAGCGTTCTAAGCTTTGAGCGAGTGGATAACGTGGCACCGAAATACATATTGGAACGCTGGAGTAAGAACATAAAAAGGAGGCAGACACACATCAAGAACAGCCAAGATGAACCTGTACTGGAGCCAAGAAGTAAGAGATTTGACGAATTGGTGTTTCGGTCACAATATATGTGAATTTGCATCCGAGTCTAAAGAGTTGACCAGAATTTTGCACCGAGCATTTGACAAGGTCATGGCGGAGATGGAAGAATATCAAGAGAGAAGGAAAAGAAAAAGTTTGTTAACCCACGAATAAGCGACATTAAGTAATGTGAATGATCTTCAAAGCCCACCATGTATCAAAACAAGAGGTCGGCCCAAGTACAGACTTGGATCAAACCTGGAAAAAAAGATCTCAAATTCCATGAAGAAAAAGAAAAAGACAGCTCCAAGCGAGATAAAATTGACTTGCTTTTGATTAGTTAAAAATTCAATCGTTCAATTTCCTAATATACAGTTAATTATGTTTTTTGTAGTTGAACCTTTTACACTCCGGATCATCGATTCAGTCAAGCTCCACTCTTTACAATACACCAGATATGAATTATCCAAGACAACATTTTACAAGTTTTAGTTTTTATTAATGTAAAATTTTGTTCACCTATGAGCAAATTTTGGTTCACCATGTTATAGCAGGTTTAATTTCTAAATGTTGATAGTCTTTAATGAATAGTCACTTTTTTTGTGAAATTCTACATTGATATATGCAGTTTTTCGATTTGTCTAGTGTATTAACATCTAAGTTGAATAATAAGAATTTGTTTTTTGGTTCATGGTTCAGAGGTCAGAGTTCTAATAGTAGCATTCTTTTAAAATTAGATATGTGTTATGTTGATATATGCATTTTTTTGGTTCACCAGTTGCATTAATTTCGGTTCATTGTGTTTTTGAAGTTTAGGGTTTCGGATTTAGGATTTAGGTTTTAGGGATTTAGGGATTTAGGGTTTATGGATTCAGGGTTCAGTGTTCAGGGTTTTGGTTTTAGTGTTTAGGTTTAGGGTTTAGGGATCAGTGTTTAGGAATTCAGTGTGTTTCTACCTTTTGGTTTGCCCAGTATAGTAATTTTGGTTTATTGTGTTCTTTTGGAGTTCATAATGTATTGGTAGTCACCCTGATTTCTTTCAATGTGAACCTGCAACAAAACAGCAACCAGGCAGTTCCAACAGGTATATAACAAGACAATGAGTAATCCATCTTGAATCAGTATATACATTAACATTAGATCCATACATTAATATTAACATTTACATTAATGTTGACATATATACATTCAAAAGAAGCAGTGTCTACTTTTTTAAACAAGTAGAACAAAATATTGTTAATTAGAACCATTCAAACTGCACTGGTTTTGAGATTCACTTGATGTTTCTGAATCCGTTGAAACAATTTTTTCTTTTTTCATGAGCCTCTTTTGTCTTATTCTTTCTGCCAGTGTTATATTGTCAAATTCCAATTCTGATTTGGATTCTGAAAAAGATTCTTCTTCTAAAGAAGAATCCACAACAACAACCTTCTTTTCTTCTTTCTCCCTTTTTCTTTTCTCTTTCCCCTTTATTTGCTTTATATACAGAAGTCCCTAAAACACAAAATTATTTAGTTAGCAGAGTATTTGAAACGAGAAAATACAGAAATAATCAGGTGAATCAAAATGACCACAAACACTCAACCGAATTCAATTCATGTGATGAATAATACATGATAAACATTCAATTATTAAGAAAAATATTTCTGTATGCACACATTACCATTGTGTCTGTTGCTTCCTTAGAAATCCGATCATGTATCATCTTCTTTGTCCAATAGGCCACCCACAGTGTCGGAGGAGCATTAAGTCCATCCAAGTGAGGGAACTTGGTTTTATAGAAGTAAATCAGCATTAAAACAAAAACACAGCCCTCAACAGACTATTTCTTCCCCTTTCTCTTGTTTTTGATTCCCTTTCCCAAGAAGCTGAGCACATGACATGCCCAATTCCACTGTCGGATGTTGTCCACACAAACGATAGGCAACTTTTGGATCACGGAGGCCAAGCTTACCGTCGTCCGCAGCAAGAAGCACTTCTGTATGAAGACGACAAAAGTCCTGCAGAATTTTTGCCGGTTCTCCTCCTCTTCAACACTCATATTTAGGACAGACTTTGTCAAAGTCGCCAACGTAACACATTTGAGGCTGTGAAATATTGACTTGTTTTTTCATTCAGTTTGCGATAGCCAACCTTTTTAGGAACACGATCTCCTACAATATTTTAATAGCAACAAATGAGCAAAAAAGGTTCAGTTTAATTTGTTACATACCAATGAACCAAAACTAAAGGTAGAAATAAACCAAATTTAAAGGGAGCAATGAACTGAAATTTAAATAAGCAATGAACCGAAAATAAGCAAGAAGTGGAAAGTGTATTACCATCGTGGCTTATCCCCACTTCCCAGCGCAGCTGCTACTTTAGTAGGTGTTATGTATATTTTTTCATGGAGAGTTTTCAGACAACCATGATACTCATCATAGCAATCAATCAATTCTCTTAAGAGGGCGTGAGATACCTTTATTTCTGGGACATGTGCCAGGGCACCAAATCCCATTTCTTCAACTATAGCTTTCTTTTCCTCACTCATATTCTTGAACACTGTTGCTAAATGATTGTATTTCTCCATGCAAAAGAAGTACTGAACAGAGTAACAACCAATTTTAAAGCCCTAGTTACACGATGCACTGAACTGAATGAAAATAACAACAAATTTCATTCAAGATTGATTACTCCTTGTCTTGTTATATACCTGTTGGAACTGCCTTGCTGCTGTTTTGTTGCAGGTTCACAGTGAAAGAAATCAGGGTGATTACCATTACATTATGAACTCCAAAAGAACACAGTGAACCGAAATTACTACACTGGGCAAACCAAAAAGTAGAAACACACTGAATCCCTAAACACTGATCCCTAAACACTAAAACCAGAACCCTGAACACTGAACCCTGAACCCATAAACCCTAAATCCCTAAAACCTAAACCCTAAACCCTAAACCCCAAAAACACAATGAACCGAAATTAATGCAACTGGTGAACAAAAAAAGTGCATATCTCAACATAACACAGATCTAATTTTAAAAGAATGCTACTATCAGAACTCTGACCTTTGAA
The DNA here is from genome assembly GCF_003086295.3 of Arachis hypogaea. Taxonomy (NCBI): domain Eukaryota; kingdom Viridiplantae; phylum Streptophyta; class Magnoliopsida; order Fabales; family Fabaceae; genus Arachis; species Arachis hypogaea. Next base: position 109,260,782 of record NC_092045.1, on the reverse strand, counting down.
CCATGAACCAAAAAACAAATTCTTATTATTCAAATTAGATATTAATACACTAGACGAATCGAAAAACTGCATATATCAATATAGAATTTCACAAAAAAAAGTGGCTATTCAGTAAAGACTATCAACATTCAGAAATTAAACCTGTTTTAACATGGTGAACCGAAATTTGCTCATAGGTGAACAAAAATTTACATTAATAAAAACTAAAACTTGTAAAATTCTGTCTTGGATAATTCATATATGGTGTATTATAAAGAGTGGAGCTTGACTGAATCGATGATTCAGAGTGTAAAAGGTTCAACTACAAAAGACATAATTAATTGTATATTAGGAAATTGAACAATTGAATTTTTAACTAATTAAAAGCAAGTCAATTTTACCTTGCTTGGAGCTGTCTTTTTCTTTTTCTTCATGGCATTTGAGATCTTTTTTTCCAGGTTTGATCCAAGTCTGTTCTTGGGCCGACCTCTTGTTTTGATACGTGGTGGGCTTTAAAGATCATTCACATTGCTTAATGTCGCTTCTCCGTGAGTTAACAAACTTTTTCCTTTCCTTCTCTCTTGATATTCTTCCATCTCCGCCATGACCTTGTCAAATGCTCGGTGCAAAATTCTGGTCAAATCTTCAGACTCGGATGTAAATTCACATATATTGTGTGACCGAAACACCAATTCATCAAATCTCTTACTTCTTGGCTCCAGTACAGGTTCATCTTGGCTGCTCTTGATGTGTGTATGCCTCTTCTTTATGTTCTTGCTCCAGCGTTCCAATATGTATTTCGGTGCCACGTTATCCACTCGCTCAAAGATTAGAATGCTTAGGGAATGGCGGCACAATATGCCCCTAGACTCAAACAGCAAACAATGACACTTTACATCTCGTGATACTGCGTCATAGATGACGACAAACTTGTTGAATGTAGAGTTGGAAACCTGCTCTAGACTTCATATATTATGAAACCTAGGGTTGAATGTATTGATCTTGTGATACAATTCACTTTACCTCTAAATTGAGCTTGAACTTCTCTAAACTTCTCATGGGTATATACATGCTGAAACTGTGCCTCCATTGCTGATTTTGTTGCACACGGTATCACAGTGTGAAAATCTGCAGCATCGAATTCTCTTTCTGCTTGGAAAGCAATTGTCGTATTGCTTCATGAATTGTCTCAAGGAGCTATTCTATGTGATGAACTTGTTGAAAAAATAATGCATACTCTCGCTCCTTTTTGTGCTTCTCATCCCGACGCAAAAGTGGTGATCCAAGTAAACCGGAATCTATATATGCTGATCCTCGTACAGCTCTGCAAATCAAACCGAATTTATAAGTTGTGGTGAACCGAAAACAGTGCATGCTTTTGGGAAAAAAATATATAAGCATAAAAATGATTTGAATTGAAATCTCAATTACCTGAAAGCCACTTGTTGCCTTCGAGACCACACTTTGTGAGGAAATCGTTCCAGTTTCTGTCAAAATCATCTTTTGTGTACGAGTTCCAAACAACATGGCTCATCTTTTATTCAGTATCAATGTGTCCCTTGTAGCCATTTAGTTTACTTGGGATCTTCTTTATGATGTGCTAGATACACCAGCGGTGAATTGTTGTTGGCATGCATAGCTCAATTGCCCTTTGAATCGATGTGCATTTATCGATAAGAATACCTTTTGGTTCCTTCCCTCCCATGCAACGTAGCCAACACTCAAATAGCCATTTGAATGATTGAATGTCCTCATTTTCATCAGCGCGTATCCAAGAAGTGTCGACTGGCCGTGGCGATTCACGCCAACAAAAGAATCTAAAACCAAATTGTACCTACATAAATAACAACCATAAGTTGGTGAACCGAAATATATACACTCACTGAACATCAAAAAATTGTTTGAATGAACCGAATAGCTGTTTGTGTTATAGGTGGTGTCAAATGAAACCACGTCTCCAAAATAATCAAATGCAGCCTTGTTTCTTGCATCAGCCTAGAATGCATGTTTAATGCAGTGATCGCCTTCAAGGTTGAGCTCAAAGAAAAAATTTTGTTTATTTTCTTTCATTCTTACTAAGTACTTCCCAAATTCTTTGGCATCGTCTTTTTCTAAAATATTCCGTACTTTTCTTGTGATATAATTCCTTACGTCTTTTTCTATAAAACCTAGTTCATGGCTGCTGCCACAAATGATTGGTAGATTTTGCTCAGTCTGATTCCATCTTCCTCGTGGATTTCAATGGTGCGATGCACGAACATGCTAAGCTCCCTGTGTTATTTGAGTATCTCAGCCTGGTCTGGACAACAAGGATGTGAGTGATTTAAAACAATTTTAAAAATTGTCCAAAGACCAACATCCTTCATTATGTGTACGTAAATTCTGGCCGGACAATTTAACCCAGCTGAAGGGTTTGTCTTCAAAGTTGGAGATATCTTTGATTTCCACCTCCCCTCTCTAGAGCATACAATTAGTTGATTCTTAATCTTGTTTCTATCCCGAGTCGTATTCCTTATTTTGGTGAAAAAACCATCAAGTTTGGAATAATATTTGTAGAACTTTCTAGCTTCTTCTAGGGTCTTGAAAATCATTCCCACCTTTGGGACAAATTTTTCATCCATAACACAGCTGGTCTGCATGGTGAACCGAAATCTTAATTAAGGTGAAACAATTATATAGTGCTTAGGAAAGAAAACAAAACATGTTGGTCTAATTTTTGTTAGACTGCTTTCTACGTACCGAACCGAAAATATAAAAGTGATGAACCACCTTTTTAGTACTTACCGAACCCAAATGTTACTCAAATTTACTCAGAGTTACTCACAGTTAATGACACTCACAATTACTCAAAGTTACATATTATCAATTGATTTGAATTCAATTCAGATGTAGATCACCTCAATCCATTCAATTCACTTCAAATAAAATTAGCAATTTCATTCCATTAAATTCGATTCAGAATTCAATAATCCAAACTTCATCAAATTGATGCATTTCAGAAGAATCATCCAAATCGCAGCCATTCAACTGATTTGAAGTTGATTCATTCATTGTTTCAACTGAAAAGTGCAGATCGAAGAAGAAAATGAAGAAGATAAACGACGAAGCTAATTACATTGAATCAATCCAGATCCATAATGCAGAAAAGAAAAACGTGAAAAAGGAGAATAACGAATTTAATTAGGTTAATGAATAAAAAGGAGAATAGGAAGAAGAAGAAGAACATGAAGAAGAACGTGAAAGAGGTTTACATTGTATGAGAAGCTTTACGTTAAGAAACGTTGAAAAAAAATAAAGATTCGTTAGATAAATTATAAGTGGCGCATATAAAACAAACAGGGACGTGGGACGTGGAGTGAAAGATACATGGATATCATCCATGTAATTTTTACATAGATGTAGAATTTTTTCCTATTTTTTAATCTTAAATATTTTAAAAAATAGACTCAAAGTTATTCCTCTTAAATATGAGAATTTTTAGATTTCATTTCAAAAGGAGATAGACACTGCAAAATAAAGATAAAAAGATTGACACTAAATTAAATTTATGTATTATGTTTGATAAAAAAATATACATAATTAAATTATGTCTTAATATTTTATTTGGTTTAAGATAAATATAATTAAAATATTTTGAATTATTATAAAAAATATTATTAAAATTTCAGTTTTTATCTTTAAAAATTTTAGTCTACTGTATTTTTTTAAAATATTAAAAGAATTAAAAATTTATATTTCAAGACTAAAATTTTAATTACAATTTTTAACTACTAAATATAATACCAAATTTTAATTTCAGACTTTAAAAATAAACACTACCTTAACGTTCTTAGTAAATAGTAACATACAAGTAACAATGATATTAGTTAAGCATACGTTGTTAGTTCAATTATTATCAACCTAATTATTATTATTTTTATTTTAAATTAATAAAATAATTATTTTATTATTCTAAATAATTATTTTAATAATTATTTTTAATTATCCTATTATTTATTTTATTAATTATTTTATTGATTATTCAAAATAATTATTCTATTAATTAAACTATTGATAATTATTCAATAGAATTATTTTGAATAATTATTAATAAAAACTATTGATAGAATTATTATTTAAAAACTATTGAATAATTATTAATAAAAACTATTGATAGAATTATTATTTTAAAACTATTGAATAATTATAGAATTATTGGATTATTTATTAATAAGAATTCTTTATTATTTAAGTATTGATAGAATTATTTAAAAAATATAGGGTTTTATTCAATAATTATTCCACTTGTGGTGCTTATTAAAAAAATAAAAAATAATTCTATTGTTTTTATTTATCTTGGAACGGTGCTTATTTAAAAAGTCAACCTAAAATAATCTATGCTTATCATGAGGATTAGCACCACGTTATAGATTAAAAAGAAATTATTATTTTTTAATAAAAATATGACTTATTTTTATATATTTTTGTGTATTCTTATGTACTTTAGAGATAATAATATTAATTGTTATGGTCTATTTTAAAGTTTAAGAATTTGAATTAGTCAATTTTTTTTAATTTGAAATAAAGTTTGTTAGAGTACAACAAACTTACTCTGAATTAAAAAAAATCGTATTTAAAAAATGAGATATAAAAAAATAATTATTTTTTAATTTTATTTCTAAAAAAACCCTAATATACATTACCATTGTGAGCTACGGTGTCATCTGTCACTTTCTCAAAAATCAAAATAATCTTCCTCTTTTTCAAAACTCAACAAGTGCAGCATATCATGAGCTGGTAGGTGTGATAATTGGAGTTATTACAGCCACAGGTATCATAGGCACCTCTTTATTCGTGCTTGGAGGGTTGGAGTCACGGCTATCCATTGACAGACACATGGTCAAGTTTCGGAACGAGAAGAATATACTCTGATCACAATGTCATTTTTATCATATAAATAAAAAAATTAATTTATTATTTTATAATATTATTTTTAAAAAATACATATATTTATATAATAAATTTTTTATTTATGTTCGTTAAGAGTTGAAATTGAATTATAAATTCAAGTATAGGATTATACTACAGAATATATAATGAGTACTAAATTATATAAACTAAGACTATTTTTTTTTATCTTCATTCTTTTTATTTTTCATAAATAATAAAATAATTTTCTTTCAGTCAAAGATTTATTAACTTATACATTGTCTCCTTAAAAGTCGCATTATTATTATTATTATTATATGTGATTGTACGTGTATATAATTTAGAAAGAAAAGGAGTAATTAGCACACTTTAAATATTTAAAATCTTATGGCTTGACATTATTAAAACTATTTTTTGTGGTTCCATTTTAAAAATAGAATGTTCAATAACCAATATTCTATCAATAGTTCAACACACTAATTCTCCTAAAACATCAAATATTTTTTTGGTACATCTAATACATAGAATATATGTCCACAATTTAAGTTCGTAGAGCACAACATTAAGGATTAACTACAAGCTATGTCCATAATACAAATAGATATTATTTTTTAATTATAACACATCTAAAAATATGATGTTATATATAAATTTTTTTTAAAACACATTCAAAATATAAAAATTTAAATAAAAATACATAGATAGTATGTTTATAATTTTTTTTAATTATAATACATCTAAAAAATATAATATTATATATAAATTATTTTTGAAACACATTCAAAATTAAAAATTCTATCATTTAAATATAAACACTAAAAATACAATTAATCTTTTGATATTTGATTTAATAAAATGCATCTAATATTTATTATTTTACTATTAGTTAGATTTATTCGTTACTTATTTAAACATTGTCATTTTTAAAATTATTAAAATCAATAATTAATTTAAATTTTTTATATCTTATCAATAAAAATATATCTAACATGTATTATTGTAGTATTAGTTGGAATTTTTATTATTTATTTGAGCATTAGTATTTATTTATTTTAATTTTTTTAATTATGTTATTGTTTAGTATTTTAGTTATGTTTAAAATTAGTTTATTTAGTATGTTTATTACGCGTACAAGGCGTACTCAAAATATTTTTAGAACACATCCAAAAATCTATCAAATAAATATAATTAGATGGTTTAAGATTTATTTAGAATTTTAAAATCAAAATTTTAAATAATTTGATTTTTAGATGTGTATTTAAATTATAATATATTAATAATTAAATATATTAAATCTGAAATAGAAATTTAAATTTTAAATTTTAAATTTTAATTTTATTTAGTTTGTATTTTAAATGTGTATTTAATTTTAAAAAGACATTAAATCTATTCATAATTTTTAGTTGTGTTTGTTTTACTTTTTTTGAAATGATTATAATAAAAAACTGAATGTTGTACCATTTTTAAAGCATACCTACTTAAACCGTATAAATTATATTATATGATTGTAAAAAATGTATAAACTATTTTCTCTCAATGTTTTTTTTTTACGGTCACTTAATCTAGTATAAATAAATATATTTCATACTACTTGACATCACCCACAAATTGTTAAAAGGTTATAACCACTTTTTTATAGTTAACATAAAAATAGAGTTTTTGATGATAACTTGTAATAAAATTTTTGACATGCTTAATTATGAGTCATTTCTCTTCTTGTAATTTTTTAGAAAAAAAGATATTTTGATACATAATTGATTTAATAGATAAAAAAATACAGAGAGATAAAAAAATTAATAAAAATAAATAAAGACCTAAAAAAAGAGGAAGAAGAGGATGATTTGGATGAAAATTATGCTAATCGCAATATGAATGAAGAAAAGCTAGCTGATAATTACTTTGTTGACTTTTTTTTAATGATAGTTATATTAATTACTTTTTGTTGACAGGATTAAAATAAAAAAATTAAAATTGGATATCAAATTTTTTATATCTGCTTTATATATTGTTATAGATTATAGATTATATATTATTACAGATATATATAAAAATAAGGTAGGAAAAGATGAATTATTATGACAAATTACAAAATAAAATTGGTAAAAATTTTTTATTTGGAGTAGGATGTACATGAAGAGAGAAAGCCAAACCTCAATGTTTTAAAAATGATAATTATAATTATTTTTTTAAATAATATTGAAAAGTAAATTTAGATACTAAAACTCATGTTTTGCCATTATATGTTATTATAGATTATTATTATTATTATTATTGTTGTTGTTATTATTATTATTATTATTATTATTATATCTTAATATCTTTTAACATACATATTATTGACTTTTCTTTTGTCTCTCAAATCATAGTATAGAAATATATAAAATTTGATAATTTTAAAATTTTAGGCGTAGGATTAAAACAGGATGTTAAGAGTAATTCTAAAATTTTTGATAAAATAACATATTTTACTTTTAGTTTTAGTAAGTGGCAGAACTAATAAGGGGTATATAGGGCCATGATCTCCCAAAATTTTCAAAAGTTTAAGTCATGATATTGCTGAAAATAAAAGTATTATATGTCCTTATTCATATATTCACTTAATATGAGAAATTTAAAATTTATCACTTTATATTTTTAAATTAAATATTAATTATTTAATATTTTTTTAAAATTTAATTTTAATATAAAATATTTTACATGTAATTGCAACTGTTATTGCAGTATGATATTATATAATTAAATGCTCGTATAAATTTACAACGTATCAAAATTAATTTTTTTATTAGAAAAAAAAAAAGGCGCGCCACCATTGCAATCTGCATGGCTAATTGGTTTCACCTCTCTCTCTCTCTCTTCTGATGATTACAAACTTCACACTTCGTATTTTCAACACCATGAACCAATTTGGACCGCCGAGTTTCTCTTCCTTAACTTTCGCGCTTGAAAAACCATCAACCCTCCATTCCTCCGAGGATCTTGCAAACATGACACAAACAATTAGAGATGGAACAAAAATGGCAAATACAGACAGCAAGAGAGAGAAAACAAAACACAGAAACAAAGGGAGGAGAGGAAGAAGAGAGAGAAACATTAAAGGGGTTGTTTCCAGAACGAAAGTTACTTTTTTTTTCTTTTTTGTTTCACCACACTACCCAACAAAAAAATAAAAAAGAAATGATTTTGTTTCTGGGTTAATCCCATTTCACCTCTTCTGATTCGAATTCCAATTAGCAGAAACCTCATTGGGGGGTGTTGATGTTAGGGGGGAGAAACCTCTGTCCCCTGCATTCTTCACCCGCCATCCAATTAGAGGTTGAAAAAATAATAACAATAATTTAGTAATTAATCATAATAATAATAAGAAGACGAAGAAAAATCTTGAAAAGGACAGATTTTGATACATGGGTTGCATCAATTCCAAGAATGCTGTGTCTGGGGACTCATCACCTTATTTATCACCTGTTGATCATGTGATTTTGGAACCTCTTCCTCCACCAGCAGTTTCAGTTGCAGGATCAAGGGGCCATTCTCATGTGGCAGGATCGTCATTAGCAGATGAGAAGAAGAAATTGAAGAAGAACGCCTCCAAGAAGAGCAATGGCTCCTTTAGCATCAGGCTTGGATTCTCCAAGAGGCATGTTGATGCTGAACACAATGCTGCTGGTTGGCCAAGTTGGCTCACAGTTACTGCTGGTGAAGCTGTTCATGGATGGCTCCCTCTTAGAGCTGATTCTTTTCAGAAGTTAGATAAGGTACTTTTTCAATTATATTTTGGGGTTTTTGGAAACTGTTTATGTAGGTAATATATTGCTTTCAGGCTTATGAATGATATAAACTAAGTTAAAAAACTTTCCGCCTTTTTAATATGGTTGACTAGGACAAAATTTGTAGTGATTTTCTAATAGCTTGTTTGAAAAGTTTCCAATGAGAAAATGTTAACATTCACTAATCACAGATATTGATAATTTAGATATGAAATTGTTAGTTAGACAAAAATTTTTAAAATAATGATTGCAGGGTTTAAATATGTGAGGTTTGCATGAAATTGTAATCTAGCTAACTAGTTTCGCTAACTGGTAAGTATGGTAGTATTAGGTATTGTTGTTGTATAACATGGTCAAAGTTATCCATTCACCCTCATGTTATGAGATCTTTCAGAAAGACCTCTCTTTTATTATTCTCCTTGAACAAATGCGGCTTTGAAATTGGTATAAGTATGCATAATATATAGTTTAACTTGAAAGATAATTATATTTTTATAAATAACATATATTCAGTAGTTGCAAAGCTACATCGTGTTGTTGGGAAATTAGCACAATTTTTAGTTGCTTTGGTGGAATAAAACTAAGGAATATCAAATCTGAATACTAACTAACTTGATTTAATGGTAGGGAGATGATTATGAAGTTTAAAAAATTTAGTTTTGAAGGCTATAAAATTTTACTTTATGCTATTGTTCTTATTTAACGGCATGTACTGATAAATTGTATAATTTTATAGAGCTACTAAGGAAACTTTCCTTAATGGCACTGACACTGGTACAACCGAATTAGGAGCATACGTATTCTTAGTGCCAAACTAGCTTTGGTTTTCAAAACATGGCACTATTAGTTTTCTAATTTGGTGTTTTCTTATGTTAGTGTACTTCTTCCCTTTTGGTTTTTTGTATAGATTGGACAAGGTACTTATAGCAGCGTGTTCAGAGCACGTGAAGTTGAAACAGGAAGGATGTTTGCTCTGAAGAAGGTGCGCTTTGACAATTTACAACCTGAGAGCATTAGATTCATGGCAAGAGAAATATCGATCCTTCGCAGGCTAGACCACCCAAACATCATGAAATTGGAGGGCATAATCACTTCTAAGCAATCTAGTAGCATATACCTTGTTTTTGAATACATGGAGCATGATCTTGCTGGCTTAGTATCGCGTCCTGATATTCTCTTCACTGACTCTCAGGTTGGTTTTTCATCTCATTTATGATAAATTTGAATCTTCAAGCCAATTTCCACATGTGTTTCACAAAATATCAATACTTGAACAGGACTTGTTCCAGGTATTGTTTGTGAGTTGGAATTTCGGAGGGAAAGGAAATGCTCGTAGTGTTAAATTTTAAATGTTTACGCTACAAAACCTTCCTTTCCCTCCCTTCTCCTCCAAAATCCCAACTCACCAACAAGCCTTTAAGGTTCTATGCTAACTCCAAATCATATCTTGGTCTTCATTTTATGCTACAACACTTTACTTCATTTATTTGTTTCTTTTTCTCCTTGAATTCCTCGAGTATTTGAAAGTTATTTAGGTCCTTGTTAGATGTTGGACATTTCATTGTTTCCTCGTTTCTCCCACAGATAAAGTGTTACCTGCGACAGCTATTAAGTGGAATTGAGCACTGTCATATCCGTGGTATCATGCATCGTGACATTAAAGTATCAAACATCTTATTGAACAATGAAGGTATTCTCAAGATAGGAGATTTTGGATTAGCAAATACAATTAGTCCAAATAACAAGCATCAGTTAACCAGTCGTGTAGTAACTCTATGGTATCGCCCTCCTGAGCTCTTGATGGGATCAACCAATTATGGAGTATCGGTTGATTTGTGGAGTGTTGGTTGTGTATTTGCCGAACTTTTTCTAGGAAAACCAATCCTTAAGGGAAGAACTGAGGTAATCAATCTGCTTAATTGATGTATTTGATTCTTTAGTAGTAAGCATCAAAAGACATTCTAAAAAGTTTGTGAACTTTTTGGAAAAAAGATTGCTCTACTTCCTACTATTTTGTGTGTGATTTAGTTTGAAACTTTTCGCATAGAAGGAAGGGACTTAAAAACATTGTTGATTACTATGTATACCAAAACAATAACATAAGCAATGCATTAGTACATTCCTTACACTGACTCTTATTTTGTGGGAAGCACTTTGATATGAGTTATTTTATTTTTGAGCATACAGGTTGAACAACTACACAAAATTTTTAAGCTGTGTGGATCTCCGCCGGACGATTTCTGGAAAAAGTATAAGCTTCCTCATGCAACAGTATTTAAGCCTCAAACTACTTACGAAAGCTCTTTGCGTGAGAGGTGTGCCGAGTTTCCAGAAACTGCTGTTGATCTACTTGAGACTTTATTATCCATTGACCCTGCCAATCGTGGAACCGCCTCCTCTGCCCTGATGTCTGAGGTAAACTTCACCAAGTTAATGCTAGCAAGTTCAATATGATTGAGTTTGATTTCTGACATATATATTTTCTTTTCATTTCTTGGAATACCTTTTTATAGTATTTCAACACCAAACCTTATGCTTGCAATCCATCAAACTTGCCAAAGTATTCGCCTAGCAAAGAACTGGATGCTAAAAGTCGGGAAGACATGTCGAGGTAAACTACCTGTCTTCCTTTTTAGTGACATAAAATTGCCACACACAAAGTTCTTCCACTGGATTTTCCTTCATGTGAAATTGATAATTGAGAATCGTTAGATGACAGTGTAGTCAAACATGTCAAATCATCTAACTGTTCTTAACTATCAACTTCATACGAAGACAGTTGCATATAATTTTTCATCATATTTTCCTAGACTAGCTAATCTTCTCATTTACATTCAAAATTTAAAATAGAGGATTTACTTTCTTATGGCTTTTACAATCCTTTTCAACTAAAGTATGGAAATGTATTATCAGGAAAAGGACCGATGATAAAATGCAAATGCGAGATGCTGCAACATCGAGAAGGCAACCAAGACGAGTCAAGAAATATTTGCGAGAACCAATTGATCATACTCAATCAGTTTCCAAAGAGGTAGTTTCTTACTAGTCCACTGCTGCTACATCATGTGAAAATTGTTGCTTTTATATGCTTATCTTTTCTTCTTTTCAAAGCACATGCAGAATGGTCCTCATAATGTTCGTAGAAGCGACGGTAGATCACATGTTCAAAAGGGAATAGGAGCACACAAAGACTATCTACAACCCGAAATGGATGCAGTCTCGGACCTTTCGCAGATGGTGAATATTGCAGATGGTAATGGCTTTACTGTACCGGCACAAGGCGGCTATGACTGGGTGAAAAGGAGAAAGCAAGATGCTTCATCTACACTATCAGATGGCTCAAGAAGCAAAATTAGTGCATTGGATCCAAACTTTGCTAAAGGAACTTATGATTTAAACAGACAAAGGATGACTGCTTTGGACAAGAGATATAATGACAAGCAAGGTTACCATGAAGAGACTCGCGTAACCATGGATTTTGATCCTTCCGAACTATTGAATCATCAGGTAATATCATTATTTTAAAGTTGGTTATGTTAGAATGTCCGGAGGGACACATGCATGCATAAAACAAGGAACAAGCTCTAAATCATGCCATAAAATGATTTGCACTTCTTTCAAACAATAGCTGAAAACTACTATTTCCTTTTGTTGCTCATATGTAATATTGTTTTAATTTCACAGGGAAATACAGATCATGGTTCGCAAGTGAGTGACATGCGGCGCGAAGTTCGAAAATCAAGGTTTGGAAGAGGTAAATGATTTCTTCTTTCCAGTATGAGTAATGTTACATATACAAAAGTTAAGTAAACAAGATCTTTCATCTAAATGAACAACATTATTGTTGTTTCACAAGAACTTAACAAGGGAACTTAAGATGAGTATTCATAAATGAATTTGTGATTAGTATATTTTCTCTAAAGAATAAATAGCCGTTTTGGCAATTCTGATTTTGACAAAACAGACCGTAACCTTCGTTTTTGATAAAATGAACCCCTGAATATCAGTTCTGTTTGACAAAATGAGCTAATCGTTAACCTATCACTCTGGACATTAAGAGAATTGCTATCTGGGAGTTTATTTTGTCAAAATCAGAACCTTTCGGTTGCCAAAAGGGCTATTTACGCTTCTCTAAAAGAAGATCACTATTGTTGTTTTACAAGAACTTAACAAGGTAACTTAAGATGAGTATTCCTGAATGAATTTGTGATTAACAGAGATATGAAGCAAGGACTTGTAGGAGTGGGAGTTAATCTTCTCTAAATATACAAGGATGCTTGACTAAGCAATCTAGCCAATGATGGAACATTGTCAATGGCATCTGAACCATTCTAACTACTGCTGGCATGAGACCCTCTTCTTCTACTCCTCCTTTAATGTCAGGAGTCTTCACTTTAACTCCTTCTATCATAAGCATCTCAACATGGAAATATAGAAAATTATATCCATATATACACACACACAAACATGTAAGGTGCCAACATGAAAGATGGTATGATTAAAGAATGGTTATTTTTCTGGTGGAGTTGCACCTTCCTAGTAAAAGTCCTCTATTTTTTTCTTTCTTTCTTTCTTTTATTTTTTATTTTTTATTTTTTATTTTTTTATCATGACTTCAAAGATGTATTTATTTGAGTGTCATTGTTTTTTTTCCTTTTGGAAAAAGTGCCCTCTATGTTTACAATATCTTTAGATAAATAGGTTAGTGAAAAAAAAAAGTAATCTTCTAAAGTTAATTGTTTTTCAAATAATGTAAAACGAAATTTATTTCTCAAATCGAAAACCAAGGGGGAAAAACCTGAAATACACATGACACTAATGCCTTTGATTTTCATACCCAAATTGTCAAAATTTGTCTAATATATTATTTGGAAAAAAGTTTTCAATGTGGAATCTTGTATCTTATAATTTGCGAAATTTGCTACGGAATTTTTTATGACAATTTCGGCAACTTCCATTCGAATTAGAAAATTATTAGTAACGGGATACAACGCTAGAATTTAGCATGACCAATTAGCTAATAACATCTTAAAGATGTTAATTAAAAAACTACAAATATTAAATGATTAATATTTTTATTCCATTCGTTTTGCATTTAAAGTAAGAATTTAATTTTGACCGCGTGAATCTAAGAGAATAATTGTAATTGTACGACTGTGTAAAATATTTTATACTGTTAGTGCATTAAAATTAAACTATTAAAGTAATACTAATTTTATATTTCTTTTCTAATAAAAATATTGACCTCCTAGCATATTTCGACTAAGGGATAAAATTTTCATAGCGCTACTAGTTTAAATCTGTTTTGTGTACGGAGTAATTCATTGACTAGTAATGACAAACTATTAAATAAGGGAGTCACTCAAATAAAGACGCCTAAAACGTCTTTTTTTAAAAATATTTTTCAGTAATTAAAATTTAACATATATAATCGATTAAATCATGTTATTTTTGTCAAAATTAGGCTAGACAAATTGATTTAACCGAAAAAATTGTGAATCAAATCTTGAACTGGTCTAAATTAATATTATTTTTTATATAAAATGACTACAATACCCTTATTATAGAGATGACTAAAATACTCTTTTATATATATATATATATATATATATATATATATATATATATATATATATATATATGTTAATTTTAAAAATTCTAAATCCTAACCCTACGATAGAAAAATAAAGGACTAAAATTTAGGATTCTCAAAATTAATATATATAATAGAAGTATTTTAGTCATTTTTTATAATAGGATATTATAGTCATTTTTTATAAAAAATAATATTAATTTAGATCAGTTTGAGATTTGATTCACCATTTTTTGGTCAAATCAATTTGTCTAGCCTAATTTCGATAAAAATAACACAATTTAATATATTATATGTATTAAATTTTAATTATTAAAAAATATCTTTATAAAAAGACGTTTTCAGCTTATTTATCTGAGTGGTTCGCATTAAATAAAACTCTAATATACGGCAAGTTAGTCTTTGACTTACCGGACTAGGAGATATAAGTCTAGGTTATTTTTGAAACCTGAGATATATACCATCTTCAAAAATTCTCACTCCGGGCTTTTGAAATTTTTAATCTGAGCTTCTGAAGTCTTTATTATTATGAACTTCCAAAGTGTTTTCTTTGAACATGTTTTGTTAATGATGCATATCACGACCAATGAACAGGGGTTTCTTCATAAACTTATCATCTAAGGTGTATGTATCAAGTGTCTAATTTGAGTTAAAACTCTTAAAATGAGATTTTTTCTTTTAGATCACGTATGATCATGATTAAAAATATATTCCAGAATTAAAAACATTTGGCTAGATAAAATTTATTTGATCTATAACATTTCAAACCATTAGAAAATCTCAATTAAATTTTTAATATATTATTTGTGTTGTTAATCATCAAATTAATAACCATAAGATTTCTAGAGTTAGCATAAGTTTGTTTTAACCAACACTAAGATGTTATCGACGAGCATTATACCGATCAATAGAGCCATCAGGATTTCGCTTGGGACGAAAACCAAGTTGTTGCCATTACAAGGTAATAATAAGGTTGTGGTGGAAGAAGAGACCAAGTTCCATTGGCAACTTGTTGCCCAGATTTAAGTTCTTGGGTTTGAAGATGCCATTTAACTGATCATTATAGAGAGATTTGAATGCTGGAAAATTTTGAGAAACAACATATTTGTGTTTGATACGATAAAGATCACATATATAATAAATTTTGAGAAACAACATATTTAGGATGGTGGAGGTTTTGGCACACAAAAAAGAATTTAGAAATTTAGAATTCCCTGCATTTAAATACAGTAGAAACTTACATCCAGTTATTTTTAAATGAAATTGATATTTAAAAATTATTAGATAATTTAATATGTTTGATTAAAAAAAATTATTAGAATAGTTGTTAAAGGATGACTGGTATAACAAATTATCGATTATAAACAGTGTGTTAAAAATATAATCATTCATGTATCTTTTTTTATTAATCTAAACTCTTAAAAAAAGTGATTTTATGACAATTAGAAATGATAAATTTTTTTCGGATATTTGTATAATCAAAATGTTGAAAATAATGAATTAATCATTATATAATCAATTATATTAAATATATTTACCTATCTATCTATTATATTATAATATAGGAAAATTATGAGGTGTTCCTATGACAAAACGGTGAACACGATGTTCATGGTACAGGTAGCCAATAGTATTTTTATCTTGTAGCTAATGTTAAAATGTCGAGATGCCCACCCTTATAGTAGTGAATTGTATGAAGTGATCAGTTGAGGTAAAGAATGTTATTGATTCGACTTAAAAGAAATAAAGCTAACGAAATTGTGCATAAGTGGGTCTCCCCCATTTTATTCAAATCCAGTGAAATAGAAACTATTCATAAAACCTGTACCATTCCAAAAAAAGAAAAGAAAAGAAAAAAAAAAGCATGCACGATTATTAATTTATTATCATATTATTAATAATAAAATAAATACTTGCCTAAAAATAAAATAAAATAAATCAATAAGAATTTTTTTTCTTGGCTCACATTTTCCATCAGCAGCAGTTAGTTGTTATTAATCATAGAAATTGAAAAATAAATCAGAACACAAAAAGAAAATTAGGCAAATAATACATACATAACATGCTAATCTATGCTTATATAATACTTCATATCCTAAAAATGATGTATATATATTTTATTTGTCTTTATTCATTTTATCACGCCTTTAATTCATTCATTAACATTTTAAAATAAAAACAAGTACAAAAAATGGGTTTATTTTATTTTATCAAAAATATAAAATTTTAAGACATTCTCATCTGTCTATTTGCATTGAAATAAAAGATAATAAGATTAAAAGCTTTTGCAACTAATGTTAAAAGTTTGAAGCATAAACAGTCAAATAATAATAATTAACTTTAAAAAAATGAACAATTAGAATGTAGCACATACTAAATAAAATGTCGAGAACACTGTTAATGCTTCCAAAAAAGACACACCCCATGTTTGATTGATTAATAATAATAATAATAATAATAATTATTATTATTATAATTGGATGTTTGTATTACAAAAATTTGTGGTGAAAATGAAAAATATTCTTTCAATTTATGATATTTTATTTTATTAACGTTTTTTTCTATTTGAATGTCAATTTTTTTACCATCCATATTTTCAAAATATTGAAAATGTTATGTATTTTTTATTCTTATCACATACTCTAAATGTACTTTCTATTCTTATTGTGTTTTTTTTTCTAAACCAGAATTTGATTGTGATTTATATTTTTTTTTGGTCAAAATTGTGATTTATATTGTGAAAATTGAAGCACTCTAGCAAAAATTTATAAGACCTTCAAAGAAAATTCAATTCATCTTTCAAAAGGCGAAACGATATTTTTATAAGGCTCACATCTATAAACCCAACTCTCAACAACGAGCCAGCTTTAAGTAACAGTAGCTCTATACACTACGTAATGGTTGGACCAGTTGCACGCCCAACGTGGGCCTATTTACCTTTGTATTCACTGTAACAGATATCCCTTAATTGCAATAATTTAAATTTTTTAAATTATATATATCTGGACACCTACAATTTTTGGAACAAAATGTTCTGTGTCTGTGTGTCCGTACAACGGAACACGTGAAATCTTCCTATAATATATACAAAGAGATGAGAGTTCAAAGTAGTGTTATGATAAGTGAATGACACATAAAATTTTAAGTTTCATATAAAATTATCATGTCATTTTTGCAACAACATAGAAATAAGTATTTATCTTAGAACTACATTTATACTATCTATAAAAAATAACATCTGTATAATCAATTTAGTATTAATATTATAATTTCACGTATTAAGTTATTTAACTCTACAAAAAAATTATATATAAATTAAAGGATGTTAATTTATATGAATGGTCTAAATTTTAATATTGTATATTCGAACAGGAAATAATCCTCTATAATAGTTTCTTTTGCTATAATAATAAAAAAGATAATTCAAGGGCAAAGTTTATTTTTATGTTAGAATATATTGCTCAAATCAATTTTAACACATGAATAAGAGAGTTTGAAAATTTTATTCATGAATCATAAGAAAATGTCTATAAATTTAACTATTAATATTATTTAAAAAAAATTTAAAAAATTAAAATAAAATTTTAATATACATATTTTAAGTTAGGTTAAATTACACAGTTGGTCCTACACTTTTAGTGAAATTATAAATTGGTCCCTACACTTTAAAAGTTTGTAATTAGATCCCTAAAGAAAATTAAAATTTGTAATTTAGTCCCCACCATTCAAAAAGTGTTTGATTTAACAGAATATTCTCAGTATATTCTCTATTTTAACAGAATATTCTCAGCATATGCTGAAAATATTCTGTTAAATCAACACTTTTTGAACGACAAGGACTAAATTGCAAATTTTAATTCTTTTTAGGACTCAATTACAAACTTTTAAAGTGTAGGGTCCAATTTATAATTTTACTAAAAGTGTAGGAACTAACGGTATAATTTAACATTTAAGTTAATCACAAACTATATATTTGAAGACAAGTAAAATTGTTACTCATTGATTTCATTATTTTTAATATTGAGAATAGTTAAACTTTAAATTTAATTAATTTTATAAATTTTGTGCAATAAAAATTACTATATATTTTTTTATATTATTCGGATACTATACTAGTACTAATAATAATTGCACAAATAAAAATTAATTGAAATAATATTAATGTTACTACTTTGTGAAACACACACCATGCATGGCGAGTACTGTGTAGTAATCTCATCCTGCTTCCTCTTGGTGTATAATATAATATAGAAAAGTTTTCAAGTATATGATACATTAGTGTTTGAGTGATTTTTAACTATTAATCTTAATAAAAAAATATTTATAATTAAGACTAACGGTTAAAAATGACTGAAACACTGGTACATTTGAAATTTTTCCATTAATATAAAACAAATAAAAAGAAGCCAAAATCAACATGTCATGTTATTTTGTAGTTAAAGAATGTTGCTGTGAACCATAAAGCAACATTTAACTAAGAAACATCACTCCCATTTAGCAGTACCCTAATATATATCCTCTTAATTTCTTTGACTTTGGTCAAAAGTATGCTTCCAAACAACATAATGTACATCCATGGAAGCAAATTAGTTACTTAATAAACAATATTCACCTGTTTAGGATGTGTTTGGCTAAGAAAGAAAAATATGGTGTAAAATTTTGTGGATAAACTCTATGTACTATTTCATTTGCGAAATTTTACACCATTGTTTTACCCCTAGCCAAACACAACCTTATTGTCAAGTTTGGTATATCATTCACCATCAAGGGTCATTAGTCTTGGTACTTGAGAAATGTCACCTAAATCAATCTTGTTCAATCTAATGCAGCATAGTACATGTTCAGGAAGTTCCTCTTGTTTTTGTGCCTGTTATAGAAAATTTTATCAACATAGTCAGTCTAAGTTGAAAATTAACAAAATTAGGTTTAATTACTCTAGTTTCACCAAATTTTTAATTAAATCCTTGTACTTTTTTTTTCTTTCAATTAGGTCTTAGGTCGTTTCTAGTATGAAAAATGTTATAACTAAATATTTTTTCGTAAATTGAAGGTATTCATAATTAAAAATTTAATTAGATTTTTGACTGCATGTATTTTGAGAGAAATATTCTGTTAATTTTAATATTTTTTATATGAAAATTATATAATTACAAAATTAAAAGTAGTGTATAGAGACCTAATTAAAAATTTGGTAAAACTATAGGGACGTAATTAAACTATAAAAGAATGCTAAGTTGAATATCTCTTCTTGCATTGTTTCATTGATCACTGTTCTTGTAAAGATCAAGAAAGATGAATGCTACAGATCAACATATGTACCTGAATGGTTAGCCCTACATCAAGAATTCCATGTTTCAAACGATGGCGAAAAGAATCGAGTCCTTTTCTCGATATGTAGCTGAATCGATGAACGTCCAAATCAATCTCAAAGTAGTTAGGACCCTATTAGAAATAGAATAAACAAGTTAGTAGTGCTTCTTATGAACATCATTCTATATTCTTATACGAATGACTGATTTTTTGTGTACATATAACATGGTTGTAAATTTTATACGAAATGTACATTGTAAAAGTTGTGTTGAGGGCGCGAGAGGACGGGTTTATCGTTGTAGTTATTTAGTAACTTTTTTTCAGCAGCACCTAATTGCATATCTTGAGGATTCACAACTCCTGCCAAGATCTTCAATCTTTCTCTGTAAGAAACATTGGATTCTTTTTTAAATCCTTTCACCTTTTCCATCTCATCTTTGACTACTCTCTGGCAAATTAAGAAAAAATTGATTCAGTAAATATTAATAAACTATATTAAAAAAGTTGTGATTTTGTGACAAAATAAGCTTAAACAGATACACCCTTAATAAATGAAGTTACTCATGTGAGATGAGGAGAATAATAATTTGAAATACTAAGAGCAAATTAAACTACCTTTACATTTTCCTGAAACTGGGAAGAAATGTTTTGGAGATTCCCAGTAACCTTGAAATACAGTACAAGGCTCATACCTTCTCCATCACTGTCTCCACCAAACATTGCAGCTGGATATGTAGGCAACTGCCACAATGCATACATAGAAGAATTCAATACAAAAATTTCCTGAACATTGAGGGTGAATGAAAAAGCAAAAATTAAAAAAATTTACCTGGATATTTACTATAAGAAGTGGGGGAAGCTCACTAATGGATTTAAAAGTTGGAAGCTCAAGGTATTGAGCAATGTGATGTATCTTTTTGGGACAAACAAATAGATCAACACCAATTGGATTATAGGGACACTCCTTTGGTGCAGGAACCTTGCTTTTGTCTCTGCAAAACAGAAGTTTGGACTATTATCAATTTAGATATACATATAACAATAACACAAATAACAAAGGCTTATTCCACTTAATAAGGTCGACTATATAGATCAAACAATTTAAATTATTTGGTACCCAACTTTTTGTCTTGTAAAACTCTTTTATTGCAAACTAACAATATGTTAAAATTAAATATTTTATAGTGTTTTCTTTAGATAGTGTTTGTTTTCAGAGATTGAAATTGAGACTGGAGACTAGGACTTAATATTGTGTTTGGTAGTTAGAGATTAGAACTAAAAGTTCAATCTTGAAACATAAAATTTAAGTCTCTTCGTAGCATTTGTTTTGAGGTATTGGGACGAAGACTAAGAGACTGAGACTCATTATCATGTTTGTTGGTTCAGAGACTGATATATTTTAGTACCTCCAAAAAGTGGAGACACATGAGGCTGAAACTTTAATAACATTTTGTACCTAAAATACTCTCATTTCAATTAATTAATTTCAACTTTACTCTTTGTACAAATTAAATTAAAACTTCATTCTTATTTTAGTTTCTGTCTTTCACTTTACACCAAACATAATATTGAAATTTATTTCAATCTTTGTCTCTCAATCTCTATCTCTTAGTCTTAGTTTGTCTTCCAAACGCTACCTTTAATACATCAAAAGAGTGGAGACATAGATAATTGAAATTTTTTAAGGCGAAACTAAAAGTTTAATATTTCTTCTCAAAAATACTCTCATCTAACCTTTTCAAATTTCAAATATACTTCCCAATCTCGATATTTATCTTAAACTAAACATACTTAGCCGAATATATTTTACACCAAACAAAATACAAATACTTAATTTAGTCTCTGTCTCCTAGTCTCAGTCGGTCTTCCAAAATCAGACTAGATAAATAAAAACAACTTACTTGAAATAGTTTTCGCCACGGACTTTGAACGCCGAGGGAGAAATCTCATTCCAACATCCGGAAGAAGGCTTTTCTCCGGTCTGACATGGTATCATATGTCCTGCAACCGGACGATATACATATCTTTTCGATTGACCTATCAAACAACAATGAGATTAAAAATCATAATTACTATGAAAAAGGTGGCATTGGTCTTATTCTCTTCCAAACTTTGGAATCTTGAATCTATTTTCATGCATATCAAGTTATGAACACTTAGCTTACATTGTTCACTGCTTTGATCAACATCACATGATCTCCTCTTGAAAGAAAGCTTGAAGAGTGACGACGAGAGCCTCCTCGACGTGTTGCTGAAGCTTATCGACTTCATCAATTTATGGAGTCCTTGTTTTTGTCCAATCTCTTGAGTTTTCACTTCCATAGGATGAACCCGAGGAACTATATAGCCTTGTGTTGCATTTTCGCCATTTGAAAAGCTATCTGCAGTTATAAAAAGTTATGATCCAATCCAATCTTCTTAAGACATAAATGAGGCTGTAATGTTTGATTACCTCCTCCATGGACACTATCGAAATCATCATCAGATTCCGGTTCAAGAATGCTGTAAGTGTCAAAATAAGGTTCCTCTTGGGAGTTTGCTGCAACAAACAGTAAATAGTCGAGAACTGTTAGATAGTTTAACATGCGATCACATCTTAAGTCTTAGCTATCAGCTTCGTATAAAGATAAGGATTTTGACAAGAACATACATTTAGAATCAAATTTGTGCCAATCAAGTTGTCTAAGATGATATGCTGAATTGGAACCGTTCTCGAATTCCATGTGAACAACTTCAGTAACAGAGTAATCTGTTACACAGGGCCCTGCATCACTCTTCCTCCCCATGCCACCTTTCTCCACCGGAGTTGAGACCTTTCGACGGCGGTGTCTTATTATTCGCTTTATCGTTCTTCTATGAGACTTTCTAGGCCTTTTGATGCCATGGGAATGCACTGATGCACAACCACCCATGGTATCTATGATGAACTTAACTACACCTGAAAATTTTGAACAATGATTTTGAACATCTTCAAGACTAATTACATAAAAAATGTGATAAACTAAAAAGCAATTTGCAAGATTTGCATCAAAATTCTACAAAAGCAGTAGTGTTGTTAAGTAACTTAAAATATAAATAGCAGTGATACTTTGAAAGTAAAAATATATTTTATCCTAAAAGTGAGAACTTTTTTCTCAGGGAAATCTAAAACCATCTCAGTAATGAAAATTTCTTGTACCTTATAAGGCCACCAATGAAGAACTTAAAAGAAAAGATTGTAGGGCAACACTTGTAGAAGTAAAAGTTATCAAACAGTATTAAACATTTTCACAAGCTAAACAATCTTAGGTTCAGTTTCAAGGAAGCTTCTTCTGAGAAAGAGAGACTTAAAATGAATTGAAAAAAAAAAAATATTGAACCATATTCATTCGAGGAATGCTAGGTAAACAATGTCTATCTTGAACAACATGAACAACCACTAATCAAATAAAAATACACTACATCCTAATTTAATGTTACTAATTAAATTTATTCTTTTAACCCTATTAATTCACATTATTTACACATTGTTAAAAAATGTTGTTGGTTACCTATACTTTTCCTATTCAATATTCGTATTTCGATCTATTTGTGCAGTATTGAACCTTAAGATTCATAGCCAAAATAATCTGAGTCAAAACCCATACCTTTAGTTTTTTTTTTTTATTAAACCCAGAAACCTTTATTCACGTGCACACATGAAAAGGTGAACGAATAATAATGCTTTGTGCGTATCATACGTTACATGTGTATGTGCATTAAATCACCATCAAATTTAATACTTGAATTTATATTTGTGCAATATATATATATATATATATATATATATATATATATATATATATATATATATATATATATATATATATATATCCCATCAAGACTTATTAGAGCCATAAAAATTAATGAAAACCCAGAAAGCTTTATTATTGCATGCAGCACATGCAAACATGAAAGACATAAATTCAAGAGATTAAAAATACAAAGGTGCAGACACATTACCTTTTTGGTTGCTAGAGATAATTTATATGGTGACTCCTTTTTCTACATTTAATATAAAATTATATATATAAAGAAGAAGAAGAAGAATGAGAGAAAGAAGGTGGAAGCTGGTTTTACAACAACGGCAATGCCGGATCAGGATGCTGCAAAAACCGAGCACCTTCTGACCTTCTTTTGTTTTTCTTGTTGCAACAATAATTATTGTTTGATGTTTGTTAATGAATTCTTTTTTTTTTTTCTATAAACCCCTCTAAAAATTGAAAGCCTATTAAGATAATATATTTAATTACAAATTATAAGGTTTGTTAACAAATATATATAAATAAATAAATGCTATGGGACATATTAAATACTATTTTTTTTGGCTAGACATAGAGACATAGTATATACAAAATTTATTTTTTTAATAAATTATAACAATATATTGATATTTTATAAATAATTAAGTAGAAACTAACCTTTTATAAATATTTTAAATATTTTTTAATTATATAAATTACTAATAATACTATCTATTCTATACTCATTTTAATTATATTGGTCAAAAATAAAGTTAGATATATCTTATTTAATTGTGTTCAAGTGTATCGAAAAAAATATTTTTATATTTTTATTAAAACAAAAATAAATACAACATATATTATGTCTGAAATGTATTTAACACCTAAATAATGGATACACAACTTAACTAAGTTTCTATTATTCCTAGATTTGGATTACTAAAACACTTGATGATGAATGCAAAACAGTTATTACTCTATTGGATTCGAATCGGTAGTAATGGTAGTTTATTTCTCCAACAAACCAACATTCAAATTACTATTTGATGCAATTTGTGAGTAATTCGAACCAACTAGATTCGAATTATTTGATTATGGAGTTCGAACCAACCTGATTCGAATTACATAGAAGTGTCCTTTAACTGATTCGTGACAAAATTTTCAGTTTGGCTGATTCACGTGATTATCTTGCTCCATTGGCTTATTTTCTTTTTTTGTTCTTATTATAGTGTATGTGATGGTTTTATTTTGCATGCATATTTATTCAATAGTGCACTTAATTATATATAGTAGTTTTGTATTATCAGACATATTATCAATTCATCTTTTTTATTTATTAAATATATACGTAAAATTTTAATAAATGTTATATTAATTAATATGATAAACATCTTATATTTAATATTTTAACAAAAATAAAATTTAGATTCAAATTTTAAAAACAATTATATTAGATGTACCAAAAAAAAAAACTACCAAATCTAACTTATATATGTCCTATGTTAGAAATTTTGCACTTTTCTATATCCAATCTTGTTAGACTTTATAAGACTTGAAAAAATAACCTAAACTTTTGCCAAAGTTGTGAACCTTAAACTCTGAAGATTGAATTACAACTCCTTAATTTTTGGTGATGCTTACTTTGTGGCTTAAATTGACTATGCACTTTTTGTGTGTGTGAAAATTAGGTGCACTTATTTAATGGTTCTCAACAAATCTCAATATATAGTATATTAAAAAACTAACAGTAATATAACAATAAAAATAGAATTATAGGTGTTGGTTAAAACAAATAAATAAATTCCTTTTTAAATTTATAAAATATCCACTAAATAATAATAATACATATATAAGATAAAAATATATCACAATATATTATTGGTGAAATTTTAAATATAATAATAAAAAATAATATTATATCACATTGTGCGGTTTAAATAGGATTAGATTGGTTTTAAGAAGTATATATGAAATCCGATCTAATCTATGTGGTTTGTCAAAAATATAATTCAATCAAATCCAAATTAGCATGGTTTTAATTGGTTTTTGGTTTAGATTGAATCGAATGAGTAGTTCAATTCGGATCGGTTTGGATTTGAATACCTCTAACTCTTAAAAATTGAGATGAGACTCAAATTGACCCCTAAAATTATAATTGACTCAATTCACTACTCAAAATTTACAATAGTAACTCACGTTAGTCTCTAAACTAATTTCCATAAATAGCGTGTTGATTTTATATGTTAACTTGCTAAGATTTCGACTCCTCGCCTAAATTCTATGTGACTAAGACCTATTAGACTTTCTAGAAGCTTGACTGACTCCCTAATATTCTCATGAAGACGATAATAAAAAGTTCAATTTGAAAATTTTGCAGCTCCAGCAGCAACAATTAAACTTCTAGAGCTCTAATAAATTTTGATCACATAAACTCTGGGTGAAGAATTCAAATCACAACAAATTAATGTATTAAAAACACGTCGTTAATGAAGATTAGTTCAAAGGTTAATGTTTATAAATTTTGGAGTCTAATTTTAGTCTATTGAAATTGTAAGGATAAAATTGAATTCGACTTCAAATTTTAGGGGTGCTAACTTGACTAATTGAGGGCTCATCCTTAAACGCTCCTTGCTAAGTATGGAGTGCTGCACACCTTGTGAATTTGTTAAATCTAAACTCTTCATTTATTATATTTTATTTGAATGGCCTGGATTTAAAAAGGTAACCTGTTAATCAGGTTAATTATTTTTTTTACAAATTTTAAATTTTTTTGGCAAGTCTCAGATATTGGGATGAAGTTCAAAATAAAAAATTAGTATATAAATATTAAAAATAATATGTCTGTACAAAAAAAAAGTTATTGGACTTTAGAATTAAAATAAATAATACATAAAAAATAAGTTAAAAATTCATATACTAAATCCAAAAAAAAGATATATTAGAATCTTAAAAAAAAATATTAAATATATATTATGTATATAATATTAAAATTTAAATAAATTTTGTTTTGTGTGAAATAAAATATAATATTAAATATAAACACAATGATAAAAAAATTGTGTTATATATATATATAATATTAAAATTTAAATAAATTTTGTTTTATGTGAAATAAAATTATAATATTAAATATAAATACAATGATAAAAAATTTTGTATTATATATATATATATATATATATATATATAATTTTATTTTGTGTGAAACAAAATTAAAACATTAAACATGAACAGAATGATAAAAGATTTAGTACTATATAAATTTAATTAAAAAAATATTTATACAACGTAAAAAGCAAATAAACATATAATAATTTTATTTTGTACGAAACAAAAATTCATATAAAAAAATATTTATATAATTTTTTATTAACAATTTTTTATTGAAATATGTTATTTTATTATATTTATAATATATTATTGGGATAATTATATTATTTTAGTTAATATATATTATTTAGAAAAATATTTAAAATTTATTATTTTGTATTAAGAATATTATTAAAAATATATTATTATTTTTTCTTAAAATAACATTTTCTTTTCTTTCGTTCAAATACTGTGACAACAAAATTTTTTGTGTAATTGCTTCTACTCAATAAATATTATATTCATTTATTTTTATATTGTATGTAAAATAAATAATTAATGTTTAAAAAAGTTAATAAAGGAAAGAAGTATTTTTTTTTACCAATTCTTAGGTGAATATAAAGAGATTATGTCATTTGAACTATAATTCATTGGTAAAGAAAGAAATACTCTTAATTATATATTAAATAGAATAATTATTTATTAGGCTCATTTTTATACAAATAAAAATTTTTCTTAGTTTTATATCTGTAATATTTTATACCAATTAGCTTCAGAATTTAATTATTTTTTGAATAAATTAATAAAAAAATAATACAAATAATTGTTTAACTATAATTGTATTTTAATTTTTTATTCTATTACGTACACGTTGAGGTTAATTTGAAATAAAAGATAATAGATTTGTTGTAACTGCCATGCATATTGTGCTTTGACTGCGTCGTCATCTGAGAATCATGCGCCTTCATGGAAACCGGCTTCTTCTACAGAATCCGTTTTGCGTTTGGAGTTAGCTAACCAGCAGTGGCGACAGACATTTTCTATGGCAGCAATTTTTCGGACTTTGATGGTCATTTATGGTAGAAGTGGGATAGGGTGGGTTCAAGAGCGTCAAAATCTATAGCTAGCTAAAATGATAGTGGAAGCACCTGCCATCAAACAAAACAGTGAAAATATTTGAAGACATCACATCGACAATAACAGAATAACAGAGGAATTAGTCTTTTTGTTAGTGCTGGTTTGTTTGTTCAGCCCATGAAAAAAAAAATAATAACAATAATAAATAAATTAAATTTACCTGATAACTTTTGATAGTAGGTTAACTTTTAAGGAGTGCTGCACTCCCTACTTTATCTGGAGTGCACTAGCTTTCGCCCTAATTGAGTATCAACTATTAATTTTATACGAAAACAATTGCATATGAGTTTTTTAGTTATTGAAAAATAAATTTTAATAATACAATAATAAATTTTAGGAAAATATTTTATACCAAAATTAGCTATTAAAGTTAGTTATTAGTATAAAATATATGTTATAATATAAATATATATTAAAAATAAATTAAATCACATATATATTTATACACAAATATATTGGTAGTTAATTTTAGTGATTGATTTTAATGTACGAATAATATTTTTAGATTTTTTTAATTAAAGAAAACAAAAAAAAAGTGATGCCTCACGTGGCCTACATAGACGACATTACCTAAGTGGGGCCCCGCAAACGCAAAACGCAGTGTCGTTTGCCACCTATCTTAGTGACCTTACCATTTTGCGTGCACCGTTGCAGTAGCGTCGCAGTTAACAAACGCCAAAGGATCGAAAGGAAACGAAAGGAGAACACAAAATGGTTCCTTCGTCCGTACCACCTCTCATCGTTCCCAATTCGCAACTTTAGGGTTTTCTACGAACCCCGCCATTGGCAATTTCTTCGAAGAACAAGCTCCTTTGTCGCTTGACATATTCAATCGGTGAGGCTTCGAGTTTCCTCATTTTCCGATTGTGTAGTTTTTTTTTTATGGTTTTGTTTGATTCTGGCTTGTATTTATGTGTTGACTGGCGTTGTTCGGTGATTGTTGAAATGAACCCCGGTTGTTATTGTTGGAATATTCTGATTATGTGGTTTGTGTATGGATCTGGATTTGCGTTGAATGATTGCGTATCTCGTTGTGTTTCGGATTATTACTAAAACTAGATGAATTTCAATGGCTAGTTCTATTTGGATTTGTCGACTTGAGCTTATAAGATGGTTTTTCCTATTTCTTTCTGGATGAAGTTGGTATAGATTGCGAGCTCTATTATCGATGTTATTGCTGATAGCTAAATAAGAAATTAGAGGGTGTAGAAGGCAGCCTTTCTTATCTGTTGAGAGGGTTGGATTTGATGGTACATGGTGGTAGTCAAAAGGAATGTAGCAAGGTGTGGCTTGGAGTAGAAGAAGGAGGGTTGTCAAAGGAGATAAGTGGCCTTATAATAAACCTGGGGGTTTTAACCCAGTTAGTGCCACTGTTAGCAAGCTAGTTAGTTGGCTGGACTTTTTGGAATTTCTGACAGCTATGAGTAATTGCTTGATCCACATGGGCCTCATTGGAGGTACAGCACATCGACCATCAAGAACTGCGGGCACCCATTCCAGAACCTCATCTTGGCCATTACATGCTTCTTTCAACTTGTTTGACTAAATGGGAAGTCATTTCCACTTGTAATATTTTATTGATTAGTAGTTCTTATGTCAACTTTTTAACTTCTTCACTAACTAACTATTAGGAAAGAGTGTATTCCTTCCTAAGTTGTGCATCAATCACGGGCAATGCTGAAGATAATTTAACAAAGTCAATGATGCTTTGAGAGCTATCTTGGTATTTTACACCTGCCTTTTGCTATTTAGATGGATTGGTTTGGTATTGTGGGTTTCTAACGGTTACCAGTTTGACGCTAAAGGTTCATATCTCTTGTAATTCACAAAGGCATGCCTAAGTCACTAGATGTGCACGCTTCATTGAAGGGACTGGTTGCCCCAACTAATAAGAGGCATCCCTTCTGGTTCTGGTGGCTACCCTCAGTGCTTCTGCCGTGCCTTTTTCGGGCTTTGATCATACTAACCTTCATTCATCTGTAGGAACATTCCACATGTATGAACTGTTAAAGGAAATAATGGGAAGGAAGAAAATATAGCTAATATATTTTTCTTACATTACTGACCCCTCCCTTTGTTATAATAATCTTATTAGTTTATATGTTGTTTGGCACTGTCTTAGTTTCTATCATTATAGAAAGATTTGCTAAAAGCAAAATGTTTGTTTTATTTTCAAATAAAATAGTTAGGATCTTATTTTCTCTAATTGCAATAATAATTAATAAAATTACGTTTCCTTAGTTTTGATAGTGTTAATTAAACTCCCCTTTTTGTTTTTTGCAAGCATGTTCCATTCCATATCCAATAAAAGCTTCCATCTAGTTTGCATATTCTATAGATGTTTGTGTATTATTATTCGTCTAATATTTAATTTCCTTTCTTCCTGATTTTTGCCTCTAGATTTGAAAAATGGATGGACCAACTGGCCGAGGTAGTGGAACAGGTGTAGACATGTTTCTGCCAAATTATAAGCTGGGAAAAACACTTGGCATTGGGTCCTTTGGCAAAGTGAAAATAGCAGAGCATGTTTTGACGGGCCATAAAGTTGCCATAAAGATTCTTAACCGCCGCAAGATTAAGAACATGGAAATGGAAGAAAAAGGTCTTTACTGGTTTTGTACAAATAGTCTTTATTCTTTAAGTATCCGTGCGAATTGATTTTTATTGCTTTTTAGTTTAATTGAATGTGAAGGGGAGCCTTGGAGCAATGGTTGAGTTGTCTCCGGGTGACCTCTCAAGGTCACGGGTTCCAGCTGTGGAAACAGCCACTGATGTAATTATCAGGTTATGCTGCGTACATTACACCCTTTGGGTGTGGCCCTTCCCCGGACCTTGCGATAACACCGGATGCTTGTGCACCGGGCTGCCCTTTTTAGTTTAATTGAATGTGCTGATCGTTTTTCCCCTTTAATTTGTTGTAGTAAGAAGAGAAATAAAAATTCTGAGATTGTTCATGCATCCTCACATCATCCGTCTTTATGAAGTCATAGAAACGCCAACAGACATATATGTTGTTATGGAATATGTAAAATCAGGAGAACTATTTGATTATATAGTAGAAAAGGGCAGGCTGCAAGAAGATGAAGCCCGCAACTTTTTCCAGCAGGTATAATCTTCTACTAATTTGCTTACTTAATAAGGTTATGTTTGTTGCAGTGTTTAAGTTAATTCCTATTTTGGAAGCAGATAATCTCTGGTGTGGAGTACTGTCATAGGAATATGGTGGTACATAGAGACCTGAAACCTGAGAATTTGCTTTTAGACTCCAAATGCAATGTCAAGATTGCTGATTTTGGTTTAAGTAACATCATGCGGGATGGCCACTTTCTGAAGACAAGTTGTGGGAGCCCTAATTATGCTGCTCCAGAGGTTTGTAAATCTTTCAATTTTCATGGAATAGGTTAATAATATATTTGGTTATTCATATTTCCTTGTTAAATGTTATTTTACACAGGTTATCTCTGGGAAATTGTATGCTGGACCTGAAGTAGATGTCTGGAGCTGTGGTGTAATTCTATATGCCCTTCTCTGTGGCACACTTCCCTTTGATGATGAAAACATTCCGAACCTCTTCAAGAAAATAAAGGTATTATTGATCTTAATTTAATCATTGTACTTCTCTTAACTTTTTCTTTTTGTGGGTGGAAAGGACTGAGATTTCATAGAAATATCATCTCAAATCATTTTCTTAGTTGGTTTTGAGCTGTGGTCTTGAGACATGTAGTAGTAGGATACATTGGGAAGGAACATTGAGGAAATATGCTAAAGTATTTTGCTGGTTCTTGCAACCACCCAGGGTAATGGAATTGTTTGGTCCATGTTGTCTTACACTCATTCGTGCTGTGATCAAATGATTTTCATCTGATCTCTGCTTCATGATTCTGATTGCATGGTGATTTCAGCATGTAAAATTTCCGGTCACATGCTAAAGTATCATAATGACAACTTGAACAAAACCATTATGGTATACAATATTATTATATATTATATTAATAATTCTTATTTATCAACCCATCAGTCAAATGGGATCTATTTCTTCAAAGATGTTATCTGCAAGGAGATTTAAGATTTTAATTTGCTTCTAATTCTGCTTTCTTAAAGGGTGGCATATACACCCTTCCTAGTCATCTATCACCTGGTGCTAGAGATTTGATACCAAGGATGCTTGTGGTGGATCCCATGAAGAGGATGACTATACCTGAAATACGTCAACACCCATGGTTCCAAGCTCGTCTTCCGCGATATTTAGCAGTGCCACCACCTGATACAATGCAACAAGCCAAAAAGGTTTGACTGTTACATGTTTCTGAATTTGTCTTCTTGTGGATTTTTAATGCTTACATGATTGCCAACTGCCGGGTATTTGTTGGAAAAAAGCTGCATATTTTTGTCAACGAGTTATCTTGGAACTATATCATTATTATTCATTAGTAGGTCAAGATTCATTCTTACAGTGGTGTTGGGTGAGGTGAAATCAGACATGTGCTGAATTGTTCTAAGCTTAGGTCAAAGAAAGAATTAAATGCATCTTTCCTTCTTTAGTAATCACTGGCTCATGACAGTAGTAGTAATGCTGCAGATACTTGCTCTATTTTTCTTTTCTATTATCTGTTTTCATGATTCTGTGTTGTCTATTACTTTTGAGTTGAAGTGCGTGGATTTGAACATTGGCTCTTTGTGTTCTGGTTTCTTTTCATATTTATATGCATGTTAGGATTTTAAACTGGGTATGTGTTTTTAGACATTTAAGTATTACATTTGCATACATATCACATATGATATGGTATTTGTTACTTGATATATTATAATCAGTTCATATATACAAAATCCACCAATATCATGGTTTTGCAGATTGACGAAGAGCTACTTCAGGAAGTGGTTAATATGGGATTTGACAGAAATCAATTGGTTGAATCTCTACGCAACAGGATCCAAAATGAGGTCTGTACCCTTCATTCTCTCCTTTTGTGTCTTCCTGATTGTCTCTTATTACTATCTATGTATTTCAGGGTACTGTGGCATACTACTTGTTATTGGATAACCGGTTCCGTGTTTCTAGCGGCTATCTTGGAGCTGAGTTTCAAGAGACTATGGTGGGTTTCTTTTCCCTCTAATTGCTCAAGATCTCTTCATTTGTCCATCTTAAATGAAGTGATCTGACTTTTTAACTTGCTTCTAACTTTATACCCATGTCAAATGGGCAGCAGTCCAATATTTCTTTCTGCACTCCATGTGATGGAATCTATCTTTCTAGCTAGAATGAGTTCCTATGGATTTTGTGCTGGAGTTGTAGGTTTTCTGTTCTTGGTATTAGATTTCTTTGTTTTTCTCTTTTCAAATAGGATTTTGTGCAAAGCTTATTTTTGGTTTTATAATGTAACTGTTTAGGATGCTGGTTTCAATCGTAATCATTCCACTGAAGTTTCTTCTCCAGTTGCTGGGCACCGCTTTCCAGGTTATATGGACTATCAAGTAGGAATGAGACCACAGATCCCTGTTGAGAGAAAATGGGCCCTTGGGCTTCAGGTGCAGTGTTTTACTTCTTGGCTATTTACACAACTGGATTCAGTGATATGCAGTTGTTATTTCACTTGTTTTATTCAATTGATGCCATCAATAGATAATGAATTAATGATGATTTCTAGCTGTTAGAGGAAATAATAGTTTTATCAAGTCTGTGATTGTCTAACTGGTTCCAGATCTCTGGTTAGTTTAGGGAATCAGAATTGTTGACTAAACGTGTTCCTTATGCAATATGTAATTCATTTCTCTCAGGATGTGCACATAAGCTGTTGGTCTCTAAATCATTGTAGTTGATAGTTGCTGCTAGAAACATTAAGTTTTGATTTATTTGTGTTGGCAGTTGCACCTGACTAACGTATTCAAATTGTTGATATTTGTTAATTTGTGATAGTCTCGAGCCCATCCCCGTGAAATAATGACCGAGGTCCTTAAAGCTCTGCAAGAATTAAATGTTTGCTGGAAGAAGATAGGGCATTACAACATGAAATGCAGATGGGTTGCTGGTATTCCTGGTCATCAGGAAGGAATGGTTAACAATTCTCTGCATAGTAACCATTACTTCGGGAATGACTCCAACATCATTGAGAATGATGCTGTTTGCAAGTCAAATGTGGTCAAGTTTGAAGTGCAGGTATTTATCCTGATACTATAATATCCATTGCTCTTGGATTTAGATGAAATGTCATTTAGAGTTATAGTACTATAGTAGTACCTTTTTATTTTTCATGCACATGATCAGGAATCAAGATGGAATCCTTGATGTAGGAAATTTTAAGCCTCAGCCAAATGGATCTTAAAACTACTTTCCTTTGCCCCTCCACCTACCAAGTTACTAGACAGTTAAATATGTTTAAGCCATTGTAGCTATTCTTGAGTTTCTGGAGGTTGTTTCCGAATAATTCCTTTTGATTGCTATCATGTGATGTTATATTAGTATTGCACTACATGTTTTGGAGGTAGAGATTCTCTTTTTAAATACTGTATTTTTTTGTCATTATTGGGTTGATTCCCCCCTCCTTCCCGTTTAAACTAATATGTTAAACATCATTTTACAGCTCTACAAAACTCGTGAGGATAAGTATCTGCTTGACCTTCAGAGGGTTCAGGGCCCGCAGTTTCTTTTCTTGGATCTTTGTGCTGCTTTCCTTGCACAGCTACGTGTTCTCTAATCATAGCACCTGACAAGGGAGAGATTTGGATTACGCTGCATCCTAATAAGAAGCTTACGTTGTACATATAACCACTTTTAGAATGGGTTTTGTCTTGTCTGTATGTACATTTTAGTATTGCCCTTGTTTTTTGTTATGGGTGATCATGATTAGGTGGCAATCATAAACATGGCATTCGCTTCCTTAATCATGGCGTATTACTATGACTCGGTCATCCATTTTCATGGTGAATTGAGTTTCCTCAATCCCATGGAATCTTGGGGTCATGTTGAAGAACAAACGATACCCCCAACAGACATGACTATTTATGGTATTGAACCTAGTTGTTGTAAATGACTGCTGCTGTTAGCTTGGAAGCAGAGGGGTTTGTGTTTTTGTCTAGGCCTTTTCATGCTTAGCCTTTTGCCCCCGCTCCCCGTCAAAGGTTTCAAAGTTATTTGGTAGGTTTGTGTTTTTTTTCTCTAATGCTGTCTTGTGATGAATTAAGTATTTGGTTTGAGAATGGATCTTTCCAATTGGAAAATTCACTTGACATGACATAACCATTCCAAGTGTTGGTTTTCATCATTCGTTGGTCCATTTTTTTGCCCCACGAAAGTATCCAATCAATGATAAAAATTCATGCTAAAACATGGTCGAGTGAATTTTCATGGATTTTTCAATGGAAATGTTTTACTTATAGTTTGGTCTAATACTTGACGTGGTGGGTTCGTTTTGCCTAGTGCTCAACTGCTCATGTTTCCAACATGTATTACATCTCTTTGTGGAAACTCAATTACTGCTGAAAGGTGATAACCACAAATCCTACTGTTTTCTTCAAATATATAAATCTTAGATGTACTACTCATTTCTTCAAAGTTGAAACGAAGGCGACATTAAATTTTAAACTCTTTCACTTTTTTTATTGTGTTTACAGGTGTAAATATTTTGAATAGATCATTATGTTAATATCTAGAATACAAAATATCAATAAAGTAAACTCGGTTAAACTTGACAATGCTAACACACGTGAATTAATTTGTGAAGATGCGAAAATTGCTCAAACTGAAAGAGTCACTAGTCAAGTTTGTTTCTAATTTAAGGATTTTATCTATCTATCTATCTATCTATCTATTATAATGTATTAAAAGAAGTCCAAAGTAGTGTTATAGTGAATAAATAAAACATAAGGTGTTAAGTTTCATATCAAATTGTTAGGTCATTTATTGCATCAACATAAAAAAACATCTATCTTAAAACTCTATTATAGATATAGATAATAGCGTTTATATAATCATTTTAGCATTAATCTTATAATTTTACACACTAAATGATCTAATTCTATAAAAAAATATAGTATAAAAAATGTTAATTCATATCAATAGTCTAAATTTTAATATTGCATATTTTATTTGGTAAAAAAATTCATTTTATGAAAATATTTTTATCAATCTATCTATCAATTTATTTATAATGTATAGGAAAATTAAATAATAATACAATGAATTCTGACATATTAAATAACTTCTAATATTGTGACAAACATTTTAGTGAAATTGTCATTTTATAAATTTTCTATCATTACATTACTTTTTATTCTTTTTATATAGTGTTTAACCTTATTTTTATTTTATTTTATTTTATTTATTCTTTATTTCTATGTAAGTTATTCTATACCTTTAGTAGTAATATTAATTTTTTTATTAGATATAAATTGATTAATAAAATTGAATTTATTCTCTTTTTTTATTCTCACTTTTATTCATGTCTACTAATGAATCAACATTCACTTGACACATCTTCTTTATCTCCTCTCACATAATCTTATGTCTCTCACTCTTTCTCTTCTATCTTTGCTAATATTTTACATAATTATTTGAAAAATTTGGTTGATGACCATAATTCTTTATTTCAGTTTGCTAAACAATTTTCTCATTATATGCTGGGTGATGAACGTCTAAACACTATAATCTACGGTGTTCTTCAATATTTTTAATTTTTTTTTCTATTTTTGATCTAACTATGTTTATCAATTGGATATCTATATATCACTTTTTTCTTCAACAATTTATATTTTTCAATATTATTTAGTTGTAATAATAATGTTGAAAATACATAATATCATAATTCATGAAAAAACAAATATTTTTAATTATTGAAACATTATATTCATATTTGCATTATATTCATCCTTGTGCTATAGTATTTAACTTTGTTAAATATATGTATTAGATGAACTCTTTCAAACACTAAAATATATAATGTATTTACAACTAGATTTAAGATGAATTTTAAAGATTTTTTTTATTAAATAGTTTTTTTTATATATAATTAATTTATTTTAGTTATGCACAATTCAAGTATTAAAATTAAAAAATAAATAAATAAAAGTACACTATTTATGACACATAGTTCAAACTTCAAAAGTATTTTATGATGCAATATTATGTAATGAGTAATAAATAGAAATAAAATATCGACTTAACTATTTTAATGAATTGAAAATATAATTTATATGTTAATACAAAATCTGATGTTACAACACATAAAAGTGAGCAAAATTAAAATCTTAGTTGAGTAAAGCACCCACTGTAACTCCATCAAGATTGCCATTAGTGAAATAGATATTTGGAAAACCAAAGTATAAGTTACTTAAAATTAAATTATGACTATTACAAACTCATTGTTCCATTTTCCTTTTCCAGCAAGTTAACAATTCAAATAGGGGAAAGATTTTGTGTAAATTGGTGAAAGATCTAGTGAGCTCCAAAACAAGAGCTCTGCATCAACAACACTTGATGATGACGACGACGACGATGACGACGACGACGAAGGTGAAGAAGAAGAGGAATTCATGTCAATTGGCATTGGTTGATCAATATTTTCTTCTTCTTTGTCATCATCAATCTTCTTCTCTTGTTTGTTTTTGTTACAAGCCATTTGAAGGCTTGTCAATTGGTCAGCCATGGAAATTCCGGTTCTACCCTTTTCAAGTTTCAACTTCAAGCATTCAGGTATTCCATTGAAGGCATAGAGTGAAGCTGAGAACTTTCTCTCATACTTCATTCTCTTCAAGCACTCAGGTATGCCGTAGTTCTCTGCTTCCACAGCTTCATCCATCTCCTCCGCCATCTCGAACGGCGAGTAATAGCCGCTCGGCGGCGCAGAGATGTTGTCAAGAAACGCGAAATCTGCATAGCTTTGGAGGCCGAAATCCGAGCTTTCTCCTTCGCTGTCGTCGTCGCTCGCCGGCTTGTAATCCGTGCTGTTGTTGTGGTCGGCCAAGCAAGATTCAAAGCTGCTTGTGATGTAATCAATCCGTGCAGCGTTGTCGACGAATTCGACGTTGCTTGCGCCGTAATCTTCCTCATTGAGGAGGTCATTGAACTGATCAATTGAGAATTCTGCTGAATTAGTCCCTCCACATGCCTCCACTTGTTGAATTTCTTGATTGATAAGAACAGAATTCGAAGCAGAACAAGTGTTGTTCCTTTCCTTAAGCCTCTGAAGGAGCAGATTTGTGATCTTTGAAGACAGGGCAGGGCTTGTGGAGGATTGAGAACAAGGCCAGAAGTTTGTTCTTGTGTTGGCGCCGCGAAGAAGGCACGCCGCCTCGTCATAAGCTCTGGCAGCTTCTTCTGCAGTGTCGAAGGTTCCAAGCCAGACTCTTATCTTCTGAATTGTGTCCTTAATCTCGGCCACCCATCTTCCGGACGGCCTCTGCCGGACGCCAACGTAGCGCTTCCTTGCCCTCCTCGCTCCACCAAGCACTGCAGCTTGCTTCACCATCTCCTCCCATCCCAAACTTCCCTCAATTATGTTCCCCTCTTCCACTACTTCAATGCTCTTTCTCTTCCTTGCCATTAAAAAAGTACTAAAACTTTTTCTAAGGTAATGAAACTTGTAGCCTCTAAAGTTGTGTTTATTTGAAAGTTTTTGAGGGAATTGAAAGTTGTAAGATTATAGAATGTTGGAAGGTACTAAAAGCTTGGTTGCTATGATTTGCAAAATGAGCTGGCTAAAGCTTTTTATATGTGGAGATTGGAATAGTGATTAGTGAGTGATCAATTAAATTAAGTTTATTTTATGGTTTTGGTGCTGACCAAGTCACAGTGATTAGATTAGTTTTCATGTATTTGTTTTCTTCTTAAGATATTGGTTTTCATATCCAAACATTTGGCAGAGTCTCAAGACTTTGTAATTGGTGAAACTAGTTTTTCTGACTTGGGCAATGGGGCAAAAATTGCACATACATTTGTGTTAGTTAATGTGATCATATTTGAGAACATTATGTTCCATGCCTCAACATACATAACTTAAGCTTAAGTTCATTCAAGCTTTCTATATGATACAAACTAATTATATGTGGTTGATTTTTTTTTCCAGTCCTAATTGAAGTTATGTGCAATAAAGTATTATTTAGTTGACTCCGTAACATTTTAGTTAAGTTTTATTTTAATTCTTAACGTTTAAATGTTTTATTTTTGTTTTTATTTTCATCATTCGGTCAAAGTTAAAATTTTTTCTTTCAAAAATAGTATACTATTTTGTTTCTATTATTATTCTTTTTTTTTTCTACGTTCACTCCTAAATCACTAGAACCATGTCATGACCACTATAATTAATACTGTTGACGTTAATTAGAAGAAAATCATAATAGAAAAAAATATTCTTAGAAAAAAAAAATTTTAATTTTGACAAAAAAAAAAAACTAAAGTAAGACAAAATAAAAAGTTTAGAATAAAAATAAGACGTTTCAAATATTAAAAACGAAATTAAGACTTAGTCCAAACATTAGTAACTAAAACCGATATTTTTTTTGGTTTCGCACAGTATCTTCTAACCTGATAAGGTAAGAATTAATCCGTCGCAGATTGGAGCTCTATTTAAGAGTTTGTCGTTGGCCAATGAATTGTTGTATACATAAGACGAGACACTTGCTTAAACAGACTAGTCTTTAATTAAAAGATCGAGTTACTTGTTATACCATGTGATCAATCTCATGTTAAGTTTTTCATGTGTAATCTATGATCTATGATCTATTGATTTTGTAATTTTATGTTTCATGTCCTGCCCGTAGTTTTTAGTTACTTGCCACTATCCACAAGGCATGAATGAGAGACAAAATGGATTCTCATTATTTATCAATAAAAACACCAAATGAAACAACTGAATAGCCAAAATCTATGTGCTACAAACTAGAATGCATTACAAGCTAAAGTTGATATTTCAATTTTGAACCATTTAATTACAATTGATCGGTAATTGTGATTATCTATACTAAATTTGTTGGTACTTTTATGGACTTTATAGTTCGATATTAATATGTATGGTTAAGAGAAAAGAATGAGGTAAAAAACAAATATTTACTGAAGATATAAATAAAATCTTGGCAATACTCTCTATCATTTTGGCTTATGTAATTGAACCTTGGATTCTTTTCACATTACCAAACAAATCTTCCATGAGAGTATGTTTGGCCGCCGGAGATAATTTTACTCACTCAATTTATTTGTGAAAAATTTTACCAACTATATCCTTATAAGGATTTTGTAAATCAATATTCTAAAAGTACTCGATAATTTTTTTTTTTTTACTTTTTTATGGCAGAAACATCTAATGATTTTCAATGAGTTGGTAATTTTTTATATTATTTCTGTTAATGTTGCAAGTGTGAGAAGTCCATGAAGTTAGTCTCACATCAAAAAAAGCAAGGAAGAGTGAGAAATTTATAAGATGAGAGACCCATTAACTTAACACATTCAGGTTTTGAGTTAGATGTGGTGTCTTTTCATTTTTTGTTCTCTCATTTCTCCCGGCCGTTGAGCGGCCTAACAATTTCTTCACTCAAAATTTATTATTTTAAAAATTTCAATCAATGTTATTAGAATAGTGGTAAGTGGTAACAAAGCACCCAAGTTAAAAGAAATTTGATAACCATTGTAGGATTAGAATTTTAACATTTTAACAGAATGTCTTAGATTTAAAATTTAGGAATAATAAAAAAATCAATAAATGTTACATGTATATCTAAATAGCAGCCAACATTGACTATTTATTATTAAAATATAGAAAATGAGTATATATTTACACTAATATACATTAAAAGAATAGAGAATTTTCTTCATATTTGAGTATAAGTGTTTGAAATTAAATATACATGAAGTATTTTTGTAAAAAGAAATTACTGAAAAATCTAATATAAGTCTCTTTAAATCAAGAATATAATTTTGAGCGAAAATCGTTTTATACGTGTATCCAATCATATAACATTATATTAATAAAAATAAAAATAATTATCTTTTACATTTATTATGATTATTTAAGATAATAATTGTGATTATATTACTGTATAAAACGTTTTACACTGTCAGTGCATTAAAATTAAACTTTTAAATCAAACCAAACTAGTAAAATTTATAATATTATCTGATTAATAATAGATAGAAATAAAATAAGTCTCTTTCAAGCCCATCAACAAGGTATTGCATTCTCATCTAATTAACCATATATTACACAAAATGGTAACTAATATTTTGTGTTCGTCTTTGATGATGAAGTTCAAGAAAAACGATTCCTTCAATGCCTCCCACCACCCACCATGAACAACATGCCAAGTCCAACCTAATTAAAAAATTAATTAAATATTATTTTCTTCAAAAACTTTTTGTTATGTCGTCATCAAGCTTTGATTGATCAATAATTTATGTTATCACATGGTATCCTTATTGTACAAACTATTTATGGGATTTTCGTCATAAGATTGTGACATTTCTGGCCCAACTTAAGAATCCTTTCATTGTGAATTATTGTTGTCGCTCTTCATAATACATTAACAAAAAAAAAATTATTAAAAGGAATATATACCTCATTTCAATTGCAATCTTTAATTTATACATATATTAATCCTGTATTTTCCTTGTGCAAAAATTAAAATGGACTAAATTATTTAAACCCATTTAACACTTGGGAAAGAAATTTTATATATTCATGAAAATTGAACAAATTTCTTTACATTTGGGTTCA
Source organism: Arachis hypogaea (assembly GCF_003086295.3). Classification (NCBI taxonomy): domain Eukaryota; kingdom Viridiplantae; phylum Streptophyta; class Magnoliopsida; order Fabales; family Fabaceae; genus Arachis; species Arachis hypogaea. Next base: position 109,219,543 of record NC_092045.1, on the reverse strand, counting down.
TTTCATTTGCTTTGACTTTCTTGGAATAAATGTTGTCTGAATAAAAACAAAAGAGAAAGGTTAAAGTAAAAAAAGAAAAATAGCCTACATATTCTCAAAAAGAAACAAAGAAAAATTAGTAATATTAATGTAATAACTAATAACATAAAGGGGAATGATGTGACCTATTCATAATAAGAAGAAAATAATCATACAAGCATTGTTACTTGAAAATAGACGCAAACCAATTATTTGTTTTTAAAATAAATAAATAAATAAATGTTACAATGACGTGCAGATGAGACAAATTTGGCCTTTAAGCTGTTTGCATTTATTTTATGATGTCATCGATATTAACTAACTAACACCACTGCCACCAATTATTGTTTATTTGGGGCAGCCTCCTTTTTATTTTTAATTTTTCTTACATATATGTATAATTAATTATGCAGTTCTTAAGTCTTAATCACTCGGTCAAACTATAATATTTAAATTCATTATATATATATTGACAGGAATTTCTTATGAACAATTTCTTAGAAATATTAGCATGAAATTGTAAATAATTTAACTCTACAAATATATAAGCTTGAATGCAACCTTAACTTAAATCTTTTATTTTAATTTTTTAATAATTTCTTATTGCAAAACTCTACAAAAATAAAAGGGTATTTTATCTAAAAAATAACCACTTTCTAAACATGTCTATCGGTTTTGGAAATTTCAAAATATAACTAAATATAGTTTTATTTAATTTAATTACATATGACAATGTGAATGTAAATTAAATTTTTAATTTGTATATATGCAATCATTTATTTAAGTATTATCATATCAACAAAAATAATTATTTTTTCTACCAATTATTTAACCGATAATAATCTATCATGATGGATTAAATTAGATAACATAATAGTCACCCAAAAAAAAATTAGATAACATAATACAAAACTTATACTATTCTTTCTCTTTCTCCTTTTCCTAATAACAATTGATTTTCCTGTTTTTGTGAATATATAGTCTCAGCGAAAAATTGAAATTGTTAAAGTATAGCAATCAAAATGAAAGTCAAAGGAAGAAACAAACATTATTTAAGAAATGAAAGCAATTGCATATAGTTGGGGAGTCTACTACAAATAAATTTGCCAATGAAAAAAGAATAAAAGAGACCTAGTCCTTCAGATACTGACAAATTTTGCCTTTAAGCTGTTTATTTATTTAATTTTATTTAATCAATCATCCCTTAAATATTAATTAAAAATAAGTTTAATTATTATGTTAATTTTTATAATTTTATTAAATTTTTAATTAAGTATTTATATTTTTTTAGTTAAATTTTCATATTATTTTTATAATAATATTAGAAAGACAAAAAATAGAATTTGTATTATTTAGTATTTATTAATTATTACAATAATTAATAAATGTTAAATAAGACAATTTTTTATTTTTTATTAATTCTTTTTTGCTATCAAATATTTTTGTTACTTTTAATTTTGTAATTACGTTATTTTTATGTCAAAAATGTTAAAATTAATATAATATTTCTTCGAAAATACATGCAGTCAAAGATCTAATTAGGTTTTTAATTATGAATATCTTCAATTTGCACAAAAATAATCAGTTAAGTCTAATAATTTTTGCACTAAAAAAAGACTTAATTATAAAATAAAAATAATGTAGAAATAAAAAATATAAAAATCTAATTATAAATTTGATAAAAACATCAAACTCTACGTACTATTTTGGTTACCTACGATATTTTTCAGTCCAACACGCTAAAGACTAATACGTTGCGAATCGAAGCTTCATTTAAGAGTTTGATGCTGACTAATAAATTGCTGTATGCACAAGAGAGAGTTCAAACCACATCAATACTTACTTAAACAAACTGAACTAACTACTAGATCAATCCAAATTAACTCTATGTACTATTATGTCATATATACTATTTTTTTAATCTGTAATATCAATTTGATCTCAAGCCTCAATCACCAAAAAAGTATAATCATCAGCGTGATGTAAGTAAGAAATAATTGAAGGCATAAGTGCATAACCCCTCCATTAATTAATATCAGAAATCAGCAGTTCCCCAGAACTTAGCTTTCATGTAACTATGTCATATATTCTTAATTAAAAGCAAGAATGAATTGTCATAAATAATAATTAAATAATTATATGTTACCATGTTTAATTTTTCTTGGCATTATTAATGGCAAATTAATTAAGAGGTATTACACTTTAATACAATATCATGATATAATTCCTAAATTTGTAGGTTTTTATCTCATGAGATGTAGAAGACTAAAATTAAAGTTGTAAAGCATTGAATTTGTAAATAAGTTTTCAATAATTAAAAAACATCTGTCGATAGATGAGAACAAAATATTTTAAATATTAATATTGATTAATTCAACAAATATATATAACACACATACGATGGCATCTTAGAATATTTTATTTTCGCTGACAAGTTCTTTACAAATATTTGTTTCTAGAGATTCAGTTATAAACACTTTATACAAAAAATTTTAGAATTGTAGTTTGATTTTACAAGCTAAGAAATATGTTTTATTATAAACATTTTGATATAATAATAATCATGTTATATTGAATGCATTTAATGCAAATGCTTAAAAAAAAAGTGTTCACTATTAATAACAGTGACTATTGCTCATTTTATTTGTGCTTTCGAAATTACTACAGTGAACATTTATTTTTTTTAAAATGAAACTTTTTGCATATAATCAACCTAGTTAAATCGCCATTTTACATGAAAGTGAAAGAATAAACTAATAAAAAAATATAAAATAATATCATAACATAATTTAAATTATAAAATCGTTTGTACTATAATAGAAATTACCAAAATCGATTAACATATTTAAAATTATAATATCAAAATATTTTAAAAGTAGTTTCTAACCGACCTAACCTATAATGATAACATATATGATTCCAAAAAAAAAAACAAAAAACAAAAAATAACACAATATATATATTGTGTAAAGACTTTTAATTTACACTTCAATATCTCATCATGTTAATTACTTTATATTCAAGTTGTGATTATATTGTTTATGATGACACACATATAAAACAAAATTACACTTTACACATTTAAAAAAAAAATCAAAACCAACATCACTCTCCATTAATAAGCACTATATATATATATGGTAGAGGTATTTTATTTTGTTATGCATTTATTCAAATGAATTTGGTCATTTGGCATAGCTTCCCCCCTATTATTGTGCCAAGTGGAAGGCTTTTATGAAATAACTTGTCTCCATTTTACTTGAATTCAACCATGAATGATTCTACTACTCAAAAAATGACTTAGGTTTGACCGTTTTAGAACTTGACCAGTTCCATTTTTCATATAGTTTTATTAATTATGGTTGAAATAAACCTGTAGAAATACAGAATTTTTATTTTATTGATGTATATTATTTTTACTAAAAAAACAAAAAGAAGACATGCAGATACATACAAATTAGGCCTTTATGTTATTTGTTAAGAGTTTCTCTTACATCAACTCTCTGATTATCATTTTCAAGCTAAGTCTTAGGTGTTATTATTTTTCAGAACTAATTATATAAATATATATTAAAATTTATATGACAGTAGAAATCTTTTTGCTTGCCGATGAGTTATATCTCAAATGGCATAATCTCTTCATACCCACTTAAAAATCGCAAATTCGAGTTTTACTCCTAATTTTGAGAAAAAAAATCTTTTTGCTCACTAAAAAAAAGAAAAAAAAACTTAAAATGAGCAACGCGTTATATGGCTCGAGTACAGTGTCAAATGAGTAAGAGCTGCTGCATTGGTGTCCGGATGTAGTGTTAAATGAGTAAAGGTTCCTGCGTTTTCGTGAACGGACGAGGGTAAATAAGCTAGTTCACAAAGAAAAAGATAAAGGTCGGAGCGACAGAAGGTTGAGATTTGGGACATGGAACATAGGCACTCTAACAGAAAAGTCCATGGAGGTGGTGGACACCATGACAAGGAGGAAGATTAACATTATGTGCCTACAAGAAACAAAATGGGTTGGTGCGAAGGCTAGGGAGTTGGATACTTCTGGTTTCAAACTTTGATATACAAGAAAGGTGAAGAATATGAATAGGGTTGATATTATTGTGGATAAGTAGTGGAAGAAGGACGTAGTGGATGTCAATAGGGTGGAAAATCGGATCATCTCTATCAAACTTGTGGTGGAGGGAGGTGCTTTTCATGTGATTAGCGCCTATGCACTGCAAGTGGGTTCGGACGAACAACACAAGATAAGATTTTGGGAGGATCTAGATAGTTTGGTCTAAGGCATACCTTCGTCAGATAAGATTTTCTTAGGAGGAGATTTAAATGGCCATGTTGGAAGAGAAGTGACTGGGTATGGAAGTATTCACGGAGGTCATGGTTTCGGAGTGATCAATGCCGAGGATAAAATTATTTTGGACTTTTTCTCAACATTTGACCTTCTCATCGTAAATACATGTTTCAAAAAGAGAGACGAACATCTTATAACCTATAAGAGTGGCATGACAAGCTCTCAAATCGACTTTTTTTGTTGAGGAGAATCGATCGAAAATTTTGCATTAATTATAAAATTATCCTGGGAGAGAGGAGTTTGACAACACAACATAGGGTGCTCGTCATGGACTTTCACGTTGAGCAAAAGTTGAGAAAAAGACATCATACGAAAAATCAAGGATGAGGTGGTGACGGATGAAAGGTGAGTAAGAAAGAAGCTTCCTAAGATGGGTAGGAGAAGAGGCAAAGTGGGATGGGAAAGGAAGCGCGAAAGAGATGTGGAGGGAGATGACAGAAATTATTAGAAGAACAACAAAAGAAAGCTTTGGTGTATCTAAGGTAGTGTTTGTTTTGAGGTACTGAGACAGAAACTGGGAGACTGAGACTCAGTATCATATTTGTTAGTTTAGAGACTGGTACTAAAATTTCTGTCTCTGTCTCTAAAATTTCAGTATTTCAGTACCTCCAAAAAGTAAGGACACAAGGGACTAAAATTTTTTGAGATGGAAACTGAAATTTTAATAACATTTTACACTTAAAATATCCTCATTTCAATTAATTAATTCCAATTTTATCCTTTGTGCAAATTAAATTAGAGTTTTATTCTTGTTTCAATTTCTGTCTCCCACTTTATACCAAACAGAATACCGAGATTTATTTCAATTTCTGTCTCTTAGTCTTTATCTCTCAGTCTCAGTCTTTCCATCTCTGTCTCTCCACCAAACACTACCTAAAGGAAGAGGACCAAGAGACAAAGAGTCTTGGTGGTGGAATGCGAGTGTACAAGAAAAGATAAAGATAAAAAGGGAGTGCTTTAAAGAGTAGTCTTTATGCCGTAATGCAGATAATTGGAAAAAATATAAGGCGCTAAGAAAGAGACAAAAGTGGCTGTAAGTGAAGCAAGAACAAGAGCATATGAGTGTCTCTACCAGTCTTTGGGTACGAAAGAAGAAGAAAAATGTATATATAGAATAGCAAAGAGTCATGAAAGAAGAACGAGAGATTTGGATCAGGTTAAGTGCATAAAGGATAAGAATGGAGAGGTACTAGCTCAAGAGGAGAAGACTAATGAAAGGTGGAAGAGCTACTTCTACGAGCTATTTAATGAAGGACAGAAGACTCTTCCGAGTCTTGGTCGGTTATGCACAAGCGAAGAAGATAAAAACTTTGACTACTATCGAAGGATTCGAGACTTCGAGGTAAAAGAGGCTCTAAAGCAGATGAAAAATGACAGGACAGTAGGACCTGATAATATCCCGATTGAGGTTTGGAAGGGTTTTGGAGGAAAAGGCATCAACTGGTTAACCAAACTTTTTAATGAGATTTTAAGGTCAAAGAAGATGCTTGGAGAAAAAACACATTGGTACCTATCTACAAGAATAAGGGGGATATACAAAGTTGCGGAAACTATAGAGGGATCAAGCTCATGAGCCATATCATGAAGTTATGGGAAAGTGTGATAGAACGGAGGTTGAGAAAAGAGATACAAGTAACAGAGAACCAATTTGATTTATGGTAGGCAGATCCACCACCGAAGCGATATACCTGTTAAGAAGGATGATGGAAAGATATCGTAGTAATAAAAGGGATCTACATATGATGTTTATTGATTTGGAAAAAGCATATGATAGGGTGTCAAGAGAGGTCTTATGGAAGGTTTTAGAAAAGAAGAGAGTAGGGATCGCATATATTCGTCCAATTAAAGACATGTATGATGGAGCCACAACTAGTGTGAAGACTCAAGGTGGTGTGACAGAGAAATTTTCTATTGGTATAGGATTACACCAGGGATCATCCTTAAGCCCATATCTTTTCAAATTAGTCTTGGAAATACTCACAGAGCACATCCAAGAGCCTGTGCCATGGTGCATGCTTTTTACTGATGATATCGTCCTTATGGGAGAGTCAAGTGAAGACTTAAATAAGAAGTTGGACTTATAGAGAGAAGCTTTAGAAATGTATGGTCTGCATATAAGTCGTAGCAAGACGGAATATATAGAATGTAAGTTCAATTTGAGAAGAGAAAATCCTAATATATAGGTGAAGATTGGAGAAAATATCCTACCAAAAGTTAAAAGTTTTAAGTATCTTGGGTGCATCATACAGGATAGTAGAGAGATTGAACAGGATGTAAATCATATGATCTAAGCAGGTTGGTCAAAATGGTGGAGTGTATCTGGTTTTATATGCGACAAAAAAGTGCCTTTAAAACTTAAAGGTAAATTCTATCGCACTGCTATAAGATCGGCTATGCTTTTTGGTACGGAGTGTTGGGCAGGCAATGGGGAGCACGAACATAAATTGGGTGTGGCAGAGATGAAGATGTTGAGATAGATGAGTGGTCACACGCGATTGGATAAAATAAGAAACGAATATACAAGGGAGAGAGTTGAAGTAGTACCCATTGTGGAAAAGATGGTTGAATCGCGTCTCAGGTGATTTGGACATGTGAGAAGAAGACCGACAAAACACCCAATCAGGAGGGTGGATGAGATGGAAGATGGACAATGGGTGAAAGGCAGAGAAAGACCTAAGAAAACCATCCATGAGGTGGTCAAACGAGATCTACATGTAAACGGTCTCTTTATAGACATGATACATGACAGAGCACAATGACGTCGTTCGATTCATGTAGCCGACCCACCTAATGGGATAAAACTTTGTTGTTGTTGTTTTTTTTTTATAGATTAAACAATATTAATGTAAATATATTTACCTGCAATTTATGTATCTACCAAATTTCACACTTTTGTGCAACTTTTTCTTGCAAAGATATAAATATGAGATTTTTTTTCCTTGAGAATTTCTTGAATGATAAAAGCATATTTAATTTTCTATTGAAAAACTCTACACAAGATATGTTTTACTTTCTATGAATTATAAAAAATAAAAGTTAGACTTAGAAAAGAAAATAAGAAAGTTCAAGTTGTAAATGAATCGGCATTGCAAGAATTTAGTATGATAATTTTGACACACCAATAACTTTACAATGATGAATTAAAGACAATAGAAGAAAATGGAATAAAAAGTAATCTAAGAAGAAAGAATATGAAGGTCAATAGAAGAAACAAAAAGATATAAATAAAATGAAGCAAATGGTAACACCAAAGAAAGAGACAGAGAACTTCAAATACTTACAAATTTTGCCTTTTGGCAGTTTATTTAATATCTATGATCATCCTTAGATATTAACTACATCAAAGAAAACGACTTCTTCTGCTTATCTTCTTAAAATATTGATTAGAAGCTTGATCAACCAAACAACCTAAGCATCATGATAATAAATTAGTCAGGGGCATATATTTAAGGTTTTTCTCAAGGGTGTAACGCTGCCATTTTTTATTTTATCTTTTAGAATCAATATCCAGCATACTGGAATATACTTCATCTAGCTTTGCAAAGAATGACTAATTAATTAGTTGGTTATTAGGATGAGAAAAAATTCATAAAAAATAATGTATATACAAAGACTCAATCTACTATACCTGTGTATAAATATATTTATTATTTTATATATTTTTATTATATATTTTATATTTTAATATATATTATATACAAATAACTAATTTAATACTTAATTTTTGGTGTAGGTTAAAATATCAAAACATGAGAGGTAATAATTGGGAATATATGATATATTTTCTCATCTGTTTTATATGATTTCACCGTAAATAAATTTTTAACTATTCATATAAAAAGCGAGATTCTGAAAGATAAAAGTTAAAGGCATCTGTTTAAATGAAGATGTTAAAAATATCTTTTTATAAAAAAATTTATGTTAAAAGTGTATTTTGTTTGTTTGGTCACACTTTAAAAAAAAATAACACTTTTATAGTATATCAAATCAAATTTTATAATTTATCATCTAATACTAAAAAAGATACATCTTTATATAAAGACAATTATAAAATTTTTATGATAATATCCGTCAAAATTAAAATACTTCCAATGCCCTTTTGCCATGTGGAAGGCCTTTAAGAATTCTATTGTCTCTATCTCACTTGGGAGTTTATATTGTGTACGAAATCGGCTCTAGAAGACTAAAATATTTTCCATCTTTCAAGTATTTAAGTTTCTTACGAAATCGGCTCAAGAATACATAACTTAGTTCAAGTTGAGCGATTCACCTATTTCATGTCTCAAGTTTAGATTAATGCTATCAAAGTTTCATTGTCTACTTTACGTGATGTTATTGAGTTTAATTTTGATAGAGTGATAGTTTAAAATATTTTATATAATATATTTAATTATATTTATTTTTTTAAATAATTATTTATATAATTAATATAAAAAATAATTATTTTTATCGATATGATATTATTTAATTGAATATATATATAAAATTATTTTATATTAATAGTATATTAAAATTAAATTTTATATTATTATATATAATTCTATATAAAATAATTATAAGTCATTGGAAGTGATATTAAATAATCAATTCTATTTGAGAAATTAGACGCTAGATTTAATTTAGCCATTGCTTTTGTATCTTATTTAGTTTACGACTCTAGAAGATCCTTGCAATCCCCGGAACCACAAATAAAACTTAACTTTTACTTAAAACTTTTAAATTTTAGCAACATTGTATTTTAGAAGCGAATAGTATTACTCCCAAATCTCAATTTAACAAAATCTCTTTGTAGATGTACTCCCTTTTTTATTTGGTGATTTTTTGTAGATGTACTTTGTCTTGCAAAATAACATCTCTAAATCAGGAGTAATATTATCAATTTAAGAATGACAATATGCACTCCTTATATTTCCAAAAGTTTTAGAAATCACAATTCATAGTAATAAATACCCCAAAAAAAAAATCAGAGTAATAATCCTTCTGTTATGTATTGTTTCCAAACAGTAACTAATGTAGTAATGTGCAAGCATCTACAACAAAGAATCAATTTGGTTTGGCAATATAAGCTACCATCTTATTAGGTTGAAATACTTTGGCTAACAAATCTCACTCACAAATGCTACTTTAACATTTTCTTAAGTTTTCTTATACCATGTTTTCATTACAAAGTTAATTAGTCATGTCATTCTTTTCAATGTGACATCTGACAATCAAGGGTAGGTCATAATTACTCATCAAATTTTTTCCATACCCATTACAAGCATTTCTCAATCCTGCCAATTTCAAAGAAAACAACAGACATGCCACTCACCAAGGTCCAACAACTCAAACTCAGCAAAATCATGAATTTGATGATACATTGGTACTCTGGTAGTACCCGGATGCAGCTTTGCTGTTGCAACTGATGGTTTGAAAAGAGAGTAGTGACCTTAATTAAACATGTTATGCTCATTCGCTGCAGAAGAAGATGAAATTCATAAGAACACAAAAGGTGAAGCAGTGGTGAAGGACAATAACTCGGTTTAAAAACAAGCAGCGAGAAATTGCTTTCCTAAGCATAAGGAAACACTGCGTATATTTTGCGAGTAAATCCCCAACTCGGTTTATAGCAATTTGTGTGTTGATCAATCTCGTCAATCACCACATTTTAGTAGACTTGAGATTTCTAACTACGGAAATCACGGGACCAATGATCCTTCAGAATTTACAATGACAAATTAGTTGTCCCATACAAAATCACGGACACACATAGGAGAGAATTATCTGGTTTTTTTTTTTTTTTTTTCAATAGTGGGAGAAGAGATTGCCAACGCAAAGTTTGTCGGGACCAAGTTGGGAGTTTACTCATTTTTACATTCATGGTATACTGCAAAAGCTACTCACAGATTGTCAGGATAACCACAATATCAATGAAGCCAAAACAACTACAAGGAGAAGGTGACACCTAAATGACAAACCAAGTCAACTATCCAGAAATCTATGATATACAATGGAAACAACATATTTAAAGAGCACTAGTTGTCTAGCTCAAACAATTAAAGGCACTAGTCTCATTCAAAAGGCAGTGATGCACAAGCATCTCACGTTAACACAGGGTCCGGAAAAAGGCCGCACTCAAAGGGTGTGTAATGTACGCAATCTAACTTGATATTTACATCAGTGACTGTTTCCACAGCTTGAACCCGTGACATTAAGGTCACACAGAGACAATTCAAACCGTTGCTCCAAGGTTTCCCTTCACTAGTCTCATTCAAAAGTTAAAAATAAATTCCCTATCAACATCATTAAACTATAGGCGAGATAACATAATCTTCCCATGTGCTGACTTTCCATCTGCATCAATGCCTAGAACTAACTGGGACCTTGGGAGTTGGGACTGCAATTTTAATTTAGTTCTCGGTACCTTTGTCGTCAATCAACTACTGTTTTCTAATCTAGGCCAAAAACCGATGGCAACCAAGATTTGCTGAGTACTACTACAACACTTCACAAGTCAATTCAATGACAATCATGTAAAAGTGTAATGCTTATCAGTAATCTTGCTTCTGAAAAAAAAAAAACTGCCGAACAAGAAAGTTTGCTAAAACTATTTGCTAATTAAGTGGCATAATAGAATAGAGTAATTTAAATTGTTGTAAACATGAATGATATCTATCATGCCACACAAATATGCCACATATACAGCAACTAATCCTGGCAAGATATTTTCAGGACATGTAGAATGACCCCTATTACCTCTTAAACTTAACTAGATGATGCATAATTATGATAACATATGTTCATGCAACTATAACAATAAAAGACCATAAAAATCAACATTGATTATTGGGCATTAACTTACCACTGAGGAATAGTATTTTAACACAGGGAACAAGAACCATTTCTAGCAATATTCACTGAACGTGAGAATCGAAAGAGGAAGGGGACGCAGAAACGGAATAGTCGATGCATATGACAGATGAAGCATTTTCAGCCAAAACATCCCAATGGCTATAACATGCCTCAATACCAATAAAAAGAATTGTGTTGCACACTGAGAGCCAAAATTCTCCTCCATTCTTGTACTTCGGCACATAAACTTTTGGCAGCTGTTACCAAAATATATTTAAGGAAACGTTAAGATTTTGAAAAAAGTATAAACAGAAATAAGTAATATTAACTATTTGTTTCAACTATCAAGACACATTTCGAAGGTTCATCTGTATTATGCCATTGTACTGAGAGTCTGAGATTATGGCAAGGCTCATTCTGTGTTTATATAATTTATTGGACTATAGGGACCTCTCTTGTGGCACTTTAATATTTGCACATACACACTTTAGTTTTGATTGTTACATCAACCTACTGCATGTGCAAACAATTTTCATATTCTCAGTTACCTTTGTACAAAATACTCACTACCCTTCCCCTTACCACCCATCACCATCACACCCACTGCCTCCCAACCCACCACTAGCACCAGCAGAAAAACCCACCCGATCAGCTGTTCCACAACACCGCTACCCCCGGCGGCTGGTCGCCCCCACCAACAGCAACCGAAAACAACAGAGAGTATGTAGAAATAGCATTTAACAACCGAATGTAACTAAAAACTTCACTACTGCTGCCACAACCACCTTCATACCACTGAAATTGTCAAACCCTGTGGTACTCTCCATGGTGCCAAACCCCTCCTGCCCTTCAACATCCTCACTGCTTATGACCTCCAGTCTAGCCACCACCTATTAGACCGTTCTCCCAGCAACAATACCGTTACAATGCTTGCGTTAAGAATGCCACAAGGGACAATATAGATGAGGGAAAAATCATGGAGCCATTTGGGTGGGGGTGGAATAGGGATTTGGAAGACAAAACCATGACTTTTAATAAGGGTAAAATAGACATTTTACAACTATTTAAATCTACAAGGGATGTTTATTGTGATGAACTAATGACATCTAAAAATTCAGGAGAAAACCTTAAGTTGCCCAATATATTTAGTCAAGAAAATGCCTATTAAACAATACCACTGTTTTGGTCCTGAGTTTAAAGAGTCCAATGGAGAAGAATGTTCAAGAAAATACATATCATTATTATACCATAACCAAATGCATAAATAACACCAGCAGTAGCAGTTAAAAACCAGAGGAAAACTTGGAATTGTGTAATCCAAATGACTCGCCAAAAAAAAAAATTAAACAGGCCGATATAAAACTAAGAAGAATTTAAAGTTAACACGCAGTAACCGCTCTCTACAAAGTCCGTTCTCTCCAACAAGCAATCAGAGGCATCAAAAGAAACTCATTTCAACAGTAGTAGTAACATACTAAGCAAAATTGCAATTGTGACATATATAACCTACCAATAAAGGAATTCCATACAAATTCATTAGAAGGATAAACATTGTCCTCATTCTCCAAGTCTACACATACCAACAAAAGGTGAAAAAACATGGAGCTAGCACAATCAAAATATAGTCTAAAAGTGCAACAAACTACAAGATAAAGAGTAAAACTAGCTGACCATGGATGAAAGAAATCAAGCATCAGCACCATCCGAGGTTTTTGCAGCGAAAGGATCATGAGTTGGGCCAACATCCTGCCCAATGTGGCGCTGCACGAGCCGCTGCAGATCAGCCATAACCTTGTGCTCCCTCTTGGCCTTCTCCTCGTAGTTAAACATAGCCAAAGCACGCTTGTCCTCAGCACTATAAACCTGGTTTTCCTTCCTAATACGAATGGCATTCATCCTCTGATGCCTGCTACCACTCATCACATAACCAAGGGTCTCAAACTTCTGAATCTCCTCTGCAGAAAGACCCACTTCACCTCTTCGTGGGATACGCTTCCCTTGCTGAACATACTGTGCAATTGCATCACCTTCACCGGGCCTAAGGGCGCCCCCATAACTTATATGACCCTCTGCCCTTGGCAAAGGCATTGGCCCTACAGCGGGTTCATTATCTAAAGCCGGTTTCTTCTGAGATTCAAATAGTTCCTTCAATTTCAAAGCCTCGGGATCCACCTCTGTTTTCATCACCTCTTCAACTACTGCTTTGTTTTTTGCATCACCAAAACCCTTTTCCTCTTCTGATTCAGAAACCTCTTTTTCTGATTCAGATTTTCTACTTCTTCGTTTTCTTCTTTCTCTTCTGCTTCTCTTCGACCGCGAAGAATGTTTCCTCTTTCTCCTTCCACTGTCGTCAGAATCATCGCTTTCGCTCTCTTCACTCTCATCAGAATCACTATACCTTCTCTTTTTTCTGTTCCCTCTGGTCTTACCACTCTTCCTCTTACCCCTCCTACTTTTGCGCTCCTCTTCTTCAGCATCACTTCCCTCTGATTCACCATCATTATTAGATCTCCTTCTCCTATGCTTCGATTTTGAACTTCTTTTTCTCTTCCTCCTTGCAATCGAATCGTCTGATTCAGATTCACTATCCTCTGACTCGGATTCATTTTCCTCTGATTCACTATCGCTATTCGATCTTCTCCTGCGTTTCAAACCAGAAACCCTCCTCCTCTTTGTCCTCGAACGCGAGTCATCTGATTCAGCTTCCGACTCGGAAAAATTCTCCGATTTTGGTTCAGATTTGGATTTTTCGCTAGGTTTAACCTCCTTGTCGCTCGAATCGCCTTTTTCAACACCAAATTTCACAGTGATCTCTTCAGCTCTTTCTTCCTCCGATTCTTGTTCGTTCTCGCGCCTGGGAGGGCTCGGCGTGACGTTCCAGATGCAATGCTTCAGCGACTTTCGCATCTTCTGCCTCTTCAGCCTCCGGTACTCCTCGAAGCTCAATCCTTTCAGCTCCTCGTCAGAATCAGAATCCGGGCGGCGGTCACGGTCTAGGTACGAGCCGCCGCTACGACGGCCGAATTTCTTCGGTAGGACGTCGCCGTTAGGAAGTCCGTCGTTGTAGGCGGTAGGCCTTGGGCTTCTACGCTCAGGTGAAGTTGATCGGCGGCGATCACGGCGGCGGTCCCGGTTGCGGTCGTAAGAGTCATAGCTAGGGCTTCGGAGGCGGCGGCGGCGGTAACCGTCGGAGAGGTCGGAGTCAGGAGTGGTGCGGCGATGGTCGAAACGGCGTCGTTCATTAGGGACTTCGATTGTGGAAGATGGTCTTCCCATTGCGGTTGGAATGATTTTGGCGGTGGGGTTTCACTTCAACATAAATAATTTAATATTGCCTTTCTTTATGGGAGAGGATAAATATTGCTGCAGTTTTTTTTTTTTTTTAAGAATTTGGTTGAGTAAAGGGTGGTGATTTGGCTGGAATGGGGATATTTAGTGTATTTATATTTGGGTTTGGGTGGACGTGTCGGATACAAGATCAACACATGGGAGGCAGTTACATGCGGTACGTGGGGGCGTGAAAGACACGTGGCAGATACTAGCATGGAGGGTGTGCTGACATAGCAAAGCGTGGTTGGCTGAGGCAGAAAATACGCGTGCTGAGTCAGCACGCAGAAGACGTGCTGACATGTGGCAAAGCGTGGTTGGCTGAAACAGGCAGCACGTGAGGGCGTGTTGAATGCTCCCCTCTATATAAGACAGAGCTCAGAACCATTTTTATTCTGAATAAGAGTGTGTTTTGAGTGTTCTTTGAGTGTGTTGGTAGTGTAATGGAGGGTACCACAAATTTGGTAGTGTATCGCAACGGTGAGATAATACATAATACTCATAAGTGAGTGAAGTTTGTGTGTCAGAATTCGTTTTCGTTTGTGGTTCCATGCACCGTGGCGTTAATGGAGCTTCAGAACGGTCTCTGTCAAAGCATGAAAAATGGTACGTTAATGAGAGTGAGCAGAATTCTGTACCGGAATCTGATTGTAGTTTTTGGTGGTCTAATATAGTTTGATACCATACCGATCACTGACGAAGCAAGTATGCAGTTTCAAATTCACCAGCAGACTCAAATGTGACAGCCACATATTGAGCTGCATGTTGAGTTTGAAACCGTAAAGGCAGAAGGGATTCAAAATGATTTAGATATAGAGAATGATAGAACTGCAGTGTACGAGAAAATGAATAGTGACAGCAAAGAAGACTTCGAAGCCACTTATGAAGCCGGCGACGAAGACGAGGATGGTGATGTGGGAGTTGAGACAGCAGTAGAGAATATAGTGGTTCATCTTTCGAGCAGTCAACCAATGAACGTGCCCCCTTTTTAAGTGTGAGTTGGATCTCGATGCCATGCATGCACCGGAATATGCAAACATATGTACGTGATGACTGAAGTTTTTATTAATTTATACTTTGGATTGATTAATGAACGATGATTTCTGTTTTCTGTAGGCGTTGCTGATCTTGAGGACGGAAAGTTCCAGATTGGAATGGAATACAATTCTAGAAAGTCAGTCATCGCAGTAATTAGAAGTTACACTATCTCTAGAGGAATTGACTACAATGTGTATGAGTCTGAGCCACAGACGTTCTATGCAAAATGTAAGATGTATGGGCGTGGGTGCAACTGCTTATCCGAGCCAGCTTGATACGAAAAAAAAAATTTTGGGAGATACGTAGATACAATGGTAGGCACACATGCACAATGAGAACAATTTCACAGGATCATTCCAAGTTGGACTCGGATACCGTTACTGAGGCTATAACGCCATTGGTCGAGACTGACCCGTCCATAAAGGTGACATCTATAATAGCGAAAGTCCAGTCAAGGTTTAACTCTACCATCAGTTACCGAAAGGCTTGGTTGACAAAGCAGAAGTCCATAGCAAAAGTTTTCGGTGGTTGGGAAGATTCTTACCAAGCCTTGTCATGGTGGCTCTCGGTTATGGTTCAGAAGATGCATGGTTCAGTTGTCCAAATAGAAACACGACCACTGTACAATGGGAATGAGGAGGCGTATAGTGTAAAAATACTTCATTGCATATTTTGGAGTTTCAATCCATGCATTAGGGCATTCAGGCATTGCAATCCTCTAGTTCAGGTTGACGGCACACACCTATACGAAAAATACAAAGGTACACTTCTGGTCGCTGTTGCACAAGATGAGAACTAGAACATTATGCCTATCACTTTTGCCTTGGTGGAAGGGGAGACAGCTGATACGGGGCACTTCTTTCTCTGGAATCTGCGAATGCATGTTGTTAGAAAAGACGGTGTGGGTATGATCTCAGACCGGCATGAGTCAATTCGGGCACCAGTAAATCGTTTCCGGAGGTGACTGGCAACCTCCAAGAGCATGGTGGATGTATTTTATAAGGCACATCGGCAGCAACTTCCTAAGGGCATTTAAAATCCCTCACTTACAAAAGCTTGTTGTTAATATTGGGTATTCAAGAACGGTGGAAGAGTACAACATCAACTATAAGAGGTTGGAAGACCGAGGCAAGGCATATGCCAGGTGGTGCGATGCCGTTGGACTAAGACATTTATTGGCATTCGATGAGGGACATCGATGGGGCCATATAACGACGAACATTGTTGAGTGCATTAACTCGGTATTGAAGGGTGCCCGTAATCTACCTATGTTAGCGCTGGTCCGAGCAACATATTATCGGTTAAATAAACTTTTTACGCGGAAGAGTGCCGAGACACACGAACGTAAGAGTGCTGGATTTACTTACTCCGTATTTGTATAACAGCGGATAGAGAAAAATATGCAACAAGCTGTGAATATAGTTATGCACCGGTTTGATAGACGAAATGAGGTGTTTGAGGTGCGCGAAATGACTAGCGCGAAGGTGTTAGTTGTTGATCTTGCGCCACGGTCGTGTGATTGTGGGCACTTTCAGGTGGAACGACTACCGTGTCACCATGTTATTGCTTGTTGTGCTAACCAGCATCTCGATTGGCAGTTGTACGTGAATGACGTGTACAAGATGACAGAGGTTCATAAGGTATATAGATTTAAGTTCACACAATTAAGTGATCCCGAGACATGGCCTGCATATAAGGGACCCACATTGGTCGCTAATCCCGCCTCGAGGAGAACGTCGAAAGGTCGCCCCAAATTGACCCGATACTTGAATAAAATGGACTCACGCGACATGTGTGGTCCTCAAATATGTCGTTTCTGTGGCGCTCAGGGTTATAGTCGGAGTCGATGTCCTCAACGTGCTGGACCGAGTGGTGCTGGTGAATAATTTTTATTTTCTTCGTGTTTGTTTTTTTTAATTTGTATTTTGTTAGTCGATGTTTTTTATATTAGTCGTGTTTGTATTTTTAAATTTGAGTTTGTCCATTGATGTTTAATGTTAGGTTAATATTATCATTTACTGCCTTCGTGAAGTAAATATACAAAAGATTAACTACGAATTACATACGTCAACATACAAAACATTAAATACAAATTACATTAACTTAATTCTTAGAATTAAATCTAAAAACCCTAAACCCAAGCTCACTTCTTTCGAACCAACCAGTTCAGTCCCTTACGCATCATGTCCTGACCGAACCGTGACGGAGTATACCTATCAGGTGGATTTCGCTGCGTCCATAGGTCATACGGGTGACCTGGAACTGAGTCAACCACACCCGGAGTGGCTGACTCACCTGTCTCTACCGGAGTGGCCGACCCACCTGCATTTGCTGGACCGGATGCACCAAGATTGTACTCGTCAACAACTGTGTATTACCACTGCGACTGAAGGAAATCGCTATCACACGACGCACCCCTTGATGTGTGGTCAGAAGCAGGACCCGCAAACCATGGCCCATACTTACTGATGCCCCATGTGGATCAGCTGACCCTGACGGTGAAAGCATAGCACTAAAATTTGACCAACCACCTAAACTAGCGTTGGCCCAATTCTGTAGTTGCTGATCTCCGTGACCGACGACGAAAAAGTCAAACCAATCATGACCGGCTGGAATCGTAAGTATGGGCTGATAGAACTGGCCGGACTAACCCTGGTGGCTATGCTGAGAGTGCTGGCTGTGTTGAGAGTGCTGGTTGTGCTGACTGCAACCTCTGTAGTGGCTAAACTCACTGTGGTACATAATAAGAAAACGGCTCAAACACTACATGGTGAGGTGGGCCCTGAGGTGCAGGTGGTTGTGGATGCTGAAGAACGTACTCCGACAGTCTCAGCATATGTCCGTACGAGCCCACGTACTAATCCTGGTACTCCATGGTCGGTATAAAGTCCCAGGTCGGAAGGGGGTGCAGATCCTGCAACCGAGTGTTTCGCCTTTTGCCCTACTCCGCTATCCATCCCCCATGCAAAATTGTCCAGTCATAAAGCTGCACTCCGTGAAGAGTGATGCAATATTGGTCCAGTGGAATGTCCCTTGCTAATCGCGGGGGAGGTTGTGCATACTCAAACTGACGCATCATTCGGTCTGTAAGGTGCCATTCGACACACTCAAACGACAACAATAGAGAAACGGTGTCAGACACCTCAAGATGTCCATGTAACTCGTCGGGTATGATCAATCCGTCATACGGCCGCCACTCAAATTGCTACATATAATTGGTATGTTAGAACCCTAACATTAATGTTTGGAAATAGAAATCACAAGAACCATAAATATTTACCTCCTGCATGTAGTCTATATCATGCCTAAATCTCGCTACAATCTTCGATAACTACGCTGTGGTCCGTTTCGAATGACTCCACCTGAAACATGATTCATTGAAAATATTTACATAACTAATCGTAAATCAAACATGCATCATGAATATAACGCAAGACTAAAATAAGAATGATTACCTCATGGCAACTGGTATCTCAGCCAGTTGAAGGGTTTGTCTCAGTACGAGCGCAATACATGGCATTCGCTCCCATGCCCAAACAAACAATAGATTAAGAGGTCCATCCATCTCCTTTCTATCATATCGTGGTGCACGGAATAATGCTCTGTAAAGATGTACGAGACATGCTGACTCCCAACTATAAGTATGGATCCGCATGAAATCGAAAAGCAACGGTAGATACTTCGCGTGGGCGTATGCGGTTGACTTATCCGTGAATAGGGTCGACCCTAACAAACAGAAGATCTGACATCTGACGTATCTCCTAATGGACTCCTTATTGTCCAATGGCTCTGCGTCTCTGATACGTCGAACCCAAGTCAGCTTCATATAGGATTTCGAAGAATGACTGACTCCTGGTTCACGACCGAATATCGCGATGCTCTGGTTCTGCAAGAAGTCGCCACTACTATCTGTCCATCCACTCATAGGCTCTCCATCAATGGGTAGGCCAAATATATGAGCAACATCTTCCAATGTCATTGTAACCTCACTCACCGACAATACAAAGGTGTGAGTTTCTGACCTCCACCTTTCAACCAGAACAGCTAATAAGGGGTGAAATCCTCGTATCACCCCAATACTAGAGACGTGGTAGAATCCCGTAACGCGTAAGTAGTTTTCAACAATTGGGTTTCACGTCTGTGGCGGATCCAGTTTACGCACCAACAAATTCCTGTTAGATTGCATCAACAAAAATATATTTGTTACTTTAAATAAATAATAATTCTTACAAATAATACATCGACATCAATATAAATACTTAATAAATACTCACATATTTATTTTAATATCTTATTTATTAAAATATTTAACAAATATTAGCATATTTATTTAAAAAGGACATGTATTTTATTAATATACAAATTATTTATTAAACTCACAGAAATATAATTTCATTCTAAGAAAAATAATACAAAATTTATATATTAACATTTTTTTTAAATATTATAAACAAATATTTATACTTACACTTCTTTTTTTAAATAAATAAATATAAATGATTGATGTTTTTTCGAGATCAAAATATTTATCTTTTAAATATTTAATAACAACACATTTTTTAAATATTTATATATTTATATTTATTAAAATTTGGAAAATACATGTTCGACATGCATATTTATTTTCAAAAACTTCGAATATTTATTTATTTATTAGTATATTCATAACAAAAATTATAAAATATATATTCTATTATAGTATTTTTATAACAGAAAATTAATCAAATAATAATAAAAAAATTATATATTCACGTTTAAATCATATAAAATAACATATAATATAATTATATTTTACATATTTTATAAATAAAAATTTTATTCCAAAATATTTATAAAATACAAAAAACAATAACCGCTACTATATTTTAACATGTTAAATAACAAAAATTAAAAAAAATTATATACATAAAAAAATATAATTTATCAACTTATATAAATTAGATTATCCAAATAATTTATAATATGTTCCTCTGGAGCTGAATAATTACGTACCATTTTTTAAAATAAATACAAATTAATATTTATTTTTTTTCCTATCTATTTTCCCATCCTTCTTCTTTCTTTCCTCAAAACCCCCCTTTTTCTCTCTAACAAAAATTAACAGCAACCATTCTCTCTCTCTAACAAAGACTAACACTAACACACTCTACTGAGGGTGGGGAGGCTCTCTTTTTATAGAGCCATGGCAACATTTGTTGCTTACCGGAGTGGAGGAGCTGTCCCCTGCATGCAGACAGCCTCCAACACACCACCACGTGTTGCTGCAGCACATTGGGAACCGCGGAACTCTGCTCCAACATGTCCCCTGCGTGTTGCCTGTGAGCTACATGCGTGCCGTGTCATCACGCCCCAGGCATGTTACTGGGGTGCTGACACGCTTTTGACGAGCATCGGTAGCACGCCCCATGCGTGTTGACTGTGACATCCACAAACAAGCAAAACACCATACTCCCAATATTCAACCAAAACACCAATACACTCCTAATATGAAAAATAATTTCTGCATTTTTTATTATTACCACCCAATTTTATCATATTAATGTTTTATTAATAAATAATAATAAATTTTAGAGAAAAGGACAAATAGATCCATGATCTTTTTTTCGCGGATATTTTCGTCCCCAAGGAATGGAAAATACATTCTTGTCCCTGACCCTTCCAAAATGTGGACAAATTTACCCCACCATTGAACCCGATGGAAAACTCTGACATGACAAACGTGGTGCTGACTTGGCCGTTACGGGATGACACGTGGCATGTAGCTTTTAAAAAGAAGACATATTAGTCCCCAAGCACTAAAACGACGCCGTTTCACCTTCTTTAATCCCCTTCTGCATTACCCACAAACCCCCTTCTTTCTTGTGTCTCCCACAACTCCCACCGACCATGGAGCACGCCGGTTGCCGCGATTTCCACCGTCCGTTGATTGCCCCATGCGCACCCTCCACTACCACCGTCCCACTGCTCTGTTCTAGCCTCATCGTCGCGCTCCTAGGGGAAGACCGCCGCCGTCAGTAGTGGTGGCTTGGCCACAAACGAAGAAGCACGATAGAACCAACCTCTGCAAGGATCGCCGTCGGAATGCAACACTGCCTCCACATGACCGTTTGGTGTTCCTCACGTCGCAACAACGCCACCGCGAAGCACACCCGCGGAATCACTTGCGACGCCGTTCTCTCCGCTCTAGATCCAGCCGCCTCCATCATGCACGGTGTCCTCTCCTTCCTCCTTTGCGACGGCGCCAACCTCGGCACCACTGCCTCGATATAGAACTGCAGCTTCGCCAACGTCGCTTGCTGTCGCCCAGCCAACGGCCGCCTTTGTAAATGAGTACAGTGGCTTTGGCAGTGAGAGATTCAACCCCTCCACTGCTGCTCCGCCACCCTGGACGGCGACTTCCTCCTCGACCAAACCCGTTTCCTCCAAATGCGGCAAATGTAGATCCAGGTATTCTTCGAATTTTGCATATACAATTTCTGGTAAGTTGCTGATTCTATTTGAGAGCGTAGCAAGTTTTCTAGAATCATGAGGAGTTCTTACATGTTCTTCATAAATTGCACAATCTGGACTTGTTGAATTATGAATTGAGCCTGTGAAATTGAATGTGTGCTTTGTTGTTGGTGAATATGTCACTGAATTACTTGTTGAATTTGAATTTGCATAGACTCCCGCCTCTCATTTTTCTTGAAATTTCGCTAATGTTGCTGCGATTTGTTACTCTATTGATTCTTTGTTTGTGTGTTTTGGATGCATTGCTGATGATTTTGGAATTGTTGTTGCTACATTCCCTAATTCTATATCTTCATAGACCAAATCTGAATTCTGGAATTGCAGAACTGGAAGTACTGAATTTGCTGCTTCTGGATTTGGTAAATTATTGTTGATTGGTTGAAGATCTGAATCAGATTTGGCTTGAATCTGGAATATTAGTTGAAAATGCAGAAGGGGATTAAAGTGTGTTTGGAAGGGTGGGGTGAAACGGCGTCGTTTTAGTGCGTGGGGACTAATATGTCTTCTTTTCAAAAGCTACATGCCACGTGTCATCCTATAACGGCCAGGTCAGCACCACGTTTGCCACGTCAGTGTTTTCTGTTGGGTCCAACAGAGTGACTTCAACAGAAGGATAAATTTGTTCACATTTTGGAGGGGTCGAGGATATGAATGTATTTTCCATTCCATGAAGACGAAAATGTCCGCAGAAAAAAAGGTTTGGGACCTATTTATCCTTTTTTCTAAATTTTATAATCAATTTTCTTATTCAATATTAACATTTGTTTAAACTCTTGAATTTAATTAATTAACATTATAAATAATATGAGAGTAGTATTTAAAGAATTATAAATTGGATACTTAAATCTAATAAAATTTTTATTACTTCACAAATTTTCAAAGATTATTTTTGTCAAACAAATTACTTACATTATCAATTTATTTATTAGCAACTAACAAACTAAATGATATGAATTTTAAGACCATATCTGTTTCATGTTCGTATTTATTATAGACATAAATTTTGATGGAACAACCCAAAATATTTAAAGAATTATCCCAATTTGTTTTATTGTATTTACAATGAGTAGCAACAATAATTTTAAAAATCACAGATTGCCTTTGCGTGTCCTCGATGGATGGAACCACACTGCCGTCATTGCCTTTGCCAACATCTCCAACCACCCTATCTAGGAGGGGGTCATCTGCGACAAGGTCCTCGAAAACGTAACTGCTATCATCCTCAATTATCTCTCCCTCGGTGGCAGATCAAGTTTTACTCTTACCGACCTTAAAATGTGCCATCCCTCTTTTCCTGGTTGACGACCTCCCTCCCTCTTCACCCTCACTTCACTTCATCACCTCGACCTCTCACACCCGCTTCTACGATCCATCTATGCGTAGATCAATGATTTATGGTATCTCGTCTACCTCAATCTCTCCCTTAACCGCTTCAGGGTGGTTTCTCAAGCACCCTCCAAAACCTTCAGCAACTCAAGATCCTTCGTTTACACTCTATTGAGCTTTCGACAAACGTTGTTGATGTTTTCGCTGCCTTTTACCGTGTAAAACACATTGATTTGAGTGCAACTAATTCTACGACAATTTCTCTTTTTCTGCCGAGAATGCCTCCTCTGTTGCCAACACCCTGCATTTCTTGAACCTCAGTGGTAACATTTTCAATGGTCCTTTCTTGGTGGATAATCTATTTTCAAAACTTGAAAGTGTTGGATTTGGGCGATAACTCTATCGCAGAGGAGCTTGTCTTTCAGATTGTTGCTAGATACTGAGGACCATTCTTTTTTGTGGTTAAAAATTAAATTTTTAAAAAAGTGCTGCTTATTAATAGATACAGCAAAATAAATTGTGACAATTTTATAATTTTTTTTGCAGTGTCATGACAAGCTCCATCAAATACTTTGCCTCTTTTCTTTATGCCATTATTCTCTCCTTTTGCTATAGTTTACTCCACCATTTTCACTTTGCTTTCTTCCTCTTTCTTTATTTTTGGTGTTTCTTTCTTCCTTCCTTATGTTCTCATCTACATCTTATCGTTCTTCTCGTCATCCTCTTTTCATTGGCCTCCGCAATTACTATCAGTATCATTGTTATTTGTCTTGTTTATGTCTTTTATTGTTTTTGTCTCCTCATCTACATTACAACACCTTCCTCAACTCTTTTCGTCTATACCATCATTTTTTCTTATTTGTATACACTTTACCCTTTACTTTTGTCTCCATTTTTTCAATCTTCACCTTTGTCCTCTTCCCTCATCTTTGCTTTTATTTTTATTTTTTTAAAATAAATTGCTTCAATTTTTTGTTTTATGTTTATGCTGAATTATTTAAGTAATTATTAAATTAGAGTTGTCGACTTTAACGATACAAGCTAAAGTTAAAAATCATAATGAGAATGATGGTAGTAGTGGTAGATATCATAAGTGATATTGAAGTGATTTTGGTTCAAAATAAGATTGATATTTGAATTATGTAGTTGTGTCTTGTATATCATTATTAAGCATATATATATATATATATATATATATATATATATATATATATATAATTTGTGTATCTTTGTTTTTATGTACTTTTATGGGATTTTTTATTTAAATTAAATAAATATATAAATTATGAAAATATATAAATGGCAACGTATTTACAAAAATACATTATGACACACATTTCGGATGCTAAGGGATAAACCCAGAAATGATCATATTTTGGCGTTTGAGACCTTGTGTTGTGACCGAGTGACGTCAAGTCATATCCTGAGTGCACTTGGGATATATAATAGGGCAAAGATTACGTATTGAGCACCCGAGATATGTGCAAAAAGAGAATGGGATCTTAACACCTGAGATATGTACATGCACCGTGCTTGTGGTATCAGCATCTGAGATACACTCGCATGCATATATAATGTCACAACATCCGAGATTGCTATACATAACCATCATTTTTTAAATTTTTGTGGCCTTCTAAACGCTTGAGTTCGAGTTCCTTTAGAAAATATACCCCCCAAGAATATGTCTGCGAAGGAGACATCAACAGACTGAATGCTACTTGGCACGTAGCTGGAGATTTAGACTTTGAGGTTAGTAGTTTTTTCTTATTTTACTTTTAGTGAATAATAAGTTTATATATTTAGTCTTTAGTAACTTAGTTAATGGGGTAAGTATAGTGTGTAGACTAAGTTAGAAGATCTATATTAGTTTCGTTGATATACTTAGTATGATTTTATAATTTGTATAATTGAAGGTAAGTAATGGTTACTTACGTTAAATAAATAAAATAGGTAACTAATTGTGAGTTAAGTGAAATAAATAAAATAAGTAACTCTCAATTAACATGTTACTCTAATTAATAGGTATCTGTTGCATTCAATAAAAATGTTTATCTAGGTGGTTTATAATTTTTAGTAATGTTTAGCAACAGTTAATGGTTTAGACGAGATTAATATGCGAAAGTAAATGTTATGGGAATTGCAGAGACCATGGTTACTGTTGCCACACTATGTGACTCTGAGTCTTCTTCCACTGGACATCCTGTTGCCTTATATAAGGGAAGCTAGATTTGGGCTTGAAATGGTAACTTTGATGCACCGCACTTTGCAACACTAGGATAGACACCGATAGATCAGTCTTTATCATAGGTAATACGACCTTGCAAATCAAATCACTATTCTGAGCATGGTCTTGCGACATGGTAGGTACCAGACAAGTATGTGCTCCATCAAACCTACGCACCTCCCTACAAATTTCTCGTGGATGTCAATTTTCAGCAAAACATAAAATTAACACAATAGACTCTAATGCATCAAAAATAAATCGTAACACATACCAGTAATTCAAGTTCTGCCATAGTGCCACACGAAGACTCCATGGACAACTATTGGTAAATTGCTTACAACGATAGTGGTATTTAAGCCTATATGACTCCAAAACTCTGTACTTCACATTCCATCGAATATTGTAGTTCTTCACCGCCATTAGAACTGCTTCACGGTTCCTAAATCTATGGCCAACTCAGAATTTCACCCCACTATCCGTATTGTAATCATCTCCGTCACCGGTATTTAGAAGATCGCTGGGCTGCATTGCGTTCAAGTTCAGCATCTGATAAAGACTAAAAATATCTGACAGTCGAGGAATGACCAAAAGGGGTAGGAGAAACTGACCAACATTGCCAGTGGGAGTCTCCGGCACATACTCATATTTGGAAGCTATATTGTTAGACAACTTGGAACCGGGGACATAAGTTGAATCGCCCTCACTGCCATCCTTGTCGGCACTATCATGCGGCTGGGTGTAGTGGATCGGTGTGGCCTCGAGCAGGATAACTTCAGGACTTGAAGGAGACGATCCAGGACCAACAACCATGTTACGGACCACAGCATAAAACTCCATCACATGTTGTGGCATTAATCGTGCATGTACGTCGAATATTACCCTCACATGCTGATCAGATCAATCCAAAATAACTGGTTGGTAAATCCATCGTTCAGAAGTGCGTGAAGAAATCTATATGCAACCCGCCTAACCCCATTGGTACCTATTCCCCCCATATTCCTCAACATGACCCTCTTTAGCGCATGTAGGGTATCAACCCGGTTAGTGCACAATATGACAGTCTCATCAGACTCAAAAGTGACTCCTTCATCATCGTGTTTGACTATCTCATCAGGATAAACCACAACAAAAAAGAATTGATTATTCTCCATCAGAATAAAATAGAAAGAAGAGAAAAAAAAGATTGGTTTGTGAATTGTGTGAAGGGTGGTATTGGGATGAGCTCTATAAATAGAGTTATTTCTCAACATATCTTGGGTGCACATACACCTAAACCATAATACACATATCCCGGGTGTTGAGTGTAAAACCCGCAAAATTAGTAAATAATTAGTCAATAAATTAAATATTAATAAAAGAAATTAGAAAATAAAATTTTACAGTTTAATGAGATAGAGCTAGTTAAAATAAGAATTTTGACACTAATTTTAAAGAATTTGGCCCAAAATTGGGTCGAACGGGTTGAACCGAACTCAAATTGGGTCTGTGGGCCCAACTAACTCATTATCATATATAAGCTTCAGCTCATTTGCTCCTCAAAATGTAAGAAGCACGCTGGAAACATTAGGAAAGGGGAAGAAGACCTTCCAAGCTCAAACCCTTACTTAGATACTCAATCCTCCATAACTTTTGATCAGGAGTTTCGATCACCGCTCCGTTTGCGACCACGCGACCAACACGACAAGCTCTACAAACCCGGTAATTAATTTGGTAAGAAATTCACATTTTAATGTTGAGATTGTGGTTGAGGTTGTGATGTGTAATATTGTATGTGAAGGTTGGTAAATGATAATGATTATGTTTATTGATATGTTATTTTGAACCTGAATTATTAGATTAAAAACTTGGTGAAGATGGAGAGTAAGTATGTTGAGAAGTATTATGGTGTTGGTATTATGTTTGGTAGAGATAATTGATGATGTATGTGATGATGATGATGATGATGATGATGATGATGTGTGTCGACGAAATTCGGCCAAGGCACACATGCTGGCCGTCCACACCTGGGCAGGTGCCCGTGCAGGCCGGGTCTATGCCTAGCCCGGGCACCCCCGCGGTCGTCGGGGGCATTCGTATTTCATAGTCAGAGGTGAAATTCTTGGATTTATGAAAGACGAACAACTGCGAAAGCATTTGCCAAGGATGTTTTCATTAATCAAGAACGAAAGTTGGGGGCTCGAAGATGATCAGATACCGTCCTAGTCTCAACCATAAACGATGCCGACCAGGGATCAGCGGATGTTGCTTTTAAGGACTCCGCTGGCACCTTATGAGAATTGTTGATATGGCTTTTGTTGTTGTTAGAAATAAATTATTGTGTGGGAGTGATTATATATATGAAGTTGGTGTGATGTTGATTAAAAATGTGGTGTGTTGAGGAGTGTTTGGAATTGGTTTGATATGGTTTGGTAAGTTTTAAAAAAGGTTGAACTTGGATTGTTGTGAAAATTGAGGTTTACCAATCTTTGAAAATTTTTATGAAAACTTGATTTTTGGCCAAAGGTCGGTGAGGCATAACTCGGTTTCCGGACCATGAATCCCTTCCAAACTTGTTTCATTTGAAAATTGGGTCCGTGGAGTTTACACCGTTCGAAAAACAGATGAAAAATATTTTAAAACGAAAAAATTATGCACGTTAGAAGTTCGGTGTGCAAAACTAAAATTCTGCAGTATTTAGCATTTTTACCCACTTTGCAGAATTTGTGTACGCGACCACCTGCACACGATGCGACCAACCCTTCGGGTTTGCTATCTCGCGTACGCGTGACCCCTGAAATTAGCAAAGTGAGTTCTGTATTTTAAAATGTAATTTTGAACCTCTAAACCTCTATTTTAACTATTTTAGCCCGTAAACCTTAGTTTTATGTTGAGTGGTGAGAAGAAGGTAGGGAGGAGTAGTAACCTGTAGATGAAGAAATTTTGAGCGGTGGTGAATTATGAATGAGAAGTGTGCAAATGTGATATGTATATGATGAATCTGGCCTTAGTGAATAATTATGAATGGATATGAATGAATGATTTATAATGAATTTGAAAATGAATTTGTTTTGAGCTTGACCTGGTAAGGTTCGTGGTGGTTTACCATTTGCCTAGTGTCGAGACGTATGTGGGGTTTGTGGTGGTGTATCGCCCACATATTTTTAAAAGAGAATATTGTGTGGGGTTCGTGGTGGTGTACCTCGTGGTGGTGTACCGCCTATATATTTTTAAAAAAGAATGTTATGTGGGGTTCGTGGTGGTTTACCGCCTATGTGTGTGTGTTGTTTTCTAATTGAAGATCTTGCGAGGTTTGTGGTAGTGTGCTGCTTGCAATGCTGGGATTCGTGGTGGTGTACCGCTCGCCAGGTGGGGTTCGTGGTGGTGTACAACTACGTTTTCAAGAGGACGATATTCGAGTTAGCTACCCAATGTGTCGAGCGCTGGCAAAGTAACCGTCACATGAGCTCATGGCCTGTAGGAAAGGCATGCATCATATGCATATGTTTGAATTGCTTGCTTGTGCTCTAATTGGGAATGCCTATGTGACTCTAATATGCTTAATTGTTATACGTGCTATCTGTATTACTTGTATTCTAATTGTATTTGTCATTGTCTGCTTGCTTGTCTGTGTGATTCCACCGAAAATGGAGGTTTTGGAGGAAGGTAAATGATGGAGGGTTAGGTTAAAGTTTTGGTTAGGTTCAGGAATCTTTAGAGAACCACCATTGTTTATGGATTCTGTTTTAATTCTCTAAGTTTGAATCTTTTGTTGGGAGTTCTAGGATCGCCTTTGGCTTTCCCGGGACCTTATATGTTAGTTATATAGACATCGTTACCACGCTGAGAACCTCCAATTCTCATCCCAAACATATTTTGTGGTTTTCAGATGCAGGACGTGAGGTATCTCGTTGAGGCATACTGGGAGCTTCTAAAAGCGAAGATCTTTGCGTTTAGGATTTTATTTTAGTTCTGATGTATATATAGATACTCTTATATCTCTATTGTATATGTATAATATGCTTTATCCCTCTTAGAGGTTGATTTGGAGAAATAAGTTCTGTAAACTGTCTTTTGGGCCTTTTGGATTTTATCTTGTATATATATATATATATATATGCTCTGGCCGGTCTTAACTTCGCAAGCCGAGTCAGAAGCTTTATTATCTGTATCTTGGAACTCTTTGTTGTATATGTTCATGTTTATTTTACTCTCATCCTGTTTCGTTTTCATTAATGCCTTCGGGAGTGTTGCGCTTTTCCATTTAACGTTTTGTTTTAAACTTTCCTTTAAAGGCTCCTAGATAAATCTTCATTTCAACTATATTATATATAAGATTTTATTTTTAGAGGTCGTAGCGCCTCGCCACCTCAATTTTATGACTATAGCATAAGACTCTGCGTGGTAGGATGTTACACTTATACCCAAATTAAACTGTTGACTATATCTCGGATGCTAATGGTGGAATTAGGAAAGTGTATATATCTCGGGTGCTGAGACCCTATTCTCTTTTTACGCATATCTCGGGTGCACTCAAGATATGACTCGGTGTCACCTGGTCACAGCACGGGGTCTCAGACGCGCTGAAATATGCTCATTTCTGGGTTTACCCCTCAGCATCCGAGATGTGTATCATAATGTATTTTTGTAAATACATCACCGTTTATGTATTTTCGTAATTTATATATTTATTTAATTTAAATAAAAAATCCACTTTTATGCTATGTTTTTATTATTTTGAGATAGTAACTAAGGCTCTCTTTGTTTGTTGTCCTAACAAACAGTGGACAAACACAAAAAGATAGTACTACACATAAACATACACAAATTTTTTATTTTGTTTAGTAAAAATATACGCAGCAATACGTTGAATTTATATTATATAAAAAAATACCAAATTTATCATCACTAGTTGTACCACTATCACTACTACCACCATCACGATCAGATCCATCATCTATAATTAACAAAAAATCATATCTTATATATTTTTTAACAATCACTATTTATTCATCTAAAAAATGACAGAAACGGAGGTAGTAATTACGGTAATAATAAACAAAAATTAGAAAAGTCAAAAGAGAATAAGAGAAATAAGGAAGACAGCGGGAGACGGATAGAGGAAAAGGCGCATAACACTAGACGGAGGAGCAGAGAGAGAAGGAGAAGCGGCAAAGAGTGAGAGGAGGAGGATAAATAGAGGCGGCAGATCTAGACGAAGGAAAAATAGAGACGATAAATATGGACGAATGACAAAGAATGAGAAGGGAACGACGAAGAGTGGAGGGTCTAGTGATGACGAAGGGGGTGATAGATCTGGATGAGTGACGAAGAGTAAGAAGGAGAAGACGAAGAGAAGAGCTCATAACGTCATGTGACTGATCTGGATAGTTGATAAAGAGTGAGAAAGGAAGGAAGAAGAGAAGAGGACACAATGACAGCGAAAACAATGATGAAAAATAAAAAAATATAGAAGAAAAAAAATGATGAAGAGACAAATGAAAAAAATTTATTATAGTAAGTTAAAATTGAAATTTAAATATTGAAGGATAAAAGAGAAAAAAATAATTGTATCTGTGTTTTAGTGTCTTAACTTAAAAGTGATATATAAATTTTTATCAAAAATATTTTTTGTATACTAAAATTAGTCATTAAAATCAGCCACTAATATATTTATCTATAAATATATGTGTGATTTAATTTATTTTTAATGTGTATTTATATTATGTTATATATTTTATATAGATAACTAATTTTGATGTACACATTATATAGTCTAAATTTTATATATTTATATTTATTCCTGTCCATCAAATATTTGTATCTCACCAAACCAAATGAAGGATATATATCACTATATTTATCTCTCTCTCAAACATGCACAATAATCAAACTCATCCTATTGTCTAAGTAACAAATGCTTTTAATTTTTATTGCATTAACGACTTAATGTGATACATAACATAATTTTGTTAGTAATTGATAAAATAAATAGATTGGATAATTTTTCTAAAAAAAAAATTTAAAATTTTTTAACGTGATAAAAATTTATTAAAAAAAAAGTTCTAGCTAAAAGTTTAGGTTTTACTCATAATCTCTTTTATGTAAATATATGCTAATTAAACTCAATATTTTTCCTCTATGTAAAAGTGTTTCCTATGAAAAAGTCATGAGGTCCTCCTAGTCATACTCTCCAATCGGCCAATCCTCCAATCACATAAAAGAGAAAACGCAAGACTCAGTAACGTCAGAATAACAACACTGACCGCAACAATCCCACTTACCATTCATCCTCCACTAATATTCCTTCCATTGTCGTTTTATTCCTTCTCCCAAACAAAACGCACCCACCTCTCTCCGCCCAATTCTCCGCCGTCGTTTCCACTCCTCCGGCCATAGCAGGTTCGATTTACTCCTCTACCTTGAATTTTTCGATCAGTTTCCGTTCCTCTTCTTTTGTTATTTATTTATTCATTTATTGTGTTGATCGAATTAGGGTTTCTATGCCTGATTTTGGATCCTAATAGTTTGAATTTCGTTCAGCTTAGTTATTTATTGATGCTTTCGTTCTTTTAATTGGTTCATTTTTTTGTTATTGTTGATCGTGAATCGAGCAGAGGGCGTATAAGGTTATCGACGATGAGCAACGTATTCGAGGGATACGAGCGCCAGTACTGTGAGTTATCGGCGAATCTATCGAAGAAGTGCACTGCGGCTGCTTCTCTTAATGGAGGTATTTGCTGATTCTTGATTGATCTTACGCTTATTGTTGTTTTTATTGAATCATCTTCTTTGGGTTGATACTTTGTGGTTTTTAATCAGTGTGATTGTTTTGAATGTTATTGATTGAAGAGTTTAGTGTCTTCATCAGTATCTACAAGACTATAGGTTAATTATCTGAGTACTCTCTTGCTATCTTTTTTTTTTTTTTGACCGTTTAGAATGTGTAAATTTGGATAATGGTACATAATATTCTTTAGGACATAGGTCTCTTTAAGTTATTGTTGTATATCTCCTTTCGAGTTTCGACCAAAGTTCCAAAGCAATATTGATGCAAAATTTGTTGTTCCTAGAAATAGATTGCCTATGGAAAGGTGCTTTACCCCCTCCCCCCCCCCCCCCCCCCCCTTAGTTTATAAGCTTTCAGTTTTCATTTATCATTACAGAAATGACAGACTCGTTCTGTTTATTGCTTTCAAGATATTTTGTAATGATATTGTGAAAGCAATTTCCGAGGCCTCCCAGCTCTGAGTATGGTCATGATTAAAGAATGTCTTATCCCTTTCTGAAGTGTTGATTGTATGTATATTCAATCAATAATTTTTTGTTTAATCTGCAGAGCAAAAGAAGCAAAAAGTTTCGGAAGTAAAGACTGGAATTGATGAAGCAGAAGCTTTGGTACTTTCTACAACTCTTTATAATACATTTTTTTAAGGAAATATGGGATTCTGATATGGTTTTGCTAGTGAATTTACAGATCCGAAAGATGGACCTTGAGGCGAGAAGTTTGCAGCCAAATATCAAGGCTGTTCTTCTTGCTAAGTTGCGGGAGTATAAATCTGATCTCAACAATCTTAAAAGCGAAGTTAAAAAAATTGTATCTGGTAACCTGAACCCCTCTGCACGGGATGAGTTGTTGGAATCAGGCATGGCAGATGCTATGACGGTATAATTCCTTTATTTTACAGCGCTTATTGATGTTCAATGATAATTGATTGTGATTACATGCTGTTGAATCTTCAAACATAAGGTTTGCAGCAAACATATTCATTAAACAGGCACAATATGATTTTCTATATCATTTTTTGTACTTAAGGATAGGATTTGAAGCCTTAGAGAAAGAGAAGCAACCTTTCATGGTGAATAATTTGTAAAATGTATGTTTTAATTCTGTTGATGGTTATTTCCTAGTGAAGTGGACTAAAACCAAAATAGTAAGCAATAATGTTTATCTAAGTAGATCCTAATATGATTAAAATACCTTTTTCTACCCATGGCTGCTTTGATACTTACTAATATGTGATGAATGGTTGATGAGGTGGAAATGTGTTTTTATTTATCAGATTAGTTTCGATGGCTACTAATCCTAGAACATTTCATTGAGTCATATTGCTGTAAATTACTTTCTTCTTATCTGATGTACAAATGTTGAGAATAACTGAAAACAGATTTAATCCTCCTTTCTGAACACTCGTTTATTGAATTTGTGTCACCAAACCTGATATTAAAAGAAATTATGTTTGCATCATGTTTTGTGTACACCTTTATATTGTATAAAAACAAACTTTTTATCTTCTCTCACTTCTTATCAGTTACTTTTAATACAAAAAATGAAAGGCGTACAAGAGTGGTATGAACAAAAATGGTGCATATAACATTCCTTTGATATTAACTTCTAATGTGAATTCATTAGGCATCAGCTGATCAGAGATCAAGATTAATGATGTCAACTGAGAGGCTGAACAAGACCAGTGAAAGAGTTAAGGACAGTAGAAGAACAATGCTGGAAACAGAAGAGCTTGGTGTTTCAATTCTTCAAGATTTGCACTCGCAACGACAATCCTTGTTGCATGCACACAATACGGTAACCTTTTCTATAATGTTTAATATGCGTCTGTGATTCTGTTGATTAGCAAGTTTGTCTTGAAAATATCGTGTTCTATGGCAGTAATTTCTATATGCTGGTGACTATGGAACCATCATTTATGTAGTTTTGGTGTAGATGATAAATTAGTATATTTATCTTTAAAACTCAAGTGAAAACATTCTCTTTCCTGAGTCATAGTGTGAAAGTATTCATACTTGATCTATATTATAATATTCTTTGTTGCAGCTTCATGGAGTGGATGATAACATAGGCAAAAGTAAGAAAATTTTGACCAACATGTCAAGAAGGATGGACAGGAACAAATGGATTATCAGCTTCATTGTGTTCGTCCTAGTTGTTGCTATAGCCTTGATTCTATACTTCAAACTTGCAAAATAGCCAATTATGACTTCTTATTGGATTGGGTCACAAGATACAAGACTAGCATTATTTTCCTTGTTCTTGCCCCTCTTTCGGTTTCGATTATGTCAATTGAGAGTGCTTGGACAAAGATGGTGTGTTGTGCAGTGCTTCTTTCAATGTATGGCATGTGTGTTATGCCAGCTTTGTAATGTAAGGAATTTGATGATTTGATTTTATTCCTCTTCCACATGATATTTACAACTGTCTGGTTATGCTGTTCAAATTTGAACGAGAATTGGCACTAACATATACATTATCCACACAATACTGTTCCTACGAAATTGCCTACACAAGACATCTACAATGACATTATGCATGTCGTATATATGATGAGAAGCAATAAACTTAGTTGTATATTTTTTGGCCATACATTAAACATACCCACTTAAGATCTTACTCAACAATCAACATTCTCTAGAGCTACACATCAATTCGCCTTCCAACATTATCATTGCTACTTGTTAATTCTTTGGGTTCCTTGCCAACCACTTTACCATCATCAGGAAAAAAAAAGACTTTTATAAGAATTCAGCATCAATATTTTTTGGTGTCTGAAACAAAAACTAAAACAAACAGGAATACAACCCCAGAAAACTACGCAGCAGAATTCTTTAACAAAATCTGCTTGAGGTCATCACTTGGCTGAATTCATACCGAATGAGAATAAATACTTTTACCCTCTATCTTTGCCAGACAATTAGCAGCAATAGTAGCTTCTCTTCTAACCCAAGTGAATGACACTTCCTAGTTTTTACTTAACAACTTCATAATCTTCTTCAACATAGTTGATAATATTGACCAGCAAAAGATACACCTCTATAGAATTAGTTTCACAAATAAGGGAATTACAACTAACTTCTCACACAATTATAAGACCATTCTAAACTGCCAATAACTCAATCCTGAAAACTGAATCAAAGGGAAGACGTTCCGAGCTACCTAACACCCAAGTGCCATAACGATCACGGATAACGCACCCAAAGCCCGCTTCAAGAGAGTTCGGGAGAACACTAGTATCACAGTTGACCTTAAAAACATTCTGGGGGTGGCTGCCACAAATTCTGGATTGCATAATTTCAAAAGTTTCTATCCTTCTTCACCCTTTTTAACTCATTCACCAAGGCTCTCGCAAGGCAAGAGATTTTTCTCCTAGGCCAAGGTTCATTCGAGTTGAAGGGATTATTACATCTATTCTGCCAAATCTACCAAATTTTAGCTGCCACTACTTCCTCTTTACTATTAAATTATTAATAACGCTAGTAGTTCAGGATTGAAAGTCAGAAGCATGAGCATGTTCAACAATAGAAGGATCTAAATAATTCCATACATCACGAGCAGTGAAACAATCCCAAAGGCAATGTAACACATATTTAAGCTTATTACCACATTTATTACAAGGGTAATGCTACTGTGCTGAAAGAATTTCTTCATGTGCTGAAGAGGCGTGGCACTAGTGCAAAAGTGACGCGTGTTAGCATTGCCTCTACTTTGGTAGACAATTTCTGTGTCAAAGTAGAATGAATAGATATCAACATCATAAATATTAATTACATTAGATTAATTTACTTTTAACAATAATAATTTATTTGTTGGGCTTTATTAGTTTGTAAAGGTTTAGTTTTAAATTTTTTATGAATATTATCTAGCAGCTAAAAATTGGTCCATAAAATAATAAATTAAAATAATAATAATAATAACAACAATAATATCCTTCTATTATAATAATAATAATAATAATAATAATAATAATAATTTATTATTATTATATAAAAAATTATCTTAGTTCTTATAATTTTTTTTATTTTAGATTCAATAAAATATAAAAAATTATCTATTTTTTTATTAGTTTACTTTGTTGAGTATTATTATAGCAGTAAGTTATATTTTTATGCTTTATATTATAAATAAATATACTATAAAATAATATAAATAAATTATTCTAATAACTTTGTTATATGCATTTAAAATATATTTTTAAATAAAATATATAAAATATAATTATTTTAATAAAGTTACTTAATATGTTATAATTTTAATATCATGAGAAAAATAAATAAAGTTTACAATAATTTACTTTCATGCATGTACTATAATATGTAAAGATTTTTTAGTTATTATAAATATTAAAGTATTTTTATATGATAATAGATGTGAAAATTAAGAGAAAAATATTTAAAAAGAGAAAAAAAAGTTTAAATTTTAAAAATTTTGGAAATTCATTTAATCGAAAAATGATTGAAAATAATGTTTATCTCAATTTAAGGATTATTACTTGCTTTTGAGTTTAATAATTTAATTATTTATCTAAATAATTATTTATTCTATTTTTTAAATAAAATTATATAATATATAATAATTTTAAATACTTTAAATTGTTAACTTTGTTCAAAAAAATTATGCTTGCTCTATTTTAAATTCGTCCCTGTTTCAAAAGAAAAACATTATTCAAAAATAATGAATAATGTTATTTTTACTCTATTTCTTTTTATTTTTGAGTTTATATTTTTTTTTGTAAAATTAGATGAAAATATATTGAACAATTAAATTTTTTTCTGGAATATTTTGGTTTTGTTAAATATATATATTTTTTTAATACGTTTCATCTAATTTAACAAAACCAAAATTTTTTAGCATAAATTTTAATTATCTAATAGACTTTCATTTACTAATTTTATGAAAAAATATAAACTCAAAAATAAAAATATAATAAAAATAATACTAGCAATTAATTTTGAATATTTTTTTTAAAACTAAAAATATCTTTATTTTTTATTATTATACAAGTTAAATATGAATATACATATATAAATTTTGGCCAAAAAAAGAAAGATTTGGATAGTGATATCCTAACTTTTTTTATTATTAGGCATTATTATTATTATTATTATTATTATTATTATTATTATTATTATTATTATTATTATAGAAGGATTTTATTGTTGTTATTATTGTTATTATTTTAATCTATTATTTCATGGACCAATTTTTAGCTCTAGATAATATTCCCAAAAAATTTAAAGCTAAACCTTTATATCCTTATATATATATATATATATATATATATATATATATATATATATATATATATATATATATTTATGCAATTCTCTCTCTTTACTTTTTATACTATTTTCTATCTTTATATATATATACACATTACAACATATAATATTATTATATATATACAAATTATTATTGAGCTAATTATTTTAATGTTAGAGTCTTATATTAATACATCTTTATTTTATATTTAATATATCTTTTATTTATTTCACAACACAAATAAAATTATCATTATTAAAAGTAAATTAATCTAATGTAATTAACATTTATGTCGAAGCTCTCTCATCTTGAATTCAATGCTCTTGATATATCTAGAAACAATTATTTATCATGGATACTAGATGCTGAAATCCATCTTGATTCAATGGATCTTGGAAATACCATTAAGGCTGAAAATAATGCATCTCAGAAGGATAAAGCTAAAGCCATGATTTTCCTTCGTCGTCATCTTGACGAAGGATTGAAAAATGAATATCTTACATTAAAAGATCCTGCAGATCTTTGGAAAGACCTTGAAGAAAGGTATAATCATCAGAAAACGGTGATACTTTCTCAAGCCCGATATGAATGGACGCATTGCGTTTACAAGATTTTAAATCTATAAATGAATATAATTCTGCAATGTTCCGAATCACCTCACGAATGAAATTGTGTGGAGAAAAAATAATTGATCATGATATGTTGGAGAAAACTTTCTCAACCTTCCATGCCTCGAATGTGCTCCTGCAGCAGCAGTATCGAGAGAAAGAGTTTAAAAAATATTCTGAGTTAATTTCTTGCCTTCTTGTTGCTGAACGCAACAATGAGTTGTTATTGAAAAATCATGAAGCGCGCCCAGTTGGCGCTGTCCCATTTCCTGAAGTAAATGTGGCAAATTACCCTAGAAGAGGTAAATGGCAAGGTTTTAATAATAAAAAAAAGTTATGGAAGGAAAAAGAATTATGTTCAAAAGAGAGGATCTCACCAGAAGTGGGATAAAGAAAGGAATATCGGGCAGAATAAATCAACAGGGGATAAGTGTTTCCATTGTGGTGGAAAGGGCCATTGGTCTCGTACCTGTCGTACCCCAAGGCACCTAGTCGATCTTTACCAGGTATCTTTGAAAAAGGACGACAAAGGAAAGGAAACAAATTTTGTTTCAAATGATGCTGAGAACTCCACTACTCATTATGATGTATCTGATTTCTTTGAGGATCCTGAAGGAAATATTGGTCATTTGATCAATGATGGAATAGTTTAATATGTGGGATTATGAAGTATCTATGTAAATAAATAATGTAAAGAACTTATTGTTAAGTTTTATTTTCTATGTATTTAAGTTTCAAATGTGATGTAGATAAATAATGAAATATTAATGTTTATGAATTTTGAAATTATTAAATGTGTCAAATTTTAAAATAAAATTTTAGTATATGACATTATTTTATGTACAGTGTTTCTTAGAAAAAAAATTCTGATCAAGTATTCAATTTAACTTTGCATATTACTCATTTTATTATTATTTGTTTTTGAAGAGAATGGCAAGGATATGTAATGAAGATGTATGCCTTGCGGATAGTGCAAGTTTGCACACTATTCTCAAAAGTGATATATATTTTACCCATCTTATGCCAAAAGAGGAATATGTTAATACTATTATTGGCTCAGGCAATGTGATTGAAGGCTCCGGAAGAGCTATAATTTTGTTTCCTGGAGGAACAAAATTTATAATAAATAATGCACTATTATCTACCAAGTCTCTGAGGAACTTGTTGAGTTTTAAAGATATTCGCCGAAATGGATATCACGTTGAGACAATGAATGAGGAAAATCATGAGTATTTATGTATCATAACTCATGATTCAAATAAGAAAGTTATATTAGAAAAATTACCCTCACTTTCATCTGGGTTGTATTATACCAAGATTAGTGCAATTGAATCACATGCCATTGTAAACCAGAAGTTTACTAGCCAAAATGAATTCATAACTTGGCACGATCGATTGGGTCATCCGGGAACAACTATGATGAGGAGAATTATTGAAAACTCTCATGGACATTCACTAAAGAACCAGAAGATTCTGAAAACTAGTGAATTTTGTTGTGCTGCATGTTCTCAAGGAAAGTTAATTTTAAGGCCATCACCAGTAAATGTTGGATTTGAGTCCCCTGAATTCCTAGAAAGGATTCAAGGTGATATATGTGGACCTATTCATCCACCATATGGATCTTTTAGATATTTTATGGTCCTAATAGACGCGTCTTCGAGATGGTCACATGTGTGCTTATTATCTTCTCACAACCTGGCGTTTGCGAGATTACTGGCTCAAATTATTCGATTAAAAGCACAATTTCCAAAAAATCCACTCAAAGCAATTCGTCTTGATAATGCTGGTGAATTTACTTCCCAAGCTTTTGATGCTTATTGTATGGCTAATGGAATAAGTGTTGAACATTCAGTAGCTTATGTTCACACACAAAATGGGTTAGCAGAATCACTTATTAAGCGCCTTCAATTAATTGCTAGACCCTTGCTTATGAGAACAAATCTCCCAACCTCGGTTTGGGGGCATGCTGTTTTACATGCCGCAACACTTATTTGTTTGAGGCCAACGAGTTATCATCAGTTCTCTCCTATGCAATTAACTTTTGGCCAACAGCCAAATGTTTCCCATTTAAGAATATTTGGGTGTGCGATATATGTTCCCATTGCACCACCTAATCGCACCAAAATGGGACCCCAAAGAAAATTGGGGATATATGTTGGATATGATTCTCCCTCTATAGTGAGGTATCTTGAGATACAAATTGGATATGTATTTAAAGCCCGGTTTGCGGATTGTCATTTTGATGAATCAAAATTTCCAACATTAGGGGGAGAGAATAAGCTTCCTGAAAAGGAACTTAACTGGAATGCATCATCGTTGATGCATTTAGATCCTCGATCAGGGCAATGTGAACTGGAAGTTCAAAAGATTATACATTTGCAAAGAATAGAAAATGAATTGCCTGATGCATTTTTCGATACAAAGAGGATAACCAAATCTTATATACCAGCGGAAAATATCCCAATTCGAATTGATGTCCAGTAGGACAAGTAGCCACTGAAGCAAATTCACGCCAGAAGCGTGGCAGGCCTGTCGGTTCCAAAGACAAAAATCCTCGAAAGAGAAAAGAGGTAAATAATATTCCTGTTGAAAAAGACATAGTAGAGACACCTGCAGTTGTCCAAAATTCTGATATAACGCCAGAAGACGTTCAGGTACCTGAAAATTGTAACAATGACGAGATCTCAATAAATTATGTGTTTACAGGAGAGAAATGGGACGGAAATAAGACAATTGTCAATGAAATATTTGCATATAATGTGGCATTAAATATTATGCATGAAAGTAAGGATCTTGAGCCAAGATCAGTCGAAGAATGTCGACAAAGGAATGATTGGCCAAAATGGAAAGAAGCCATGAAGGCTGAATTAGACTCACTTGCAAAACGTGAAGTCTCTGGACCTGTAGTCCGTACACCTGAAGATGTAAAACCTGTTGGATATAAGTGGGTATTTGTGAGAAAACGAAATGAGAAAAATGAAGTTGTGCGCTATAAAGCCTGACTTGTGGCACAAGGTTTTTCACAAAGGCCTGGTATAGATTATGAAGAAACGTATTCCCCTGTAGTGGATGCGATAACATTGCGTTATTTGGTCAGTTTAGCTGCATATCATAAACTGCATATGCATTTAATGGATGTGGTAACGGCCTATTTATACGGCTCATTAGATCGGGATATCTATATGAAAGTCCCTGAAGGACTAAAGATATCTAAACCATCCAATGAATATTCGCAAGGGTTATACTCAGTCAAATTGCAAAGATCTTTATATGGTCTAAAGCAATCTGGACGAATGTGGTATAATCGTCTTACTGAGTATCTGGCCAAAAACGGATTCAAGAATGATGATATCTGCCCATGTGTTTTCATAAAGAAAACTACATCTGGGTTCATTATAATTGCTGTGTACGTTGATGATTTAAATATCATTGGGACTCCTGAAGAGATTCCAACAATTATAAAAACTCTAAAAGAAGAGTTTGAAATGAAAGATCTTGGAAAGACTAAGTTTTGTCTCGGCCTGCAGATCAAGCATATAAAAAGTGGGATCTTTATTCATCAAACAACATACACAGAAAAGATCTTGTAAAGATTTTATATGGATAAGTCACATCCATTAAGTCCCCAATGATCGTAAGATCTTTGGATGTGGAAAAGGATCAATTCCTTCCTAAAGAAGAGAATGAAGATATCCTTGGTCCTGAAGTACCATATCTTAGTGCCATTGGAGCGCTAATGTATCTTGCTAATAATACGCGACCTGACATATCATTTGCTGTGAATTTACTAGCAAGATATAGTTCCTCTCAAACCAGAAGACATTGGAGTAGAATCAAACAAATCTTTCGATATCTTCATGGGACGGTTGATATGGGTTTGTTTTATCCCTATGGATCCAAGTCACAATTAGTTGGCTATGCAGATGCTGGATACTCGTCTGATCCACATAAAGGGAGATCTCAAACAGCATACCTGTTTACATATGGTGAAACAGCTATATCATGGAGGTCCACGAAACAGATGATTGCTGCAACATCCTCTAATCATGCCGAAATACTGGCGATTCATGAAACTAGTCGTGAGTGTTTTTGGCTGAGGAGTCTGATTCAATATGTTCTGTCATCATGTGGACTGATTGATCATAAGTAGCTCCAACTGTTCTGTTTGAAGATAATGCAGCATGTATTGCTCAACTTAAAGGCGGATACATCAAAGGTGATAGAACGAAGCATATTTCTCCCAAATTCTTCTTCACTCATGATCTTCAAAATCAAGGGACAATTGATATCCAACAGATTCGCTCAAGTGACAATCTGGCAGATTTATTCACAAAGTCACTTCCAAAATCCTCCTTTGAAAGATTGGTACATGAGATTGGGATGCGCCGATTTCGAGATATTAAATGATGTCGACAAGAGGGGGAGACTGTACTTTTTTTCCCTTGGTCAGGTTTTTTTCCCATTGGGTTTTTCTTGACAAGGTTTTTAATGAGGCAGTCCCCATCACAAAGGATTTTGTACTCTTTTTCATTCATTAAAGTTTTTTTCCCCATTGGGTTTTTCTTTAGTAAAGTTTTAACGAGGCATAATCATGAATGGACATCCAAGGGGGAGTGTTGTGACTAGGAAAGGATAAGAATGGATGTCCATTTAATGGGCAACCCATTTTCTACGTTGAAAAGAACAAGTTCTTAGGATGAAGAAAATAAATGTAGTTTGAAAAGTAAACTTCTCTTTGCCTATAAAAGCATGATCTGAGGCAAGGGAATACACACAGTAATATAATAATGTTCTCTTTCTTTCTCTTGCTATAAACAAATGCAATTTTCTTTCTCCTTACTTTTAATACTTCTTTCTATCTTTATAAATATATTTATGCAATTCTCTCTCTCTTTACTTTTTATACTATTTTTTATCTTTATATATATATATATACACATTACAACATATAATATTATTATATATATACAAATCATTATTGAGCTAATTATTTTAATGTTAGAGTCTTATATTAATACATCTTTATTTTATATTTAATATATCTTTTATTTATTTCACAACACAAATAAAATTATCATTATTAAAAGTAAATTAATCTAATGTAATTAACATTTATGATGTTGACATCTACTCACTCTGCTTTGACACAGAAGTTGTCTACCAAGATAGAAACAATGCTAACATGCGTCATTTTTGTACTAGTGCCACGCCTCTTCAGTACATGAAGAAAACTTTTTCTTTCAGTATAGTAGCATTACCCTTATTACAAAGGTCACTCACCGCTAAGCCCCTTTTATGACAGAAGATATTAGTGAGAATGACATCATACAAGTATGCAACGCAAGCCAAAAGAGGAATTTGACCTTTTCTCGAATGAAAAACTTCCATAGCCACTTCCAATTTCTGTCACATCTCCATTGAAATTTCATATGCGCAAGCCAAATATACCCGCTTTTGATAGTATAACCTTTCGAAGCAGCTGATTTTCAAATTTAACCCAATTTATTCACACTTCTTATAAGAGGGGGGAATAACCTCCCAAAAAGGATTTAATATCTTTGGAAATTGGGGTGGACAAGTTTTCAAAATTTCAAGTCCTATCATAGTAAATATCATAGAATACGATTTTTTCAAGACAAACTTACTTATCAACGGAATCACAGACACATATTAAACATTATAGAAAAGGTTACCGTATTGTGTGCATGCAACAGGGATTGTCGTTGCGAGTGCAAATCTTGAAGAATTGAAACACCAAGCTCTTCTGTTTCTAGCATTGTTCTTCCATTGTCCTTAACTCTTTCACTGGTCTTGTTCAGCCTCTCAGTTGACATCATTAATCTTGATCTCTGATCAGCTTCACATTAGAAGTTAATATCAAAGGAATGTTATATGCACCATTTTTGTTCATACCACTCTTGTACGCCTTTCATTTTTTGTATTAAAAGTAATTGATAAGAAGTGAGAGAAGATAAAAAGTTTGTTTTTATACAATAAAAAGGAGGTGTACACAAAGCATGATGCAAACATAATTTTTGTTTCTTTTAATATCAGGTTTGGTGGCACAAATTCAATAAATGAGTGTTCAGAAGGGAGGATTAAATC
Source organism: Arachis hypogaea (assembly GCF_003086295.3). Taxonomy (NCBI): domain Eukaryota; kingdom Viridiplantae; phylum Streptophyta; class Magnoliopsida; order Fabales; family Fabaceae; genus Arachis; species Arachis hypogaea. The sequence goes on along the minus strand of NC_092045.1, from coordinate 109,175,177 downwards.
TGTTTTCAGTTATTCTCAACATTTGTACATCAGACAAGAAGAAAGTAATTTACAGCAATAGGACACAATGAAAGGTTCTAGGATTAGTAGCCAACGAAACTAATCTGATAAATAAACACATTTCCGCCTCGTCAACCATTCATCACATATTAGTAAGTATCAAAGAAGCCATGCGTAGAAAAAGGTATTTTAATCATGGCTGAATTTGGTATAACCTTTTTAATATTAATACGTACATCCTTCTAAAATTGATTGAAGTGGTAAATGGTATGACATGGACACTCCCGCACGCCCTCCACCTCCGCGCCCTCCTCCGCCGCTGCGCCCGCACCTCCTCCCTCCGCCCCGCCACCCAGCTCCACGCCGCCGCCCTCGTCTCTGGCCTCCTGCCACCCTCCTCCTCCGACCCCCACTTCCTCCTCAACGCCCTCTTCCACCTCTACTCTCTCTCCTCCCTCTCCCACGCCATCCACCTCTTCCATCAAATCCCCAACTCCCACAAAGACTCCGTCGACTACACTGCCCTCATCTCTGCCACTAACCCCAACCATGCCCTTCGCCTTTTCTCCGAAATGCGCTCCCTCCCCCTCCCCCTTGACCCCGTCTCCGTACTCTGCGTCCTCACTAAGTGCTCCCATCTCGGCTGCGTCAAAACGGGCTCGCAGCTTCATGCACTTGTGGTGAAGCTTGGGGTTTCTGGGTGTGTTAGAGTCTGCAATGCTTTGATGGATGTTTATGTGAAGTGTGGGCTTGTGGGTGGGGTTAGAAGAGTTTTCGAGGATATGGGGTTGAAGACTGTGGTGTCTTGGACTGTGGTCTTGGAAGGTGTGGTGAAAGGGGAGGGTTTGGAGAATGGGCGGAAGGTGTTCGATGAAATGCCAGAGAGGAATGAGGTTGCTTGGACTGTGATGATTGTGGGGTATGTTGAGAATGGGATGACTAGGGAGGCTTTTGAGCTTTTGAGGGAGATGATTTTTGGGTGTGGGTTTGTGTTGAATGATGTGAGCCTTTGTTCGATTCTTTCGGCTTGTTCGCGGTCCGGGGATGTGAGCTTGGGGAGGTGGGTTCATGGGTATGCTGTGAAGGAAATTGGGAGGGATGTGGGTGTCATGGTGGGGACTGGGTTGGTTGACATGTATGCAAAGTGTGGGAGGATTGGTGCTGCCTTGGTTGTGTTCAGGAACATGCCAAGGAGAAATGTAGTGGCGTGGAATGCCATGATTGGTGGGTTGGCCATGCATGGGAAGGGAAAGGATGTGGTGGGTATGTTTGATTCCATGATCGGAGAAGGAGTGAGACCTGATGCTTTGACTTTCTTGGCCTTGTTGAGTGCTTTCAGTCATTCAGGTATGGTTGATCTCGGTTGGAAGTACTTCAACGAGCTTGAGTCCATTCATGGGATAAATCCGGAAATGGAGCATTATGCTTGCATGGTGGACCTCCTTGGTCGAGCCGGACGATTGGAAGAAGCCGAGGCTTTTATTAAAAGCATGCCATTTGCTCCAAATGAAGTTGTTCTGGGGTCTCTTTTTGGCTCTTGTTACACACATGGGAAGGTGAAGCTTGGGGAACGGATTATGAGAGAGTTGGTTCAGATGGATCCACATAACACTGAGTATCATGTCTTGCTTTCCAACATGTATGCCTTGTCTGGGAAAGAGGAAAAGGCAAATTTCTTAAGGAAGGTTCTTAAGAAAAGGGGTATCAAAAAGGTGCCAGGAACGAGCTCAATGTATGTTGGTGGCCAGCTTCATCAGTTCATCGCCGGCGATAAATCTCACCCGCAAACTGCAGGGATTTACATGATGCTAGATGACATGATTCGCCGGTTGAGGTTGGGTGGCTATGTTCCCAATACAAGTTCTCAGGTTTTGTTTGGTTGTTCCACCAGGGATGATTGCACTGAGGCATTGGAGGAGGTAGAACAAGTGTTGTTCACTCATAGTGAGAAGCTTGCACTTGCTTTTGGCCTAACAAGCACTCCATCAGGTTCTCCAATACACATTTTCAAGAACCTAAGGATTTGCCAAGACTGTCATTCTGCTATGAAGATTGCATCTTATGTATACAACCGCAAAATCGTGGTCCGAGATCGATATCGGTTTCATAGTTTCAAGCAAGGTTCTTGTTCTTGCTCTGACTATTGGTGAATTCAGCAGGGATGGGAGCTTGGTAGGAGTGTTGGGGAAAGGTGAGATATACCTATTAATCCATTGATCCACTAGTGTAGATATTTTAGTGAAAGCTATGTATAAAGTTTCCCATAAAAGTATACTTGTAGGTTTAAAATCTCCCAGTTGTAGCAATTACCAATTAGTCTAATTTCTGTAATTCTATTCTTATTTAATATTAATACAGACTCAATTTCCAAGCAGAATGTAACTATAAGACCGGGTAGGAATGAGTCGTCGTCATAACATTTGTTATTGATCTTCTAGCATATCGGAATCATGTAGATCTGCTCCCACATTCAGATCTTTATAAGTATATATTGACCTCTTAAATTTGGTAAATTTTACTATGGCGCTTAAGTTTTCTATTTTTCATTTTTGTTACAATAATTAAATATTTCGTTAATAACTTTTTAAACCATTTTTTTAAGTGTAAATATGTGATCATAGTATCATACAACAACAAATTAATGTTTTGGAAACTTGTTAATGAGATATTTGTTTATTTTACAAATATAAACAGAAGAGTTTATCACTAAAATAAAGATATAATTATGTGAATTTTGCAACCCTAAAAAACATATATTTAATTAAAAAAATTTGTGAACTAATATATAATAATCACACATTTAATTCATATTCTAAAAAGAATTAAAATTGTTTTCTTTTAATTCTAAGTTATTTGAATATAATATTAAAATTTAATAGTACAAATATTTATTAAATTTGTTACTAAATAGAAATAAAAATAAAATTTATTTGTTAAAGTGTTAATTTTTATTCTATGCTCAAATTAGTCTTAAATTTTCTATTTTAATAACATATCACATGAAAAACTAATGAAATATAGTTCAAATAACATAATTTTTTTTATTTATTTAAAAATTATAGATTTAAGTCTCTCTATATCCTTAACCTCTAGATAAATATAAAAAAACTATTTTATAACCATTTGAATTATAGTTTCTTGACTTTATCTTCTCACTTAATTTTTATCTCATCTTAGCATGTCATTAACAGAAATACATTGATATACTTTTTCGTCTGTAATGGGCACAGCAAATTATAGAATAACTAAAATGCCCTTGGTATGCAATCCAAAGTTTGTTACCGGCCTTAATTGTCCCCAAACCCAACCTAGTAAACCCTAAACCCTAAATCCTCAACCTCCATTCTCCCTTCGCTTCCTTCTGTCTCTCTGATCCCGCGCCATCGCGTTTCTGTGTTCACAGCTTCAGTCTCTTTCCTTCCTCCCGTCGTCGACACCCGTCGCGCGGTCTTGTCCGTTGCTTCGGCTGCGTCGTTCTTCCGTCGTTTCCCCAGTTCGGGTAGGTCATATGATCCCTTGCTCTGGTTCGTATTCTTTGCTTTTTTTTTTTATTGAACTTTTAATTTGTAATTTTCTGTTGCTGTGGTGTTGAGTTGTTATTGCTGATATGTTGCTCGAGTTTTTGTTGCGGCTGCTGCCTGCTGTTGTGTTGTTATTGCTGCTATGTTGTTACTTGTTAGATGATGTTGATATTGATCTGGCGCTATTACATTTCATGATTCTATGTCTTGATTCTTCTGGTCAAGATTTTGGAAATGGAAATGAATGTGAAAATTATCCCAATGAAAAAAAACACTAGCAAATTTTTGTGGATTTTGATGATTGATGGTAAACTTTGAAGATGTCTTCTGATATTTGGCTATTTGCCTTTGTAAATTTGAGAGTTGAGACTTGTGTTGCCCTTATATGAGCCACAGCCTACGTCGGACTATGTAATGTGATTTGGCAGATGATTACGAATGTTTAATTTTTGTCCATTTTTTGGATTTACATTAGAATATTTTTATACTTTTGTGTGCTTATTTATGATTTTTATGTTCTTTTATTATAACCTGGCTATTCTGGTTTATACCTTGTTAAACGAACCTCTAAACTCGTATCTAAAACGGTTCGTCATCTGGTTTGGTTTTCGGTGCCTATTTATGTTTTTGTTGCTGTTTCTCCGCTGCTCAGCCGTTTAAGTCTCACACTTCCAAGTGTATTATTTGGTTGTTTTGTGTGTTCTATTTCTTTGTTTCTTTTCTGCTCCCCGGCTGTTGCTTTTGCATTCGTCCGCCCTTTTTTTCTCCTTTCTTTGTTTATATATTTTTGTTGCATTTCTGATCCATTTCTGTACCTCCACTGCTCCTCTTCTTTTTTTTTTTTTTTTTTTTTTAGATATATTGTTTCTTAGACCAATGAAGATGACATTGTTTAGCATCTTCACAGTTCTTTCTTATGTGATAAAAGTTATCACTGTCTTTAATGCTATTGTCTTTAATGCTATTATGCTTTAGTGGAGTAGATGTTTTGAGGGGGTTTTATTTTTTTTGTTGAATGTGTTTTTAATTGGTGCCAATAGACTCTATCTCATGCAGATTACAGAAGAATGATCTGCAAATAGTAATTTCCTAGAGAAGCACTTGAAAGATGATTGATCCATACAAATTCAAAATAATTGCCTATTTCACTATTTGTATGTAAACTAACTAGTAATGGTCTGAGGAAATGCAACTTTTTTTATTCTTAATTTGCTTTGATATTGTATCATGAAACTGCTGAAGTTCAGATGTCCTATGAATGTGATTTGATGAATTACTTTATAAAAATGCAAAAATTTTCATGACCAAAGTAACATTGGGTGTGGTGCATTTTTTAGTGATGTTTTAGTGTATAATTTGTAAAGTGCCTCTTTAACAAATTGTTAGGGGTATTTTTGGAAAATTGTCTTATATTCCTGGGATTATCAGTGTTTGCCAAACACAACGGTCTTCATTCCCAGACATATTTTTTAAGATTCCCTTGAAATTAATCCATCTACCAAACGCAGTTAAATATCATGCCTGGGCAAGGTATTGCTGGGGAAAGCATTCCTGGGATTGAAAACTCAATCTGTCTACTGAACACTCCATATGTGCACATGTTTCAAGTGCGCTTCATGCTTGTATTTATTATGTCAGTGACTCTTAGTGAATGATGATCATGGAACTGTGCGCTTTTGATTTATGGGTTAATAATGATTTCGAAACTGATTTGTGGTGATTTTGTGTCTGTTCATGAACTATCTTTAATTGGTTTACAATATCTTCTTTTTGATATCCCAGTTTAACTGGCTCTATGCAACATTGTTTTATTGACATTGAATCTTTTACACAGGTGTGACAATAAGTGTGACTACAAATTAAACAAGTTCTTGCAAGATGTCAGATGGGCCTGGACTTGAGTCTCTTGTTGATCGTATGCTATCTTCAACTCTTGATATAGTTATATTGTTTGCTAAACATATTATTTACTTTTGTATGTAATTTTGTGAAGTATGCTTAATACATTCCAGTCGCTAGCTTTTACTGAATATTTTGGTGGTTGTGTTTCGGCAGAAACAATTTCAGTCATCACAAATGACGGGCGGAATATAGTGGTAAGATTTATCATTTCTATGAATTATTGATTGGTAGTATGTTGTGTGTAAATGGCTATTGTTGGTCCGAACTTGTAGTTACATTGCTTTATTTGTTCAGGGAATCCTGAAGGGTTTTGACCAGGCTACAAACATTATTCTGGATGAGTCTCACGAACGAGTTTATTCTACCAAGGTATTAATGGAATTCTGCAGGAAATTTTCTAAGATTGTTGGGTTAACAAGTATGAGTGTATGACTTCAATGAACTTAATATTTTAATCTCACTTTGAACAATTGAACTGGATTGCGGTGCTAGGAATTAACAGTTCTTTGTTGTGAAACATTGACTGTAAAGCACAGTGAATCAAACATCAAGTTTCATACTATTTGGGTACAAGTTACATGCTTCTCTTTAAAATCCGAGCTATAATTTATTTGTTGGAATAAATTACCATGTCTTAACATCAAAGATTTAAGCGTTACAATTCTAACCTGAAAGAGATAAAACTACCCAATGAACATCCCATTTTGGGTACTTTTGTCGACTTAATCTTTGATGGGTATGGAGTTAGTTTATATTTTTCATTGTTGGAATCATCAGTGCTCAATTATTTCAAGGTATAAAATGATAGTTTATTCTTTTATTGTTGTGTGATTAGAATAAAATCCTTCAAGACTTGATTAGATTGTATTTTAGCCATTTAGTTCCTTTCTAGATGCAACTTACTATAAAACGGTGAATATTTTGCTCTGTATGTAGTTCATTGTTGACTTCATTCTGTTTTCTATTGACAGGAAGGTGTCCAGCAACTTGTTCTAGGCTTGTACATTATTAGGGGTGACAACATGTATGTTCTTCTCAACATACACATTTCTTCTTGTTGCATATATCTCTGCACCCTAAAATTTGTGACCTTTTTTCATTGCAGAAGCGTTGTTGGTGAACTAGATGAAGATTTGGATTCAAACCTGGACTTGAAAAACCTTAGAGCACATCCCTTAAAGCCTGTTATTCACTGAAGTGAAGTTGAATGCCATTGGTTGTGACTTGCTTGGTATGAGGGCTTCAAAGAATTTGTATGAATGAATATATTGTTTACAACATAATGTCTATCCAAAGAATTTAAATCTCTTGTATCTTGATGTTCAGAACACAAATATGAGCTTCTTTTTTATTTTTATATTTTAAAAATAGCAATATGAAATAACGATACAAGTTATTTAATAATTAAAATATATACAAATAGGATACCATAACTTGCCCTAGATTTACCAAAGTTCAAAGGTATCCTAGCAATCATCTTGAAATATTAGAGACAACAATATTCTAAACAAAAAACATACGAGAATGATTGTTTATGTGTAATTATTGGAAAGATAATTTATGATTTTCAATCATTCTTCATTCTTTGAACAACTAAAAATCCAATCCTACGGCCAAGGATATCCGTGGGCGAATGCATCAACTAATCTTTGGTCGTGGATCATCTTCTTAAGGGTAAACATCTGCTACGAAACATTATACATACTTGCAAAAGACATACTTATCCTAATAAAATCTAAACACACTCTTTGTCCTATACAAAATTAAAATTCAACTTAACTAATTTACAATAAAATAACTGAATATCTAATCAATAAAACAGAATTTTTCACAGAGAAATTGAAAAATAAATATACAATTATTAGGAAAATCAAGTTAAAGTTGTGGCTATCAGAATCATGGATAGATAATGGTACGACTGACACAAGACTAGAGTTTCTCTCCCTGAAGCAACCCAGGGATTATGATTGGCCATTTATTTTTTTATTAATAACACTCAGAAATTTCATTACTTATGTGACAAATCTTAATTCATCAATGTCTTAAATATGTTAAAATAGCACTAGTAGTCAGCAGCAAAAACAAAATCATGCACAGTTTCAAGAAGTTTACAATATTTCTTACATATCCCTGACTTATAAAATATAATATAATAAGCATGATTTGAACACGGCAGATACGAACATCAAACATATGGGTATGTGTTTATACACTTCAAAATTCAAATAACAATTAGTGACCTAAATATTGAGTTAGGTTTCAAATTCTTGTCTGTAATATGTAGGATACGTGTTCTGTTATCTTAGATGAAGAGGTTGTCCATTTGAACCAGCTAAAAAGGACCACCACGCAAAAAGTATTGATTTCAGTTAATCATTTAAAGTTTATTTTTCGGATTTTCAGCAACAAATGCAAAATTTTAAAACTTCTTAATTTCGGAATATTTTTAATGTAAAAACAAAACTTAAGTTGTTGCTGACCATATTTCTCGACTCGACAGGTCAATGACTAATTGAAACTTGAACTCAATTTAAAAATTTGTCGCTGACCAATAAGTTATTGTATATACAAAGCGAGATTGAACCTCTCGACACTCGTCTAAGCAGACGTGTGAGCTAACTACTCAACCAACCCAAATTAGTTTAAAACTTTTGACTTTTCAATATAAATTCTTTTTCTTGTACTGATTTTTGGCCTTATGCAAGCATTTATTATTATTTTTTTTTAAGAATAACTTGTGATATTTAATATATTCTCCTGTTTTTAGCATCCCATCCCATTAGAAAACAAAGCTGTCCAAAATATAAGTACTTCATACTAAGTACAAGCCAAAAACATAAAATAAAATTAGCAAGTAATTAATAGTTGTATGCATATTCATATATTGACAGGTTACAAGAATTGAATTACAGTTGATACAAGGCCATGGCATTGACCCTTCAGTTGGCTGTAAAATCCTCCAAAGAACAAATTAAATTGAAAATTAGCTGCAAATTTTAAACTGAATTCTTCTTGGATTTGTCCCTCTTAAACCTACCATAATCTGCTAATAATTTACCATGAAACTCCTGCCTCATTTCATCCATCATTCTTTTGAAAACCTGTTAAATCATGCATTCCACCAAAAACTTAGTTTAATAAAACTAAATAAGGATCATTTAGGTGCTCCAAGTTATAAAATTCTCTAGTAAACTCATAATACAGAGATACTAACAGACATAAATCTGTTTAAAGAGAAGATAAAATATGTCTAAATTTTGATCAAACAAAATTTAAAACACTAACTTTTCTGTGTTATCTCTGTCTATATATCTTTATTGTCATGAAACCACTCATTACAAAAACTTAAGCTGATAGGAGAAGGCAACATTAATAGTTATATCTCTAACATTTATATTTCTTAACCTAAAACACTTATGATACTAAACACAGGGAAATTGAGTGATCAAAGAAAGTTTAATTACCAACTGCATGGCATCTTGCAAGACACTATCTGGAATGAGAGCAATTGCTGGAGAAGAACAAAAACTCATTTTCATCTCCATTTCATTACTAAGCCAGCTATGATTTCCTTTCCTTTCTGGATATAAAGTCCCTCTAACATCCAAGGTAAAGTCCCTAGATACTATGCCTTGTAACTCCCACCTTAACTGCCAAAATGAAGGAGGAAGAAACTCGTCGTGAATAAGAAGTTATTCGACCACAGATCGGATATGCAATATATATGTTAATTTGAATTATAATTCATGCTTACAAAGTGGAGCTCCAAGATTTTGGTGACGTGATGAGGAATGTTTGGTGGATAATCTTGTCCATTAGACTTGAATGTTAATCTTACATCTGCTGTTGGATATACATTTATGAATAAGCATTGTATTGGAGGCATTTTGATTCTCCACTCTCCCTGTATAGTAATAAACACAACAACATTATTATTATTATTTATTTCCATTTTTTCTTTCTAGATTATGAATGTGAAAATCATCACCTCATTGAGCTGTTTGGTGCTCCCTTTGTCTGGGAATACAGCTCTGAATACTCTGTGTTTGTCATCCATGTAATGATCAAAGGAAGCCTGAAATTGAAAGCATGGTGAATATTTCGACGAATCTCAAAAAAAATGTTGTTCGAACAGTTAAGACTAGTTGTTCATTTAGACAGTAATAAAAAAAGTTGTTTGAATGAACAACTAATTTTAATTGTTCGAGTAATACCAACTTTTAGTATCAACAAAGTTGAGAACATACCTCTGGCAATTCTTGAAGAGGAACATTGATAGTTTTCCTATAATTGAATGAACAAGTTTTTTGACACTTTATTACTAAGTTTGAATTTGATGCTGATTTTGTATGGCAGTTACCATGTAGCCTATGATTCTTCAGTAGTTGGGGTTGGCATGGAGAAATGAGAACACTTGCCATTGTCTTCTTATAAACTATGATATTTGTGAACAAATTAAAAACAAGATTATCTAGCTTTATAAGGCTTCCTTCTCAACATGGCAAGGAATTTTGGTTAGTACAATTAAATAACTAAATTAGATTAAATTATTTTTCTCTTAATCGTGTTTTTTTTTCTAAAGAAGAGAAGAATTATCCAACTTAATATTTTGTTGAACTATGTTTGAAAGCTTTAATTTAATTTTTTTTCTAATGGGACAAAATTGATAGTTGATGCTTGACACCTAAGTAAACCATTAGGACAAATTGGATAATTACAAAGTTTAAGGGAATTATATTAGTTATATTATAACATAAAATTAAACTTTTTAAATATCTAATTATGATAGTCTAAACTTTATAAAAGAAAATGTGTTAAGTAATTGTGAATTAATATTTTTAAGAAAAAATTGTCAATATAATTAATCGGTCAAGTTTTACATATTTAAAGTTGAAAACTAAAGTGGTAGAGGATAAAGTATATAGTTAAATATTAAATAAATGTATATTATGATATAGCAACGATCTATAGATAGAATATGCAAACTAAAATTTCTTGATATTAATAATGGGTTACGTTGTTTGAGGGATCACTTTATGTTACTTCCCTTGGATGGTAATAAAAGCTTGCAAGTATGTTCGATCATAGTGGCTCAAAGGACAAATTTGGCAAAATTGGTTGTCCACGTGGCCCATTTCTTTTGTAGTTTTGTGGTGTTCTTGCTTCACGGCAAAGACAAATGGCCAAAGAAACCAAAGTAAATGTGCCCCAAAAAAAAATTAAAAAGGATAATTTGGACAAACCTTAGGAGTTGATGATTGGGTAAAAAAAGGAGAGAGGGGGGGGGGGGGGAGGATAAGTGATTTATTCGGAATGTTTATTGAAAAGAATTAGCTATAAAACTTTTTCTTAATTGCACATACTCACAGCAACATAATTGTTTGAATATTTAGAAAATGACTAATAAGATTAGGTGTCTAATCTATAAGTGAAGTCTTCTTCCTTTCGTCCTTTTTTAGTTTTTCTTTTTGTTTACTTTAATTGTGGGGACATAGATAAAGAAATGACTCTGTAGATATTTCTTCGAAATATGAAAATATTTTTTACTTTAAATTATATATTAGTATTTGTTATTTTTTTTATAAAATCTGTCCCAAAACGAGGAATACACATGCCAAGAAAATAATAATAAGGATTAACTACAATCTTAGTTTCTGTATTTTAATCTGGAAATTGAAGTCACCCTCAAGATTTTTTTTTATTTTATTTTTGTTCTTAAAATTCGATTTAATTTTAAAATCGTTCTTCGAACAAAAATATTTTTTTTCTTACTAATCAATACATACTATACTCTCACACGTGCATACACTTCTAAAAAAAAAGAATGACAGAATTAAAGGTGTGCATGACTCGGTCCGATTCAAAAATTCGGTCTGATCTGAAATATTTTAGGGGCTAATTTGGTGTTATTTCACCAGGTTTAAGACTGGGTAAAGATCTCAAAAATAGATTCGGTCATTATTTCGAGTCGGGTCCGAGCCATAATTCGGATCACCCGAACTCAGTCCGGTGGCCCGGTCATCATACACAATTAATATTTTGTGTTATTAGTGATGGATGATGGTTATTGTTATGTGGAATTTAAATATTGTAAACCTTAATATTTTGTATTATTAGTCATTATAAGACTGTAAGGTAATGTTTTATGTTTAAAATGCATAAGACTTTAGACTAATGCATAATATTGTATTATTTTTATTGATTTAAATATTTGGTGTTATTACTTATTAGACAATATTAGTATTAATTATGGTTATGCTTTAATTTTAGGGAAGAGTTGGTTTTTGTTATATTTTTCTAAGTGAATTTTGTTGGGAATAAGACACCATTCCCCCTTGAGAAAACACCTTTGACAGAGAAATAAAATAGACACAATCACAACACAAGAATTTAACGTGGAAACTCCAATTACCGGAGAAAAAACCACGGCCGTTGTCAAATGACAACCAGAGAATATCACTATGTGAAAATTGTTACAACACATAGACTTCTTTCTCTCACCGGCACCCCAGTACACCCACACTCTTTCAAAGCAAATATCTAACTACACCTCACAACACTCTCTAATCAAAGAGTACAGAGGAAAAGAAAAATCAGATACAAGCTTAAAGTGTTTCTGACTGGTGCAAAAACAAATGGAGAACTTAGCCTCATATTTATAGCCTAGGCCACCCACTCCATTTGCTATCCTAAGCAATGTGGGACTAATTCAACCAAATCCTAACAATCTCCACCTTGATTGAAATAGTCACACATCTTCAGCTTCCATTGTCAACACCGACAATCTTTTGCTGCCATTGTCTATACCGACAATCATAGTTCAGAGAACTATCATACTCCACCATGAAAGTATACTCACTTGGAATTAGACCACTCCAAGCATTTCTCCTTGGTACAGATCGAAACCTTGCTGAAAATTCATGGTGCAACTTCCAAATTGGCTTTTCCTGGAAGTTCTTCAGCCATCGACCTAACTCCGCCACACACCTTGCATCTCAACGCCAACCAATGCCCGTGTGCAATTGTGGACCCGATTGCCACAACTCATCCTTATCCATGGCAGTGCGGTAATACCATGAGGATACTTCTTGTCTTCTAGAGAACATCATCTTCTCTCATAGAGAGAGCAACCAGAGATCTTCTCCTTCAACGCCTTGTGCAAACCTGATTGTATCAACACATCCTTGACTTGTATTTGCCACAAGCCAAAATTGATTCTTCCATCAAATTTCTCTATTTCAAGCTTCACAGCACTTGAATATCCTGACATTGTTGCAACCGTATACTGGAATAGTATAACTCAACTGTAGACCGTGCACTAGGAAGAGTCCCCAGGAAAGAGAGGTGGGTCACAATGGACACACTTAAATACCAAGTCTTTCCTTAGCCAGAACCTTTTCCAAACTGCACTCTCACAGAGTAACACTGCCTTCCAGCAGCAACAACAGCAACCAAAGATCAACCTCAAGCCACAGGACAAAATTCTTTTCTGATGTGGAAGGTCAGACTAGGCTGCAACCACAGAGCATACTAAGAATAAATCCCACCGAACCGAAGCTCTGATACCACTTGTTGGGAATAAGACACCATTCCCCCTTGAGAAAACACCTTTGACAGAGAAATAAAATAGACACAATCACAACACAAGAATTTAACGTGAAAACTCCAATTACCGGAGAAAAAACCACGGCCGTTGTCAAATGACAACCAGAGAATATCACTATGTGAAAATTGTTACAACACATAGACTTCTTTCTCTCACCGGCACCCCAGTACACCCACACTCTTTCAAAGCAAATATCTAACTACACCTCACAACACTCTCTAATCAAAGAGTACAGAGAAAAAGAAAAATCAGATACAAGCTTAAAGTGTTTCTGACTGGTGCAAAAACAAATGGAGAACTTAGCCTCATATTTATAGCCTAGGCCACCCACTCCATTTGCTATCCTAAGCAATGTGGGACTAATTCAACCAAATCCTAACAAATTTTACCATGTCAAATAATGGTTGGAGTCTTGAAAATTTGGATTTTTTACATACTAGTATACAAGAAGATATCAAGGTAATGTAATGTTAACGGCCCAGTTTTCATCCAGTTTTTACTCGGTATAATCGTGGCCCGAAAATGTATAGATTTCATCGGGTCTAGGATCGGATTCGAGTCTAACATATTGGCCCGTTATATATTTGGGGTCGGGTCTGGATCACATCAAACCCGATTTTACCCGACTCATGCACACCCCTAGACAGAATAGGAAGAGAGATGAGAAAGGAAAAAAAAAGAAAAAATGAAAGAAGAAAAAGGAGAAGGCGATATCAATGAGTTGTGCTATCGTCGTCATCATTGTTGAAACAAGAAGGAGAGAGACTGAAAAAAAGAAGGGACACACAGTAATGAAAAATCAAAAGAGGAGGAAAGAAAGAAAGAGGAGGGTGTGCGAACGCTGTGGAGTCCACCGTGAAAGAGAGTAGTGAGAGAAAAAGAGAAGACCGAACTGAGGAAGAGGGGATAAATGCGAGCAGAAGAGAGAACAATGAATTATTTTTCTGTCATTGTCGCTGTGTTGATCTATCTCTGCGTTGCTGCTATCATTGTTGTTGTTGTGCCTCTATTCACCTAAGAATGCACCAAAGTTTCTAGACTCGCCGGCAACATCGTCCTTATGACTTTATGATCTGATTCGAATTCTTTCATCTTTCAATCTATTTTATTTTATTTTTTAAAAGTAATGTTATATTATTTTGTTAGAAATTATTTTTTTTAATGTGCATGTTAAAAATTTTAGATATAAATTATGTTAAATTTATGATTGGACTGTATTTTAATATAATAAATTTAATTGAATTATATTATAATTATGTTATTTTAAAAAAATTTAAAAATTAAAATCCATGAATAATCCTGGATATTCGACTTTTCTGCTGAAAGAATTAACAAAACTCATAATAAAAATAGAATAAAAAGAGGAGATATTTTTCTAATAAGACATTAATTATTAAGTGTTGTAACATTATTTATTTTTATAACAAAACCCATTATTTATTTTTTCTTTTTTAAGTGTTGGAACATTTCCTTTCTATTTGTTCCGAAAATAGTTGAGTTTTTATTCAATTATTAAAAAAGTACTCTGTATAGATTCATCCCCATTTTCTTAATTACTAGATATTAATTTAATGTGTTAAAATAAGAACAAATTAAATGAAAGCAGAAAAGGTTGATGAACATAAAAGACGCCAGGACAAATAGTAATCTATCTAAGCATGTGGTGGCTCTGATCTATACTCCTTTACCATAAACATGTGAAAAGAAATTGGACCATTGCATATGTTTATTTTAGCTATAACCTAGTCAAGTGGGTTAGTTACTAGGATCTTGTCATTGTTTCTTTTTTCTAATTTTACGTATACACACATACATTTACGCACATGCCAATTTTGAAGCCTTGTCCTTCTCCGACATATACACATACTCAATATATAATAAAAGGAAAAGTCAAAAGAATAACCAACCACCACCGACGAATAAGTTTTGAACTTTCTTTGATCATGTCTATTACAAGAATAATCAACAACGCTACTCAAAGCTCGTTTTGATATCAAAATAAATCCAACTCTTTTATGCATTAAATTCTGAAAAAAATGATACATCAATATACATAAGGAAAAATATTCGGTGCTGGTAATATCTTTGATGTGGGAATTTTTTCAATAGTTGTGGTTGGAATCAAACAGAACATAGAGATGTGCCTACAAAAAATATTCTAATATTTAAGTTAATAAATATTTAAGAGGTATAATAATTTTATGAATATAGAATGTTAGAAATAAGATATTTTAGTATTGGTAACATCTTTTTAACATATAATCCTTCGATAATTTAATTTGTTGTTTGAAAATTTTTTCATATAGCACATAGTTAAAGTAAAGTAGTGATTTTAAACTATAACTCGGTTGACAAGTCTAGTTGAACTAAAAAAATATAAAAATTTATCTATCAAAGATCCTTCGACACTCGAGAGTAATAAGTATTTATGAGATATAATAATTTTACGAATAAAAAATGGCAAAAATAAGGTAAAAAGTACTTTATGTAAATATTAAATTGATGAATATCATTTATATTTTATAACTGTTTGATTATTAAGTCATTGTTAGAAACAAGAGATTAAACTGGAGAAAGAATTTGTGTATTATTAAATATATTTAAGTTGTCTAGAATAATACAATATAGAAGGGTATTTATAGGTGCTAAGAGAATCAAAATAATAAAAACGTAATATCCTATCATAAATATTCAGATATGCTAAATAATGCTTGTTAGAAAGAAGAGACTAAACTGGAGAAAAGATTTGTGTATTATTGAGTGTAATCAAGTTGTTTAGAATGATACAATATAAAAGGGTATTTATAGGTACTAAGAGAATCGTAATAATAAAAACGTAATCTCCTATAATAAATATTGAGATATACTAAATAATTCTATTGATTCTAATTGATCCTAATTATATTCTAACATCCCCCTCAAACTCAAGTGACAACTTGAGTTTGAAACATATTTAAAACAACGAAATAAAAATAATGCATAAACTAATAGACGGATGCAGACGAAACTTCTAGAAGAAAGCACAGACGGAACTGTCAGAAAGAAGCGCAGATGGAACTGTCGCTGTCTGAAGAAATCGCAGATGGAACTGCCGCTGTCTGAAGGAATCGCAGATGAAACTGCCGTTGTCTGAAGGAAGTGCACATGAAACTGTCAGAAAGAAGCGCAGATAGAACTGCGGCTGTTTGAAGGAAGTACATATGAAACTGTCATGTAGACAGAACTAACACAAAGAGAACACAGACGGAACTGCCACGAGAGAATACAGACGGAACTGCCACGAGAGAACGAAAACTATATGATTTCTTCATGAGAATAGGTAAGCAGTAGATGACAATGGTATTTGATCATTCGACTCGGAAAAAAAACACAAGACCGGAAAAACAGGCTAATCGGTGAGGTGAAAAAGTATCAAAGGAGTGACAAAAGGAAAGGAAAAATGACATAAAAAAAGCAAAAACTACGGTGATTTCACCGCATGGAAAACAACCTATCCTTCTCAAGGAGGATACCATGGCTCTGATACCATGTTAGAAACAAGAGACTAAACTGGAGAAAGAATTTGTGTACAAGTTGTCTAGAATGATACAATATAAAAGGGTATTTATAGGTACTAAGAGAATCGTAATAATAAAGACGTAATCTCCTATAATAAATATTCAAATATACTAAATAATTCTAATTGATCCTAATTATATTTTAACAATGCTAATTAATCCTAATTGATCCTAATTATATTATAACATCTTTCCTCAAACTCAAGTGACAACTTGAGTTTGAAACTTATTTAAAACAACGAAATAAAGAGAGAGAAAAAAAACTGCATAAACTGATAGAATGGGTGCAGATGAAACTGCCGGAAGGAAGCGTAGATGGAACTACCGCTTGTCTGAAGGAAGCGCAGATGGAACTGCCGCTGTCTGAAGGAAGCGAAAGGAAGCGCAGATGGAACTGCTGTCGAAGGAAGCGAAAGGAAGCGCAGATGGAAGTGTCGTTGTCTGAAAGATGCACAGACTAAACTGTTGGAAGGAAGCAGATGAAACTGCCACAAAAAAATACAGACGGACAAGAAAACGCAGACGGAACTACCATAAGAAAACGCAGACAAAACTGTCACGAGGAAAGCAAACGGAACTACCGAAAGAGAAAGAATAGAAAAACAGCGGATGACATTAGTGTTTGATCATTCGACTCGGAAAGACACAAAACGGAGAGAATATGCTAGTCGGTAAGGTGAAAAAGCATCAAAGAAGTGACAAAAAGGAAGGGAAAAAATGGCACGGAAAAAAATATGAAAAATACGGTAATTTCAACGGTAATTTCAACCGAAGAAAAATAACCAATCCTCCTCAAGGAGGATACATGGCTCTGATATCATGTTAAAAACAAGAGATTAAACTGAAGAAAGAATTTGTGTATTATTGAGGATATTCAAGTTGTCTAAAATAATACAATATAAAAGGATATTTATAGATGTTAAGAAAATTATAATAATAAAGACATAATATTCTATAACAAATATTCAGATATACTAAATAATACTAATTAATTTTAATTGATCCTAATTATATTCTAACACTCAATCAGTCATGACTCATGATTAATAAAATTGGCTATTGTGAACTAAGAATGAATAATAATTAAGATTAAATTATAATTCATCATGAGCAATTAAGTCAAATTATAATTTTTATTGCTTAACGAATAAAAAAACTCATTTAGGCGGTATTTAGATATTATCCTTTAGAAATTAAAAAATACGTATAATTGTAGAAAAAGATATAAAGGAGAAAAAAATCTTTGGCTAAGATAATTTGATTGTATTTAAACAGAATTGTGTCGTTATATTTTTTGTCTTAGAGTTATGTTGTCACTACTCAGAAAAAAAATGTCTCTGTTTTTTATTATTGATATCTTTTATTTATTTTTTATTTCTCTTTATCTCTAAATATTAAATTTATCTAATAATAAAGACTTCTGGTAACAAAGATGAAGTCTTAAATTTAAATTTCATCATCATTAATATACGAAAATATACTCCGATGGTCTTTCAAAAAATTTCATTCTAAACAAAAGGAATATAATTTGATGTTAATAATTAAAATGGTCGTTCAAAAATTATATCATTCATTTAATTTTCTAAAAATTAGAGCCAATTTAAAAGATTAAATTGACACATACTTTTTTATAGAGTATTTTAACTAACTTTTTAAAACGACAGGTTGAGTATTTTTTTGTCTTTAACGTTTTGGGTTAAAATTAAAATTGTTCTCAATTTTTTTTATTAATATCATCTTTAACGTTACAAAACGTTATAAAATAAATTTTTTCTAATTTTTAGACCAAAATATCCTTAACCTCAAATTTACTCTCTGTCCTCATTCTTTCTTTTACTTTCAGCAACCACAAATGAAATGAACAAACAAAAAGGAAGAGAGAACAAAAAATAAGAAAAAAAATGGAGAAAGAGATGCATAATCAAAAGGAAAAAGAAGAGAAGAAGAAGAAAAAGCAGGCATCGCCAGCGAAAAAAGACTGATCGTTGACATTCTCTTTCGGTGACGACTCCATCCCGTTCTGATAGCAATGACAAACAGGATCGATGTGGAGTGGTGAAGATTTGAGTAAGGAGAGTTGTTATTGTTGATGACGATGATGGAAGGGGTAGATAATACGTACACTTGGCTGGCTCCAGTGGCAATAGTGACCAAGCAACAGCAATCTCTCTCTCTCTCTAACTAGCGACAACATCGACTTTCTTCAGTGACCAAGCAGCAGCAATCTCTCTCTCTCTCTCTTTCTCTCTCTCTCTCTCTCTCTGATAAATTAGCGACAACATTGACTTTTCTCTTCGTCATGCCCTCTTTTTTCTCCTTCCAATTTTTCTTCCCTCTCTTGCTTCCAATTTTACTACGGGGAGCAATAGTGATGAATGAATATTGTTGTGATAAGAGTGTGTGCATGTGTGGTGGTGAGTGAAAAATGAAATTGTAGCAATGTAAATGGCAGTAGATGTGATAAGTAGTAAAGTGAGGTGAACATTGGAGTGAGGAGGACGAGGAAAAGAGATGATGATGAAGAAAATCTCATGTCTTAAGCTGTTCAAGCTGTGATGCTGATGGTTTGATGAACCAGAAAAGATTAAGAGAGGGAGAAAAATAAGTTCTTCTCATTGTTGAAGAGAATGAAAAATCCCCTTAAAAAATATTTGTTGAGTTATTACACCTTATATACTATGTACTCTTTATGTACTCTCACTAAAAAATAATTACAATGGTAAAATTATTGATAAAAAGAATAATCTAGGTAACACCCTCCCGCAAGCTAGAATTGTGTAAATCTAACAATCCTAGCTTGGAAACATTAGCAAGAAAAGGACCCGGTGGTAGAGCCTTGGTAAGAAAATCAACAAGTTGATCTTTGGAACAAACTAGCATAAGATAAATGAGACCAGACAAATGCTTCTTACGAACAATGTGGCAGTCCACTTCAATGTGTTTGGTTCTTTCATAAAAGATGGGATTATTGACAATGTGAATGGCGGACTGGTTATCACAGAATAGAGTGATAGACTTTTGAAGTGGCAAACCAATGAAATCCATTAAGAAAGATAACCAACTAGCTTCACAAGTGGCAACAACTAATGAGAGAGTTCCCAAGCATGAAGCAATAACCGGAAACAGAGCGATGAGTATCGGCACAGGTAGCCCAGTCAGCGTCGGCAAATCCAGTGAGATGCAGATTAGAAGTAGAGGAGAAGAAGAGACCAGTTACAGGTCGGCCTTTTAAATATCAGAGTACGTGAAAAGTAGCCTGTAGGTGAGAAGTGGTTGCACAACCCAAAAATTGGCTCAAACGTCCCACAGCATAAGAGATATCGGGTCTAATGTTTGTGAGGTAAAGGAGTCGACCGACGATCTGTCGGTAAACAGTGTTGTCTGTTAAAATGGTACCTGATTCCTTTGAGAGTTTCTGACTATAATCAAATGGGGGTAGAGAGAGGCTTGCAATCTAGATAACCAAAATCTTTGAGAAGGTCCATGGTGTACTTTCGCTGATAAATGTGAATTCCAGAGTAAGAGCGTGCCACTTCTATTCCCAAGAAGTATTTGAGATTACCAAGATCCTTTATTTTGAATTTGTCATCCAAATTTTGCTTGATGGAATTGATTTCGCCAATGTCATTCCCGGTTAAAACCAAGTCATCAACATATACTAGAATAGCAGTGAAGCTTTCAGATTGTTTCTTGATGAAGAGTGAATGATCATCAAAGAACTGCTTATAACCAGCATCCACAAGAGTCTGTGTGAGCTTATGTTCCATTGCCTGCTTGCTTGCTTAAGCCCATATAGAGACTTTTGCAATTTACAAACCAAACCTGGTTGAGACACAACCAAATCGGGTGGTATCTTCATATAAACTTCCTTGTCCAAATCTCCATGAAGGAAGGCAGTGTTGCGTCCAGCTGTTTCAAATGCCATTTCTTTGCCGCTGCTAATACTAACATTACTCGTGGGGTAGTCATTTTGACAACTGGACTAAAAGTATCACTATAATCTATTCCTTGCACTTGAGTGAATCCTTTTGCAACTAGCCTCGCTTCGTGCCTCTCTATGGTGCCATCGGGATTGAATTTTACCCAAAAAACCCATTTGTATCCCACAACCTTCTTGTCTTTTGGGAGTTCAGTGAGACACCAAGTTCTGTTCTGATCTATAGCTGTCAATTTATCTTGTATTGCCTTTCTCCAACATTCATGTGCAGCCGCTTCCTCATAAGTGTTAGCTTCTTGATTTGAGGTGATGGCTAGAGACAGTGACTTATATTTTAGGGTTAGTTTATCATATGACAAGTGTTGTGAGATAGGATATAAAGAGTTAGAGTTAGTAAAGTTGCTAGAGTGAACTGTGTGGGTTGTCATACAATGATAGTCCTTCAAATAAGCAGGCATTTTTTTTACTCTTTCAGATTTTCTAGTAATGCAGTCATGTGTGATGTTAGAGTGTTGTGATGCAGGTGCATTGTTAGTGTGTGGTGTGGTAATGGGTGCAATGGTGTGTGAGGAAATTGGTGAGTGCATTAAGCTTGAGAAATGTTCATTTGAATCTGTGAGTATGGTATGTGTAGGTGATTGCAAATGATATGTGGATGGTGTATCATATTGAAAAAGATCAATGCATTGTGGAGTACAAGTGGATACCACAGAAATGTCAGTGCTAGTGGAATGTAAAAATGGAAAATGAGTTTCATAAAAAGTTACATTTCTGGATATGAAAATTTACTTTGATTTTAAATCAATAAGTCGAAAACCCTTTGTTCCTAATTTAAAACCGAGAAAAGCTATTTTTCTGGCTCCTGGGTCTAATTTTGTTTTTGAATTTGTTAATGTGGAGGCATATGCAAGAAAACCAAATACTCTTAAATATGAAAGGTAGGTAAGTTACCATACAAAATCTTGTAAGGACTAGCATTATCCAGGTTAGTACTAGGCAGCTTATTAATTAGGTGAATGGCATGAGAAACTGCGTATTGCCAAAAACAATGTGAAATTCGTGATTGAAATAACAATGCTCTAGCAACACTTAAAATATGCTGGTATTTTTTCTCTACAATCCCGTTTTGCTTTGGTGTTTCTACACAAGTTTGGTGTAAAATTCCAGTTGATGCAAAAAATGATTTTAGAGTGAACTCTGGTCCATTGTCAGTCCTTATACACTTAACTTATTTTTCAAATTGTACTTTGATAAAATTCACAAAATTAATAACCAATTATGATGCTTCAGATTTGGTTTTTATAAAAAAAATCCAAGTGAATCTGCTCTTGCCATCCACCACAGTAAAAAATACCTATGTCCTTCATTAGAAGGGACAGAAATAGGACCCCAGATATCCATATGAACTAAGTCAAAATAATCTTTTATTTCAGTTGTACTAAGATTAAAAGATAATTTCTTTTGTTTTGCAAAATGACATTAATCACAAGGAAGTTTTGAACCAATCCAATCTATAAAAGGATAATACTTCTTCAGAAAAATCAATTTATGTATGGGTATGTGTCCTAATCTAAGATGCCAAATGTTATTGTGCTCACTGTGTGAAGGTGTAGTGGGATGAGTAGTAGTCGAAGTTGCCGCCAATGAAGCTTGCTTTGTTGGAAGAGGGAGAAAGTGAGAGAATTTTGGTTCTCTACTCATTGTATATAACCCTTCTATACACTCAGCAATGCCAATCATCTTTGATGTGGATCGATCTTATATCTCACAACATTTATCATTGATTAACAGTTGACAATGTAAGTTTGAGGTTAACTTTGACACGGAGATCAGTTTAAAATCAAAAGAAGGAATGTATAAAACATGTTGAGTTAAGAAATTAACTAGATTAGTTAGTGATGACAAACATTATTTTATTGGTCAAAATAAATAATTAAATGATGATTATTTATAATGATATGTTGCAGGCCAAATACAGTAGCAGTCCAAGTAAATGAGAAAAATATATAAACAAGGCTGGTGGGCTAAAATGAAAATGAAGCCCAAAAAAAAAAATAAGGAACCAACATGCTGAACTTTAATAAAAACCTTTTCCAAGCCCGATTTGTTCTCTCAATTCAAATTCTTCCCATGTGCATTCACCAAAAGTAACGTACACCTAACTTGTCTAAATCAGAACTCAGAAAAAAAAAAGAGAAAAAGCTTGGTCCTCAAGCTGTTCATAGAAGAAGAAAGAAAGAGAAGATTAGGCGAGAAAGGTTCAGGTCAAATCAGCAAGTTCAAACCAAATCCAGCTTAGGCAAAGGTTAAAGGTAAATCATTTCCTATTGTATGAATATTGCGTTCCTCTCTTCTTCCCAACTCTCTGCCACTCCGAAAATGGCTTTCAAGGAAAAGTTGACTTCTGCTCTAATCTGCTGTATATCTACAGTCACAAATGATTCTTGGAGACCAAGTAGCTTCTCAATGGCCATGATCTGGGTTTACCATTGAGGATGTCTGTTTTCTGCTTTCCTATGGTTTTCGGTCAAACAAGAGATGGTCAGAGCAAAGTTTTCATTATGAGGATTAATGAAAAAAAGTGAGACAATGGGTTGGTGAAGCTCAAGGCTCAAGAAGTTGACCTAGGAAGAGCAACCAAGCAACATTTAAGGAGATAAAAGAAGATTTTTCTTCATTTAGAACCAAGGAGAGAAAACCAGAGTTTGGTGAGTTATGTTCTGTAAAGAAGTTCCTCTACTTGGATAATGCTTTCTTTCAAAGAAACATTCGGCGAATACTGAAGAACTGAATCTGAGGTTTGCAAATCTGGTTTATCACAGAGCAAAGAGGCTGTTGATGAAGTCAATCTCCTTCATGTTTTTATAGATTGTAATGTACTTTTCTATATTTATCTTTCTATAATTTCTTGTGTGAAAAGACATATTGAGAGAGCTCAAGTAAAAGCCATGAGTGAAAAAAAGGCTGAGTGATACACTTGAGATAAAAGTCTAGAGTAATTTTCAGATTTCTTTAGGTATGTCTACGTCTTGTATCTTGTACTTGAGAGGTATCCCTTTCTTAGTTGGGTCAGCACTAAGAGTGAAGAGTTAGGTATTAGCATAGCCAATGTCAAGTTAGGTTAGAACTTGAGTGTGAAAGGATTGGGTCAACCCTGTGGAATTGGTGTATGTAATACTTTTAACTATAGTGGAAATTCCTCCATTGTTGTGGAGGAGACTGGACGTAGGTTGCATTGCACATGGCAACCGAACCAGGATACATGCTGGTGTTAACTTCTCTCTTCTCTGCTGTGTTCTGTTTTTTTATATTCATGAGACAAAAATAAATTGTCTCATAAATTTTTCGTTGCTGAGTTTAAACAGAATCAAAATTGAAAGTGTGTTTTAAAGGGTCTTTTCAGCAAATGAAAAGAAAGACATAGATTCAACCCCCCTTCTCTAAGTCTATCACAACCTTCAAAACATTTTTGAGAAAAAAAATTTAGAGAATGTGATTGTGCCAATGATGGTGCTAACAGTTTTGGTCCCATTTGGCAATATCACATTGATTGGAGCAATATTTTGAAAACTTGCAAAATCTTTTAAGTCAAAAGTCACATGATCTGTTGCACCGGAATCAATGACCCATAGTGCAGATTTTGGAGTGATAATACTCATAATTCTCGCATTAAAATGTAATGCAATGGTTTTACCTGGAGTGGAAGTCTAAATGGAATTAGTCAAAATTTGATTTGCATTATGAGGTTGTTGCTGCACACTTTTGTCTTTGATCAACTCTAACAAGGCAAATCTTTGCTCTGGAGTGAACCCAGATCTTGATATTCCAGTGTTCTCTTAGAGACAATTGAGTTGGGATTGTTTGTCACTAAGTATATCACCATGCCCCTCAGTGATCACATGATTGATGGTGGTGTTATGTTGCTGCCGTTGATAAAAATTAAAGGAGTACCCATGCTTCTTATAGCATACATCTTCTGTGTGGCCTTGCTTGTTACAATGAGAGCAAGCCAATGTAGCTCCACGACCTCTACAATGGGAGGATATGTTTACCATGTTCGTCATTTTGAGAAATTAATGAATCACAGAGTAATAAGGATTCAAATCTTCTCTAAGCCTATCACAACCTTCAAAACATTTTTGAGAAAAATTTTTTTAGAGAATGTGATTGTGCCAATGATAGTGCTAACAGTTTTGGTCCCATTTGGCAATATCACATTGATTGGAACAATATTTTGAAAACTTGCAAAGTCTTTTAAGTCAAAAGTCACATGATCTGTTGCACTGGAATCAATGACCTATAGTGCAGAGTTTGGAGTGATAATACTCATAATTCTCGCATTAAAATGTAATGCAATGATTTTACTTGGAGTGGAAGTCTGAATGGAATTAGTCAAAATTTGATTTGCATTATGAGGTTGTTGCTGCACACTTTTGTCTTTGATAAACTATAACAAGGCACATCTTTGCTCTGGAGTGAACCCAGATCTTAATATTTCAGTATTCTCTTGGAGACAATTGAGCTGGAATTGTTTGTCACTGAGTATACCACCATGCCCCTCAGTGATCACGTGATTGATGGTGGTGTTATGTTGCTACCGTTGATAAAAATTAAAGGAGTACCCATGCTTCTTATAGCATACATCTTCTGTGTGGCCTGCTTGTTACAATGAGAGCAAGCCAATGTAGCTCCACGACCTCTACAATGGGAGGATATGTTTACCATGAGAAATCAATGAATCACAAAATAATAAGGATTCAGATCTTCTTCCTTCTAACTCATTGATCGGAATAGCTATGTTCACAAAAAAAGAATCTTGCGTAATAGCCTCTCATCAAACTCTATTGGATGAGTTTGAAGGAAGAGGTAAGAATGGGAAAAAAATGTCGAAAGAAAAATTAAGGATAGAGAGAAAATAACGAAATTGAATTGGATCTCAATTCACAATTTTTTTTAATTGGATCCACGCTCACCGCACCATGAAGAAAATCTCATGTCCTAAGCTGTTTAAGCTGTGATGTTGATGGTTTGATGAACCAGAAGGGATTAAGAAAGAGAGAAAAATAAGTTCTTTTCATTGTTGAAGAGAATGAAAAATTTCCTTAAAAAATACTTGTTGAGTTATTACACCTTATATACTATGTACTCTTTATGTACTCTCACTAAAAAATAATTACAATGATAAGCCTATTATTGATAAAAAAAATAATCTATGTAACAGATGATGATGAGTATTTTGACTTAAAAATTAGAAAAATGATGATTTTATAACGTTTTAAAATGTTGAGGATGATATTAATAAAAAAATTGAAGACGATTTAAATTTTGACCCAAGACATTATAAACAAAAAAAATACTTAATCCTAAAACCTCAATTCAAGTTTTTGGATCACATGCATTCCATCATTGTCTCCTCAAATCATTAACCAACATGCATAATCATCATTCGTTTTTTAACCTCGAATGCTTTTGTGTTTGATAAAAGGTTTAAATAAAAAACGTGAATAAAAGCCTAAAGTTACTCACTAGATTGAGATCACTAATAAATACATGTTTGCTATTATACCTAAAATTATTCTCTAATTATTAAAAAAATTAAATAAATAATTTTAAATTTATTATAAAAGATAAATTAGACAAATGGTTAGAAGAAAGTATAAGGAGACAACACTTATTGTGAATAATATAAATAACGGATTAAAAAATATTAAATTAATTTCAAAAATCAAATTTTTACTTAATTATGAATAATCATATTTTTAAATTTGAATAACTAGAATTAGTCAACTTAATCTCTTCTAAATACACCTTCACACCTTGTCCCATCTCCGCCTCTATAGTTCGTCGTCGCCGTTGCTGCCACAGCCGGAGAGAGCTCTAACGCGAGGTGCATGTTAAAAAAAATCCAGTATATAGAAAGAAACATCCTATATTCGATATGCATAGGAAGGAAACATCCAATGTATATAAAAAGAAACATCCAATATTCTATAGGCATAGAAAGAAACATCCATAGCATATAAAAAAAAGCAACCAGTTTAACGAGGAAAGAAACATTCTCTGTAACATAAAACCTTAACTATATACTAATCTATTGTATACTAATGGAGTGAATAAAGACCAGTGACGCGCGGTGAAAAGCAGGGAAGACTCGACGGCAAGGTGTGGAGGCTTGGTTAGAGATGCGGCGTCGGAATAGTGGTGGAACGAAGATTCCAGCGCTGCGAGGTAGAGGAAGAGGCACGCACTTTGCGGGCTTCAAAAGCTGATGAGCAGCGGCGCACGAGAGAAGAGGAAGAGACGCGTCGGCGCGGCATGGAGGGAGAGGCAGCGATGTGGCGTTGGGCAACAACGGCAAACCATGTAGGTGGCGGCGGTGGTGCACTGTAGACTCGCAATGGCGGCGGCGCAAAGAAGCTTCATGACCAGCGACGGTTGGCAGCGGTACAGGAGGAGACGACGCTCGGAAGGATGAAATTAGGATTTAGTAGAGATAAAAGGTAAGGGTAAAAATAAAGATGGATAATTAGGTTGGGATGTTTTTTTATAGTTATTGAACCTAAAAGGTATTATTCACATTGTTTGCACCTGTCATTGTCTACCGAGCAGAATTCAATATTAAATACCAAGTGAAAGGCACTATAAAATTAGTCAAATATGATATCTTGTTTTATATGTGGAATTGAGATTGATAAGCACTTCAAAATTCAAGATACTTATTCAAGTATTTGAGACAGTCTCATGTCAAAAAAGTGTTGTCCTCATCAGTGATAATGTGATATTGTTATTTCTAAGCAAAATATGGAACCTTGAAGGCCATTCTTTGAGCAAGCCAAGGTTTATTTGCTTCTGGATCAATGAAGCTATGAAGCAAGAACTGTTCTGCTTCTTCTCTGGCCCATTTGACCCGTTTTGATCGGCAATAACCCGGCCCGAAACACCTGTATCGCATTCAAATATTAATTTGATCTCTAGAAAAAGTACAAAATAAAATAGATGGATATATCTTATTCTGTACAAGGAAGGACCAACTTAACTAATATTCAAAATTTTATTTTAATTTAGCAGGTCATAAATATTTTGTAAATGGTTGCAACTAAGACATATTAGTCACATATATATGCGACAATTTAGATTGTATTTAGTTTTTCTTTTTCGATAGAGGATTTTATAGGCATCCAAATGAAAATATTTTTACGGTAAAAATGATAGTTAATACATGTTATCTTTAATCACATATATCAGATTATTTAATTATTTTTAGCTATTATTTTTGTATAAAAAAATTTTGTGACTATGTTTATTATAACATACTATCAAGGATGTAAAAATTAGAGGTGGCAAAACAGGTCGATCCGTCCGAATTCGCCCCACCCACCTAAACCTGTCCCGCCAATTATAATGGATTTAAAATGTTTGTCCGTTCTGTTTTATGGCGGATTGACGGGTTAGTGGACTAGCCCGTTTGTCTTTTTTTTAAATAAAATCTATTAAAATTAAGCAAAAAATAATAATTAAAAAATTAAATACAAAAAAAATAATTAAATTATAATATAATTTTTTCATTATCTTTTTTAATTTTTAACTTTAATAAAATTGTTCAAAATAATATTTGTCAATAGAATCATTTTATTTTAAAAAAAAGTCACATAATTTAAGCATATATACGAAATAGTAAAATAAAATAAATAAAGTTAATAACTAAAAGAATAATTAAAAAAGAGTTTAAAATTTATATAATTATTAATTTTGTAGTAGTAATCACTTTTTTATTTAATAAAAAAAAAATTCTTGGCCCGGCGGGCCGGCCCACCCCGCCCTGCCAAAACCCGCAAATTTAGTGGTGCGAGTTTGGCGGATTTTTTTTTAATTTGGCGGATTTCAAAATCTAGCCCGACCCGCCTTTTTTAGCGGGTTCGGCAGATCGGCCCGACGGATTCGACCCCTTTTGCCACCTCTAACAAAAATGGGTATACAAATAAAAATTAACTCTTTGGACATACCTAACATTATAAAAATTAACAACAATATTATATATATAAAAAATTAGCCACCAAATTAACTACTCATATAAAATATATGTTAAAATATAAAATATAAATTAAAAATAAATTTACACCATATTCATATATAATAATTAATTTAGTCACTTATTTTTTATATGCACTTAGCATTTTTGTAAAATTAAATATGACTAAAAATGAAAGGGCTTAAAGAAGAGAAGTACCTGTATTCAAAAAAGCAAGCAGTTTTCTCATTGTCAGCTTTACCCCAATTGTTCCAACCAGCAAGTTGTATACATGGATCCATATAAGTGAATGCAAAGACCACTCTTGCAAAGGGTCCCCATGGTCTTCCAAGATATGCATATTCCCTTCCCCCATTACCTGTGATAACACATCTGCCATGCAAATATTTCATCAACTTAAAAGGATTACAACCAAAACTCAGCTAAATTATTTAGTCTCTTTAAGAATGCTGCTGCTCTATAACTCATCAAGTGGAACTTTGGGGGGCTTTTAGAGGGTCTAGACCTTGCTTTGAATATGAGATTATCATATTAGTATTGAAGTAGACTCTATGATAGTAGTCAAATTATGCTCATATAAGTGATAAAAAAATTAATTTGACTCATAGTTATATATTTTAAAGAATAATATAACTAATTTAACTTGTAATGGACCGATTTAAAAAAATGAATCATCTTTCGACGACGAATTTAAGTATTAACCTAAAGTATCCAAGTTAAAACACAATTTGCATTATTCTATGGAAAACATGATAAAGTGTAGGAAAGGAAAGGAAACTAACCCTATTTCCCAAGTAAAATTTTTAGAACTTCTAGTGAAAAATAAGAAAGAAAGATAGATGAGAATGATCACACACCTTTGGAACACAAAACCAGTTGTTTCATGTGGAGATTTTCTGCTCTGTGCTGTTATGAAGCCTTGAGATTTGCAGTGGATATGACAATGCTCCAAGAGTGCAGTGCTATTGCCGAAAATGAAGTCCACACTTCCTTCAATGTAGCAATCTCTAAAATATTGTTTGCCATAATGTGAATACAGTGTGTCCTGCATCATAATTATGAAACAAAATCATTAATTTATTCCACTTTTTTAATTCAAGTTGTTATAATTATTTCAGCAAAAAAATAGGCTATAAATTAAAAAAGTCATTTAGATAAAGATGTCAAAAATATCTTTTTTTTAAAGATATTTTTTTAAAAATTAAAATTTAACACATATAATTAATTAAACTATGTTATTTTTATTAAAATTAGATGGAACAAATCAATTTAGCCAAAAATTAATAAATTTAATTTGAACCGGTATAAATATCTTTTAATTTATAGAAGATAATTCTGTTCAGATTAAGAATCACATTATAGTAGGATTAATTTTTTACTTCTTAAATGCTTTTTATGAACCGTTCATTTCTTGTTAATTAAATAAATATTTTTTATTTATTATATTTTATATTAATAATTTACATTTATAATTTATAGTTTAAAATTTAAGATTTAAATTTTAAAATTTAGAATTTAGAGTTTAAGATATTTTATTTTTTATTTTTTCTTTCTTTTTTATTTTTAATAATAAATTAATTTTCAAAGAATATTGATTTTTTAGAAGACATTATAGCATTCGTTCTAGTTCTATCAATGGAGAATTTTCTATTTACAAATACGAATCAACCTCTCTTTAAAAAAATAGGGTAAAGTATATTTTTTATTTTTGAAATTTGTCAACATTTTTAAAAATATTCTTAAATTTTATTTGTTTTAATTTTGTTTCAACAATTTTTTTTTTGTATTAAATGTACCTCTGACAGTTATTTTTTCAAAAAATTTAGAATCAATCTAATAATAATGTATGACAATTATATTTTATTTATTTATTTGTGTTGAAAATTGTGCTTATGAAATTATTGCCAGGAGTATATTTTATGCAAATTAAAAACTATTATGATAAAATTAAAACAAAATAAAAGTTAAGAGTATTTTTAATACTTTTAGCAAATTTTAAAAACAAAATATACTTTATTAAAAAAATATATATAACATGTCAACTTGACTAGAATACAAAATTTTGAAAAAGAAAAAGAAAATCTAAAGAAGCTTTTAAACTATAAAGTACTAATTAAATATAAAAGAGTGAAGAGACCTGCCATCCAAGGAACCTGCAATTATAGAAAGCACATCGATCAGCTGTTACTCTCATTGCCACAGCTTGCCCTGAACCCTTCCACCAAAAACAACCTCACACTTTGGTTATAAATTATAATCAAATTTCATAATAAACAAACTAACTTCATATTTATAATTCAAATTCACATAATAAGTTTACTCGTTAAAAGCAGAGGAAAGTGATTACCTGAGGGGAAGAATTCTCGAAGGTAATGTTCTCAGCAATGAAGTCTTCACCTTCCACAATGGTGCTGCCACAACCAAACGTTCCTCCTCCTATCACCTTTTCACCCTGCAACCGCAAAATACAACATAAAAAGGTAATACTAATTTTTTATGCAATGATGATGTAAAACAATTTTACATAATTATTTAATTAGATTCATATATTTAAATGACTTTTAAAATTATAAAACTAGTTATTTTTATTTATGTGATAAGATATGATTAATTGTATGTATAAAACTTGTTTATACTGAATCATATTATGTAGAGCATAAATATAAATAATATTTAATAAATACTACATTGAAATGGAAATATGCATCAATAAAACTTATTTGAGGGACAATTTTAATGTGCCTTAAAATTTTTGGAGAGTTATTTATTTATTTTATTGATAGAGCTAATTTGAATGTTCACTCAAAAAATATATAACATGAGTAATGCTATATATATAGGTACAAGTTTTGTGGTGAACTAAATCCAACTAATTTACTCGAATATCAACAAAAATTATTTTCATTACTGTTATTCGTCATTCACTCAAATTTTATTATTTAATTTGGTTAGACTTTATTTTAAAAAAAAAACTTATATGATTACATGCACCAAATAAAAATATAAACCATCAACGAGTTATAATTCAAATGACATAACTTTGCAGATTAGAGACTCATAAGTCCTAACTTTGGAAAAAAAATAAAAATAACAAATAAAAACATGAACCTACTTTGTGGTGTTGGATTCTTGCAGCAGTGTTATTCCATGTGAGAACAGTGTCCTCAAGGAATATGCCGGAAAGCGTGATGAACCTCTTTGTTTTCGCCACATAAACAGGCTGCCGGTAGGTTCCCGGGGCCACCCGGATCACCGTCCGGCGAGTGTTGCCTACCGGCACCGCATCGATAGCCTCCTGCACCGTCCGGTAGTCTCCTTTTCCGTCCTGTGACACCGTTATAACTTTAACAGAATGCGGAGCCTCCATTAATTGTAGTAGCTTCTTCTATTCTCTATGACTCTTTCAAATTCAACCATTCTCTCTGGCCTTTTATTCGGTGAGAGTAGCTTGTAGAGAACGCAGAGAATCTAAAGAAAATTAAAGGAATCGCACCACACACAATATATATTGAGATTCATATTCTTGGTTGGTCTGTTATCTTAACTTTTTTTTTAAATATTATTATAATAATAAGTTAATAACACTTGCTCGTTTAGTTTCGGGCAGAATATATATTATGCTAATAATAACTTGGAGTTATATAAACATATACCTAATATTCATATTGGTTCTTTAAGTTATATTGGTAGCTCAATCTGATTTTTTTTTAATTTTCAGTTTATTCTGTTTGATTCTAGCTATAACTTAATCTCTGTGACTAACTATTAGTTTTTAATTATGTTTTTACTTTTTAGTGCTATATTGAGATAAAGAATAAATTACCATTTGTATCCATAAAAGATATAAACACTGACAAATGTATCCATATAAGAATAAAACGACAATTGTATCCACTGAAGATAGTTTCTGTGTGCCACCCTGACGGACCAATTGTGTAACCAATGTCCGCGTACTCTTGGCACACGGAAACCATCTTCTATGGTTATAATTATCGTTTTATTTTTATATAGGTATATTTGTTAGTATCTGTATTTTTTATGGATACAAATAATAATTTATTCTTGAGATAAATTAATAACGGTCACGTTAGATTCTTTAATGATTATCTAATGTGACAATTGAAAATTGTTTTTAATCTCAATTTGCTTTCTAAAATGCTTTTAAAAACCTTAAGTAAAATTGAAATAAGGATTTTAAATATTTTATAAGGAGAAAATTAAGACATATACCAATTTAAATATTAACTCTAAAAATATATATAATATGATTATTTTGGTAATTTCAATTTATAAACATGACTTGAGTGCAAGTAATTGCATGGTTCACGGTGTTCAATTTTCGATTGCGTTTTGGATACATTATTATGATGCATAAGCAATTCCATGCTGAATTCATGATGAAGAGAAAATCCTGCTTAGCAAACTCTTTCAACAACAACAACAACAACAATCTTTCATCAGCCAATAATGGTCTATTGACTTTATGCAGTTTATGGATTTCATTTGCCTTTTGTATATGATTGAAAACTATAATAATAATAAATTCTTTTCAGTGTATCAAGTTCTTTTTCCCCTTTTAATTATTTGGTGTTAGACACCTAGTGCTGAAGAATTTAAATTAGGTATTCCACCACTAATAGTTATTAGTAATTTTGTTGACACAAATTATCTGAAAAAATAAAATATAAAGTATATTTTTTGTCTTTAAAATTTATTAAAAATTTTTAAAAAAATCCATAAATTTTAATTTATTTTAATTTTATTCTAAAATTTTTTTATTCACATCAATTCTACCCTTTTAGTTAACGTCGTTCAAATCATTAACAGATGTTAGTGATGTGGCAAAATAAGATATCCGATGTGACAAGGAGAGTGAAATACCCAAAATATCCTTGTGTGAGTAACTATTTGTCTCTTCTTTCTCAAATGATTTCTCAGATTTTCTCTCCTTAGCCACAAAGAAAACAAAGCCAGAGAACATAGTCACACGAACATAAACTGACTTGGAGGAAGGAGAACGTCGCCTCATTCTCTTCAATCTGCAGCGACGACGTTGCAGGAGGACGCAGGTGGCAACGTCGTCGACGCTGAGCGATGATTCTGAACTAGGGTTCAGAGTAACCGTGACACCGTTCATTCTTTGACAACGAGGGAGTAGAGACCTTCATCGCCAGCGAGGAGTAGATGGCGAGGAAGATGGAGCAGAACGCCGATTGCAAGACAAGGGAGACACCTACGTAGCCAGTCAGCCACTGATCACAAACGAAACAACCATTGTGAGAGGTCGAGGTAGCGCCATTCTGATCAATATTTCTAACGAGGTAGGCAACCATTTCATTCTGAAAATGCATTGTTCGAACGATTAGGGTTTAGGTTGTTTTATCACTTTTGATTGGTATTTAGAATTTTATTGCAGTGAGGAATTAAGGATTTTAGTTGATAATGCTCTGTTTTTATGAAAATGTCACGTGTGGGCATGCTTTATTTTTTTGAATGATTAGTTACTTTGTTCTGAAAATTTTTTTATAATGGTAGGAATGAATGATTTCACTATTAGGGTTCATCACAGGGATAGATTTTGTAGTGGTAAGAATAAAACTGAGTAGATTGATGGTTAGGTGATAACAGTTAGTTGGTGTGACAAAGATAGATGGAGTGTTATGAATTCCTTTGTTATTGAATTACTTTTTCAATGACTTATGTTATTTAGGAATCACTTTAATTATGACTTATGTTAATTAGCGATCATCTTGGTTATGACTTATGTTATTAAGGGATATCATCTTGATAATGACTTATGTTATTTTTTGATAATGACTAATATAATGGATATTTTAATGCATTTTTTATTAATGCACTGTTGAGATTGTCTCTCATTACTTGAGTTTATTTGTATTATCTAAGATAATTGGTGACAATAGTTTGTTAATGCCAATTTTAAATTCAAACTATTTTAATTCTTTCAGGAGTATTTTTGAAACATAAAATAAACTTCAGAACAATTACATTAACAAGTTTTCGAATTGAGTACACTTTTAAAACTGATTACAAATGCCCACACTACTATTATTTCTGCTAATTTCAACAGGTATAGACGTATCAATACCCAAACCTCAAATGGGTTTCATCCTTCACCCACAAATAAAATATAAAAATCACCATAAACCAACCTACAACACCAAAGATGACACCCACAAACAGTTTGCATTTAGCATAAGCTAATTTAGCTTTTAAGGTAGAAACTCTCATCTTCAATCTTGCAACGTCTGCCTCTTGTGTTTCTGTAACTCCACGTGCGCAAGCAAAGAAAGTGCACTCCTTTCCAATATGCAACATAAAAAAAATACTTGAATAAACCCATGAAGACATATCAAAATAAAAGCACTGAAACTTACATCATAGTATATGCAATCCCAAAATCTTCGACCGAAATTCTCTGGTGTCTTCGACTATCTCAATATAGGGGGTTCTCCACAATTGCATGTAAGTGTTCGTCGTCGCCCACTATTTTTTTGTGATGATGTAGAGCCTTGGGAAGCCATGGGTTAGGATTTCTTCCTTGTTTTTATAGAGAGAAGAAGAAGAAGTTTAGGGTTCAGGTTGGAATTTTTACTGTTTAATTTTTTTAAATGACTCAAATACCAGTTGCCACATTAGAACCCACTTTTTGCCACGTCACTAACGCCTGTTAGTGATTTGAACACTGTTAATTCTTAGGGGTAGAATTGATGTAAATAAAAAATTTGTGGAACAAAATTGAAACAAATTGAAACTTAGGGGTATTTTGAAAAATTTTAGTAAACTTCAGAGACAAAAAGTATACTTTACCCAAAAATAAATATCTAATTGTGAAATAAATAAAAATTGAACTTCCAAACTGTTCTGAGAGTAACCTGAAACAAGGTTGCTTTGCGCCTGAACATGAAGTCCAGACTTCTTTTGGGGCAGCGTCCGACATCTACTGGTGTCGAGGTGCTGCTGTCCGAGTTCCTCTTGAGGAGGCGGGGGGTGATACCTACAAGGGACTCCGATGCTTAAGTTAGCAAGGGTTTTAGGCAGGTTTTTAGTAGATTGGATTTGAATTATACCTAAGGGTGTCACGATATTTATAAGTATAGACATCGAGTCAATAATCACTTTTTAGAATAGTTCCACCTTTGGTGGTGGGTAGTTATTTCCCTTTGGTTAGGCAGGTTGTTAAGATTTTCTTTCTAGAGGGATAGGAAAAACTGTAGGAGTCCGTTACTTGTTTAGATAAGTAGATTTGTACTTGTATTGTTTGTGACCGACCTCTATGAGGTCGGGTTAGAGCTGATTCCCCCAATGTCTGTAGATTGGACTTTATTCATTTTGGGTCTAGCTAAGTAGTGGGTCAAGGTATGAACAGTGCTCCTACATGAGACCGAACTTCATTGGATCAGAGTCAAGCATTTTTAGAGATCAAGCTAGATCTCCATCGTGTCGGGTAAATCGCCTTTCATAAGGTCAAGTCGGGTACTCAACATGTTTTATAGAACTGTTATGTTGAGTCCTTTCGTAATCATTTGCACGTTTCTTTCGGTTACTTTGGTAACTGTACACATTATTAAATGGGAGGGATGACTTTATTGTTTTGCCCCTAGAATCTTATATATACTCAACCATTTTTCTCTTTCCTTTTTTTGCTTCTTCTTCAGGAACTTTTTGCCTCTTTCCCTCTTAAGTCTTTTCATTTTCCTTATTATGACCCTATCTTTTTCTCTATCTTGAAATTCTATTTGGAATATTTGTTCGTGCTTGCTTGAAGGCTTTTGGAACGTTCATGCTTTGTTGTTGTGTGTATTCTGTTACTCGATCCTCAATCAAGGTTGGTTTTTCCTTCGTTATTTTTATCTTCTACAACCATGTTTTCTTGCTGGATGATGTGTTTTTGATACTATCATTTTTTATGTTTGTGCAAAAAATAGTTTCTTGCAGTAATTTTCCTAATTGTTTTATAGTAATAATCTGTGTTTTTTTTTTCTTTCTTTGAAAGTTATTCCCCTGTTTATGAATTCGTGTTGAATGTGGCCTTTGTTTCATGCCCCCAAATATTGCTATTTTTGGTTCTGATAATGGCACCATTTCAAATTCCAATAGGATGGATTAATCACTTTGTCCTTCAGAGGGTTTAGTAGTTATGGTGGTTTCTTCCATTTTGTTGAAGATGACCCGACTTCTTGCAAACTGTTTGAATATTTACATTGTTGTTCCTAGTGTTCTGATTTGTAGTGATGATTTTCTTTTGCTGTTTTGTAGGTATAACTTTCTATGTCTCGCTCAATAATACTCAACATGTCTTCTACGGTTCTGTCCAACTTAGATTGAGTAGATATTACTGTTTTTTCTATTGTCCCCGTTGTCAATAATGAGTATGTCGAAACTTTCCGTAGACAACATAGGTTATATAAAGATTGGTGGGATAAGGATAAGCATGAGATTGTGGTTCCTGACCCTGAGGAGAGATTTTGTTTCCTCCGACTTGACAAGTCGGAACGTCATTTCATGTATGTGTATGAGTATTTTTTTTTTACTAAGTTGGGGGTGAGTCTCCCATTTTATGATTTTGAGTCTGAAATTCCCCATCTCTTTAAAGTTTTCTCTTCTCAACTTCATCCCAATTCTTGGGGTTTTATGAAAATTTAGCAACTAAAAAGTCGAGAGCTTAATTTGGCATTATCCTCTAAATTTTTTTATCTGTTTCAACTCACCAAACCATTTAGTTCCAAAAAAATAAGGTTGTATTTCTTTTTGAGCTGTTCAAGGAAGGAAAGTTTTCTGTATTTTTGAAGATTCTTTTCATGATTTTAAAAATTATTTTTTCAAGATTCGATAATCTGTATAGGGTGTCCGACCTTTCTTTCTGAGTGAAAAAAATGAAGCCATTTTTAGTCTGTACTAGGAGGAGTTCCCAAATATTATTAAAGACAATCTTGAGGACTTAGATGAAGTAAAGGAGTGTATAGTGGCCCTGTTCCCAAAGTGTTGAAGTCGAGCTCTTAACTTTGACACCAAAAAATTTATGCTAGGAAAGTCGAGCTACGTTCTTACCGAGCTAGATAGTAATCCTTTGCATTTTGTAGATATCCTCTTGTATTTATTAAGTTTATATAACCTGGATTTCGTTTCTGGTTTTGTAACAAGGATGACTAATGGGTTGGGTGCTTTGAAAAGTATTCGTCAAACATTCAAATTAAGGTTCTTTCTAAACCTTCACTTCCTCCTCTTACTCCTCCTACTAGGTCCAACACTCAAACTACTCCTCCCGTGCCCTCTTTTTCCGAGCCGAGTTCCAAAAAACACACAACTTCCTCTTTTGAATCTGGTAGTTGTATGACCAAGGTTTTAACATTGTAGCCTATTGTGAGGAGCACATCCTTTTCCATAACTTTATAAGCATGGATGATGTCTCCATAAAAAATCATCTTCTTGTGTTGGCTCGAGGAGGTATATGGATGGCTGGGATTTGTACTGCTTTGTTAAAATAACTTGAGGAGACTCCCCTTGGTGTCACTCAGTGAGTTTTGACCGACTTTAGAGCTGAGGTGGCATCTTTGAAGGAGGTCGAGGATGAGTTGGATAAGGAGAAGGAAGCTCTTATTACTAATCTGTCAAAGTCGAGAGAGAGAGAGAGAGAGAGAGAGAGAGAGAGAGAGAGAGAGAGAGAGAGAGAGAGAGAGAGAGAGAGAGAGAGCGAAGCAATCCGAGGCTACGTGTGCCATGGCAAAGGGTTTGATAAAGAAAGCCGAGGAGAGTTATAGTCAGGTCTTCGGGGAAAAATTAGATTTGAAGGATGAGGTCGCCAAGTTGAAGGAGGATTATGCCACCTTTGAGGAGTCAGTGGCCTGAGGTATGGATGAAATGATTGAGAACTTGAAAGCTCAGTTCTGGGTTATTGCTCTCGACGTAGACCTTTCTTCTATTGATTCAGAGAAGGTTGTGATTGAAGGGAAATGGTTCTTTCCGTGGATGATGATAGTCCTTCAGGAGATCCAAAGACGTCAGGTGCCAGAACTGAGGAGACCTCTTAGAGCTTCCCGACTCGGATGGATAAAGATCTTCCCTCTTCTTCAAACCCTTTGGCTGAAGCTCTCCGTGCAACTCAAGATGAAGGTGCTGTTGATCTAACCACTGGTGAACAAGAATGTTCTTAGTTTATTTTCACAAACTCTTTGATATTCTCTGGCCCGGTTTATGGGTCTTTAAACAAATTATTTTGTAATAGATGTTGATGGATATTTTGTTTTTGTTTGGGCTCGTTGGAAACTTTTTCCACAGTTTATTTTATGGAAACTTTTATGTGACTTAACAAAATATCTTTTTAATGTCTTTGCTTTATTTATTTGAGTTGATGTAGCTTTATGACTTAGATAAAATTTTGACAAGTTATTGATGACTCTCTTTTGAACTTGATTTAGTCGAATAACCTGTTTTGGTGATGTCGGCTTGAGGAGGTCAGACACTTAGTTGGATCGCTCTTTTGGAAGGTCGAAACTATGTGTTTCCCTAGTCGGAAAATTTTATTAGTTAAGTACCAACTTTAAATAGTCGATTTTATAAAGTTACTTATGTGAGTCATTTTAGATTCACATTGTTTACTAACTTTCTTTTAAGTAGCTTTAATGAAGTTAGGTCACGATCTGCTTATATAACTTCTTACACTAATTTGGACCTTGTCACTTCATCTTGCCGACCATCTAGGTCGGGCAATAATTTTTGCGCTTTTTCGAGCTTAAATTAGTACGTGTGGTAGAGCAATCAATGGAATAAAGAATAAATGATCATTAATGAAAATAATTTACAAGTGTTATTTGCTACTAAGAGTTTTCTTTACGTCTAACTTCTAGCCCTTGTTATGTTGCCTCGTTAAAACCCCCTCTAGAAAAATTCTTTTTGAGAAAAAATCATGAATTCAAAAAAAAAAGAGTACATCAAGGAACAAGGTTCGCTTTCTAACTGTAGTACCTTTTTATGTTACATGTGTGCCACAACCTTGGGAGTTCGTTTCTTTGTAGGTCAAACACTTTGAAGTAACCCTTTCCGAAAACTTCAATGATTTTATAATGTCCTTTCCAATTTGCAGCCAACTTTTTTTTGCCCGACTTCTGTACGCCGATGTCATATCAGATCAATATGAGGTCGTTAATGGCGAAGTTTTTTCTGATGACTTTCTTGTACCTTGTGGTCATTCTTCGGTTCAATGCTTTCTCCTTTATCTGGGCTTGATCTCGAATTTCTAGAAGGAGATCGAGTTCTTCCATTTGAGCTTGGATGTTTCCCACTTCATTGTAGAACCTAACCCTTGGACTTTCTTCGTTGACCTCTATGAGAATCATGGCTTCTATGCCGTAAGCAAGTCGGAATGGAGATTTTTCAGTTGTTGAATGGAGAGTTATCTGATATGCCCATAATACCTGAGGAAGCTCTTCGGCCCATGCACCTTTTGCATCTTGTAATCTTCACTCGAACCCGGTCAGTATGACTTTATTCGCAGCTTCTGCTTGTCCATTAGCCTGAGGGTACTCTACTGACATGAATTGATGCTTAATCTTGAAACTTGCCACCAAACTTCTAAAGGTTGAATTGGTAAACTAGGTACTATTGTCCGTAGTGATGGAGTATGGAACTCCAAACCGGGTAACAATGTTCTTGTAGAGGAATTTCTGACTTCTTTGGGCCGTGATAGTTGTCAAGGATTCTGCCTCAATCGACTTAATAAAATAATCAATCCCGACTATGAGATATTTTACCTTTCCATGTGCTTGAGGAAATGGTCCGAGTAAATCTAGGCCCCATTTTATGAATAGTCAATGTGAGGTGATGCTGATAAGCTCTTCTGGTTGCGACATATAAAAATTAGCATGTTTTTAACAGAGTTGGCATTTCTTATCAAAGTCGGCCGCTTTCCTTTGTAAGATCGGCCAGTAGAAACCTGCTCGCAAAACCTTCTTAACTAGTGACATAGTTCCCAAGTGATTTCCACAATGCCATTATGGACTTCTTCTAAGACTTCTTCTGTCGACGAGGTTGGGATGCACTTCAGTAAGGGTGTAGAGATTCCTCTTTTATAAAGTACATCGTGGACAAGAGTATAGTTTTGGGATTCTCTTATGAGTTTCGTTGCCACTTTTTCCTTTTTAAGGAGGACATCGAATTTGAGGTATTCGACGATAGGGGTCATCCACCCTAAATTCAGATTTGTGATTGTCAATGCGTCCGACTTGTTAACTTCTTTGATTACTGATGGGGTGTAGAGAATTTTTTGAATTAGACTCTTATTATTGTCCTTTGGCTTGGTACTAACCAATATGGAGAGGGCATCAGCTCACCTATTTAATTCCTGAGTTATGTGCCTGACCTCTACTTCCTGAAATTGAGCTAATTGTTTTAGTACTTTTTCTATGTACTTCTTCATGTTGGAATCTTTTTGACTTGGTAATTCTTATTTATCTGAGAAGTTATTTCCTGAGAATTGCTAAACACTATGATTTTTATAGTCCCAACTTCTTTGGCTAGCCTCAAGCCAGCAAGCATGACTTCGTATTCTGCTTGATTTTTGAAAACTGAAAACTCAAATTTTAGCGAGAGCTCTATCTGAGTTCCTTCGTCATTTTCAACGATGATTCTTGTTCCATTTCCAGCTTTTTTTATGATCCATCTACATATAGATGTCAGGCTATAGGATTTCTTTGGGCTCCTAAAAGCATGAAATAATGATTGCAGGTCCTTTAACTTCACATCATTATGTCATGCAGATTTGGACCATAGCTTTCCAAAGTTACAAATTTTTGCAGTGTTATAGTCAGATGATTATAGTTGTCAGTTATAGTTGTTAACCAAAAAGATTTTTTTGACCAATATTAATTCTTAACTTACCTTAAAACACATGTTATCCAAAAATAAAATAAACTTTTTAGAGAAAAGCAAAAAAGATAAAATGAGAAGAGAAATGAGGTTCTTCTTAAGTTAACAGGGGTGGGATGGGACACTAATGCGCTTCAAGCTTCTTACTTCAACCACGCCCTTTTCACACGTGGCGTGTTCTATGTGAAAATCACTAGTTGATTTGACTTTTTTGTATGATAGTTGAACAAGAGCCATATAATTTAGAGGTTTCTGTTTGAGCTCAAGAACCAGTTTAGCGTGTTTAAGTCAATAACGCAAAAAAAAGCAATTGTTATTGTGACAAAATAGTAGCTAGATAATATATTTTTAAAATAGTGACAATTTGTTAATTAGG
Organism: Arachis hypogaea; assembly: GCF_003086295.3. Lineage (NCBI taxonomy): Eukaryota > Viridiplantae > Streptophyta > Magnoliopsida > Fabales > Fabaceae > Arachis > Arachis hypogaea. The sequence continues at coordinate 109,133,367 of NC_092045.1, read as the reverse complement.
TCTTAAAATAATAGTAGATAAATAAAAAATCAATAAAAAATATTACAAAAAAATAACCATTTATACTCATAAACTTTGTGAACACTGACAAAAGTACCCATCAAACAAGGAAACTAACGTTGTACCAATAAAAAGAAGAGTTTCGTATGACAAAAATACCCAAACCCTAATTTTGTGTTGACTTTTTAATAAATTTCCAAGTTGCCCTCCTTTATCTTCAACCTCAACTCTCTTTCTTTTTTTGTTTCTTTGAGCTTCTCTATGTCTCCCATGATCATTGTTTCTTCTTCTCAAAATTTTCAAATTTTTCAAACTTTCACCACCGTCTCCTCGACCACATCGCTGCTTAGTACTACTGTCTTGTCCTCCTCCTTGACCCTCATTGTAACCCTTTTCACCTTCACCGCACACACCTTCTCCCTCATCCATGATGCCTGGTTCATCCTCTCCAACCTCGCCAAGAAGGTCACGTACAACGCATACCTTTGGTTACTCACCTCCATTCCTCCTCCAGTGTTGGTCGTGACTCGGCAACAGCAGCACCACCATCACCTGTATGTGCAGAATCAGACAGCGGCCGAGTTAGCTCAGCAAACTTGAATGGCTGCTGTTGCGGTCTCGAACGACGCGGTAGCAACGGAGTCGAGTTTTTGGACTTTGTGTCCTTACTGCTACGTTAAAATAAATTACTTTTTATTTGTTTATAAATACATTATAAATATATACGTCGTTTAGTTTATTTTAATGTGTGTTTTGTATTTTAACTAATGTTCTGAAAATTGGTTCGAACAGGTAACCGTTAGCAAATACGGTTCGGGCAAAAGAAAAAACCGTCAAATCCAAAAACCAGAGTTGGACCGTCGAACCGTGATCCAGCTGGTTTTTGAAATTTTGCCAAACGCTGTGTTTTGACTTGGCTCCAAAATAGGAACCCTAGTCTTTCACCTAGCCACCCACAACACAGACCCACTCTCAAGCCTTCCCTCCAGCCCTCCACTCTCACATCTCACTATCAATTCCCACCTCTCGCTCTCACCTTTGTCCAGCCACCGCCGCTGTTGCAAGGTCTGTGGTAGTCACCTACCGTTGCAAGTTTCTTTCAGCCAGCTTTCTGTTCGCACAGCCAGCTTTCCTTTCAGCCGTCAAAATTGCAGCCACTGCCAACGTCAGTTGCCGTCGCGAGTGTCTTTCCGCCGGTGCCAGCTATGTTCGACCCTTCCACCCCAGCCACTGTCTCTGTCGCCGCTAGCTCTACATTCTTCCCTGTCTTCCACTAACCCTAGGTATAAATCTAATTTGTTGTAATAATAATTGTTGAAGTATGATTAATTGTTGGTTCTAACTTCTAAACCTTAATGTTATTACTTGAAGTATGATAATTGTTATTTCTACATTATTAAATGATTAATTGTTGAAGGTGATTGCTTTAAGCATGATTAATTGTTGAAGCTGATTGTTTGAAGGCTGAAGCATGATTAATTGTTGAAAAATTATTTGCTTGAAGCATGATTAAATGATTAATTGTTGAAGCATGATTAATTGTTTGGATATTGTTTGTTGAGATTATTGGGTAGTGGGGTGCTGCAATATTGTAATTGAATTGTATTGTTATTGCTCTATTGAGTCTGTTCTGAATCTGATTAGTAATTTTCTAGATGTGAAATCAATCAAAGAAATTGATTTTGTGTTATTGTCGAAATTATTGCTAAAAATGAATTTGTTACTCTGCTGCTGCTGTTTTTTAATTTATGAGTATGCTATTTTTGAATTTTTGTTGATAGATTTATTGATTTCAGATTTTAGGGTGATTATTTGTTGCTTTGTTTTAATTTTAAATCAAATTGATGCTTTCAAAAAATTAACAAACAGCAGATATCTTGTGTTATTGATTTAGAGCAAGAAAATCATGAAGATGATGCTGTTGTTGGAGGTCTTGGGAGTGATGATGATTATGGTAGTGTATTTCTCTGATGCAGAAGATGGTTCAAGCCACTCTCATTTCTAATATTTTTTACTTCATTTTTTAACTGCAAAATTTAGTTTTTGATACTTTTTAATGTTGAATTTGATTGATTCTGTAGATATTTAAACACCTTTTTGTTTATGATTTATGAAACTGAGAATCGGATTGTTTGGTACTGCTTTATATGTATACTTATTCTATGTCTTAGTGCTGAGTCTCACAAATATTCTCAATTATTTACAGTTATAGTTTTCTTTTTGAATGAGATTTTATTTTTCCAAAAGAAATCATATAGAATTAGGGTTGTAAATTTTTTAATTGAGTGATGAGTGTAAAGTTAAAGATAATAATGACAAAAGTGGTTAAAAATATATATTTTAAAAGTATTTTAAAAAAAAACTTTTGAGTTTGTAAATTGATTATGATTTTAGTGTATTTATTTATATTTTATTTATTATTTTATTATAAAACAAAATTTTTCAGTTTAACCATAAGCAAACCAATTGAACCTATAACTAATAAATCAATAAATAAAACGGTTCAATGACCCGTTTAATTTTCAGAACCTTGATTTTAACCTATTGATACTATGTAGGAATGGCTTAATTATAATAAATGAATAATGCCTAATCACGTTTTAACATTTAACTACAAATTAATGTATACAAAACGCTAATGTCGATGTCGTTTCATCGATCTCGTTATCCTGAACCTTCGCTCCATTGTTTCCGCTTTCAATCAATCAAAATCAATTCAATAAAATCCCACTCATTCTTCTTCTATCCACAATCATCGTTCCATTTGTCCTGAGAGAGAAGGAACCGATCTGATCAACAAACACAATGTCGTACATTAGTGGAAGAAGACGCGGCGGCGACGACACCGTCGACGACTGGGACGAGTATGATCCCACCCCTTACGGCGGCGGCTACGACATCACCCTCACCTATGGCCGTCCCTTCCCTCCCTCCGATGAGACCTGCTACCCAATCTCCGGTTCCTCCGAGGACTTCGACTACGATCGCCCTCAATACTCCGCTAACTCCGAACCCTCCGCTTACGGCGACGAGGCCCAAGCCACCGAGTACAGCAGCTATGCCCGCCCTAAGCCCCGTCCTGCCCCCGCCGGCGGAGCCTCTGGATACACCGGAGGATCGGGTTATGATCGGCCATCTTCGGAATACGGCAGAAGACCCGACAATGAGGATTCCGGGTCAGGATACGGATCCGGTTATGGTAGGAAGCCAGCATCTGAATACGGATCTGGTTATGGTGGTAACAAGCAAGAGTCTGAATATGGATCCGGCTATGGTAGGAAGCAAGAGTCTGAATATGGATCCGGTTATGGTAGGAAGCAAGAATCTGAATATGGTTCTGGCTATGGTGGTAACAAGGAAGAGTCAGAATATGGATCCGGTTATGGCAGGAAGCAAGAATCTGGATATGGTTCTGGCTATGGTGGTAACAAAGAAGAGTCTGAATATGGTTCCGGCTATGGTAGGAAGCAAGAATCTGAATATGGATCTGGCTATGGTGGTAACAGACAAGAGTCTGAATATGGATCTGGTTATGGTAGGAAGCAAGAGTCCGAATATGGATCCAGCTATGGTGGTAGGAAGGAAGAGTCTGAGTATGGATCAGGTTATGGTAGGAAGCAAGAATCTGAATACGGATCAGGTTATGGTGGTAGAAAGGAGGAATCAGAATATGGTTCTGGTTATGGTGGTAGGAAGGAAGAGTCACAATACGGTTCTGGTTATGGTGGTAGCAAGCAGGAGTCGGAATATGGTTCTGGCTATGGTGGTAGGAAGCAGGAGTCTGAGTATGGATCCTCTGAGTATGGATCGGGATATGGTGGTGGTAGGAAGCAGGAATCTGAGTATGGATCCTCCGAGTATGGATCCGGGTATGGTGGTAGCCGGAAACAGGAATCTGAATATGGATCCGGGTACGGTGGTGGACGGAGACAGGAATCTGAATATGGGAGGAAGAATGAGGAGGAGAATGTGGGTTATGGGACGAGTGAGTATGAGGAGAAGCCAAGCTATGGTTATGGCCGCTCTGAGGAAGAGGGGTACCGTAAGCCCAGCTATGGCAGCGAAGAGAGCTACGGACGCAAGAAATATGTAAGTCATCAAATCACATTCCATGAATTACTTGGTTGCACTTTTAAATTTTGATGTATTGCAACTTTCTGATAATTGCAATTCTTTGTATAGTGTAGCTTGTTAGTATGTAGCTTATTAATTTCATACACTCATAGGAGCTTGTTTTGCTTTATTGTTTGCGTTTCAAAACCTTAGTTAGATTGTTCTTTAACTGCATTGTTGATATGGAGTTGGTTGATTGCTTTGATTAGTTGATGTAATGCTGTTTGTTTATATTTTGATGGCACTTTTGGAGAAGCTCGTAACGGTTTGTATAACTTAATGGCGCAGTTTAGATATTGTATTTGTTCCATGGTTGAAATGATAACGTATTTTGAGCTTGAATGTGTGAATTTTTCCTGTTTCCTATGAAGTAGAAGGATTTTGCAAGTATTTGTGCTCATCATTTCATATTCTCCCTGTATAATCAGTACTTGTTCTTGTTGTGCTTTATAATTAAAAAGTCTAAATAATTTTAGCAATTTCACCAAATACTATTTTCTGTAGCTTATGCTTATTTATTGAAGGTAACTTTTGCTTTGTATTACCAAACATAACTGCTATAGCTTTTGAAAAGCAGCAGTAATCCCAACCGGTCACCTTAAATTTAAGTGGTTTTGTATTCAATTTCAAGACTCGGATATATATTTATTTAGATTTTACCTTCTTTATTCCCTTGTACATTTTCAGGCAGATATGAGAATACGAGATACTATAATGGAGGAATGGGTTGTATTTTCTCATTTTCTGCTCTGTTTAGATGATTAATACTTTAGATGAACCCTTGATCTTTGTAGTTCAAACTTCAAAACCTCCTACTGTGATCATATAGTGACCTCTAATTCTCTTCAAACTTTCTTTATTAACTTTTTTCTGTTTGAATAAATTATTTAACTTCAATTATGAAATTTCCCGATTTTCTTTTTTAAAATAGTAATACCTGCTGTTCGCATTATTAGTTTACTCATACACTGAAGTGCTATACCTTATTTGGAACCATTTAGTGTATACATGATGGAAATCTGTACATGTAATGGTGCAAGGCATCTATATGTGTATTCGTCGAGTTCTCCCCTGGATGTTTTTTGCAAAACATATACAGGTCAATTGAATTTTGTGTTCTGGATCTAGCATCATTTGTTAAAATTCCATGAAGGTTGGATTGTGCTTGGAACTAATTCCTTGGTATAGTTGGGTTCAAAATTATATCTAGTATTGGCAAACAATGTCCACCTTTATATGAAGTGATTTTACCTATCCAAGTTATCTGCATTTTAAAATGCTTCCTAATAATTTGAAGCATTGACATTTTCTAAATACAGTTTTTTTCGATTCAAATTCATATTAATCTTATGTTCATTTCCCACCATTGCAGGGAGATGACTCTGATGATGATGATGATGAGAAGAAGAAGCATCGCAACAGGCATCATCATCGCCATGGTGATGATTAAATCAAAATACCTGTGGTCACTTTGTGAATGGAGGTCATCCCATAGTTCCCTACTAAATAAAGGGTTGACCCATTATTGTGTCACTTTTCAGTGTGTTTTGCTGTTACTGTGATTTCTTGAGCTTTGAAGAATTGTTTGCCTATATTAAATGTGTTCTCTTTTGGCTTTCTTGTTCTCAACTTACATATAAAATCATGATGATAATATATTATATAGACCTAATGTTTGAGTTTGGTGTTAGCAGCTTTCCATTTCATGATCACAAGTACTTATCTTTTAAGATACTATTCAGTTCAGTACTTCAGTAATGCACTTTGTATTTTTGTATAAAAACATCATCTAAAGACGACGTTAACACCCAACTCTTTCTAAACACTAGCTATTAACCTTTCTAAACATCATCTAAATACTAAATGAAAGAAAATGTATAAACAGTCAATATTTTGTTTAGAATGTAGTCATTTTTTTCCCATTTAATAACTCAACATTGCTAGGGGGGATTTTTTTATTTAAATTAAATATAGTATTTACCAAAATAAATAAACATTGAAGAAATTATCAAAATACATCCTCAGTTATGTCTCGGGTACTGAGGGTCGTTATCCAAAATGGCCACATCTTGGGTGCACTAACCCCGTGCTGTGATTGGGTGTCTGCGAATCATATCTCGGATGCAACTGTGATATGAACATAAGCATATCTCGGATATACTGACTCGAGATACGCGCATTTTTTTTATTCGGATCAGTGCATCCGAGATAAGGAAAAATTACCAGGGTATTACCAGACTCGTCCTCTATTTATTTATCCATTTTGGTGAATGCTTTTTTTACGAAAATATTGTAACATTGTAAATAAAAAATGGGCATGTAATATCGAAAGTAACTAGTTATACAGAAATCATGTTTCATTATACATTAAACACATTTAATAACAATCATTACATCAAAGTGACAACATCGGAACCAAAAGGCCTAAACCCTAAACTGCATGCGTCGTCATGGATCCGAGTGGGGCGCATTGGAACTCCCACGTCTGGTGTAGCCCTCTCCACGACAGAGCCCACATCTCTTCTCCGCACATTCAATGGCATCTATCTCATTCCGGATCCAAGGGGATACCGGCCTTCCCGATGCCTTCCTTCGCATGGCTGAGTTGGGCTTCAGGCTTGCACAATACCATGGAGGCCACATATTTTCATCTGGTATCGGCGAAAACTCCCTCTCGTATACCTTGAATACAGAGGCCATCGTGTACACGGGGTCCACGAAATGACCCCACTCAATACTCCCAGCTGCACATGCCGCCAGGGCGTGTCGACATGGATAATGCAATGACTGGAACAGGCCGCAGTCGCATGTATGCTCGGTCAGACGAACGCGATATGAAGTCTGTGACCAACCATCCACGGCTCCATCTCTTCCACGTTAAAAACGGATGCCCTGCGATTACAATGGGTGACTTGCATATCTCGGGTGCAGTGTATCCGAGATATGCTTATGTTCATATCACGGTTGCATCTGAGATATGATTCGCAGACACCCTATCACAGCACGGGGTCAGTGCACTCGAGATGTGGCCATTTTGGACAATGACCCTCAGTACCCGAGATGTGACTGAGGATGTATTTTTGTAATTTCTTCAACGTTTATTTATTTTGGTAAATACTATATTTATTTAATTTAAATAAAAAAATCTTTGCTAGGGAGTCAGCAATTTTTTAATTTTTGGGCTAGCAAACAACCAACATTGGTATTTTTTCACACAAAAAAAAAGCTCAAATGCATATAGAGAGCGTGAGTACACACTCTTTAACTTACACGCTCTTCTTCTTCGCAAAATCCCACTCTCTTTCTCTCTCTTGACACTCTTGCAGCACACCTTCTTTCTTGCTCTCAACGTTGATGAGCACTCTCAACGCGAATCAGTCTTCTTGAGCTCGCTGTCCATCGCCAATAGCGTCTCCAATAAAAGCAGTGTTACTCTCTGCAACAACATCTCTCAACTCTATAAATTCCCTTTCATTTCTACTGATGTGTTATGTTTCTGCAAGGTTAAAATTTGTATTACTGAAAAATTTTAATGTGCAGGTTAATTAGTTTTGATTTCTATTAATTTATTGCTTTTTGCAGCTCTTTGCTTCTCACTTTCATTTCTAGTGTATCTGAGCTTTGGTATATGTTTTGTATGTAGTGAACCAACTGGGAAAAACTGCATCATGAAGTTGGACTCTGCAACTAAAACAGACTGGCTTAGCATCATTGTAATATTGATCTCTTTGTTTAACTCAAATTTGAATTGTCATATAACTACTCTTTAAACTTGGTAAGTGTAAACTAACATATATATATATATATATATATATATATATATATATATATATATATAGTTCAATTGTGTATTTGACCCTGAGTCTCTGTCCTAGATAATCTGTTCATTACTGGTGTCATCATTCTGTATCAATTCAAAATATGCAAGAAAAACTCATAATGGCACCCAAAAATATAACTCAATATTTTCTGTCTATTCATGAAAATCTTTAAGCACTCTATAATAAATATCTTTTGATTTTGATTTTGATTTATCATATCTTATTTATGAAACTTAGGTACTTTTAATTTATAAATTTTTGAAAAAATTCATTATGCCATTATCTCAGTTACTTAACAGGTAATTGACTTTTGACAATGGCTATTGTTGGCAGAGCTTTGTTGTGGCAATACTGGCAATCATTACTGATGCGTTATGCTTCTGATCAGAAATGTGCAATTGATTTGTAATGTGACTAGATTTTTTATTTGTGTTTGTGTTAATAATATGTTTTATTGGTTAATCAAATAATGCATCAATTGACTATTAATTTTTTTTGCATCCAATCAATTGACTTATGTGCTTTCATAAAACATGATTAATATGCTGTGATTATTTGAAATGAAAAAAGATCCAGATATTAAGATGTCGCAAAAAAGTACAAATACAAAGAAATCTGGAACAGAAACAAGAAAGAAAATGCAGCAGAAAACTCTTGAAGAACTAGCATCTCAGGTATATTTTGTGTTTATTACTTGCAAAGTTATTGTTTTAGCATCTACTGAATTTTATCTATCTGATTTTATAACAGTTCTTTGCTTTTTTGTTCTCTTCAATAGTTCAATTTATACTTATCTATAAGACAATTTATAACAATGAAGCTTTGGTGCACGATATGAAACCACTCTTAGACTTATTTAGGGTGCGCTTGCTACTGATTATTCAGAAAGTACTTTTACAGTCAACTTGTGTCCTTATAAATGCTTAGATTTCTCAGAATTAAGATCTTGATTATTAGTTGTAGTCCAGTTTCGTTGTTTCTGCTATTGCTGGCTCAAGTTGTCTTGCTACTTATAAAATTTACACAAAAATGTGAGAAGTGCGAATTGATTTTTTGTCCGTTAAAACAAAAAAGAAAAGTTGAGTTTTTGTGAAAAGAAGCAAACCAACCCCCCCTAATCTGGTGTGACTGAGTACAATCTTGAATTACATTAAAAAATTAGATAGGTAAATTCGTTGTTTTGAGTTTTAATTATTTGGTTTTGACATGTCATTATATGTATGCTAGATAGTGTGTACGTAGAATTTATCTGTGCATATGTGATATTCATAACTTTTGAAGTAGTTCATTGCTCATACTTTTGCACCCACTTTAATGAGATTTTGCATACCTTACTCGGTACACTTGACACCCTTCTTAATGAAATTTTGCACAAATGAATCAGACAGTTTGCACTCACTTTAATGAGATTTTGCACACATGAATCAAATAATTTGCAGTCACTTTAATTAGATTTTACACACATGAATCAGATAGTTTACACTCACTTTAATGAGATTTTGCACACCTTACTCATCACAGTTTACACCTAATGTAATGAGATTTTGCGCACATGTATCAGACAGTTTGTACCTAGTTTAATGAGATTTTGCACACATGACTTAGCATAGTTTGTCCTCTTTTATATCTGTATTTGAATTGCGAGTATTACTGTTATATTATTATTATTATTATTATTATTATTATTATTATTATTATTATTATTATTATTATTATTATTATTATTATTCAAACAAATCATGGTTAAATTGGGTGAAAATTTTTTACTTTATGTTTGCAGAAATTGATAGAATGTCGTTCTTCTCCCAATTTATTTTTCACCAAATCATAAATTCACTCACAAAAGAGCAAAAACTTGAAGTTGATAAAATGGAATTTTCATCCTAAAAGACTATCCGAAATTGGAAAGTTGATAGGCGAGTATTCCTCGCACTTGCTAAAGCATATAACACAACAACAAGCAAACTAGAATTAGAGGTGGGGGATATCAATGTGACAACAGACAAAATTAGGACAGCCCTAGGATTACCTTCAATTGGTAAAAGCTTTCCGAAATAAGAAGAATGGACTTTAGAGTAAGAAAGATTGGTTGCCCCGTTCAAGTCTGTGAGAAGCCCATGGCTACAAGAAATATTATATTCACAAATATTATATTCAAGAGAATACAATGTTTCAATATCTAAGGAGAAAGATTACTTTAGCAGAGCATTTACAATGTTTATTATTAACTCATTTTTGGCACCAACAAGTAGCCCTATCACATCTCCAAAGTACTTACGTGCCATTGTTGATGTAGAGAACATCACAAAATACAATTGGACAAAATTTGTGCATGATGAGCTTATGAAAGGGGTTGAAAATTTTAAGAAAAAAATACATTAAGTATATATGGTTGTCTTTATGTTTTGATGGTAATCAACTTATTGTACTTCTCTTTTTCTTTCTTTTTTCGATTTCTCTTTTGATGATAATCATTACGTTTATTATTTTGTTTGTAAAGTATCTATTACCACAAAGACGCATTTGGAAATAAGAAAAATTATATGGGACCTCCACCACCATGGGTTATTTATTGGGGGATAAAGAAAAACTTGACAAGAAGTAATACAGGAGTCATCAAAACAAAGGCCAACGGTTTGTTTTATCCACTCTATCTTATTAATTTAATATAGGTTTTTTTTATCTTGTCACATTCTTCTCTTTTCTTACAAAACATTTATTTGTGTGACTATTCTTGTAGGGTATTGTTATCCTTTTAGTTAAATAAGGTGTTGTTGATGCTAAGTTTGCAAAGAACACAACAAGAGCACCAACTAATTTGGCTAAGAAAAGGGACGAAGGAGCTTAATAAGGATGATAACACAATGAAGGAGAAAAAAGAATGGTAAATAAATACAGTTTTAGGGTGTTATAAAGAAAGGACTAAAGCCTATAAGTTTTGCAAACATTCTTTATCACTAATTAAACTTTTAGTACTACTAGATTTTTTTAATATTTTGTTATTATTTTTATGATAGCTTCAAAGCTCAGTAATTTTTGTTCTAAAGTCACCTTTAAGTTTATAGATTTGGAAGTCCAAAATTTCTTGTTTATAGATTTGATGAAGAAAATAATGACAACAAAATGTCAATGGAAGAAGGCAATGTGTCAGATGAGAAAAAAGATAAAGGAAGGTAAAATTAGTTTTGATTTATCTTTTGTAATAAAAGAGAATGTAAAGTAAAATATAGAGTGTATGCTTCTTTCTAGTAATGCAATGAGGAGAAGGGTGTCAAAACAAGATAAAAATAGTGTACATGCTTCCTTATAGTTATGATTTCGTTTTTTATTTGTCGTTGTGCAAATCTAATTATTGTTTGTATTGATTTAATAGGGAAGAGGAAAAAGATGAAAACAATATGAGATCGCTAATGAAATTAGTTGAAGAAGTTGAACCAAACAAATTAATGATGCCTAGCAATATGGGTATAAATTATAGTACCTAGTGTTTGTTGTTTCTTGTTTTGATTTTTGTGTGTGTACTTTTTGTTATATAATACTTTTTGTTATTATGAGCATTCCACACTGTTTTGGCAATGATTTATGTGATTATATGAGATTTTGTAACTACTTTATTGAGGTTTTGCACACCTTACTTAGCACAATTTACACCAAATTTAATGAAATTTTGCACACATAAATCAGATATTTTGCACCCACTTTAACGAGATTTTCCACTTTAATGTTCTGAGTGAGGTGTGCAAAATCTCATTGCAAAATATCTGACTCGTGTGCAAAATCTCATTAAATTAGATGCAAACTGTGTTGAGTAAGGTCTGCAAAATCTCATTAAAATAGTTACAAAATCTCATATATAATCACATTATTCATAGTCAAAACAATGTAGAATACTCATAATAACTAGTATTACATAACAAAAATTACATTGAAAAATCAAAACAAGAAACAATACACTAAGAACTATAATTTATACCCCTATTGCTAGGAGTCATTAATTTGTTTGGTTCAACTTCTTCCACTAATTTCATTGGCGATTTCGTACTATTTTCATCTTTCTCCTCTTACCTATTATATCAATGTAAACAATAATTAGATTTGCACAATGACAAATAAAAAAAAAATCATAACTATAAAGAAAGACATACACTATTTTTACCTTGTTTGGACATTTTTTTCCTCATCTTGATTTACATCACTATAAAGAAGCACACATTTTATATTTTACTTTATATTCTCTTTTATCACAAAAGATAAATCAAAACTAATTTTTACATTCCTTTATCTTTTTTCCTCATCTGACATATTACCTTCTTTTTTTTGACATTTTATTGTCATTATTTTCTCCATCAAATTCATAAACAAGAAATCAAAACAAAACAAATCTATAAACTTATAGGTGATCTTAGAACAAGAATGACTGAGCTTTAAAGGTAGCATAAAGATAAAAGCAAAATATTAGAAAATTCTAGTAGTACCAAACATTTAATTAATGATAAAGAGTATTTGTAAAACTCATAGGCTTCAGTCTTCTCATTTATAACACTCCAAACTTTATTTCTTTATCTTTCTTTCTTTTCCTTCATTGTGTTATAATTTTTATTAAGTTCATTCGTCCCCTTTTTTAGCCAAATTAGTTAATGCTCTTGTGGTGTTCTTTGCAAATTTAGCATCAACACTTTGCTTAATTAAAAAGGATAACAATACCCTATAATAATAGTCACGTAAATAAAGGTTTTGTAAGAAAAGAGAAGAATGACAAGATAAAAGAAAAAATCTATATTGAATTAACAAGATAAAATAGATAAAACAAACCGTTGGCCTTTGCTTTAATGACTCCTGTATCAACTTCTTGTCAGGTTTTTCTTTATCCTAATAAGCAACCCATGGTGGTGGAGGCCCCATATAATTTTTCTTATCTCCAAATGCGTCTTTGTGGTAATAGATAATCTACAAGCAAAATAGTAAATGTAATGATTATCATCAAAAGAGAAATCGAAAAAGGAAAAAAAAAGATAAGTACAATAAATTGATTACCATCAAAATATAAAGACAACCATCAATGCTTAATATATTTTTTCCTTTAATTTTTCAACCCCTTTTATAAGCTCTTCATACATAAATCTTGCCCAATTGTATCTTGTGATGTTCTCTACATCAACAATGGCACGTTAGTACTTTGGAGATGTGACAGAAATACTTGTTAGTGCCAAAAATGAGTTAATAATGAACATTGTAAATGCTCTCGAAAGTAATCTGCCTCGGTAGATGTCGAAATATTACATTTTCTTGAATGTAATATTTCTTGTAGCCATGGGCTTTTCACAGACTTGAACGGGGCAACCAATCTTTCTTGCTCTGAAATCCATTCTTCTTCTTCCGAAAAGCTTTTACCAATTGAAGGTAATCCTAGAGCTTCCGCAATTTTGTCTATTGTCATATTGATATCTCCACCACTAATTCTAGTTTGCTTGTGGTTGTGTTATATGCTTTAGTAGGTGCGAAGAATAACCGCCTATAATCTTTTTAATCTTGAATAGTCTTTAAGGATGAGAATTCCATTTTATCCACTTCAAGTTTTTGCTTTTTTGCAAGTGAATTTATCGTTGTGAAAAATAAATTGGGAGAACAACATCCTATTAATTTCTGCAAACATAAAGTAAAAATCTTCACCCAATTTAACCATGGTTTGTTTGAAAAATAATAACATTAACAATAATAATAATAATCATAATCATAATAACAGTAATACTCGCATTCAGATACAGATACAGATGGATGCAAACTATGCTAAGTCATTGGTGCAAAATCTCATTAAATTGGGCACAAACTGTCTCATACATTTGTGTAAAATCTCATTAAAGTGGATGCAAACTGTCTGATTCATGTGTGCAAAATCTTGAGTAAAGTGGGTGCAAATTGTTTGATTCATGTGTGCAAAATCTATTAAAGTGAGTGCAAACTGTCTGATTCATGTGTGCAAAATTTTATTAAGATGGGTGCAAAGTAGCCGAGTAAGATGTGCAAAATCTCATTAAAGTATGTGCAAAAGTACGAGCAATGAACTACATCAAAAGTTATGAACATCACATATGCATGGATGAATTCCACGTACACACTATCCAGCACACATATAATTATATATTAAAACCAAATAATTGAAATTTAAACCAACGAATTTACCTATCTAATTTTTTTAATGTAATTCAAAATTGTACTCAATCACACCAGACATAGATTAAGGGGCCTTTGGTTTGCTTCTTTTCACAAAACTTAGCTTTTCTTTTTTCTTTTAACTGACAAAAAAATCCGTTCTCACTTCTCACATTTTTGTGTAAATTTTATAAGTAGCAAGACAGCTTGGGCCACCAATAGCAGAAACAACAAAATTGGACTACAACCAATAATCAAGATCTTAATTCTGAGAAATTTAAGCATTTCTAAGGACATAAGTTTATTGTTACTCTCCAAATAATCAGAAGCAAGCGTACCCTAAATAAGTCTAAGAGTGGTTTCATATCATGTACCAAAGCTTCATTGTTATAAATTGTCTAATAGATAAGTACAAATTGAACTATTGAAGAAAACAAAGAAGCAAAGAACTGTTATAAAATCAGATAGATAAAATTCAATAGGTGCTAAAATAATAACTTTGCAAGTAATAAACACACAATATACCCGAGATGCTAGTTCTTCAAAAGTTTCCTGCTGTATTTTCCTTCTTGTTCATGTTTCAGATTTCTTTGTATTTGTACTTTTTTGCGGCATCTTAATATTTGGATCTTTTTCCATTTCAAATGATCACTACATATTAATCATGTTTTATGAAAGCAAATAAGCCAATTGATTGGGTGCAAAAAAGATTAATAGTCAATTGATGTATTGTTTGATTAACCAATAAAACATATTATTAACACAAACACAAATAAAAAATCAAGTCACATTACAAATCAATTGTACATTTCCAGCCAGAAACATAACGCATCAGTAACGATTGCCAGTATTGCCACAACAAAGCTTTGCCAACAATAGCCATTGTCAAAAGTCAATTACCAGTTAAGTAACTGAGGTAATGGCATAATAAATTTTTTCAAAGATTTATAAATTAAAAGTACCTAAGTTTCATAAACAAGATATGATGAATCAAAATCAAAATCAAAATATATTTTTATTATAAAGTGCTTAAAGATTTTCATGAATAGACAGGAAACATTAAGTCATATTTTTGGGTGCCATTATGAATTTTTTTTCTTGCATATTTTGAATGGATATAGAATGATGACACCAGTAATGAATAGATTATCTAAAACAGACTCAGGGTCAAATACACAATAGAAGTTTACAGTTACCAAGTTTAAAAAGCAGTTCTATGACAATTCAATTTTGAGTTAAACAAGAGATCAATATTACAATGATGCTAAGCCAGTCTGTTTTGGTTGCAGAGTCCAACTTCCTGTTGCAGTTTTCCTAGTTGGTTCACTGTATACAAAATATATACCAAAGCTTAGATACACTAGAAATGAAAGCGAGAAGCAAAATGTTGCAGAAAGCAATGACTGAGCAGAAATCAAAACTAATTAACCTTCACATTAAAATTTTAGTAACAATTTTAACCTTGCAGAAGCATAACGCATTAGTAGAAACGAAAGGGAATGTATAGAGAGCCGAGAGATGCTGTCACAAAGAGTAACGCCACTTCTATTGGAGACGCTACTGGTGACGGACAGCGAGCTCAAGAAGGCTAATTCGCATTGAGAGTGCTCATCAGCGTTGAGAGCAAGAAAGAGGGCACGCTACAAGAGTGTCAACATAGAGAGGGTGAGATTTTGCGAAGAAGAAGAGTGTGTGAGGTAAAGAGCATGTACTCACAGCTCTCTATATGCATTTGGACATTTTTTTATTTGGTGTAGAAAAATACCAACTGGTTGTTTGCTGGCCCAAAAATTAAAAATCTGGTGGCCTGAAACAAGAAATGTACACTATAAAAATATTTCATGTATAACTTGGCCTAAAATATTTTAGGTTATATGTATATGCATGCATGCTCAAATTAAAGTAATTAGAGTCATAACTGTATTAACAGTTTGGAAATTTGGTAGAAAAAAACATCATATTTCATGTTCAGATCACACCCTATCTCTAGGTGTTAGAAATTCTTAGCAGCACCTAATATTTTGGTAAGGTTCTATTCAACACTCGTGTAGCTTTCACTGATTATCCTTTATATATACCTTAAAAAAGTAGTTTCTACATCTAAAATCTATTTAAATAATTAAAAAAAATAACATGGCTAGCAAATATAAATTCATGAAAAATAGTATGTTCATGTGTCTTTTTTACCTCTATTTCCATCGTGTTTATTCTCCTCTTGATTGAATTGTCCTTCTCGCAAGGAGTAACTTGACATGTATTTGATTCACCCTTCAAATCCTAAAAAAAGGAGTAATCATTATTTTGTGATAATGCAACAAGAACTGCTATGCATGAACTACTCATCAATAAGAAAATGGTAAAGTAAAATTTTCATTACAATTATTTCATCCAAAAACGAAAGGCAGCTCAAAAGTACTACACACATTATTACTATCATCACATATACACTACCCTTATTAAAACAAGAAGATTGGAGAATTTTTTTTCAATCAGATAGCTTAGTCAAAATCGTCGGCTTCAATTCGCATTGATGAACTTATACATTAATAATATAAAATAATATTTTATCTCTTTTTCAGTTATCTCACTTTTTCTCTTCTTTGCCTTGGTCTTCTTTTTTATCATTGTCTTTTTCAAATCCTACCCAATTTGTTGGACGATCCTTAGTGGACACTTAAGGAGGACTTTTAATATCTTGAATGCTTATTGTACAGCCTCCTACAAAAATGGACAATGCAACTTTATCATCATCTTTACTACCATCTTCTAATGCAAGCAAATTATCTAACTCATTGGCATTAAATGATGAGTTAGCAACATGCTTTTGACACTCTGCCATAGCCATATCAAAATAACATGTAGGATATCACTTGCTTCCTTTGATTGGGCTGCAAATTGAGCAACACTGTTCAAATGGGAGCATAAATCATCAAATTTCTCTGTTTTTGGGTTCAACAAACTTGGATCATGGCTACTCTTAATATCACTATGTATTCGCTTCACAAGTTTGCTCCAACGGTCTAAAATGTATCTTGGAATTTCTCTCACACGTTTATGCCCTAGGACAACCAAGCTATGACCGCATAATATACCTCTTGATTCAAACATTTGACACTTGCATGTAATATCCTTCGTTTTTGCATTGCAGTTAACTTCATAAACCCTCTCTTTAGAAGTAGATACATCCTCCAAATAGAATAGACTTTAGATGTAGAAACTAATTTCATAATGTGCAAAATATAATTTACTTTCTTTCTAAATTGCTTTTGTACTTCCTTAAACTTTGCATTAGTATAGGCACCTTGAAATTGCTTCTTTATTAAGGAATTAGTGGCACAAGGTATTATTGATTTATAATCTTCAACATCAGCCTTTCTTTCTTGTTCCTCCTTCCATCCAAGGCAATTGTCATATTGTTGACAAATTAAATCAACAAGCTCTTGTTATTTAGAAATTTATCAAAATATGAATGCATACTCCCACTTCGTTGTGTGGATCATATACCAGCCCAAAAAAAGTGGTAAAAAAATTAGAATCCATCGATGTCTTTCTTCATAGATATCTATGTATCCTAGTAAAATATACATAAAAAAATTCTTGTGAGCAAACTTAACAAAAGTGGATGCAAATGTTGCCATAAACAAGTTAATAACACATTGAAGCTTAGAAAATATTAGAATAAAAAAATTATACTAGAGGCACATTGAAACACATGTTAGAATTCTAGCAAATAGAATATGATAGCCACTTGATACTTTCAAAATACTAATATACTAATTCCTATGTGCAAAATATAAAAATTCATGTGTAGAGAAGTACCTGATAGCCATTTGTTATTGTCTAGACCATATTCAATCAGAAAATCTTTCTATTGATTTTGAAAATCATCTTCTGAAGTAGACTCCCAAGCAATATTATTTAAATCACTTTGTAACTCTTCATATCTTTTGTATCCATTGAATTTTTCTGGAATCTTTTTCAAAATGTGTCAAATGCATAACCTATGACATGTCTCTGGCATCACATTCTCAATTCCAGCTCGCATCCCAAGGCATTGGCCTTTAGGCACCTTTCCATGCATACATCTAAGCCAAGCATTAAACAACCAAGTAAAGGAGTCTGAATTTTCCTTAGTCAATAAACCACACCCAAGAAGCACTAAGTTACCATGGTGATTAACCCCCACAAAGGAACCAAATGGCATATTGTAACGATTAGTTTTATTAGTATCAAACGAAACTACATCACCGAAGTACTCGTATGTTGCTCTACTTCGAGCTTCGGCCCAAAATATAATTTTGAAATGCTTGATTGATCAAGTTCAACATTAAAATAAAAATCAGAGTTCATATCCTTCATCCATGTAAAATACTTCAACATCTCCCTAGCATCCATTTTTTCCGTAACATTGCGTACCTTTCTGCTGAAATAGTTCCTAACATCTTTTTCCATTAAACTTATCTTAGAGAAATCTCCCATTTCACCCACCAACATTTGAGATGTTTTGCTTGGTCTCACACCTGCTTCATCATTCCTCTCAATGACTTGACACATGTACATACTCATCTCCCTGTTACGTGTCAACAACTTTGCCATTTCCATATCACAAGGATGTGAATGATCCAAACACACCTTGGATATAACCCAAAGACCCTCCTTATTCAACCTAATAGAAATTCTTGCGGGAAAATTGTAGTTGGTTCTAGGGTTGGTCTTTTCTATTGGTGAAACTCTAGACTTGCATTTTTTCTCCCTATTGCAAGTGATCATTTGATTCTTAGGAACCTTATCTTTACCAACTCTTCGGGTAAAACTTATCTTAGTAACAAAACCAACGCGCTTGGCATAATTCTGATAAAATTGATTTGCATCATAACGGGTTCCAAAACACATGCCAACAAGCACATCCTATATAAAAGTAAGCATACATCAGATGGTAAAACAAAATCCCATTAAAGTGGGTGCAAACTGTCTGATTCATGTGTGCAAAACCTTATTAAGGTAGATGCAAATTGTACCGAGTGAGGTGTGCAAAATCTCATTACATTGGATGCAAATTTTGATGAGTAAGGTGTACAAAATCTCATTAAAGTGGGTGCAAACAGTTTGATTCATGTGTGCAAAATTTCATTAAGATGGGTGCAAAGTGTGCTGAATAAGGTGTGCAAAATCTCATTAAAGTAGTTACAAAATGTAATGAGTGAAGTATCTCAACTACTCTTAGGTATTAAATCAACAAAACCCTTTTGCATAAATAAGAATCATTAACAAACTTCTATGACCTATCATAACCAAAGATTTAAGCCAATTAAAATTTTATTTATCATTAAAACTTCTACGATCTAGTATAGCATCATTGAATTTCATTCATTCAAAATAAAAGGCCAACATCAAAGTGTTGAATGCTTCTCCATAAAAAATAAGAGAAAAGAATGGAATAATCAACATAAATCCAAAAATAGCTAAACAAAACCAAACCGAAATATCAACTTTCTTAGCATAGCCTGTAGGATTGGCATCAAGTGCCACAATAGTAAAAGGAACCGAGAATGCAATAGCATAATTTACTTTTTCTTGGATTTAGATACATAGAGAACACAATACGTGAGGATGGATACTATAGCAATCCTTTTAACAAATGACACTAGAACTTAAAAAGGTGAAGATTTGAATGTATGTACATGGAATGATCTGCTAACAAATATTCCTTCATGACCAAATCTGCCTAGTTCTGAAGATTTGAATTTCATAACTTGGGAGAATTCAACAACATAGTAATTATACTGAAAAATATTTGTGCCAACAAGTGTAGGGAACTAGTGAGGTGTGAACGGAAGAAGAAATAACACAAAGCAAAATAGAGAGAAAAGCTGCTTCCAATTTGCACATTTATTGAATTGTTACAAATTTGATGCTTCTACTTCTACTTCGGGTTCTTAGCAGCTAAGGTTAGATCAGTTTCATTGAGTATGCATCTTGTCTTATTATCTATGTTCCTTTCTTATTTATTTCTATGCTTATTTCATATAAATTAATAAATTATTATGTTGTTAGGAGGCCAAACTAGGTGAAACACTGTTTGAAGGTTAATGTATAAATCATAATTGCATGTCTCATTTTTAATATAGAAATTCTGGATTATGGTTAAATGGATGTAAATTTTCAGTATGTTTGATGCTTTAACATGGTGTCTTACACTGAAATGTAGAAAGACAACAGCAGTACATAACTGAAATTACACTGAAAAATCAAAACAACAAGCAACAAACACAAACATTTTTTATATTTTCTGTCTTAGACATTTTATCAAACAGTTGGTTTGCATTAACTGTGCATTGTTGCATTATGAAAATCAAAATCGAACAATGTATAATTTGGATTTTGTACATTCAATTTAAACTCTATTATGAAAAACATAAATAACATACTTTGCAAGCTAAAATATTCATAATCATCATTGTATTCATTTATGCAATATGAAAGCCATTACAAAAATCATGAAATTAGAAGAGGGAGAAACTGCTTACTTCAATATTCTGTTCTTCTAAAACTGATTCCACCATTGACATGGAGCGAGAGAGTGAAATTCTGAGTTGTTCTGCAGCTGAGAATGAATGAGCGACAGAGAAGAGAATTTCTATGCAAGAGTAAGAAAGTCAACAACCGGTGAGAGCGTTACATCCTCCATTAATCGAGACCTTCATTCTCCTCTTGGAAGAGTGCAAAACACAGCGGCACCGACGATTTGAAAATCAGACAAGTCAAGTAGAGGAGCCGCGATCTTGAAAGGTGAAGCTTCATAACCTTTGTCAACGGAACTGCGAGTGCAGAACCATGTTAACCCTCGCCGAATAGGCTAGAAGCTGAGATATCCGCCTAATGCCTTGGAGAGGAGCGTGAGAGAGATTCGTTTGTGTTTTCATATCATATCTTTTCAACAACACTCGTGAGGCTTTTCGTATTACGATGGTATAAAAATACTTGCTGGCTGAATGATGGTTAGGTTTTTATATATTTGCTTGTCCTGAGACTTTTTGTCAATAACTAGATGGATGATTGGGAGGACTGAGTACAAAAATAAATAATTTATCCTTATATAATACAATTTGAAGGTCATAATATATGTACCAGCGGCTGCTTACATTATCTTAACAAACCAGCTCCTGGTTGTCAATTAGCTTCTGATTTTAACAAAATAATAATAATAATAATAGTAACTGCTGATTTAACTGAAACCAGCTCTGATTGATTATATATTATGCAATATGCATAGTATATTCAAAATATGCACCCTACCGCTGTATCAACAAGCCCTTCACGCCCTCCCATTGTGTGGAAGAAAAACTCAGTAGCAGACAATCTACTGTAAAAAGAATTGGCAACAAAACCTTTAGCCTGCATCAACAGTGACATACCAGTTTTCGATGTCAGAAAACAGAATATGTAATGCACAATAATAGCAATAGCTACACCAGTTCTGGTGTCAGTTACAAACAAATAATATTAAATGAAAACAATATTCTACAATAGTAGTTTACTACAGTCCTGTCCTGATAATAAAGTGAAAACAATTGCTTGTGACGACAATATATGACAAAGCTTCGAAGTCATCTACGAATTCCAAGATAGCTTCTCATGTATAGGTGTGTTACATAAATGTGTATGCAATATTCTGTTTGTTGTTAACTTCACAACTGTGAATCACTTCAACATTAATATTATCAATGAACAAATACAACAGCAGTATGGATGAAAAAGAAAATAACTGGGAAATTGAGTCTCTATGAATATTAAATAAGAATAGAATTACAGAAATTAGACTAATTGGTAATTGCTAAAACTAGGAGATTTTACTTTAAAAGAGATTTTAACCTACAAGTATACCTTTATGGGCAACTTTAAAATATATACACTAGTGGATCAAGGGATTAACAGGTATATCTCACCCTTCCCCAACAATCCTACCAAGCTCCCATCCCCGCTGAATTCACCAACAGTCAGAGCAAGAACAAGAACCTTGCTTGAAACTATGAAACTGATATCGATCTCGGACCACAATTTCGCGGTTGTATACATAAGATGCAATCTTCATAGCAGAATGACAGTCTTGGCAAATCCTTAGGTTCTTGAAAATGTGTATTGGAGAACCTGATGGAGTGCTTGTTAGGCCAAAAGCAAGTGCAAGCTTCTCACTATGAGTGAACAACACTTGTTCTACCTCCTCTAATGCCTCAGTGCAATCATCCCTGGTGGAACAACCAAACAAAACCTGAGAACTTGTATTGGGAACATAGCCACCCAACCTCAACCGGCGAATCATGTCATCTAGCATCATGTAAATCCCTGCAGTTTGCGGGTGAGACTTATCACCGGCGATGAACTGATGAAGCTGGCCACCAACATACATTGAGCTCGTTCCTGGCACCTTTTTGATACCCCTTTTCTTAAGAACCTTCCTGAAGAAATTTGCCTTTTCCTCTTTCCCAGACAAGGCATACATGTTGGAAAGCAAGACATGATACTCAGTGTTATGTGGATCCATCTGAACCAACTCTCTCATAATCCGTTCCCCAAGCTTCACCTTCCCATGTGTGTAACAAGAGCCAAAAAGAGACCCCAGAACAACTTCATTTGGAGCAAATGGCATGCTTTTAATAAAAGCTTCGGCTTTTTCCAATCGTCCAGCTCGACCAAGGAGGTCCACCATGCAAGCATAATGCTCCATTTCCGGATTTATCCCATGAATGGACTCAAGCTCATTGAAGTACTTCCAACCGAGATCAACCATACCCGAATGACTGCAAGCACTCAACAAGACCAAGAAAGTCAAAGCATCAGGGCTCACTCCTTCTCCAATCATGGAATCAAACATATCCACCACATCCTTTCCCTTCCCATGCATGGCCAACCCACCAATCATGGCATTCCACGCCACTACATTTCTCCTTGGCATGTTCCTGAACACAACCAAGGCAGCGCCAATCCTCCCACACTTTGCATACATGTCAACCAACCCAGTCCCCACCATGACACCCACATCCCACCCAATTTCCTTCACAGCATACCCATGAACCCACCTCCCCAAGCTCACATCCCCGGACCGCGAACAAGCCGAAAGAATCGAACAAAGACTCACATCATTCAACACAAACCCACACCCAAAAATCATCTCCCTCAAAAGCTCAAAAGCCTCCCTAGTCATCCCATTCTCAACATACCCCACAATCATCACAGTCCAAGCAACCTCATTCCTCTCTGGCATTTCATCGAACACCTTCCGCCCATTCTCCAAACCCTCCCCTTTCACCACACCTTCCAAGACCACAGTCCAAGACACCACAGTCTTCAACCCCATATCCTCGAAAACTCTTCTAACCCTACCCACAAGCCCACACTTCACATAAACATCCATCAAAGCATTGCAGACTCTAACACACCCAGAAACCCCAAGCTTCACCACAAGTGCATGAAGCTGCGAGCCCGTTTTGACGCAGCCGAGATGGGAGCACTTGGTGAGGACGCAGAGTACAGAGACGGGGTCAAGGGGGAGGGGGAGGGAGCGCATTTCGGAGAAAAGGCGAAGGGCATGGTTGGGGTTAGTGGCAGAGATGAGGGCAGTGTAGTCGACGGAGTCTTTTTGGGAGTTGGGGATTTGATGGAAGAGGTGGATGGCGTGGGAGAGGGAGGAGAGAGAGTAGAGGTGGAAGAGGGCGTTGAGGAGAAAGTGGGGGTCGGAGGAGGTGGGTGGCAGGAGGCCAGAGACGAGGGCGGCGGCGTGGAGCTGGGTGGCGGGGCGGAGGGAGGAGGTGCGGGCGCAGCTGCGGAGGAGGGCGCGGAGGTGGAGGGCGGGGGTATGGTGGGCGGGTGGGAGTGTCCATGTCATACCATTTACCACTTCAATTTTCGAAGTGTGAAGGTATTAATAATTTAATATTAAAAAAATTATACCAAATTCAGTTATTAAAATAAAATATAAAATATTAAAAAATTTATTAAATCTATTATTTTTTAATGATAATTAATTATTAATATTTAAAAATATAAATTAAAAATATATTATTAAATTATTAAATTAAAAATTTAAATTAATAATTAAAATAATTAGCAAAAGATATTTAAAAAATATTTATTAAAATATAAAATATATATTAAAAATAATATATTTATAGATAAATATAATATATATAATATATGTTATAAAAATATGTTATAAATAAATACTAAACTAAAAATATCTCATTTAATACAAAAAAAATTATTATTAAATTAAGATTATTAATTAATAATTTATTACTTTTATTTATATAAAAATCTGAATCAATTCTATTTCAGAGATATATAAATAAAGGTGAATTTTAGTATACAGAGCAAAAATTGGTACAGATTTAAAGATTTGTTTATACCACACTTTCTAAAGTCACACTTTAAACCGTAACTCTTCACAAAGAAAAGCGTCACTTAATGGAAAAAAGTAAATTAGAAGATTTAAGAGAAGAAATAATCAAGTTATCAAAATTAATAGATCAAAAATTAATGATTTTAACTAATGTTAATTGTAATGACACCGAATTCTTAAAATCAATACAAAATGATTTTTCTCAAAATCTTTATTTTACTATAAGTTTTATTGAAGGACTTCAAAAACCTGAAAAAACTTATTTTTCATACGGAATTTCTAAGAAATGTTACCATGGAAATGATTCCCCACATCTTTATCATACTTTTAACCCACAATTAAATTCTATAGTAGATATGCTTGAAGAAATATTAGTATCCATAAAATTTCAAAGAAATAAAGAAAAAGAGAATCCCAAAGAAGAAAAATTTAAAATATAATCAACATAACAGATCTAAAAGTAAAACCACCACTAAAATTATGAATATTGAAGAAAAATTAGAAGAAGTTACAATGCTTTTTAAACAATTAAAAATGGCTCAAGAAAATAATATTATGGAACAAGGATTTTAAATAGAAGAAGAATTAGTAAATTCTGAAAATATAGAAAATGAAGAACACATCCTAGATTATTCAAGTGACGAAGAACCAGCAATTCCAATACAAGTAAAAAATGAAGCTGGAACATCTAAAGATAACCAATCTCAATATAAATGGAAACAGGTTTTGATAATTATGCTTTTAAAAAAGGGTTTATAAATAAAGATTCAAAATATACAAAAATACCATCAAAATACGTTCCTAAAATCTAGGAAATGGAAGGAGAAAGAATGCTTGATTTAGACTGTAAAAAGAATGAAAAAGAAATTTTCGAAAATTGATTGAATTCCTTTTTATTAGAAGTTTTACTAATCCAAAGCTTAGTGAATTGTCTGGAAGAGATATTTGGAATTACATAGGATTTCATACTAAAGGAACTATAAGAGATTATATGACATCAATAGAAAACCAAATAATAGAAGATTTAGCAACAAAAACAACAGCTTATGATAAGATATTATATATAATGATGATTCTATATAAAGAATTTTTTGGAAAAAATATTATAGATCATAGACAAGAAGTCTATGATAAGGAACATCAAGAAGCAAAAAACCATTTAGCTAATATCCAGATATATGATCTATGTAATGTGGAATCTTATATATGTGAATATAGAATACATTATTACAAATTAAAAGAAGAAGATAAAAATCATTATCTTAGTATGTATATAACAAAACTTCCATATCCTGCTAATGAATTTATAATGGGAAGATTTATAAGAGAAATAAATAGAGGGACAATTGAAAATAATTTTGGTGGAGCAACCGCTGCAATAAGAGAGGAAATAAAAGAACGTTGTATGCAAGAAGCAACTCAAAAAAGATTTGCAAATATAATTAGAATTTGCTGTCAGGATAATGAAGAGATACCCCAAAAATATGGGTTTAATAAAAATTTTCAGAGAAAAAGAAAATATCAATTTAGAAAAAGAAAATACTATCCAAACTGGAGAAAAAAGAGGTATTTTAGAACAAGAAATAACAATAAAAACAAAAGGCAAAAAAGTGACTATTGTCCAAATAAAAAAGAAAACTGTAAGTGTTGGTATTGCCAAGAAGAAGGACACTATGCAAATGAATGTCCAAAAAAGAAGGATAAAAAGATCTTATTAAACAAATAGAAATTGCTAAGTCTTGTTTTATGGAACCTTTAGAGGAATCTGATGATAACCTAGACTATATTTTTGAATATGTCTCAGAAACAGACTCAGAAACTGAGTAATAATGCCACATTTATTACTATAAAAATAACAGAAAAATTTATAAATGCTTTTATAGATTCTGGAGCAACACAATGCTTTGCTAGTTCAAATATAAAATTTGATTGGAAAAAATTAAAGAAACCATTAAGAGTTAGAATAGCTGACAAATCAATACATAAAATTGACCAAAAAACAGAGATTACTGAAATTTTTATTCAAAATTATAGGTTCATTGTTCCATCTATATATATGTTAGATTCTGGAATGGATTTTATCATAGGAAATAACTTTTTAAAACTATATCATCCATTCATTCAAGAATTAATATATATAGTTTTAAAAGCTCCACACGATTCTTCAATAAATCAAAAATCAAAACGTATACAAATACCAACTACTACTATAGATAAGATCTTAAAATTTAAAATATTTTCTATATTAGAAACATGTTATTTAAATTTATACTTTCAGATAAACATTCCAAAAAATAATATTGAAATAAAGATAGAGAAACTTTTGGATGAAATTTGTGCTGAAAATCCTTTAGATATTAAAAATACAAATAACGAATTAGTAAGCATTAAATTAAAAGATCCTACAAAAGAGATAAATGTTCCAAATAAAATTCCTTATTCCGCAAGAGATAGAGAAGAATTCTCTTTAGAATGTAGAGATCTTTTGGAAAAAGGAATTATAAGATTAAGTAAAAGTCCTCATGCGGCTCCAGCCTTTTATGTCGAAAACAATAATGAAATTAAAAGGGGAAAATGAAGAATGGTTATTAACTATAAGAAGATGAATGAAGCAACTATTGGTGATGCTCATAAACTTCCAAGAAAAGATTCTATTTTAGAAAAGATAAAAGGAACAACTTGGTTTTCATCTCTTGATGCAAAATCAGGATATTGGCAACTTCGTTTAGACGAAGAAACAAAGAAATTAACTACTTTTACTTGCCCAACAAAAGAATCAACAAGTGTGTTACTCTATGAATGGAATGTATTACCATTCGGATTAAAACAAGCTCCAGGTATTTATCAAAGATTTATGGAAGAAAATCTAAAAGAGTTAAATGAATTTGTTTTAGTGTACATTGATGATATACTAATTTTTACAAAACAAGATAAAGAAGATCATCTTCAAAAATTATTAATAGTTTTAGAAAGATGTAAAGAAAAAGGACTAGTTCTTAGCAAAAAGAAAGCAAGAATAGCAAAACAAGAAATAGAGTTTCTTGGATTAATTCTATCCACTCAAGGAAAGCTAAAACTTCAGCCAAATGTCCTAGAAAAGGTAAATTTATTTCCTAATAAAATAGAAGATAGAAAACAATTACAAAGATTTTTAGAATGTATAAATTATATTTCTGATCAAGGATTTTTAAAGAATATAACAGAATACACTAAAAGCTTATTTCCAAAAATAAGTACTAAAAAAGAATGGAAATGGGATGAAAAAGACAGTATGCAAATTCAAAGGATTAAAGAATTATGTGAAAAACTTCCAGAACTTTATATTCCAGAAGAAAATGACTACTTAATTGTAGAAACAGATGCTTCAGACATAACCTGGTCAGGATGTCTAAAAGCTAAGAAAGCTATAAAAAGTTTGGAACAAGAAAAAGAATCACTAGATTCTAAATATTCCCCAAAGGAATTACTTTGCAGGTATATTTCAGGGACTTTTACTCCAACAGAACGGAGATATACCACTCATGAAAAGGAAACTCTAGCAGCAATTAAATCTCTTAAGAAATGGAAAATTGATTTACTACCCAGAGAATTTACATTAAGGACAGATTCAAGTTATCTAACAGGTTTCATACGATATAATTTAAAAGTTGATTATAATCATGGACGATTGGTAAGATGGCAATTATTTTTGTTACAATATCCAATAAAAATTGAATATATTAAGGGTGACAAAAATGTTATTGCAGATACATTAACAAGAGAATGGAGTTCGTCTACAACGCATTAGATCAAGAAATTCAGAAATACGAACAAGAACTTGAAAAATGCAAGCATTGTCAGCAAATAAGGACACAGATCCAATCCCTCAAGAAGGCCATCGAAGCAATGAAATCAACACAACAACCAAAACCATCAGAGTTCAGCCAGCTAAGCGTGGTGGACAAATCAGGTGAAGAAAAAATTCTAGAAAATAAAACAATTGCTGAAATTATCAAAAAATCCACCCAAGATAAAAAATATTATGTAATTTATAATGGCCCCATGAAAGGAGTATATGATGCCTGGGAAAAAGCAGCACCATTTACACATCAATCAAGGATAATTCATAAAGGAGGGTTTTTAACACTGGAAGAAGCAAAGGAATCTTTCAGGGAATATGAAGCTCTTCATCCAGAGCAAACCCTAAAAAGAACAGATAAAGCTCCAATTCAAACCCAGAGAATAGGAATAATAAGAAACATTCCTACAAGGACTGAAATCAAGGAAAAGAAAAGGGTCTGTAGATCAAATCTCAGAGAAACCCTTAACATAGTCCTAAATTGGACTGAAGAAAAAAGGGCAATCTTGGGATATTATCCTATTGCCAAAGAACATCTAACAAAGCTGGTTATATTTCCAGATGCTTCCCCATCTGACACCTATCAGTTTTTCCAGTATGGATAAATTGATACAATTTTAATTTTTAATGATTTGAAAATTATTAGTGAGTTTCCTGCAGGATTCATTGATGCAGTAAAGAGATTTTAAAATATGATTGACAACGTAAATCCAAGGGATATATCCCTAAAATTTACGAATAGTCAACCTATTTTTAATGAAGAAGAAGAATGCTTGGTTCCAGCACATCAAGTAATCTTCATGTCCGTCTTCCCAGGAAATTTTCAACTAATTGATCAAGTTCAAGATTTAACAATCTACAGTCATGAAGGAAGACTAGCCAGCACACTAGCAAGGTTCTTCAAAAGAACTCAAAAGATAACAAGGGAATCTCACACAAGAATCAATTATAAAAGTAGAAATACTTTGCTTGTGTCCAGTAAAAGGAATGAAATTGAAGAAAGAGAGATGAGACTCTTAGTGGAATTTGAATCAGCATTCTACAACTTATCTGGACTCTTAGAAAAGCTCCCCGAAAGGATAAAGAGGAATCTCTGCTATTTGATAAAAGACAGAGAAGACCACAAGTGCCAGCTATGTGTCTCAGAGTTATCTGAAGAAAGCAATAATAAAACGGAATCAACCCACGTGATAAAGGAAGGAGACAACGCATCTGAAGGCCACATAATGAAAGAGGAGGACAGCACATCTGAAGCATCTCTCAACATTATTGCATAATGACGTAAGCGCTTAGGTCATAGAGCACCAACAATGTAGCTGGTGCAAGATAATAAATAATGACGTAAGCAATGACGTCATAAGAAGGGTAAGGATGTGAATTGTCCATCAGACCCAACCATTATAAATAGGTTGCTTAGGCAATTGTAGAAATCATCAAACCATAGAAAGCAGGAGGCTAAGAGTACTCATATGCTAGGAGAGCAAGGAGGAAGCTGCCGAGGCGATTCTATAGTTTGAAGAAGAATTCCCTTAGGAAAAACCAATTCTAAACTCCCCTCTAGAGATAAAAACATCTTATGTAAAATATACTAAATAAAGGAAGTTTTCTCCAGAAAGGTACGCCTTTATCCTAATTTCTTAGTTATGAATTATTTAGAAAGCTTAGAATTAACAGAAGAATCTGATTATTATAGATTAACTGCTTTATTAGATAATGAAAGACAGGCTATTCTAAAAACAGAATTAAATCTCAAATCAAATGAAAATTTTAATAAACAAAATCTTTTAAAAGAAGTTTTTAATAGAAAAAATATAATATACTATGAAAAAATTCAACTTGAAGCCCCTATAAAGATAAAATCTGCCAATGGAGAACTTGAAATAGCTTTGATAAATGATGAAGAATTGAGTAAACAGATTGAGAAAATTAAGGATCAACAAAAAAGATCTAAAATTGGATGGATTCATATTAGTACTATACAAGTCTTAATCAAATCTACATATATGAAAGGAATTAATTCACCAATAAGCTTAGCAATCTGTGATAAAAGAATTACTGATGACCCAATAGATCAAATAATTGGAATTGTTCATGGAAACTTGGCAAACGTAAATGTTAAATTCAATGCCCATCTTGGATATGCTATACATTTATCAACTAAAAACCTTGGAAGATCTATAAGTTTGGCTTATAAATTTCATAGAAAGAATCTAATGGAACAAGACGATGAACCTTTTCAATTACATATGCAATAAATTATGCTTTAACAAATAGCCATCATAGTATAATATTTAAAAACAGAGAAAGAATTTATGTTGATGAATTATTTCAGAAAATTGTAAAAACAAAAATACCAAAATATAAAGCTATTGAAAATCCAGTTCTATTATTAAAAGAACCATCAGAAAAATTAGTTTTATCGAATTTTCAAATAAGAGAATCTAAAATTAATAGCCCTTTAAGTTTATCCAAGTTAAAGATTAAAGAAGAAAATTCTGAAATAAAAGAATTAACAAAAAAGGTTTAGGGTTCATTTAATTTTTCGACCTTTTTTGTTAATTCTTTTATTTCAGAATTTTCTTCTTTAATCTTTAACTTGGATAAACTTAAAGGGCTATTAATTTTAGATTCTCTTATTTGAAAATTCGATGAAACTAATTTTTCTGATGGTTTTTTTAATAATAGAACTGAGTTTTCAATAGCTTTATATTTTGGTATTTCTGTTTTTATAATTTTCTGAAATAATTCATCAACATAAATTCTTTCTCTGTTTTTAAATATTATACTATGATGGCTATTTGTTAAAGCATAATTTATTGCATATGTAATTGAAAAAGGTTATCGTCTTGTTCCACTAGATTCTTTCTATGAAATTTATAAGCCAAACTTATAGATCTTCCAAGGTTTTCAGTTGATAAAGGTATAGCATATCCAAGATGGGCATTGAATTTAACATTTACGTTTGCCAAGTTTCCATGAACAATTCCAATTATTTGATCTATTGGGTCATCAGTAATTCTTTTATCACAAATTGCTAAGCTTATTGGTGAATTAATTCCTTTCATATATGTAGATTTGATTAAGACTTGTATACTACTAATATGAATCCATCCAATTTTAGATTTTTTTTGTTAATCCTTAATTTTCTCAATCTGTTTACTCAATTCTTCATCATTTATCAAAGCTATTTCAAGTTCTCCATTGGCAGATTTTATCTTTATAGGGGCTTCAAGTTGAATTTTTTCATAGTATATTATATTTTTTCTATTAAAAACTTCTTTTAAAAGATTTTGTTTATTGAAATTTTCATTTGATTTGAGATTTAATTCTGTTTTTAGAACAGCCTGTCTTTCATTATCTAATAAAGCAGTTAATCTATAATAATCAGATTCTTCTGTTAATTCTAAGCTTTCTAAATAATTCATAACTAAGAAATTAGGATAAAGGCGTACCTTTCTGGAGAAAAACTTCCTTTATTTAGTATATTTTACATAAGATGTTTTTATCTCCAGAGGGGAGATTGTAGATACTAACTCCAGAGGGGAGTTTAGAATTGGTTTTTCCTAAGGGAATTCTTCTTCAAACTATAGAATCGCCTCGGCAGCTTCCTCCTTGCTCTCCTAGCATATGAGTACTCTTAGCCTCCTGCTTTCTATGGTTTGATGATTTCTACAATTGCCTAAGCAACCTATTTATAATGGTTGGGTCTGATGGACAATTCCCACCCTTACCCTTCTTATGACGTCATTGCTTACGTCATTGTTTATTATCTTGCACCAGCTACATTGTTGGTGCTCTATGACCTAAGCGCTTACGTCATTATGCAATAATGTTGAGAGATGCTTCAGATGTGCTGTCCTCCTCTTTCATTATGTGGCCTTCAGATGCGTTGTCTCCTTCCTTTATCATGTGGGTTGATTCCGTTTCATTATTGCTTTCTTCAGATAACTCTGAGACACATAGCTGGCACTTGTGGTCTTCTCTGTCTTTTATCAAATAGCAGAGATTCCTCTTTATCCCTTCGGAGAGCTTTTCTAAGAGTCCAGATAAGTTGTAGAATGCTGATTCAAATTCCACTAAGAGTCTCATCTCTCTTTCTTCAATTTCATTCTTTTTACTGGACACAAACAAAATATTTCTGCTTTTATAATTGATTCTTGTGTGAGATTCCCTTGTTATCTTTTGAGTTCTTTCGAAGACCCTTGCTAGTGTGCTGGCTAGTCTTCCTTCATGACTGTAGATTGTTAAATCTTGAACTTGATCAATTGGTTGAAAATTTTCTGGGAAGACGGACATGAAGATTACTTGATGTGCTGGAACCAAGCATTCTTCTTCTTCATTAAAAACAGGTTGACTATTCGTAAATTTTAGGAATATATCTCTTGGATTTACGTTGTCAATAATATTTTTAAATCTCTTTACTGCATCAATGAATCTTGCAGGAAACTCACTAATAATTTTCAAATCATTAAAAATTAAAATTGTATCAATTAATCCATACTGAAAAAACTGATAGGTGTCAGATGGGGAAGCATCTGGAAATATAACCAGCTTTGTTAGCTGTTCTTTGGCAATAGGATAATATCCCAAGATTGCCCTTTTTTCTTCAGTCCAATTTAGGACTATGTTAAGGGTTTCTCTGAGATTTGATCTACAGACCCTTTTCTTTTTCTTGATTTCAGCCCTTGTAGGAATGTTTCTTATTATTCCTATTTTCTGGGTTTGAATTGGAGCTTTATCTGCTCTTTTTAGGGTTTGCTCTGGATGAAGAGCTTCATATTCTCTGAAAGATTCCTTTGCTTCTTTCAGTGTTAAAAACCCTCCTTTATGAATTATCCTTGATTGATGTGTAAATGGTGCTGCTTTTTCCCAGGCATCATATATTCCTTTCATGGGGCCATTATAAATTACATAATATTTTTTATCTTGGGTGGATTTTTTGATAATTTCAGCAATTGTTTTATTTTCTGAAATTTTTTCTTCACCTGATTTGTCTACCACGCTTAGCTGGCTGAACTCTGATGGTTTTGGTTGTTGTGTTGATTTCATTACTTCGATGACCTTCTTGAGGGATTGGATCTGTGTCCTTATATGCTGACAATGCTTGCATTTTTCAAGTTCTTGTTCATATTTATGAATTTCTTGATCTAATGCGTTGTAGACGAACTCCATTCTCTTGTTAATGTATCTGCAATAACATTTTTGTCACCCTTAATATATTCAATTTTTATTGGATATTGTAACAAAAATAATTGCCATCTTACCAATCGTCCATGATTATAATCAACTTTTAAATTATATCGTATGAAACCTGTTAGATAACTTGAATCTGTCCTTAATGTAAATTCTCTGGGTAGTAAATCAATTTTCCATTTCTTAAGAGATTTAATTGCTGCTAGAGTTTCCTTTTCATGAGTGGTATATCTCCGTTCTGTTGGAGTAAAAGTCCCTGAAATATACCTGCAAAGTAATTCCTTTGGGGAATATTTAGAATCTAGTGATTCTTTTTCTTGTTCCAAACTTTTTATAGCTTTCTTAGCTTTTAGACATCCTGACCAGGTTATGTCTGAAGCATCTGTTTCTACTATTAAGTAGTCATTTTCTTCTGGAATATAAAGTTCTGGAAGTTTTTCATATAATTCTTTAATCCTCTGAATTTGCATACTGTCTTTTTCATCCCATTTCCATTCTTTTTTAGTACTTATTTTTGGAAATAAGCTTTTAGTGTATTCTGTTATATTCTTTAAAAATCCTTGATCAGAAATATAATTTATACATCCTAAAAATCTTTGTAATTGTTTTCTATCTTCTATTTTATTAGGAAATAAATTTACCTTTTCTAAGACATTTAGCTGATGTTTTAGTTTTCCTTGAGTGGATAGAATTAATCCAAGAAACTCTATTTCTTGTTTTGCTATTCTTGCTTTCTTTTTGCTAAGAACTAGTCCTTTTTCTTTACATCTTT
Source organism: Arachis hypogaea (assembly GCF_003086295.3). NCBI lineage: Eukaryota > Viridiplantae > Streptophyta > Magnoliopsida > Fabales > Fabaceae > Arachis > Arachis hypogaea. The sequence goes on along the minus strand of NC_092045.1, from coordinate 109,099,084 downwards.
CTAAAACTATTAATAATTTTTGAAGATGATCTTCTTTATCCTATTTTGTAAAAATTAGTATATCATCAATGTACACTAAAACAAATTCATTTAACTCTTTTAGATTTTCTTCCATAAATCTTTGATAAATACCTGGAGCTTGTTTTAATCTGAATGGTAATACATTCCATTCATAGAGTAACACACTTGTTGATTCTTTTGTTGGGCAAGTAAAAGCAGTTAATTTCTTTGTTTCTTCGTCTAAACGAAGTTGCCAATATCCTTATTTTGCATCAAGAGATGAAAACCAAGTTGCTCCTTTTATCTTTTCTAAAATAGAATCTTTTCTTGGAAGTTTATGAACATCACCAATAGTTGCTTCATTCATCTTCTTATAGTTAATAACCATTCTTCGTTTTCCCCTTTTAATTTCATTATTGTTTTCGACATAAAAGGCTGGAGCCGCATGAGGACTTTTACTTAATCTTATAATTCCTTTTTCCAAAAGATCTCTACATTCTAAAGAGAACTCTTCTCTATCTCTTGCGGAATAAGGAATTTTATTTGGAACATTTATCTCTTTTGTAGGATCTTTTAATTTAATGCTTACTAATTCGTTATTTGTATTTTTAATATCTAAAGGATTTTCAGCACAAATTTCATCCAAAAGTTCCTCTATCTTTATTTCAAGATTATTTTTTGGAATGTTTATCTGAAAGTATAAATTTAAATAACATGTTTCTAATATAGAAAATATTTTAAATTTTAAGATCTTATCTATAGTAGTAGTTGGTATTTTTATACGTTTTGATTTTTGATTTATTGAAGAATCGTATGGAGCTTTTAAAACTATATATGTTAATTCTTGAATGAATGGATGATATAGTTTTAAAAAGTTATTTCCTATGATAAAATCCATTCCAGAATCTAACATATATATAGATGGAACAATGAACCTATAATTTTGAATAAAAATTTCAGTCATCTCTATTTTTTGGTCAATTTTATGTATTGATTTGTCAGCTATTCTAACTCTTAATGGTTTCTTTAATTTTTTCCAATCAAGTTTTATATTTGAACTAACAAAACATTGTGTTGCTCCAGAATCTATAAAAGCATTTATAAATTTTTCTGTTATTTTTATAATAATAAATGTGGCATTATTACTCAGTTTCTAAGTCTGTTTCTAAGACATATTCAAAAATATAGTCTAGGTTATCATCAGATTCCTCTAAAGGTTCCATAAAACAAGACTTAACAATTTCTATTTGTTTAGTAAGATCTTTTTTATCCTTCTTTTTCGGACATTCATTTGCATAGTGTCCTTCTTCTTGGCAATACCAACACTTACAGTTTTCTTTTTTATTTGGGCAATAATCACTTTTTTGCCTTTTGTTTTTATTGTTATTTCTTGTTCTAAAATACCTCTTTTTTCTCCAGTTTGGATAGTATTTTCTTTTTTTAAATTGATATTTTTTTTCTCTGAAAATTTTTATTAAGCCCATATTTTTGGGGTATCTCTTCATTATCCTGACAGCAAATTCTAATTATATTTGCAAATCTTTTTTGAGTTGCTTCTTGCATACAACATTCTTTTATTTCCTCTCTTATTGCAGCGGTTGCTCCACCAAAATTATTTTCAATTGTCCCTCTATTTATTTCTCTTATAAATCTTCCCATTATAAATTCATTAGCAGGATATGAAAGTTTTGTTATATACATACTAAGATAATGATTTTTATCTTCTTCTTTTAATTTGTAATAATGTATTATATATTCACATATATAAAATTCCACATTACATAGATCATATATCTGGATATTAGCTAAATGGTTTTTTGCTTCTTGATGTTCCTTATCATAGACTTCTTGTCTATGATCTATAATATTTTTTTCAAAAAATTCTTTATATAGAATCATCATTATATATAATATCTTATCATAAGTTGTTGTTTTTGTTGCTAAATCTTCTATTATTTGGTTTTTTATTGATGTCATATAATCTCTTATAGTTCCTTTAGTATGAAATCCTATGTAATTCCAAATATCTCTTCCAGACAATTCACTAAGCTTTGGATTAGTAAAAACTTCTAATAAAAAGGAATTCAACTAATTTTCGAAAATTTCTTTTTCATTCTTTTTACAGTCTAAATCAAGCATTCTTTTTCTTTCCATTTCCTGGATTTTAGGAACGTATTTTGATGGTATTTTTGTATATTTTGAATCTTTATTTATAAACCCTTTTTTAAAAGCATAATTATCAAAACCTGTTTTCCATTTATATTGAAATTGGTTATCTTTAGATGTTCCAGCTTCATTTTTTACTTGTATTGGAATTGCTGGTTCTTCGTCACTTGAATAATCTAGGATGTGTTCTTCATTTTCTATATTTTCAGAATTTACTAATTCTTCTTCTATTTGAAATCCTTGTTCCATAATATTATTTTCTTGAGCCATTTTTAATTGTTTAAAAAGCATTGTAACTTCTTCTAATTTTTTTTCAATATTCATAATTTTAGTGGTGGTTTTACTTTTAGATCTGTTATGTTGATTATATTTTGAAATTTTTCTTCTTTGGGATTCTCTTTTTCTTTATTTCTTTGAAATTTTATGGATACTAATATTTCTTCAAGCATATCTACTATAGAATTTAATTGTGGATTAAAAGTATGATAAAGATGTGGGGAATCATTTCCATGGTAACATTTCTTAGAAATTCCGTGTGAAAAATAAGTTTTTTCAGATTTTTGAAGTCCTTCAATAAAACTTATAGTAAAATAAAGATTTTGAGAAAAATCATTTTGTATTGATTTTAAGAATTCGGTGTCATTACAGTTAACATTAGTTAAAATCATTAATTTTTGATCTATTAATTTTGATAACTTGATTATTTCTTCTCTTAAATCTTCTAATTTACTTTTTTCCATTAGGTGACGCTTTTCTTTGTGAATAGTTACAGTTTAAAGTGTGGCTTTAGAAAGTGTGGTGTAAACAAATCTTTAAATCTGTACCAATTTTTGCTCTGTATACTAAAATTCACCTAGCATTAAAGACAACAGCAGCGCTATAACAGCTCAACTCCCGAGACAATTTTAATAATATATTATGGTGATAACTTTTTATCAGAAAATATCGATATTTCAATTATTTTAACTATTAATTTTAATTAATATATATTATATATATTTTTTATAATTCAAATAAACGGTTAAAACAATTAAAACATAGTTATATTTTCAATACACTTAAAACTCTTCCTAACTTTTATCACATAAGAATGCACTGGTGAAGATGCTAAACCATGTCATCTTCATTGGTCTAAGAAACAATATAACTCACAAAAAAAAAGCAGTTGAGGTACCGAAACGGATCAGAAATGCAACAAAAATATATAAACAAAGAAAGGAGAAAAAAAGGGCGGACGAATGCAAAAGCGACAGCCGGGGAGCAGAAAAGAAACAAATAAATAGAACACACAAAACAACCAAATAATACACTTGAAAGTGTGAGACTTAAACGGCTGAGCAGCGGAGAAACAGCAACAAAAACATAAATAGGCACCGAAAACCAAACCAGACGACGAACCATTTTAGATACGAGTTCAGAGGTTCGTTCAACAAGGTATAAACCAGAATAGCCAAATTATAATAAAAGAACATAAAAATCATAAATAAGCACACAAAAGTATAAAAATATTCTAATGTAAATCCAAAATATGGACAAAAATTAAACATTCCTAATCATCTGCCAAATCACATTACATAGTCCGACGTAGGCTGTGGCTCGTATAAGGGCAACACAAGTCTCAATTCTCAAATTTACAAAGGCAAATAGCAAAATATCAGACGTCATCTTCAAAGTTTACCATCAATCGTCAAAATCCACTAAAACTTGCTAGTTTTTTTCATTGGGATCATTTTCACATTCATTTCCATTTCCAAGTAACAACATCATCTAACAAGTAACAACATAGCAGCAATAACAACACAACAGCAGGCAGCATCCGCAACAAAAACTCGAGCAACATATCAGCAATAACAACTCAACACCACAGCAACAGAAAATTACAAATTAAAAGTTCAATAAAAAAAGCAAAGAATACGAACCAGAGCAAAGGATCATATGACCTACCCGAACTGAGGAAACGACGGAAGAACGACGCAGCCGAAGCAAGGGACAAGACCGCGCAACGGGAGGAAGGAAAGAGACTGAAGCTGTGAAGCAAGAAACGCGGATCAGAGAGACAGAAGGAAGCGAGGGAGAATGGAGGTTGGGAGTTTAGGGTTTACTGGGTTTGGGGACAATTAGGGCCAGTAACAAACTTTGGATTGCATACCAAAGGGCATTTTAGTAATTCTATAATTTGCTGTGCTCATTACCTAGGAAAAAGTATAATGCAATGTATTTTATTGTTAATGAAATGCTATAAAATGATTCTCTCTCGTGTGACATGTTATTAGAATAGAAAATTGAAGACCAATTTGATCATAGAATAAAACTTAACACTTAAATAGATAAATTTAATTTTTATTTCTATTTAGTAACAAATTTAATAATTATTTGTATTATTAAATTTTAATATTATATTCAAATAACTTAGAATTAAAAGAAAACAATTTTAGTTCCTTTTAGAATATAAATTAAATGTGTGATTGTTATATATTAGTTCACAAATTTTTTTAATTAAATATATGTTTTTCAGAGTTGCAAAATTCACATAATTATATCTTTATCTTAGTGATAAACTCTTCTGTTTATATTTGTAAAATAAATAAATATCTCATTAACAAATTTCCAAAACATTAATTTGTTATTGTATGATACTATGATCACATATTTACACTTAAAAAAATGGTTTAAAAAGTTGGAGTGAACACCCAATCTGGTCCCTGTCTTTTTTCTCGATGGACATCACGGCCCTTGTCCAAAAAAAAGGGACATATCGGTCCCTGTCCCATACTTATGTGAGACTTCCCGGTCCTTCCGTCATTTTCCCTGACCAAAATAGACGGAACTTGCCTACGTATCAGTTAACGTTGCTGAGTTGGAGGTTAATAGTCTGTTAAGTTCCACGTGGCCATTAGGAAATGGACAGGGGTCGATTTGTCCCCCTTTGGTGACCTAAAACTACGTCGTTTTAGTGGTTTGAGACCATGTGCTATAAGAGAATGGTAAGGGGTCGTTTTGTCCCTCGTTTTTAGTCTTCACTGAAACACATTGGTTTGAAAGTGATTCGACACTGCTAATCTCTCACTCTTCTCCCAACCCAAATACAAACCCTAGGAGACCATGATTGGTAATGAAGAGCATTGTTCATCATCAAACCCACGAAGCAGAGACGATTCAGGCTGGGGCCTAAATTCTGGTGGGAGTGCTGGAGCTACGAGGATGAAGAAATGGGTTGGCCCAATTTGTTATTGTGGTTCTCATGCAATATTGTTCATGTCAGGGACAGTGAAGAATCCAGACAGACTATTCTTTCGCTGCCCAAAATTCAAGGTAGTTTTTGAAGGTTTAGCTAATTTTTTGTTTTCAATTTCTATTCCACAGATGATAACAAATGTTAAACATTTTTGTAGACTGGAAAATGGCATTGCAACTTCTTTGCATGGCTAGATGATTATGTATCTTCATGTGGTGAGGATGCTAACAAGGCTGTCTCATTTGGGGCATCAAAGCAGAAGCAGAATCGATTGGAAGGCCATGGTTATGTGGTGGATAACAAAGTTAATGAGTTGGAAGAAAGATTAATTGGTTTGGAGGATCAGTTAGATTACTGCAGATTGAAAATGGGTGAAAGTAGATGTATTAGGTATGGGTTTAATTTGTTAGCATTTCTGGGTGGGGTTGTAATTGCAAGCTTGTTTAGAGCAAGTGTGTAGGAATTTGATAGCTGAATTTCGTTATTTCACTAAGTTGAGTTGTGAACAACACTTTTGATGATGAATGAAGCAGGAATTATTGTGTTGAATTTGTAAAATTTGAACCATGGCATGTGATGAATATGTTAAATCTCATCCCTATATTGATAGATAATGGCATAATGACATAAATTTAACAAGTATGCATGCTAGCTAAGTAACACTAAGTATCTATAGTCAAAGAAAGATCCATGTTAATACATTGATAATTAAGGAAAAGTACAGTTGTTGAAACAACTTAAAACATAATATGCCATTCAAAATATGGGCAGCAACATGGCCCTGAGTCAGATAACCAAAATATAGGGATCTCAACCAAAAGTCCTATGCCTAAAACCAGTAGTAGTAAGTAGCATAACATATAAGTTTTTTTGAAGCAAAACATGTGTCCTAAAGGCTTGTAGCCAAGATACAAAACAGCAACGAAAGGTACTCCAAGTTCACATCTTCTTAGGTGGCCTTAGTCCTGGAAGCTTGAGCTCGGGAGTGGGCACAAATTTGAAAATCCTTGAAGCAGTTCCCAAGCTTGCAACAGCCATTATTTCTGCTGATATTGCACCACCTCCACTTGTTGGATTTGTCGGAGAAGCTATTGGGCCATGAGTAGGATTTGCCGAAGCATGGGACGTAAGTGCTGGATCTTGTGGTAGTTGAGATTTGAACCAGAGTGTAGGCCTTGGTGCTGGTGGGGGTGTGGGCATGAAACTTGATTGCACAAATTGGGTTGGTGGAGGTAGGGGCCTGATAACAGGGTTCTTTAACCTTAGGGCTGGATTGGATTGAGTTGTGAAAGCTACATCAGATGGCCCTTGTTGAATGTTGCTTGGATTTGTAGCATGCTGGACCTACAAAGAATTTTTGTTATAGTCCCAGGTAACTTATGAAAGCTAAGATAATTTAGCTTTAAAGTATTAATAAGGTAACTTTACCTCCTCTGATTGTGGTGCATTTTGTGACAAAGGAATCTCTTGAGGTGTACCTTCTGGAGCTACACCAGTTATTTTTTTCTCTCCTCTTGGTAGTTTCTTCTTATCTTTCTTAGTTTTTTCCTAACAATGATAACAATAGCACCAACAAGAGTTAAATACATATAACAAAGGCTATTCAACTAGGACAAAACTAAGAAAACAACCTTATGGTTCACACCAACTCCAGCCACGTTAGTGGCCTCATTGCAGTTTTCATGTCCTCTTTCCTGCTATCATATACAACAAATGAACATTACCATACTTTTTTTTAGCCAACTAAACCTCTGACCAAAATAAATTGAGACATTTAAACCCCTAACCACTTAACTTTAAAGACAAATCGATCCCTACTTAGTTCCATACCTGCAGATTGGTTGTGTTCTTACAGACATCAACTCCAACTGAGTTAGATTTCTTCTTCGCTCTATTTGCCCTCCTCTCTTTTTTGGTCATTGGTTTCCAGTTTGGATCCATTGCAGGATTGGTGCATGTTTTATAGTAGTGGCCTTTCTGGCCACATTTGTTACAAGTGACTTCAAATGTTTTCTTTGCCTTGTTGGGATTTATCTCAATTTCCACTGGATCGATTCTTCTCTTTACCTTTGGTCGATGTGCTAGTCGTTTGATTGGTGGAGGCAATGGCCTTGGGGCATCAGTGGGCTCCCAATACTCCTCACTATTTACTGGCTTCATTGTGTGGGCGTAAGTAGCTCTGATCGAGTCCATTGTTAGCCACGTGTGCACAAAGTCTTCAGGATTCACACCAATTTTGTAGCTGCTACTGCATGTCTACAAGGCATGCCTGAAAATAGTACTTAGTTAGATGCATATTAAGATAAAGTCACAGATACATTTTAACACTAACCATGACCATACCAGTTAACTGCCAAACGTTGCAGGTGCATGTTCTTTGTGCAAGGTTAACCCCAACCTTGTGTCCTTGCCTATGAACCTCAAAGAGGATTCTATCACTATCACCTGCCCAAATAGCTCTCCACTTACTTGCTTTAGGCTTGATGAATTCTTCCAACCTCTTGTGCTGAACTGGGGCTAGTTTTCCAGTATGATTTTCTAATTTTTTCTTGTGTAGGGCCATCTTCCTCATGACATAACACCTCAGATCGTCTATCATTGTTAGTATAGGTCTTCCTCTATACTCAACTATTTTCGCATTCCACACCTCGCACATATTATTTGTGATGTTATCTACTTTCGGTCCATGGCTAAAATAAGCTCTTGTCCACACAGCTGGATCAAACCTTTGTAGGTATTCCCATGCTCCCTGATTAATGTTTTTCATTTTCTCCATTGAGGCTTTAAATTCCTGGATAGTTGTCTGCCTAACACATTCCCATACAAGCTGCTTTGTCTGTTGATCCTTGAAGTGTTTGATGAAGTTCTTCCAAATGTGAAGTACACAATTCCTATGATGTGCGTTAGGCATGACCTCCTTCATTGCCAACTCCAGCCCCTGTTGTCAACACAGTCCAATCCAATTCATACTCAAAAACTGGAAGTTCTAACAACGAATCTAAGTCAATAGAAGTACATATATTGGAAAATTAAGTCAATAAATATTACCTTTTGTTGATCTGAGATAAAGTTCCACCCATGTTGTCCAACAGCTCCCAAGTCTTCAGCCAACAGAGTCAGGAACCACTTCTAAGTGTCCTTGCACTCATTTGGTACCACTGCAAAGGCCACCACATAAAAGTGGTTGTTGGCATCTTGACCCACTACACTTAATAGTTGTCCACCATAATATCCTTTTAAAAAGCATCCGTCTAATCCAATTAAAGGCCTGTACCCCTCTTTGAACCCCTTCTTACAGGCTTCCATGCATATGTACAACCGATCAAACAGAGGAAGAGATTCAGGTTGAGGAATAACCTCCATCAGTGCTGTTGAACCAGGGTTACTTCTATGTAACTCCATCAGGTAATCCCGAATTTTCCCATACTGAGCTCTCTCATTGCCTAATACAACCTCCCGTGCAGCTTTCAATGCCCTGCTAATCATCTTTGTACTGACATGGACATTGTATTCCTCAACCATGTGTTCCATAGCCTGTTTCGGCTTCATATCAGACTGTGTTAGAAGCCTCTTCACCAATTTGGATGTAACCCAGGCCCTGTCAGCTAAGTTGCTTCCAAAGTCCCTTCCACAGTTATGCTTATTAAATAGATTTTTCACTTGATAGCACCTATTGGCACTATTCCAGGAAGTCAATATCAACCACGGACAAGATTCTCCAGCACATGCAGCCCTTACTCTTTGCTTCTCATTCTTAATGTATATAACATCCTTACCTTCATAAACAAAATAGTCTTTCAGATCTTGTTTGAATACATCCATTGTAGGAAACATCTGTCCAACCTTAAACTCCACTTCACCATACTCAGTGTCTTCATTATATGAGTCAAATGCTGTCCTCCCCTCATCATCACTGGAAATTGGACTATTGAAGGCTTCACTTTCGTATTCATAAGGCCTTTCATAATCACTATCATTTTCCAAATTATTTGGGTCAATATTGGATCCATAATGTAGCCCACCATCTACAGGGTCACTAGTTTGATCCTTACTTGGGCTTGCCTTAGCTGCATGAGGCCCACTTTTATCCTTGCTCCCACCATTAGACTTTCCATCCTTCAAGATATGCTTTCTCCTCACACCAGAATACTTCCTTGAGTCCACCCTCTTAGCACTACTAGGGGATATGTCCTTGTCATTACCTTTCTTCTTGTTTTGTGTTACAACTTTTTTTGGAGTAGACTTCTTATCTGTCTTCTTCTTAAGCACTCTCTCATAAGAACTAGTGTCAGAGTCCTCCTCATAACCAGCTGGAGGTGGTTTCCATGCCTCATCCTCGGCACTCTCATATCCGTCATCAGAACTTGATGAAGAATCACTCAAAACAACATTTTCACCTGCCAAGCCATCACTTACCACCTCTGGCATATCTACAGGATGGTCAAAATAAATGTAAAACTCCTCACTATCCCTGTTCTTGAGTTTGTTCTCCCTCATCTCATTAATCTCATGATCACCCTTAATGGGATGAAGCCCAGACTCCATGTCAGAGGCCAACATGTCATACCAATACATCTCCTTATACTCAACATAACCCAACTCTTTAAATAAAATAACCAAATCGAAAAAATTCACATAATCGAAATCCATTGGTGGGAACCTCTTCACTTTACCATCCATATAACTCATATATCCCCCACTGTCTCTCACAAACTTTTCCCCGTGATGAAACACGGGAACAACAAAATATTCAGACATCTGTAGTATATTATAATGCATACATTAGAGCAGAACTAGCATACAAATTAAATTTGACTCCATTTCAATTTCACTTTTAAATTAAAAACCTAATTCATTTTCTAACTCCACTGACATTGTTTACTATTTCTATTCTTCTTGGACCACACAAACAATGTACATGCCAAAATATGTCAGACTTATTGAAAACGACAGCACACATTTGAAAAGGCAATGGAAGGACCACACTAACCTGGCACGTCGCAAACGCCGTGCAATCTCCGTCCAAGCTTCAACCAAGCGCCGTCAACACCAATATGTGGAGGTCAGTCAGCAACTTTGTCAACAACACCATCAGCACGTTGCTCCAACTTCAAGAGGTCAACGATCACTACTAGGAGACGACTCTTGCTCTACTAGGGTTTTCTGGTAATTATCAGAGCAACACAGTGAGCTTATATGGAAATCCCAACATCACGTTCCCTTATTCAATCAAAACGCAACGTATGAGACCACTAAAATGACGTAGTTTTAGGTCACTAAAGGGGGACAAATCGACCCCTGTCCATTTCCTAATGGCCACGTGGAACTTAACAGACTATTAACCTCCAACTCAGCAACGTTAACTGACACGTAGGTAAGTTCCGTCTATTTTAGTCAGGAAAAATGACGGAAGGACCGGGAAGTCTCACATAAGTATGGGACAGGGACCGATATGTCCCTTTTTTTTTGGACAAGGGCCGTGATGTCCATCGAGGAAAAGGACAGGGACCGGGTTGGGTGTTCACTCTAAAAAGTTGTTAACGAAATATTTTATTATTGTAACAAAAATGAAAAATAGAATTAAGGGCCATACTCCAAATTACCAAATTTAAGAGGCCAATATATACTTATATAGATCTGAATGTGGTAGCAGATCTACATAATTCCGATATGCTAGAGGATCAATAATAAATGTTATGAATCATTCCTACCTGGTGTTATAGTTACATTCTGCTTGGAAATTGATTCTCTATGAATATCTATCTATTTTATCTATATAAAAATCAAATTTTTATATTTAACGATAGAATTGACGTGACATACTTCTGAGAATATTTTTCAATTTATTTCTTTTAACTCATTAAATATAAGTTATTACGATAAACTAACTATATCAACTAATTGATTTGATTAGATATTTAAAATCATATCATTTATTATAATTTATATCAATTTGATTTGATAGTATTTTCTAATTTATTTATTTTGTCATATTATTTTATAAATATTAAATTCTTTAATTAAACACTTATTTGATTACAAAATAATATTATATGTTACTTTTATATTAGTAATTAAATTTCAGTTACTACACAAATATCATAATATATAATACTTAATAAATTATCATAATCACATTTAAATTATCATAATCACATTTAAATGTATTTAAGTTATTTTCATATAATAAAAATGATATGCTCCAAAAAAATATTTGTATATAATTTGTTAATAAATATATAAGATATTTATCATAATTTTTATGTTTAATAAAAATATCATTGTATTAAAGTGATACAGATATGAATAAATGAGATTTTTATTAAAAAAAATTTACAAGATAGCAAATGCAATTTTATTTTAATTTTATCCTTAATATTTAGTTTTAATTTTACCTTTAGAGTTTTAATATGTTTCAATTATACTATTAAGATGAACAATATGAATTATAACTAATCAATTATATGATCTGATTTGACCAAAATTAAATAAACATTAAATTATTTAATAAATAATAAATAAAATTATAAAATAAATGAATTTAATTTAAATTATTATTTTATTATTTTCTATATCTAAGAATCAGAATGTGCTTTTATGTATTTTGATTAATAGTTCTTAAAGGAGATACTATTTTATTTTACTAATATTTTAAATTTTTTATAATACTTTTATAAAACTTGATTAATAGGTTCTTCTGCACAATATTTTTCTTAAATTTTTTAACAAAAATATATCTTAATTTTTATCTTTCATATTGTATATTCATTGATTATATTAATTTTTTTATAGTATATTTTTATCAACTACAAGCATTATTTTTCAACCTTTTTTATTTTTTTAATTATTTTATTACCTTATTATTAATTATTTATTTTACTTTCACTTCTCATATGTTTATTGTATTTCACTTCATCTTAGTTTCAATTTCGTAGTTAACTTTTAATTATAAAAATTCAGTAGTTACTTTCAAAACATGCTTAAATATATTATCTATTATATACAATCATTAGGATAAACAAACAAATATAAATTGAATATATAATTTAATTTTAATTTAAACTAAAAACTAAATGAATTGTCAGAAAAATAGCAATTAATTTTATTTTTAATTTCTTTGTAATTTATTTAAAGGTAAAAATTTCTCTATAACCACTAACATCGCCGATAACAAAATTATAAGTCTCTATAAAATAAAAATGTATATAAAATAAATAACACATATATATTTTTAAAGTTATTAATCATAGACTATGGACAAATTTTAAAAAAAAATCTTATGAATCAACATGTAATTTTTTTATATTTTTATTTTTTTCTAAAATTTTTTAGACTTATCAACATTTAAGATGTCTATATAACACTTCTCAAAATATTATGATTTCACAAGTTATAATATGTGGGGTAAATCACTTTTATAAACCATTTGCAAACCAATTTTACGTATATCTCCCAAAGTAAAAAAGACTACGTGCATGTCTCAATTTACATATCTATGTAAATTAAATTTTGGGAGTTCGAATTATGTGTTTTCGTAGTAAATCGAATCTACAAGATTCAAATTACTATTGGATGCTATCTATGCTACTAAATCGAATGAAGAAGATTCGATTTACAAGGAGCTAGATTGCTATTAAGTGAGTATAAATCGAACCTTATTGTTTCGATTTAGCATTGACCATATAATCGAAATTTATAGTTTCAATTTAGTAGGGGATGACATAATTCGAATTCTTTGAATTCAATTTACTTTCAAATCACAATAGCAAGTAATTCGAATCCTATAGATTTGATTTACTACTTATTACCCTAATTCAAATTCATTAAATTTGATTTATATAGAAATGTAAATGAAGACAACTAGGTAAATTAACCTAATATGTGATATTAGTTATTGTTATATAGATGAAAAATGTGAGTTATTTATACATTGTTTAGATTAGAAGAATTTGTAGGAAAATAACATGTTGGAGAAGAAAATGGATGAAAAAATTAATTTTTCATTGTTTGGATCAATAAAGAAATTGAATGGAAAACATAAAAGTGTATGTGGAGCTCATGTAAATTTTTTCTCTTCAAAGTTGCAAAGAAAACTGATTCAGAAGTGCAAACATGGATAAAAATAAAGAGCTACTGTTCGAATTATAATTTATATATAATATATAAAAACATTAATATAATTTTGTCTCTTCTTACTTTTCCTTCCATCTAAGCAAAAGAAAATTTTCCCTCTATCTTCTTTCCATTTATTTTTTCTTCATCTAAACAACACACAAAAAATATACTTTTCTTTCTATTTTCTTTTCTCTCATTTTCTTTCTTTTTATTTTCTTTCCTCTTATTTTCCATCTTATATCAAACAATAGCTTAGTGTTTATCCATTTATCTTCTATTAATATTGTTATAACAAGGATACATATAACTTTATAAAAATAATACCTAAACTTTGATTATCTGAGAATTTATTGAGTGGCTAAAATAGCTCCACGTCACGAACCAATGAATGCTAGCAATAAGGATGATCACAAAAATGACCGAAACGGGTATTTGCAGGAATTACTCGCGTTTTGGGGCTAGATGGGACTCGTGAAATCCTCACGACCTGCCACGCGAAAATGAATGGAGACTAGGGGTGGCAAATGAGTCGAAACCCGTCAAGCTGGTCCGCATAACCTGCCATTGGGCTAGAAATTTGTGACCGTTAAACTTAAAAAGTCCGCCTACCCTACACCACCTAATCTACGGGCTTTGGCGGGCTTCGGCATGGCGGGACAGGCTTCTCCACTAGACCAAGTTTTTATTTTGTCAGGGTTATTTTTTATAAATTTTTATGATGTTATAGATCTACAAGATGATGAAGATAATAATTGAAGATGTTTTATGTTATATTTTGAATTATGTTTTATGTTTGATTGATTATAAATTTGAAGATATTTAACTATATATTTTGGATAATATTTGTTTTGCTTTGGACAATGTTGGTTTTATTATTTTGTTTCAAAAAATTTGATTTATAATTATATTTGTTCTTGTATGGATACCTGGAGGGAGAGCTCAGTCTCTGGGAGTCGACGCCGAGCTATTACCTTCGGTGCCGACCTTTAAGCCTTGTGACAATGCGAGCTTTTACTCCAAGAGGGTGTCCAATCGCGTAGAGCTTTGAGCAAGAAACATGGGAGAGTATACCTGCAAGGACACTCCGAAGTTTAAGTTAGTATTGAGAATTCAATGTCCCTTTAGAATAGAAAATCATACCTTTTTATAGGTGATAATGTATAAATCTGTTATGTTCCTATTTTATTGTCTGTATTAAAGAGCAATAATAAGGATAAATGTTAGGTTGGACATTTCATATTTGTGAAGCAATCCATTGAGCTGAATTGTAACGTCACTTTTCAATAAATGACATTGATTGCCGATTAGTAACTGTAATGCCGATTTAATGATTGTAATGCCGAACTGTAACACTGATTTTCTGAGTAATGATGTGAATAATGCCGAGTTATGAATGATAAAACTGATTTATAATATCGGATTTGTAATGGCCGGACCAATATTTATTACATATTTATAATTATAAGGACTTTAATGCGTGTGAATTTAAAAATGATCATTTCTTTTATATTTTTAGAAATTATAAATTTATTGAAAAGGTTGTAAAATTATATATATTGTTTAATATTTATTGGTTTATAAAAAAAAAGGAGAGCCTGCCAACTCGCCAACCTACCATTATGCGGGGCAGGGAAGAAATTCAGGACTACCTTACTAGGCAGGGCAGGGCGGGCTTTTGGGGAGACAGGGTGAGCTTTTTCGTTTGCCACCCCTAATAGGGACACAGACATAAGTACCCGCCCCCATGGAACCTATTAAATATACACGAATATAAAATTATTAATTTATCCTAATTTACACATATACATAAATTCATTTCTTGAATTTAGTAACTCTAATTTCTGCCTCCAATTCGAATTCTTCCAGACTCATTCTCAACCTTGATCCTCTCTCTAACTCACTTTCTTTGCCTCTCAAGTCTGTCATTACGTCGCTCAATATCGTCCCAAAAAATTATGTTATGTTATTATGTTGGATTATTTTTTTATGTTTTCTCCTTTTGAAATGTTATTTTTCATAATGAATATGTTATAAATTGTGTTGAATTATATTGAATTGATTATTTTATAATTTATTATATTATATCTTTTTGTGTTAATTTTTTTCAAAAATTTTCAAAAAATATTCGTAGATACCCGATGAGATTTGCATTCCCTAAGGAATAATTAAACAGGAACTTGCAATAACGAAGAAGGAACGGAGGCATTTTTTCTTAAATAGGAATGAGGGATGGAAAGGGGGTTTCTCACGCTCCCGTGAGTACTCATTACCATATCTAACTAGCAACGGAGATCCAATCTGAGCCGATTTAAGAGGGCACACGTGGGCTTCATCTGCATTGGACCTTTAAAGTAATGGACCTAAGTCAGATTTGAGACCCTAATAATAGATTTAGTTGATCTTGCTTGCATTGAGGTTTTACTAAGCCCAAATATATTTTAGATTAATATTTCGAGTCATTGTTATAACAAATACTATACTATTTAATATTATAACACTTAATATATGTAAAAATTGGATATATTTACAAGACATTTTTTAATTCAAATTAAAAAAATTAATTATCTCTTTTTTAGTTTTAAAAATTATTTTTTAATGTAACAAAAAAGTAAAAATAATAATAATCACTCACATAATTAAAATAGATAATCTTAATATATACATTATCAAGGATTATTATATATGATATATAATTTTTTTTCTTTTCTGTAATGACTATTTATATAATTTATTGAATAATTTTTTCATCTTAATATTTAATAAATTTAACAGATAAAATATTATTTAACATATAAAATAAGTAACTTAAGTTATCATTTAGAACAATAAATATAATAGTGTAAATACTTATTTATTTATTAATAGTGAAAAAATATTTAAATAGTATAAATTGATAATTTTTTTAGTATAAAAGCAATAATAAAAATTATTAATTAAGTTAATTATATAATTAAAAATTATGAATAATTTCTTAAATAATAATAATAAAAAATAAGATGACTATTTTTACATATTACAAAGTTTGTGAAAAAAAATTGGATAGTAAATTAATAATTAATGCTGTAAAAATAAATAATCAATACATTGGATATTATTATTTACAAACTAATATAATATATATTATCGATTATTAAATTTATAATTAATTTTTAATCCAATGTTTGGTAATTAAAATTTATATAATTGAAATTATTAAATGATGAATATTTTACATCTAACTAATTTATTTTTTTATTGAAATTAAAAAAAGATGAGTTGTTAATCAATTATAAATTTAAATTTAAATTTGAGCAAGAAAATAAAAAATATTTTAAATTTTATCTCACTAACCAGAATTAATTTCAAGATAAGAAATTACTTTGTATATCATATATATTGTAAGATAGTATAGTCATTTGCTATTTTTTAATGATAAATATTGTCAAATAAAATGGTGTAAGAAATTAGAAGAAAATGTATTCACAATAAGTTTAGAAAATATCAATTTATTTTTTAATAAAATAAATTATATATTAAATAACAAAAGTTGTTATTGGTTTCTCTTCACACTAACTTATACTCAACGATGGTGTTTCGATATACCATATTACCAAAAAATATTAATCGATCTAATAACTTTGGTAATGACATAAGTTTATGAATTTGGAAATTTAAAAATCATTTCATAAAATGTGAAGTTTTAACAAGTAGCAATGTTGATCATATTGTTTTAACTTCAAGAATAAATACAATACCAACAAATAAAATTGTCTCAAGTAAATTTCAACAAAGACAAAAATCCATGGGCAATTTACTTATATAAAATAAAGCTGAGAAACATTTACCTGATTACAACAATTGGAAACTGGTTACGAGCATGCCCTGTTTTGCCTTCTATATAATCTGTGGGAGCTAACCACAGATTCAAGAATACACATAAACCGTACTAGGCAATCACGGTATACATGCAAGGAGAGTTGAACGTAAACCATGGGAGGCAGCCACCGTTTACTCTTGGAGAATGCAACATGGAAACCGTTGGGAGCAGCCACGGTTTATGAAGACAATGGTGTGTGCATAAAACCTTGCAAGCAGCCACAGTTTATACATGAGAAACTATAAATATAGAATCCGTTGTTGGTGAGGGCAGATCACATTTGAGCATTCAAAATTTTGTGAAGTTGGGTGGCTGAGAGAGAATCCGGAGAGCTTTGTGGTTTAGGGGACCGGTTTGAGATATTAAACCAGTTGAGTGGTGGACCGATGGAAGACGAAGCTCGCATGTATCGGTTAAATGGCGTTGTGCATGAGGCTGGATATATCGACCAAGAGGTTAGTTAAACAACTTTATTATTATTATTATTATTATTATTATTATTATTATTATTATTATTATTATTATTATTATTATTATTATTATTAGTAGTAGTAGTAGTAGTAGTAGTAGTAGTAGTAGTAGTAGTAGTAGTAGTAGTAGTAGTAATGTGACTTGTTACTATTATTGTTATTGTTATTATGCTTATTATTATTATTGTTATTATTGCGAGTTGTTAGTATTATTATTGTTGTTGATATTATTGTTATTCCTGTTGGTATTGTTAGTTCTGTTATTGTTGTCGTTATTAGAACTATTGTCATCATTAGAGAACATAGAAAACCAATATTGGTATATAATAATTTTTTAAAATTATATTAGATGTTATTAGTATTGGTCGTATGTTGAGGATTTCCTTATCCTTATTTTGCAGCCTACTAGGGTTATTAGTAGTGTCAGGTGATAAAAAAAATATGCCTTTACACGACTGGATTATACCGTATCTGGAGACCGCGGGCTTGTATCACTTGGCTAGGTTGAACAGTCAGTGATTCTGGGTTGATGAGCCTCTACTTAGCGCATTCATTGAGAGGTAGCGTCCTGAGATCCACACCTTTCATATGCCCTTTGGGGAGTGCACAATCACTTTGTAAGACATGGCCTATCAACTGGGTTGGCCGATCAATGGGGAGCCCATGAGTGGGTGCCTGACTGACTTTGAGAATTTGATGGAAAACGGAAGACCGGCATGGGTGTGGTTTCGCGAGTTGTTTGGTGAGTTACCTCTGTAGAATAAAGTCAAGCAGATGACAGTGTGCTACACATGGTTCCATGAGAGGTTCTGAGTTCTCCCAGCAGATGCTACCGACGAGATCGTGTGTATATACGTGAATGCCTATATTCTGATGTTGTTGTCGTCCCAGCTGTTTGCAGACAAGAACGCAAACCGGGTCCATCTTCGTTGGTTGCCTTATTTAGCATCGTTGGACGACTTGGGTAGATATAGCTGGGGCTCGGCGGCACTGGCCTGGTTGTATAGATGTCCTTGTCGTGGGACAAACAGAAACGTCGTTAACTTGGCCGGGCCACTTCAGCTTCTACAGTCTTGGATTTTCTGGAGGTTTTTGAGTTTGAGGCCTAGTGGTTTTGATATCTTCGGGTTTCCGCTTACATGCAGGTACGGATATATTATTTTCGGTCCATAACTTGTTTAATTACATGTGTTGTTACCGTTATGACATGCTTTGAATGAAACTTATAGGTGGGCTGAGTATCTACCGAGAAACGATACAGTGGATCAAAGAGTGGTGGCTGCACGCCTTTGTCTGGATAGATTGCGTGTCCATGATGTGAGTCATTTTGTTATTGCTCTTACAAGTAGTATTTCCTGTATAGAGTTATGGTTTTACCTAACGTTACATTCTCCGATACAGTTCGTGTGGGAGCCTTATTCTTCTCCCAAGGTGGGTGCTGTTGTTCATCCGGAGATACTAGTTGACGAGCACCATAGGCTATGGACGGTGGTCACTAGCCTGATTTATTTTTCCGCAATTCGGCAGGGTTCAGCATCTTCCTCAGTTGGCTCTGAACATAGATTGGCTCTGAAGAAACTGAAGATTGATGGTTTAGAAGTTATAGTAAACTCTCGTTGTAAGTATAGTTACTAAACCAAGCAATCAACCTTTCTTACAAACGTTTTGGTTGTCACAAGTAACAAACCCCTAAATAAATTGATAACCGAAGTATTTAAACCTCGGGTCGTCTTCTCAAGGAATTGCAGGGAAGTATGAATTATTATTGGTTATGCAAAACAGTGTTTTTGGGGGTTGAAAAGGTTTTGAACAAGAGAAAGGGATTGTAGGAAATTAATAGATTAATAACTAATAAAACTCTTGGCAAGGTATGAAAATTGGAGGTCCTATCCCTGTTATCCTTATCAATTGTGATGAGAATTGGATTTTTCTCCCACTATGTTAACCTCTAACTATAAAGGTAAGTTAAGTGGATGAATTGATTCAAATCCTCAAATTTCAGTCTTTCCTTGGGAAAATTTAGAATTATTGGATCTCGAATTAATTCTTGAAGAATTCCAATTTTCAGTCAACAATGAGTTTGATAACTCAAGAGTTACCAATTAATCAACCAAAGCCAAAAGGGAATAAAATCTAAATTAAATTAAAAGCATCAATAACATAAATAGAAGAAGGCAATCAAACTACGTTTAAACATAAATTCAAATTTAGCATGAAAGAGTTCATAAATTAAATTGGAAAAATAAATAAAAGGAATAATAAACCTGGAACTTAGAAGATAAAATCCTAATCCTAATGTAAATCCTAATCCTAATCCTAATCCTAAGAGAGAGGAGAGAACCTCTCTCTCTAAAAACTACATCTAAAACTAAAATTGTGAGTTATGAAAGCATAATTCTGAATGGATGCATTCCCCCACTTCATAACCTCTGGTCTGTGCCCTCTGGACTTGGATTTGGGCCGAAAAGGGCTTCAGAAAACACTGGGATCGTTTTCTGCAATTTCTGGTGCGTGGCCTCTGTCACGCGTCCGCAGGTCACGCAGTCGCGTCATATGCGTTTCTCTCAAGGCGCGCGATCGCGTCAGTCACGCGATCGCATCACTGACGTTTCGCGCTGGCATGCGACCGCGTCGCCCATGCAGTCGCGTCGCTGCCAGTTTCTTCAACAACTCTGTTTCAAGCTTTCCTTCCATTTTCGCATGTTTCCTTTTCATCCTTTAAGTCATTCCTACCTTGGAATATTTGAAATTACTCAACACACGAATCACGGCATCGAGTGGCAATAAAAGATAATTAAAATTAATATTTTTAAAGCCTAGAAAACATGTTTTTCACATACATCACATAATAAGGAAGGGAAAGTAAAAACATGTAATTAACATGAATAAGTGAGTGAAGGATTGAATAAATCATTCAAATTAGGCACAAAATATATCATAAAATATCGGTTTATCAGGCTCCATACGAAGGATGGAAGGGGTGGAGACCGATGGTTCCCCAGATATTATCAGGAGTGGCATCAGCATTGGGAGGACCGGCTTGATACAATCATACTGGTCGACCGAGTCGCTGACCCCGGTCCATCAGCTGAGTACTTAGACTGGTGGTGCCATGTGGCCCACAGATTCCTATCCCTTGAGGTTGCATTTCAGGATCTCAGGCCGATTGTGTTGACGGAGGAGGCTCGTCACAGAGGGTCGTCATAGGCACCTCCCAGGGTGCAGGTTCTCGACAGACTGGATAATAGGCGAGTGGATCGGCGTCGGCGTATAGGCACACGTACCACGGATCGAGAGTGGCGATGGCTTGATGACCGTTTGGATGAGGACCTAGCTGGTGCTGATCATGGAGGTGTTGTGGATTATCGTGTTCCTCGACGTAGAGCCAGACGACAGGGTGGGCGGGATGGCAGTGGACGGGCTCGAGGTAGAGGACCATCCGCTGAGGATGACAGTGCTCAGCACGCTGTTGGTGAGGATGTTGGTGGTGTGGCCACATGGATGGATCAGCCCACCTACGATGTAGGGGGTACCTCCCAGTTTGTCGAGTACCAGCCGCCGAGTCACAATGTTCAGCCTTAGTTGCTGGTTGACCTCAACGAGCCTGCAGCTTCTCCGTCTGACCCATGGTTTGCTTTAGGAGGGACCCCAATATCAGCATCCAGCGCCGTTCTGCCACAGCCACTGGCACCAGGGGTGGAGTAGAGACCGAGGAGGGTTAGGTGTCCTCCTTTGTGTGGCACCAGAGGTCACCTGCTTGGTCATTTCGACGATGACGACAGTGACACCATCGAGGATTCTGATTAGTTATCTGTGATTTTTACGTTTTGTATGAACTATGTTTGATTATGATTCTTAGAATCATGTTTAGGGTTTTATGTTGCAGAGTGTTGTTGTATGTTGTCTGATATGTATGTGATAATTATATATGTTTTATGATGTATGGAAACGAAGTAGTTTGTCAGAATAATTTGCGCGCATTCATAACCATACCAAAGTGTTTCTATTGAACAACTAAAAAAAATGAGTTAAACAAGCGAACTTAATACTCTAAATAAAGAAACAACATTCATTGACGCAAATCAATAACATAATTAAGACTATTCAAATGAAGGGTTCCTAATACAACTTAGACAATAACCTTACATTACGCAAATTAAGACTTCCTAATACAGCTTAGACAACAACAACGAGATAATAAACGTCATAACATCTAACCATCCCCGCCAATAGTATGTCTTCGCTGGACACAGTTCTTCCGCGTATGACCTGGCTGCCGACAGAGTCCACAACGCTTGGGCTGGTTCTCAACAGACTGATCCATGCTATTACAGATCCTGGTTGCCTTCGGACGACCTTCCCTTGCACGCCTCATGTTAGGATCAGGAATGATAGTTGGTCCAGCATATGGGGGTCATAGGCCTTCTGGGATGGACGGAACAAAACCGTGCTTATAAATGTTGAACACCTCACTCATATAATACACCTCGTGAACATATGACGCCCAATTCAGGCGCGAGTGGGTACAACATAAAATGGCAAGACAACATGGATAATGGAGCTCCTGAAAGTGGCTACAATCGCATGTGTGATCCTTAAGGGAAACTCGGTAGCTACCTAGCGAGAATTTCCCGGTCGGTGTCATCTCAGCGACCATGTACTCCGATTGGTGCCTGTCATATAACGTGACGGTGAAGCACCTTGAGTCTCTTATGTTCCGTTCAATAGCCTTCACCAATGCCTGACAAAATTCCTGCCCAGATCCAAGTTGTGCCTCTGTTGTCTGTCCACGGACCACAAATAGCTTAGCAAGCCTCCCGTAAGTGGATTTAACCAAGGAAATGACCAGGAGGTTGCGTGTTCCCTTTAACACGGAATTCACACATTCACTAATGTTGGTTGTCATGTGCCCGAACCGTCTACCGCTATCCTCGTGTTGGGTCCACTTGTCATACTCCATCCGGTTGGCCCAGTCACACATGGCCAGATTTTCAGTCTGCATGATGTCAAACTAGTAATAAAACTCTGCTTCAATTTTTTGCATAGGCAGCATTAACCAACATCCTCCTCGCATCTTTAACTTTGAAGCTAAGGCTAAAATTCGCTGCCACATGATGAATACAGTACGCTCGAAAAGCACGTAGAGGCAGCTAACCATTCTCGGGGTTCTCAAGTGCAGCCTTGATGCCATTATGCCTGTCAGAGATAACAAGGATACCCTCCTGTGGCGTCACATGCGATCGTAGGTTGGACAAGAAAAATGACAATGACTTCGCATTTTCTCCCTCAACAAGGGCGAAGGCTATCGGGAGGATGTTCGAGTTCCCATCCTGCTCTATCGCCAACAGTAGCGTGCCTCCGTACTTGCCATACAAGTGGGTACCGTCAATACTCATGAGGGGCTTGTAATGCCTAAAGGCCTTGATGCAGGGTGGAAATGTCCAGAAAAGTCGATGAAAGTACACCGTTGACTCATCGACCTCATCCCCCAGTCGAACAGGAGATGTCTTCAACACAGTGACTATCCCAGCCATGGTTGACTGTACCCCTAGCATCCAACGTGGCAACTCAGCATACGACTCTTCCTAATCTCCATATATTTGGGCTACGGCCTTCTGTTTTTCCATCCAAACCTTCCTGTAACTAGGCTTGAACCCGTAATCGGCTTCTGTTGCTTGTTGCAAGAGCTTTACCGTAACCGCAGCATCCGCCCTAACCAATGGAAAAATTCTCGCACAGATAACGTGGTAATCCAGCTGATAGTGATCACTAGAAATAGAGGTGGCCAAACAAGTGTGCGGACTATTGTACCTCTTAACCTCCCAAGTGCCCTTTTGTGCACGTAGCGATATGCGAATCAACCAACTACAACCATTGCCGAACTCCTTGTATTTTCCATGGTACTTCAGATGATCCGATTCCAAGACTCTGTACTCAACACCTCGACGGATGCTATAGTCCTTCACACTCAGCACAACTTCATCTTTATTCTAGAACGATTGCCCAATCTGAAACTCTGTAGAAGAACCCCCAATTGTAATACCCCCGTCTGCCTGTTGACCCAGAGCCTCCAAGTTTAGAGTCGAGAAGTGTGGAGGGTACTGCTGTGTGCCAGAACTTGAAGGCCCGTGCTGTGTACGTGGATTGGCACCGGTGTCATCATCACTATCCCCAATGATATCTACAGGCTCCTGGTCAGAGTCATCGTCCCACATTGCATTATCTACTCCATCAGGTTCTCCGAAGCCTTGAACATCATGAATCATTCCACCACCGGTGCCCACCTCAAATGCCTGCTGCCAGACCTCAGAATTCTCCAACGGTACAGAATCAACTGCCTCCGTTCGATCTAAATCAACCGCGAATGAAGGGGATGCGACTTGCGGAACAGATGGTCTGACCGCAGGCATCGAACTGGACGCACCGCCAGCGGCAGTCGAGCTATGAACCAGAGCTGATGCCCTAGAACTGTCCACACCAACCTCCATCTTCACGAACAACTCATGTATTCTGACCTCCGAAAAACTCCTAACACAATGAAACAGAACCCTAATATCTTCATCAGCCGCTAGCACAAACGTATCATACTTAACACCGATCGAGACTACTGCGATGAGAATCTTGTATAATAGCTTCTTCACCCACTTGCTCCCAAATACCCCAAGCTTCTGCAAGATGCTATTCTTCACATCTGACAAAGTGCTTGATGAACTAATGAATATACTCAATGGTTCTCTGTCAGTGAACTTCACACCATATTTTTTGCTTCTTTTGATTTTCCCAAAGCAATGCACTAAGACAAGAAAACTCTCTTCCTCACTTGCCATTGTGATAATGATCTCTTCAACAACTTGAATCTCACTCACATATATATAGAATTTCTCTCCTCATAAACCGTGGGAGCTAACAAGGGTTTATGCCCATTCGAAGCCTTTCATAAACCATTGCTGCTTACAACGTTTTATGCACATTTGTCTTCATAAACCATGGCTGCTCCCAACGGTTTCCATCTCGCATTCTCCAAGAGTAAACCGTGGCTGCCTCCCACGGTTTACATTCAGCTCTCCTTGCATGTAAACCGTGGCTGCCTAGCATGATTTATGTGTATTCTTGAATCCGTGGTTAGCTCCCACGGATTATATAGAAGGCAAAACAGGACATGCACGTAACCAGTTTCCAATTGTTGCAATCAGGTAAAGGTTTCTCACTTTTATTTTATATAGGTAAATTGCCCAAAATCCATAAGAATTGCTATTAATGAAAAATTACTCTATTTTAAAGACAAATATAATTTTTTCTACATATTTCCTAACTCGGTAAGTCGAGGACTAATCCACGACATATTGATGCTCTATTTATTAAGGGTCTGTCGCTAACTAATGAATTGTTATACACACAAGACGAGATTCGAACTCCAAATATTTGCTTAAGCGGACAAATGAGATGACCATTTAACCAATTCAAATTGATTAAATAAATATTAATTATCTTTAATATTTTTAAATTGTAAAAGATTTATTATAATAATTATTATATATATTTTTATTTAAATTTTAATAAAAAAATTTATATGATTTTTTTGTATTATCCCGTGGAGGACACAGAAACATACACTAGTATTAAATAATAATAGAATTACAGAAATTAGACTAATTGCTAATTGCTACAATTGGGAGATTTTACTTTAAAGAGATTTTAAACCTACAAGTATACTTTTATGGACAACTTTATACATAGCTTTTAGTGAAATATATACACTAGTGGATCAATGGATTAACATGTATATTTTACCCTTTCCTAACTAAGGGTTACAAGGGGAAGTCCGCTCTGTTCCACCCACCCAACTGAAAGCCCGCCTTTTGGTGGGTCGGCCCACCTCATTTAGTGAGGTGGTCCTAAAATTCTACCCCGTCCTGCTTAACTGCGGATTGGCGGGTTAAACCCGCCAAATCTCTTTTTTTTACTATTAACTATTAAATAATATATAATTTTACAATTATTTTAATAAATTTATAATTTCTAAAAGTATAAAAAATTATAATTTTTATATTCACAAACATTAAAGTCTTTGTAATTATAAATATTGTCTCCAAAGTAAAATAAACATAATTCAAAACGCAAATTATTTTTTATATTGGGGTGAAAATGGTGTTTTCTAGGATTACGAATGATAAAGGTGTTATT
Source organism: Arachis hypogaea (assembly GCF_003086295.3). Classification (NCBI taxonomy): domain Eukaryota; kingdom Viridiplantae; phylum Streptophyta; class Magnoliopsida; order Fabales; family Fabaceae; genus Arachis; species Arachis hypogaea. The sequence continues at coordinate 109,073,058 of NC_092045.1, read as the reverse complement.
CTCAAATGTGGAACTTTTTATTTAAAATATGAAAATCAGACCCTCCGATTTTTTTGGGAATAAAAATCGGACCATGCGATTTATTAGTAACATAAATTGAAAAAATCACAACAAACAAATCGGACCATCCGATTTGATATTAAAAAAAATTTAAAAATTAACTTACAAAGTAATCGGACCCTACGATTACTTATTCCCATATCAAAATAAAATCACATGCACCACCAACAGAATTGAATTGCCCACATTTATCTTCTATAATAAAATTTTTTAGCCTAATTCAAAACATTCAATTTTCATCTTTATTCTCTTGTAAGTTGGGTTGGGAGAAGATGGATTTTGACAAAAAATTTGCAAAAATCTCCCTTGCAAAAAAAAACACTAAACCTGGCAAGGAAGCTCGCTCCGCCCCGCCAAAGCCTGCCAAAACCCCGGTTTAAGTGGTGCGGGTTAGACAGACTTTTGCTATTTGGCAATCCCAATTTTCTAGTCCGATCCGCTTTTTTTGCGAGTTACGCAGACCAGCGCGGCGGATTTAGGCCCGTTTGTCACCCCTATCCCCAACACTCCTACTAAGCTCCCATTGCTGCTGAATTCACCAATAGTTAGAGCAAGAACAAAAACCTTACTTGAAACTATGAAACTGATATCAATCTCAGACCACGACTTCAAGATGCAATCTTTATAGCAGAATGACATTTTTGGCAAATCCTTAGGTTCTTAAAGCCTATGAGTTTTATAAACATTCTTTACCACTAATTAAATTTTTGGTACTACTAGATTTTTTTAATATTTTGTTATTATCTTTATGCTAGCTTCAAAGCCAGTAATTCTTGTTCTAAGGTCACCTTTAAGTTTATAGATTTGGACTGATTTGATTTCTTGTTTATAGATTTGATGAAGAAAATAATAACAGCCAAATGTCAAAGGAAAAAGACAATATGTCAGATGAGAAAAAAGATAAAGGAAAGTAAAAAGTAGTTTTGTGATAGGGTGATAGATGCTCTAAATTACTGAATTCCCGACTGCCAGTGGTAATGCTGTGATAAAATCCATTGCAATATCCTTCCAAACCTGTGAGGGAACTGGTAATGGTTTGAGTAACCCCGCCAGGGCCTTGGTGTCCACCTTAGCTTGCTGACAAACACAACAGTTTAGAACATAATGCCTAATGTCTCGCTGCATGTTGGGCCAATAGAAGATTGCACAAATTCGCTCCACGGTCTTCGCTATGCCAGCATGACCTCCAATAACACTATCATGGTACTCATGCTATCAAAGAGCTATTTGTAGGTATCACCAATCTATTTCTCCACAAAAGAAGGTCATTATGTATTGAGTAATTTAAATCCCCCAAAGTATGATTACCACACTTTTCTATCAGGACTTGAAGATCAGGATTTTGAGCTAAATCCTCCTTCAACTGCCTCAGCCAATCAGCTCGTGGTGCGGACCAAGCCCCAAGAAAACTCCTCAAAAGAGCATCTGCAGCCACATTCTCAGCACCAGATTTGTAGTGAATCTCGAAGTCATATCCTAATAGCTTGTGCATCCATTTGTGTTGCTTAAGCAGCGCCTTAAGGCTCTGATGAACTGTACGTAATACAAATTTCTTTCCTAGTAAATAATGTCAAAATTTTGCCAACGCTTCTGTGATGGCATAAAATTCCTGAACATAAGCTGATTGTTTCTGCAGAGTTGGGGAAAGCTTCTTGGAAAAGAATACTATTGGATGTTTTTGTTGTAATAAAACTGCACCTATTCCCAAACCCGAAGCATCAGTTTCAACCTCAAATGGTAGATCAAAATTGGGCAATTGCAGGACAGGTTTTGAGCATATAGCCTTTTGAAGTTGAGTGAAAGCCTTAGAAGCTTCTGTACTCCATACAAAATCATCCTTCTTTAGCAGATCTGTTAAAGGGAAAGCTAAGGAAGCATAGCCTTTAATGAATCTTCTATAGTATCTAGTAAGGCCAAGGAACCCTCTAAGCTGTTTAATATTGGTGGGCTGTGGCCAATCCATAACAGCCTGCACTTTAGCCATTTCCATATGTACTCCACCTCCCCTTATCGTATGTCCCAAGTAATCCACTTCGGATGAGCCAAAAATACACTTGGATAGTTTGGCAAAGAGAGACTTCTGTTGCAACAGCTTTAAGACCACTTCCAAATGCTCAAGATGCTTAGTAAAGCCATCACTATAGATTAGTATATCATCAAAGAAGACAAGCATAAATTTTTGAAGATAAGGTTTAAACACCTCATTCATTAAGCTCTGAAATGTAGCAGGAGCATTGGTGAGGCCGAATGGCATTACCAACCATTCATATAATCCTTGATGAGTCCGAAAAGCAGTCTTGAATCTGTCATCAGGGTTGACTAGTATTTGATGAAAGCCAGAACGCAAATCCAATTTGGAGAAAATATTAGCCCCAAATAATTCATCTAAGAGTTCATCTACAATAGGAATTGGAAATCATCCTTTATAGTGATGGCATTTAAGCTCTATAGTCCGTGCAAAATCTCCACGTGCCATCCTTTTTCTTAACCAAGAGAATTGGTGAAGAGAACGGACTCTTACTAGGCTGTATTATACCCTCCTGCAGCATCTCATTCACCATTAATTCTATCTGAGACTTCAAATGATGAGGGTAACGGTAAGGGCGAGCCTTCACTGGTTCAGCACCCTTAATTAAAGGAATTGCATGATCTTGTGACCTCTGAGGGGGTAAACCTGAAGGCACATTGAATACACCCGCATATTGCTAAAGCAATTTGCCCAAAGCTGGGTTAAGTGAATCGGGTAATTGCAATAGTGGAGTTGCAGGCACCGTCGAATACTGGACCTCCAAGGTAAACATCTCAGCTAGTGCATCAGTAGAGAGCATTCGCCTAATATGATGGAACTGAGCTTGTGACGAAGGAGCTGATTTGTACCCTTGAATTGTGATAAATTTTCCATCATGCATAAACCTAAAAAAAGAAGAATCAAAGTCAGCAATGTGAGCTTTAAGAGATTCTAACCAATTGGATCCAATGACCAACTCACCCCCTGCAACATGAAGAACAAAGACCTCAGGGATGCTGATAGTATTGTCCGATATAGTGATATCCAAACTAGGAATCATGCCTTCCACTGGCAGAATTTGAAAATTACTAACCATGACATTAATACCAGGAGCAAGTTCAATTGGTAAGTTCAGAAACATGACAATACGGGGTTGGATAAAGCAATCTGAGCTCCCCCCCCATCCAATAACGTGTGCACCTCATGTCCATTAATAACAGGAGTGAATCTGATCATAGCAGGTCCCCTAGTACCATGCATGGCATTGTAAGAGAGATGATGGGCAGCAACCTCCTGTTCCAGAGCCTCCAAAGGAAGATCAACATTAGTGTCATTTATAGTTTCAAGGTCAGCATCAATAGAATCATCCAATTCAAGGTGAAGTTGCAGGTATTGTTTATTGGCGCAGCGATGAGTAGCTGAAAATTTTTCATCACACCAATAACACAAACCCTTATCCCTCTTGTTCTGTATCTTGGCAGGGGAAAGCCTCCGAACCGAATTCTTCGATGGTGGTACAGCTGAGCAAGGCACAGGAATAGGAAGAAGAGGTGGAAGAGGACTCTTCGGTAGACTGCGATTCTGCTGGGAACTCGAGTAAGAAGGATTCACCGAGCAAGGTTGGGATGTATTATAGGTGGTTCTTGGAATCGAAGCAAACTTTTCCTCCTGCATTCTAGCCAAAGTCAAGGCGCGCATCAACGAATGAGGGCACTGAGCCTTCACCTCTCTGCGAATATTAGCTCGTAACCCACCAATAAAATAATCCTTCAAAGCCTCAGGAGGTTCAATATGAGATCGATTAGCCAAGGCAACAAAAGCAGCGTAATATTCACCTACAGTACCTTGCTGCTGCAATTTGAAAAGGAGTTCTCTAGGCGATTCGAAAAGAGAAGGGCCAAACTCCAATTCAATTACTCTCTTCAACTGTGTCCAAGAATGAAATTGGGCCGATCGTTGAGACATTTGAAACCACAGAATCGTAGGCCCGACCATGTGGATTGCAGCGATCCCAATTTGTTCATCGTCTGGCACTTTGAAAAACTCAAAGTATTGATCCATGGAGAATATCCACCTCAGATCATCTGAGCCATCAAACTTGGGCAAATCAAACTTCACTCGGCTATGCTGAGCCAACCGATTCACATTATCCACCCCATGACCAGAGTTCGAACCATGGGAGAAACCCCTTGATGGAGAGCGAGATCGAGATTATTCTTGCATGATTTGCGTCAACGAGGATTGAATGGCGTCAAACTTCAAGCTCGTAGCCTCTGTGGCTCTCGCGCGTTCAGCGCGAGTCTCATCTGAGACCTCCTCGATGCACTGACCCAAGCATTTCAGCTCTGCCTCCAAAGTTTTGAGCCTCGTGTTTTCTGCCATGGCACGATGAAAGCACCAAATGATAGGGTGATAGATGCTCTAAACAAAAAAATAGCGAAATGGTATGTATATTGAATTGAGTAATTACGCCAGAAGTACAAGTTTAGAGTTCAAAAAAATAACTAAGAACAATCAGAAGGAAATCAAGCTCATTAGTGACTTGAGCTCTAAGAACAGAAACAAGATAGAGTTCTTCAGTGTAACAGTAGTTGAGTCAAAATTGAAGAAAATAGGAAAATCAGAATCCGCTGAATCAGATCCCAGCATAGGGAAGAATCCATAACCTGAGAGATGGAAGTGGGAATTAGCACAGGAAGGGGAGATAATATAATAGGAAAATAGAAGGGAAAACTCTATGCAGCAGCTGAATGAGAGTGACCAAAGAAAAGGGGTTGAGAGAGAAGAAAGAAGAAGATACCACAATACGCCCTAGTGCCTGAAATCCCTCAACAGCCTGCTATTTGACCTCTTTCTCACGCTTCTTCTGAGGCCCTGAATTTGAGGATCTACTACCATCTGTCCCGAGTTAGTTGCAACCTCTTTTGCTGACGTTGCAAGCCTCTCACTTCGTTCCTTGCATTTAGCTATACTCGTATCATTTTGTTTTATCTTTTGTGATAAAAGAGAATGTAAAGTAACATATAGAGTGTATGCTTCTTTCTAGTGATGCAACGCAAGATGAGGAAAAGAATGTCAAAACAAAGTAAAAATAGTGTATATGCTTCTTTATAGTTTTGATTTCTTTTTTTATTTGTTATTGTGTAAATCTAATTATTGTTTGTATTAATTTAACAGGGAAGAGGAAAAAGATGAAAACAACACGAGATCGCCAATAAAATTAGTGGAAGAAGCTGAACCAAACAAATTAATGACGCCTAGCAATATGGGTATAATTTATAGTTCTTAGTGTTTGTTGTTTCTTGTTTTGATTTTTCAATGTAACTTTTGTTATGTAATACTATTTGTTATTATGAGCATTCCACACTATTTTGGCGATGATTTATGTGATTATATATGAGATTTTGCAACTATTTTAATGAAATTTTGTACACGTTACTCAACGTAGTTTGTACCCAATTTAATAGAATTTTGCACACGTAAATCAGACATTTTGCACACACTTTAATGATATTTTCCACTTTAATGTTCTAAGTGAGGTGTGCAAAATCTCATTGCAAAATGTCTGATGTCTATTCTTCTTCTTTTGGAAAGCTTTTACCAATTGAAAGTAATCTTAGAGCTGCTCTAATTTCGTCTATTGTCACATCGATATCCCCCCACTACTAATTCCAGTTTGCTTGTTGTTATGTTATATGCTTTAGCAAGTACAAGGAATAACCGCCTATAAACTTTCTAATTTTGAATAGTCTTCAAGGATGAGAATCTCATTTATCAACTTCAAGTTTTGTTCTTTTGTAAGTGAATTTATCGTTGCAAAAAATAAATTGGGAGAACAACGACATTCTATCAATTTCTGCAAACATAAAGTAAAAATTCTTCACCGAATTTAACCATGGCTTGTTTGAAAAATAATAACAATAACAATAATAATAATAATCATAATCATAATAACAGTTCGCATTCAAATACAGATGCAGATGGGTGCAAATTATGTTAAGTCATGTGTGCAAAATTTCAATAAACTGGATACAAACTGTCTGATACATGTGTGCAAAATCTCATTACATTGGGTGCAAACTGTGACGAATAAGGTGTGCAAAATCTCATTAAAGTAGGTAAAAACCTTCTTATTCATGTGTGTAAAATCTAATTAAAGTGAGTGCAAACTATTTGATTCATGTGTGCAAACTGTCTTATTCATGTGTGCAAAATTTCATTAAGAAGGATGCCAAGTGTGCTGAATAAGATATGCAAAATCTCGTTAAAGTGGGTGGAAAAGTATGAGCAATGAACTACTTTAAAAGTTATGAAAATCACATGCACGGATGAATTCCACATACACACTATCCAGCATACATATAATTACATGTAAAAACCAAATAATTGAAACTTAAACCAACGAATTTATCTATCTAATTTTTTATGTAACTCAAGATTGTACTCAATCACACCAGACATAGATTAAGGGGGCATTTGGTTTGCTTCTTTTCACGAAAACTCAACTTTCTTTTTTGTTTTAAATGACAAAAAAAAAATCAATTCTCACTTCTCATATTTTTGTGTAAATTTTATAAGTAGCAAGACAACTTGAGCCAGCAGTAGCAGAAACAATGAAACTGAACTACAACCAATAATCAAGATCTTAATTCTGAGAAATCTAAGCATTTTTAAGGACCCAAATTTATTGTAAAATTACTTTTCGAATAATCAAAAGCAAGCGCACCTAAATAAGTCTAAGAGTGGTTTTCATATCATGCACCAAAGCTTCATTGTTATAAATTGTCTGATAGATAAGTACAAACTGAACTATTGAAGAGAACAAAGAAGTAAAGAACTATTATAAAATCAGATAGATAAAATTTAGTAGGTGCTAAAATAATAACTTTGCAAGTAATAAACACACAATATATCTGAGATGTTTGTTCTTCAAGAATTTTCTGCTGTATTTTTCTTCTTGTTCCTGTTTAAGATTTCTTAATATCTGGATCTTTTTCCATTTCAAATAATCACTACATATTAATCATGTTTTATAAAAGCACATAAGTCAATTGATTGAGTGCAAAACAGATTAATAGTCAATTGATATATTATTTGGTTAACCAATAAAACATATTAACACAAACACAAATAAAAAACCTAGCCACATTACAAATCAATTGTACATTTCCTACTAGAAGCATAATGCATCAGTAACGATTGCTAGTATTGCCACAACAAAGCTCTGCCAACAATAGCCATTGTCAAAAGTCAATTACCAGTTAAGTAACTGAGATAATGACATAATGAATTTTTTCAAAGATTTATACATTAAAAGTACCTAAGTTTCATAAATAAGATATAATGAATCAAAATCAAATCAATAGATATTTTTATTATAGAGAGCTTAAAGATTTTCATGACTAGACAGGAAACATTGAGTCATATTTTTGGGTGCCATTATGAGTTTTTCTCGCATATTTTGAATGGATACAGAATTATGACACCATTAATGAATAGATTAGCTAGGATAGAAACTCAGGGTCAAATAACAAAAGAAGTATATATATGTTAGTTTACAGCTACCAAGTTTAAAGAGCAGTTATATGACAATTCAAATTTGAGTTAAACAAAGAGATCAATATTACAATAATGCTAAGCCAATCTATTTTAGTTGCAGAGTCCGACTTCCTGATGCAGTTTTTTCCAGTTGGTTCACTGCATACAAAACATATACCAAAGCTCAGATACACAAGAAATGAAAGTGAGAAGCAAAATGTTGCAGAAAGCAATAAATGAACAGAAATAAAAACTAATTAACCTTCACATTAAAATTTTTTAATAATACAAATTTTAACCTTACAGAAGCATAACGTATCAGTAGAAACGAAAGGGAATGTATATAGAGTTGAGAGATGCTGTCGCAGAGAGTAACACCGCTTCTATTGGATATGCTACTGGCGATGGACAGCGAGCTTAAGAAGGCTGATTCGCGTTGAGAGTGCTCATTAGCGTTGAGAGCAAGAAAGAGGGTACGCTGCAAGAGTGTCGAGAGAGAGAGAGAGTGGAATTTTGTGAAGAAGAAGAGCGTGTGAGGTGAAGAGCATTTACTCATGCTCTCTATATGCATTTGAGCTTTTTTTTTCTTTGGTGTAGAAAAATACCAACTGATTGTTTGCGGGCCCAAAATTTAAAAATCTGCTGGCCCAAAACAAGAAAGGTACGCTATAAAAATATTTCATGTATAACTTGGCCTAAAATATTTTAGGTTATATGCATATGCACGCATGCTCAAATTAAAGTAATTAGAGTCATAACAGTATTAACAGTTTGGAATTTGGTAGGAAAAAATATCATATTTCATGTTCTGATCACACCCTATTTCTTGGTGTTAGAAATTTTTTTAGTAGCACCTAACATTTTGGTAAGGTTCTATTCAACACTCAAATGTATCTTACAAGAGAAGCTGCATCAGTTAACTATGAAGTACAACTGATTATCCTTTATATATACCTTAAGAAAGTAATTTTTACATCTAAAGTCTATTTAAATAATTATAAAAAAATAGCATGGCTGGCAAAAATAAATTCATGAAAAATAGTATATCCATGTGTCTCTTTTACTTCTATTTCCATAATGTTTATTCTCTTCTTGATTGAATTGTCCTTCACACAAAGAGTGTCTTGACATGTATTTGATTCACCTTTTAGATGTTAAAAAAGTAGTCATTATTTTATGTTACTGCAGCAAGAAGTGTCATGCATGCACTACTCATCAATAAGAAAATGGTAAAATAAAATTTCTATTATAATTATTTCATCCAAAAATAAAAGGTACCTCAAAAGTACTGCACACATCATTACTATCATCAAATATACACTACCTTTATCAAAAAAAGAAGATTGAAGAATTCTTTTTCAATTAGATAGCTTAGTGAAAATCGTCGGCTTCAATTCAACATTGACGAACTTATACATTGATAATATAAAATAATATTTTACCTCTTTTTCAGTTATCTCACTTTTTTCTTCTTTGTCTTGGTCTTCTTTTTTATCATCTTGTCTTTTTTAAATCCTAGCCTATTCATTGGATGACCCTTAGTGGACATGCATATAAGGAGGGCTTTCAATATCTTGAATGTTTATTGTACAACCTCTTACAAAAATGGACAATGCATCTTTACCACTATATTTATCACCATCTTCTAATGTAAGCAAATTATCTAACTCATTGGCATTAGATAATGAGTTACCAACATGCTTTTGACATTCCGCCATAGCCATATCAAGATAACGATGTAGGATATCACTTGTTTCCTTTGATTGGGTTGCAAATTGAGCAACATTGTTCAAATTGGAGTATAAATCATCAAACCTCTCTGTTTTTGGGTTCAACAAACTTGGATCATGGCTATCCTTAATATCATTATGTCTTCGCTTCACAAGTTTGCTCCAATGCTCCAAAATATATCTCCTTAAAATTTTTCTCAAACATTCATGCCCTAAGAGACAACCAAGCTATGATGGCATAATATGTCTCTTGATACAAACATTTGATACTTGCATTTAATATCCTTCATTTTTGCATTGTAATTAACTTCATAAACCCTCTCTTTATAAGTAGATACATTCTCCAAATAGGATAGACTTTAGATGTAGAAACTACTTTCATAAGGTGCAAAATACAATTTACTTTCTTTCTAAATTGCCTTTGTACTTCCTTAAACTTTGCATTAGTATAGGCACCTTAAATTGCTTCTCTATTAAGGAATTAGTGGCACAAAGTATTATTGATTTTTATTCTTTAACATCAGTCTCTCTTTTCTGTTGCTCCTTCTATCCAAAATAATTGTCATATTATTTGATAAATTAAATCAACAAGCTCTTGTTATTTAACTATTTATTAAAATATGAATACAAACTCTCACTTTGTTGTGTGGATCACATACCAGCCAAAAAAAAGTGGTCAAAATAAATTGAAATCCATCGACGTCTTTTTTCATAGATATCTATGTATCATAGTAAACAAATATACATAAAAAAAATTTGTGAGCAAACTTAATAAAAGTGAATGTAAACGTTGCCATAAACATGTTAATAACACATTAAAGTTTAGAAAATATTAAAATAAAAAAATTGTACTAGAGGCATATTCAAACACATGTTAGAATTCTAGCAAATAGAACATGATAGCCACTTGATACTTTCAAAATACTAATATACTAATTCCTATGTGCAAAATATAGAAATTCATATGTAGAGAAATATTTGATAGCCACTTGTTATCTTCTAGACTATATTCAATCAGAAAATCCTCCCAGTGATTTTGAAAATCATCTTCTGAAGTAGACTTCCAGACAATATTATTTAAATTACTTTGTAACTCTTCATATCTCTTGTATCTATTGAATTTTTCTGGAACTTTTTTCAAAGTGTGCCAAATGCATAACCTATGATGTGTCTCTAGCATCACATTCTCAATTTCAGCTGGCATTCCGAGGCATTGGTTGTTATAATGCCTTTAAGAGCCTTTTCATGTATACATCTAAGCCAAGCATTAAATAACCAAGTATACGAGCTTAAATTTTTCGTAGCCAATAAACCACACCCAAGAAGCACTAAGTTACCATAGTGATTAACCTCTCCAAAGGAACCAAATGGCATATTGTAACGATTGGTTTACTTCAAAACTACATCACCGAAGTATTCGTATACAGCTTTACTTCGAGCATCAGCCCAAAATATAGTTTTGAGACATTTATTTTGATCAACTTCAACATCAAAATAAAAATCAGAGTTCATATCCTTCATCCCTGTAAAATACTTCAACATCTCCCTAACATCCATTTCTTCCATAACATTGCATATCTTTCTGCTGAAATAGTTCCTAACATCTTTTTTCATTAAGCTTATCTTAGAGAAATCCCCCGTTTCACCCACCAACACTTAATATGTTTTGCTTGGTCTCACGTCTGCTTCATCATTCCTCTCAATGACTCGACACATGTGCATTCTCATCTCCCTGTTACGTGTCAACAATTTTGCCATCTCCGGATCAAAAGGATGCGAATGATCTAAACACACCTTTAATATAACCCAAAGACACTCCTTATTCAACCTAATAGAAATCCTTGCGGGAAAATTGTAGTTTGTTCTAGGGTTAGTCTTTTCTATTAGTGAAACTCTAGACTTGCGTTTTCTCTCTCTATTGCAAGTGGCCATTTGATTCTTGGGAACCTTATCTTTACGAACTCTTCAGGTAAATCTTATCTTAGTAACAAAACCAATGTGCTTGGCATAATTCTGATAAAACTGATTTGTATCATCAAGGGTTTCAAAATACATGCCAACCTTGGGTACATCCTGTAAAAAAGTAAGCATACATCAGATGGTAAAACAAAATCTCATTCAAGTGGGTGCAAACTGTCTGATTTATGTGTGCAATATCTCATTAAGGTGGATACAAATTGTGCCGAGTGAGGTGTGCAAAATCTCATTAAATCGGGTGCAAACTGTCTGATACATGTGTACAAAATCTTATTACATTGGGTGCAAACTTTGATGAGCAAGATGTGTAAAATCTCATTAAAGTAGGTGCAAATAATCTGATTCATGTGTGCAAAAAATTCATTACATTGGGTACAAACTGTACTGAGTAAGGTGTGCAAAATCTCATTAAAGTGGGTGCAAACAATTTGATTCATATGTGCAAAATTTCATTAAGATGGGTGCAAAGTGTAGTGAGTAAAGTGTGTAAAATCTCATTAAAGTAGGTGCAAAATATAATGAGTAAAGTATCTCAACTACTCTTACGTATTGAATCAACAAAACCCTTTTGCATAAATAAGAATCATTAAATAAATGTAATAATTACCAAAATAAATAATGTAAAAAATTATTACCGAAATATGTTCTCCTGTTTTATCTCGTTTACACTGTAAACGAGATAATTTTGTACATATCTAGTTTACAGTGTGTAAACGAGATAAGATAGGTGGATGCGACACGTGTATATCTTGTTTACACTGTAAACGAGATATATGTATTTATAAAAATAAAAATATATTTTCTGAAAATAATAAAAAATATTAATAATATCAATAATCCAAACTTTTTGCATGCAATTAGTACTTAAAAATATTGGTAGAAGAGATTAAAATGGATATATTTGATCAATTAGTACTCAAACAGAGTACATAAAAAATTTTAGATTAAATTATAGATTTAATTAGATTGATTTAAATTTAAAAAATAAAAAACTCGATTATCTCCATTATCGTGCATCAATTTCACCTTTCTCATCTTTCAATTTTTAGGCAGTTATCGTATTTATTCTCATCATGGAACTTTAATTTTTTATTTTTCAAATTTAAATCAATCTAAAATTTTTTATGTACTCTTTTTGAGAACTAATTGATCAAACATATCCATTTTAATCTCTTCTACTAACATTTTTAAGTATTAATTGCATGCTAAAAGTTTGGATTATTGATATTATTAATATTTTTATTATTTTCAGAAAAATATATTTTTATATTTATAAATACATGTATCTCGTTTACAGTGTAAACGAAATACGTGCAAAATTATATCGTTTACAGTGTAAACAAGATAAGTCAGTGGAATGAATTTCGGTAATAATTTTTTAAATTATTTATTTCGATAATTATTATATTTATTTAATTTATTAAAATAGAAAATCCCAAATTTCTATGATCTAACATAACCAAATATTTAAGCCAATTAAAAATGTATTTATTATTAAGACTTCTATGATCTAGTATAGCATCATTGAATTTTTTTTATTTAAAATATAAGGCCAACATCAAAGTGTTGAATGCTTCTCCATAAAAAATAAGAAAAAAGAATGAGATGATCAACATAAATCCAAAAATAGCTAAACAAAACCAATAATAGAAATATCAACTTTCTTATCATAGCCTGTAGGATGGGTATCAAGTGCCACAATGGTAAAGGACACAATGCAGATACATATAGATACATATAGAGAACACAATGTGTAAGGATGTATACTATATCAATCCTTTTAACAAATGACATTGGAACTTAAAAAAGGTGAAGATTTGAATGTATGTACATGAAATTGTCTGTTAACAAATATTCCTTCAAGACTAAATCTATCTAGTTCTGAAGATTTGAATTTCATAATTTGGGAGAATTCAATAGTATAGTAATTATATTGAAAAATATTTGTGCCAACAAGTGGAGGGAACTAGTGAGGTGTAAACAGAAGAAGAAGAAGTAACACAAAACAAATTAAAACAGAGAGAGAAGTTGCTTTCAATTTGTACATTCATTGAATTGTTACAAATAATTACAAATTTGATGGTTCTACTTCTACTTCGAGTTCTTAGTAGCTAAGGTTAGATCAGTTTTATTGAGAATGCATCTTGTCTTATTATCTTTTTTCCTTTTTTATTTATTTCTATACTTATTTCATATAAATTAATAAATTATTATGTCGTTAAGAGGCCAAACTAGGTGAAACATTGTCTGAGGGTTAATGTATAAATCATAATTGCATGTCTCATTTTTAACATAGAAATTTTGGATTATGGTTCAATAGATGTAAATTTTTAGTATGTTTGATGCTTCAACAAACAACAAATACTAACATTTTTTATATTTTCTGTCTTAGTCATTTCATCAAACAGTTGGTTTACGTTAACTGTGCATTGTTGTATTATGAAAATCAAAATCGAATAATGTATAATTTGGATTTTGTACATTCAATTTAAATTCTATTATGAAAAACAATTACAATATACTTTGCGAGCTCAGAAATTCATAATCATAATCATTATTGTGTTTATTGTTGCAATATTAAAGTCATTACAAAAATCATGAAATTAGAAGAGGGAAGAACTGCTTACTTCAATATTCTGTTCTTCTATAACTGATTCTGCCAATGACATGGAGCGAGAGAGTGAAATTCTGAGTTGTTCTACAACTGAGAAGGAATGAGCGACAGAGAAGAGAATTTCTATGCAAGAGTAAGAAAGTCAGCAACCGGTGAGAGCGTCACATCTTCCATTAATCGAAACTTTTATTCTCTTCTTGGAAGAGTGCAAAACACAGTGGCACCGACGATTTGAAAATCGGACAAGTCAAGTAGAGGAGTCGCGATCTTGAAGAGGTGAAGCTTCATAACTTTTGTCAACGGAACCATGCTAACCGTTGTCGAAGAGGATAATAGTTGAGATATCCACCTAGTACCTTGAAGAGGAGCGTGAGAGAGATTCGTTTGTGTTATCTTGTCGTATCTTTTCAACAACGCCCATAAAATTTTTCGTATTATAATGGTATAAAAATATTTTCTGGATATTACAAATAGAAAAATGTTTTTTCTTACACCAATTTTTTTTTTCAATGCCTATTATATATAATTGATAAATAAATATAGTAGATATATATTTTAAAGCCCATTATTTTAAAATTTTTTGACATTGGAACTATTTTTTTTTAAAGAAATAAAAGTATGATTTACAATATTTGTAAGAAAAAATATAAGCAAATTTAATATTATAAACTCTAATGATAACTGATAATTTTAAAATCTATGTTTTATTTACTAAAAAATAGTAAGAGGTTAATATTTTTAATAAAAAAATATGAAATTTGTTAATATTGACTCTGATATAAGACAAATTATAAAAAGAGTGACAAAGTGTTAATATTTTATGATAATATCTAATATTTTTCACTCGTCCACTTTAATAAATATTGGGGTTTAAATTTCGTTTTGTGTATGTAATAATTTATTGGTTAGCAACATACCGTTAAATAAAACTTAGATCTGCGACGGATTAGTCATTAGCCTATTAGACTAGAGGATACTGTAGATAATATATATATATATATATATATATATATATATATATATATATATATATATATATATATATATATATATATATATATATATATATATAAAGAATCATTTGGAGAGTTTTTTAATTTTGATATGGGGAAGGTGTTGGTGTTTTCCAACGTTATGGGGGTTTGGGGTGTTTGACGGAGATGTGACGGCGTTGTTAAAGAAATCGGTGGCACCGATGGGGGGGAAGGAAATCGGTGGGACCGATTTCCGGGAGGGGGAGGTGCGCAAATCGGTGGCACCGATTGGTGACTCCCTTGCCACACGTCGCGCATGCAGCTGGCTTCTGGGTGGCCCGTGACCCCTTATCTGTATTTCACCCACTCAACCGGATACCCCTATCTCTTTCACTCTCCAACACTCTCTCTTTCACTCTCAACTTTCCCTTCTCAACCCCACTATTTCACCATTGTTGGACCACCTTATCTCAGGGAAAAAATTAAATAAAAATGCCAAAAAAAAGGAAAACCAAGGAAGTAAATCAACCGGAGCTTCATATTGTTAATTATCTTGGAGATCCAAATCATGTAAGTTTTTATTTTTTAATAATTTTATTTAATGATAATAATAGTGATAATTTTAGATTTTATTAACAGTATATATTGTAATGACACTAAGTAAAAATTAGAAATTAAACATGTATGTATGTATTTTATTATTAGGTGGTTAGAAATAGAAATAAAAATAGGAATAAACCTTGTATGTATGTATGTATAGAGATGAATGTTTGTTTGTTTGTACCGGTGATGAAGATGAAGGCCTGGGTTTTTTTTATGTATATTATTTAAAAAAAAAAAGAAAAAAGAAATGTTTGAAAAAAAAATAATACATGAAAGAAAAAAAAAGTAAGATCTGTACATTGTTTCAAAGTGAACCACTGCTGATGGCTCTTTGTGGCACATGGCCTCAAACCATATCGGCAAAGCTTCATACGATGCTTCCCAACTTCCGAAAATTGATTCGACCACCTGCTTCTTTGCTAACCAAGCCTTGCGATAACTGATGGTGTAGTTAAACTTTGACTGGATATCAGCAATTACTGATTTCACCTTTATAGACGGGTCAACCTCTACCAACGGCTTTATTGCTTCTGCAACTGTCTTGGAATCCAGCTTCGAATGGTCTTGAGAAATAGTAGACCTGGTACAAGTATGACTTTCATTGTACCTCCTTATCTCCCAACAGTACTTCTTCTGCATTTTGGTTACCCTGATCAACCAGTCACAACCATTCCCATATTCTATACATTTGGCATAGAATGTCGTCGGTTCCGACTCATATACCCGATAGTCCACACCTCTCCGGATGGTATAATCTTTCATTGCCTTGATTACTGACTCCCTTGAGCTGAATTCCATCCCCACTGTGAACTCACCATCCGCCACAACAGGAGGGGCTACATACATCAAAAGTAATAAATGCTTCATTATGTACTCAGTAAGAAGTCCTTCATTACAACTCAATTAATAAACATACTTTACTAGGTAAGATCGTTATAGTCTTATTTTTCGCTATTCCATCTACGTAAACAACAATTAAATATCATTCACAACAAAGAACTATTAATTAATAAAAAAATCAAACGCTATGCTCACAAATGCCTGGTCACATATCACATACATTACTCATCTGACTTATCGATCTGCTACTTCAGAGATTCATGTAGCTACCTAGGTTTACGCACCTGGATTCATATATTGCGGAAACTCCGGTGCGTGCATAGCCCCCAAATCCAACGACCGCATGAAAGAAGGCTCTTGAAACGGATGCGGGTTTGCTAGTGCATTTGCAACTTCCGCCACATCTGCGTTCATGGCGCCAACAGCTGCTTCTTCGTCCTCACCTGGACCGACGATCTCATAGTTACTTTCAAATTCATCTTCGCTTTCACTATTATAATCTTCCAATTCAATGTTACGGTCCGCTTCAGATTGCTCAAACTCAATATATAACTCGATGCACGACATTCGGTGGCGATTTTCCATGTACATTGAAAACATTTCCTGCATACTCGCTTCGTCCATCACATACTTGGTCTGAAATTGAACAAACCCACCAAACACAGGTAAAGGATACTTGTACAAAATACACGATATCCTCCTACATCTTTGAGTGCCTATCTTCTCACAAATCACACCTTTCAACTCCTCAAATGACAATGTGAACGGAATAACAACATCTAATGGATTTTCACACACAAATTGAACTCCCTCATATGTTTGTAATAAGATCTGTCCGTAATAATAAATCTTCAATACAACTCTATCATCCATAACACTATCTATTCTCAGCCTCACAGGAATTTCTTTTACAAAAATGAAAGAGAAGAATCAGAGAAGAGAAGAGAGGAGAAGAGGATGAACATTAGCGGACGAGGAAGAGATGGGGCTTCTGTGATACCACCATCCACTTTTTGTGTTGACTAAGGGCAAATCGGACGGACCGACCGCTGCACACCTAAATCGGTGGGTCCGATTGGTGCACCCCGGATTAAAATAAAATTCCAGCACCCACAAATCGGTGGCACCGATTTAATACCCAACAGCCTCCCCCTACCTCAAATCGGTGGGACCGATTTCACCTCTCACTTACACAAATCGGTGGTACCGATTTCGCCTACTTCAAATCGGTGCCACCGATTTCTTCCCCCAAAATTCCAAAAAAGCAACGCCGTCATAACAGTGTAAATCACCCATAATCATCATATTCCAGCATAACTCACACCCCAATATCATATCTAAAAAAATCTGCCTCATTTGGACAATGAATACTAAAGATAAGTAATTTTATTGATATAATAATTTGGATGCATTAACATTTTTAAATATTTTACACAATCATATAATTATATTGATGATTATTTACGTAGTCAATATAAAAAGTAATTATTTTTTTTGATGTGGTATTATATAATTAAATATATATATAAAATTATTTTTCAGTAATAATACATCAAGATTAAATTTTATAATAATATATAATTAAATATTTATGTAAATTAGTCTCTTTTTATTCAAACTCTAACTAAGTCTAATTTTAATAAAAATATATTTGTACCGACAAAATCAACTATTATATATTTATATATTAAATATATATATATATAATTTAATTTATTTTTAATATATATTTTATATTTTAATATATATTTTATATTAATAATTAATTTTAATGACTTATTTGAACGTATACCTAATAGCAAAATAGAAGTTGAATTTTGAACTACCATTCAAATATTTACTATAAGATTTGCGGTAAACAATTTTAAACGATTTTATGTTGTTGAACTGTATTCAACATTAAATTAAATTATAATTAACTGAGATCAAGATCAAGCACTGAAAAGAGAATAAATAAATAATAAATGGTAGTAATACTGTCTGTAGTAGCAGTAGGCCAGAAATTATGAACCAAATCAAAGCTCCGTTCGTTTGAATTTCAGTTTCTCTCGCGCTGTCGTTTTGGTTCTCCCTTTCTCCGTTCCATACAAAACCCTAATTCGTCTTTTGGATCCCCAATTTCAGACAAATTGGGAACACCACATTGCCGCAATGTCCGATTCCACTCCCCTCCTTGCATTCATCACACTCGCATTGATGTGTGGCATCACCAATTCGATGAGGTTTGAGCTTCGATCGGGTCACACTAAGTGCATTGCCGAGGAGATTAAGAGCAACGCTATGACCGTAGGCAAGTACAGCGTCGTTAATCCCAATGAAGGTTATGCGATTCCTGATACCTACAAGCTCGTAGTCAAAGTAAGTTCATGATTAAATCCACAAACCCTAGTTTTTTGTATATACCCCAAATTTGTGCTTTTTATCTTCTTTATTTGACTAAGTATTAACAAGTGGAAAAAAATTATTCTTTAAAGTCCTCTTTGAATCTTAAAAGTGACAGCTATGCGCTAAGTGCCTTAATTGTTTATGATCTATTTCAAGTTAAGGTTTCTGAATTTACAATGTCTGAATTGTTGGGGGTGATGGGATATTATGTCTTGTTTTGGGGATTGACTTGCTTTCTTAATGTGTGAATGTAAGGTGAGCTCGCCTAGTGGGAACAGTTATCACTATGGGGATCACGTGGAATCCGGTAATTTTGCCTTTTCTGCGGCTGAATCCGGTGACTACACGACTTGTTTTTGGATACCTGATAGCAAGGAAAGCCCAACTGTGACCATTGATTTTGAATGGAGAACTGGAGTTGCTGCCAAGGAATGGTCCAAGGTTGCAAAGAAAGGACAAGTTGAAGTAAGTCAAAGAAGTATTCATTCCTATGTGAACTGACTAGCCTTTTGTGATCGGTAATTTGTTATTGTTTTAGCATTGTTATAACTCAATCTATATCCAACATAAAAATTTGTTGATTTGCTATTACTTTGATCACTGTTAGAGTTGACCTAAACTTCAGGAGAGACCATTTAAATGACCTTGCTCTAAATGGATTTATCGAACAATGGACGTGCTGGTTGTCGAGAGATCCAAATGACTTTGTCTTTGTTTGAAATCGGAATCAGGTAGCCAAGTCTGCCTAATGAATCTGTTTGCTAGTCCTTTTGAAAATACGTCCTTGATGATATTCCTTTCTGGTATAACTTCATATAGTGCCATCAACTCATTGGGTGTACCTTCTAACCGGTTCTTGAAACTGCTGGGTTATTAGCTAATCCAGAGATTATGTCCTCCCTTTTTTGTGTTATACACCACTAAAAGGAGATTTGTGTTGGCTTTATTGGCTATTTCTTGTAATTAATGTGGGAACAATAAATGTTCATGGTTTCTGTTATTTATTTATTTTTTTTATCTTATTGCCTTTGTTTAGCCATTTTTTGTAACAATATTAGACAAAGACAGTTAAGTAAAGTAGTCAGTCAATGGAGCTTCTGAAAACCTATGGGGTGTTCGGATATGGTATTCAAAATAAGGAAGTCTTTTTTCTTCTAAACTTTTTAATAGAGCTTTAGATTTTAGAAAATTTATCTTGCATTTGAGTATACATTTTTAGAAGTACTTTTGTTTTGATAAGCTTCTAAAAAAGGGACTTATACAACTTTAATTTTCAGGGAAAAAAAAAGTTATTTTGCATTTGGATATAATTTTGCAATTTGTATGCAATGTGATGTGATGTTTCTTTCTAATCTTCCAGGTAATGGAATTTGAGTTGAAGAAGCTGTATGATACTGTCCAATCTATCCACGATGAGATGTTTTATCTACGTGAAAGGTAAACATAATCAATTCTGCCATAAGTCTTTCGTTTTGTGCATAATGGTTGTTTATGTAACCTTTTGATGGAAGAAAGTTTTGCTAAGTTCACTTAACTCATTCTTCCTCTTTTTATGGAAAAGATTTAAACATGTTTGTTACTAAATGGGTAAGAAGATATTGGAATCTTCTAGAGGGATCTCTATTTTTGTAACGTGCATATTGCTCCGAACTTTTGCACATTCACACTGAACTAAATGGTTAACTATTGATTTTCTTTGCTCCCATAGACCATGGTATGACAGAAATAATTTTGTTTTTCCTCCATGCACTTTTATAATCATGTGATGGCTTTAGAATAGATAAAAAAATTTTGGGAGATAAGATTTTTTTACTAGGAGATTTAAATGGTTATGTTGAAAGAGAAGTGGTTGGGTATGGAAGTATTCACGGAGACCATGGTTTCGGGGTGGTCAATACGGAGAGTAAAACTATTTTGGACTTTTCCTCAACCTTCGACCTTCTCCTCGCAAATACATATTTTAAAAAGAGAGACGAACATCTTATAACCTATAGGAGTGGCATGACAAGCTCTCAAATCGACTTTCTTGTTGAGTAGAGTTGACAGAAAATTTTGCATTACTTATAAAATTATTCCGGGAGAGAGTTTAATAACACAACATAAGATGTTTGTGATGGATTTTTGCGTTGAGCAAAAGTTGAGGAAAATACATCATATGAAAAACCCAAGGACGAGGTGGTGACGGATGAAAGGTGAGAAACAAAGAAGCTTCCTAAGACGGATAGGAAAAGAGACAAAGTGGGAAGAGGATGGAAGCGCAGAGGAGATTTGGAAGGAGATGTCAGAAGTTATTAGAAGAACAATAAAAAAAAAGTTTTGGTGAATTTAGAGGGATAAGACTAAGAGACAATGAGTCCTGATGGTGGAATGCAAGTGGATAAGAAAAGATAAAAGCAAAAAAGGAATGCTTTAAAGAGACAAAAGTGGCTATAAGTGAAGTAAGAATAAGAGCATATGAAGGTCTCTACTAGTCTTTAAACACGAAAGAAGGAGAAAAGATATATATAGAATCGCAAAGAGCCGTGAAAGAAGAACAAGAAACTTGGATCAGGTCAAGTGCATAAAGAATAAAGACGGAAAGGTTTTGACTCAAGATGAGAATATCAATGAAAGGTGGAAGAGCTACTTCTATGAGTTATTTAATGAATTCTGAGTCTTTGTCGGTTATGCACGAGGGAAAAAGATCAAAATTTCAACTACTATCGGAAGATTTGAGACTTCAAGATAAAAGACGCTGTAAAGCGGATGAAAAATGACAGGGCAGTAGGACCCGATAATATTCCGCTTGAAGTTCGGAAGGGCCTTGGAGAGAAAGATATTAGTTGGTTAACCAAGTTTTTAAATAAAGTTTAAAGGTCAAAGAAGATGCTAGATGAATGGAGAAAGAACACTTTGGTATCTATCTACAAGGATAAGGGGGATATATAAAATTGTGAAAATTATAGAGAGATCAAGATCATGACCTATACCATGAAGTTATGGGAAAGGGTGATAGAATGAAGGCTGAGACAAAAGACACAAATAACAGAGAGCCAATTTGGTTTTATGCCAGACAGATCCACCACTGAAGCTATATACCTGTTAAGAATGATGATGAAAAGGTATCGTGGTAATAAAAAAGATTTACATATGATATTTATTAATTTGGAAAAAGCATACGATAGGGTGCCAAGGGAGGTCTTATGGAAAGTTTTTGGAAAGGAAGAGAGTAATGATCACATATATTCGTGCAATTAAAGACATGTATGATGGGATTACAACTAGTGTAAAGACTTAAGATAGTGTGACAGAAGAATTTTCTATTGGTATAAGATTATACCAGAGATTATTCTTAAGTCCATATCTTTTCATATTAGTCTTGAAAGTACTCACAAAGCATATCCAAGAGCTTGTGTCATGGTGCATGTTTTTTGCCGATGATATCGTCCTTATGAGAGAGTTAAGGGAAGAACTAAATAAGAAGTTGGATTTATAGAAAGAAGCTGTGGAAGACTTAAATAAGTCGTAGCAAGACGGAATATATGAAATATAAGTTCGGTTGCTGAAGGAAAAATTCTAATACAGAGGTGAAAATTGAAAAAAACATCCTACGAAAAGTTAAAAGTTTTAAGTATTTTGGGTACATCATACAAGATAATGGAGAGATTGAACAGAATGTAAATCATAGAATCCAAGCAGGTTCGTCAAAATGGCGGAGTACGTCTGGTTCCTATGTGACAAAAAAGTGTCTTTAAAACTTAAAAGTAAATTCTATCACACTTCTATCGTACTGCTATCAGACCAGTTATGCTTTATGTTACAGAGTGTTGGGCAGTCAAAGGAGAGCACAAACATAAGTTAAGTGTGGCAGAGATTAAGATGTTGAGATAGATGAGTGGTCATATGCGATTGAATAGAATAAAGAATGAAGATATAAGAGAGAGAGGGAGTTGGACTAGCACCTATTGTGAAAAAAATGGTAGAATTGCGTTTCAAGTGGTTTGGACATGTGAGAAGAAAACCGAAAAAGCACCCAATCAGGAGAGTTGATGAGATGAAAGATGGACAAAGTGTGAGAGGCAGAAGAAGACCTTGAAAGACCATCCATGAGGTGGTTAAACGAAATCTACATGTAAACGGTCTCTCTGTAGAAATGATACATGATAGAGCTCAATTACGTTGTTTGATCTATGTAGTCGACCTCACCTAGTGGGACAAGGCTTTGTTGTCGTTGTTATTGTTGTTCCACCAACATCCTTCTTGTTTCCCACCTTATGAATGCCCTTTGCTTATATTTTACCTTGTAGTGGTTATAAGAGTGAAGATAAGCACATGCCCGTAATTTTTTTTTTTAAATACAACAAAAACAACAATAACAACAAAGCCTTATCTCACTAGGTGAAATTGGCTATATAGATTAGATGATGTCATTGCAATAACGTGTTTGGTCCATGTCATCAAATTTCGACAAATCTTTTATTTTGGCTATCGAGTGCCTAACACCCCTCCTCCTTTATTAGGGCTTGGGACTAACTATGTAGCATAGACGGAGTTTTTTAAGTTTTGGTGTCTATAGTTTTTTAAGTTAGGTTTAACATGTTCATGCACATTATTATTGTCATTATTCTAAAGGAAGGGTTTTTAACAATTTTGATGACCTTTTCTACCACGTGCCTGAAATAGGGAGGAACAAATGCAAGAACTTAACAAAGAGACTAGCAGCAAGATGTTTACCTTCAGTTTCCTTTCAATTGTGGTTTGCTTGTCTGTGGCTAGTTTTCAACTATGGCACTTGAAGACATTCTTTGAGAGGAAGAAGTTCCTCTAAGTCCCCTCCCCTCCCCTCTCCCCTTTTTCTATTTTCTACCCATATGTATCCAAATGTATGATTAGTTTATTTTTGGCTTTTATAATTGATTGATATTAATATGCTGTTGCTGCCTATCATGAATCATGTTCAGCATATATAACACCGAATTGGTATATTTTAGAAACAAATTTGATAGAATCTCGAGTTCCCTTGATTAATATATAATTTGAACGGTTATTGTTTTCCATTGGATCTGAAAACTTGGTGACTTAAATGGCAGTTGTTATTGTTTGTATCTTGTCATCTTATAAGTTAGCATTTGGTCATCGTCCTGTGATAGAAGAGATATAAGATTTTTTTTTCCCCCAAAAATAGCGAAATTTCATTAAAAGAGAAATGGAATTACAAGGGGGTTCCATTCGGACAAGGATCACTTAAGTTGGGATACCCACAAACTAAAAAGAATAAGCCACCTCTGTGTCTAGAAAGCTATTATCCTCTTCTTCCTCGTTGAAACTCAGCGGAAAGATTCATGGCAGCCTCCAAGACTACTGCCGGCGGTGAGTCTTTGTTCCCAAAAATCTTCAAATTTATTGCATGCCATATCTTCCATAAGCTCCTAATTCTGATTTTTCCCAAACTTGGGTTGCTTGTGGACAGTCAATTATCTCCCATTATTCCACATCTAGGGCATTCATCCACTATTGCCGGGATACGGGTGTGAAGTCGGCATCGCACTGAGAGACCTTCATGACAAGCCTTCCAGAGAAAAACCTTCATTTTGGGTGGGCATTGGAGTTCTCACACCGAAATCCCAAAGCTTTTTCTCTCTGCACTGCTCTGAAAGTTGTTCTACCGGCGGGTGGATCATCTTGAAGGCAATTCTATACCTAGAAGCAACAGAATAGAGTCCATTGCGTTCCTCTGTTTGATCTTCTTCATTTTCGTGTATCGCAGTCTTCAGTATAGTTGTGGCAATGTCTAGTCTGAACGTATTTCTGATAAGTTCCTCCCTCCTTTGGTGGTTGTTGTTGAGTATTTGATTTACCCACATAATACCTGAGTTAGGGTCTTGTTATTGATAATTAGAGATGGGCTTAGAATTTTGAACCCACGAGTCATCATAAATTCTGATCTGAGAGTACCTTGACTCCCTTCCCACTCTCCATTGTATTCCTGCTTCTATGACTTTTCTACCTTCTATCAGACTTCATTGTATTCCTGCCCTTGTAGATTCTTCCAATTAGAGAATTTGGCTTCATAAGAATTCTCCGGCTCTGTTTAGCAAGCATTCTAAATTGAAAGCCTTGAGATTCTTAAAGCCAATGTCGCCACACTTTTTCTCCCTGCAAATAACCTCCCAGCTTATCCAATGAAGTTTTCTTTCTGATCCAAAAATTCGTAATTTTAGTAACAATTTTATTTTTATTTTTAAATTAAAAAATACTATTAAATAATAAAAATATTATTTTAATTTTAGCTAAAATTATATAGCTACAGTAACCATAGATATCAGAGTATGCACTTTATTATTATAATAAAGAATTGAACAACATACATTCCTAAAGAATCCATTCAATAAGAGAGCTATAAACAAAGGGTGACCAAATATATTTCAGCTCCACATAATCAATGATGGCTGGTGGGTGGAAGCAATAATATTTCTTTTGGTGGCGGTGGACGGGTGCATCTTTGAACTAAGAAATTGCAAAAGCACAAATTATTACACAAAATTAGCACAACAAAATATATAATAGAAAAAAGAACGGGTAAAATGTAATTTACCCTATATATGATGTTTTCCCCATGTATAGTTTGTCAGCCTAATAATATCTTGTGCAATCTACTTAATATACTAAAATTGGGTTTTTTCTCAACTATTAAAGGTGACGTGTCGATCTCTCATGTTTCTGTTTTCTCTCCAAAACGAATAAAATTTTTTTTCTATTCTAAATTATTTTATTATAATTATATTATAATTAATACTAAATGAATAATATATAATAATACTAATTTAGCAACATATCTTCATTATAATTATATCAAATCAATATTTAATGCACTATTAAACTACTTATTAATTATCAATTAAAAATACTTTTAATAATTTTAATGATAATAATAATATCAATAATATTAATAATAATAAAAAAATCTTTGTTACTCAGATTCACGTATATCAAATAATTTTTCTAAATTATTTTATAAAAAATATCTTTAATATTAATTATATTATAATTAATATTTAATGAATAATATATAATTATACTAATTTAGAAACATATCTTCATTATAATTGTATCAAATCAAAATTTAATGTATTATTAAAAAATTACCTTAATAATAGGTAATTTACATATTTATTTTTGTTTTACTAAAGTCTATATATAGTGTTTTCCTGTGGTACATGAATCTAAATTTGAGAGTCAATTCATAATTTTATATTTAGTATTTTTTTTACTACTTCATAGAATAAGAATGTATTTTTCGTTTTTTATTGAAGTTGATCCTTTTAAGGTACAATTTATAATTTTTTATAATATTTTTTTATATACTCATTCTATTATATTATTATTTTGATAATTTTTTATTTGTTGTTACTCTACGTTATTCTTATCGTCTAATGTTCCAGTTTGATTGTCTTTTGCCATAATCATTTACAATGTATCACATCCATGAAATACCTCATCGAGTTGTCTTCACTGATTCGGGTTCCAACTACATGGATGTAAGCGTTCAAATAAGAGGCAATAGTCTCTACTTTATCGAAGGATGTAAGCGTTCAATTTTGCTAAATTCATGACAAATCCAGATATGCAATTTCAATGATTGGTAATATATTTAAATTTTCTTAGTTTAAGCCGTTCATTATTAGAATAATTTTTTAACATATTTTAATTTTTTTCAGAAATTACCAGCTTTCTTTTGCATGCATGCAATGCCATTGAGGGGAATAAGAGTTAGTTTGATTTCTTGGTGTGGCAATTCTATACCTTGCCGCATTGCATGGATAGCAGATGATGAAGCTTATCTAACAAGAGGATGGTCTGATTTTGCATGAATTCTAAATATTGAAACTTACGATGTTATTTCAATTGGTTGTCGTTACAAGAATGATTCTATACTATACGTAACTAAGGACTAGAATAGGTTCAATATTGTTTAGATAATTTGGTTTTACTATTAGTATTTGATTAAATTATAATTATAGAATTTTAAATTATTGCCTCAATTTATATATTATGATTATTTTTTGTGGATGTGCTATTTTTAAATAATTTAATAAAATAAAGTAGTGTCAGATATTATTAAGTTTATTTTTATCCTCTATTTCTTTATTTGTATTTTCATTATATTTGACAAAAAATGAACCTACACATATATTAAATCGTTGACCTAAAGACAATTTATTTGCCAATAAAAATAGATTTTATTTATAATTGGAATAAAATTTATTTGCCAATAATCGGTGGATAAAATAGAAATTACATGTCATATAATTATAATTGATTAATTGGTATAAAATGAAATTATATCCGTGTCATGAGTAATAATCTAAATAATTATATCTTAACAAAATATAATTTGAAATAATTTATAAACAATTATCTTAACAAAAGTAATTATTTAGTAATTGATTTAAAAATCAATGCAAAAAATAATTATTAATAATAGTATTATTAACTGTATAAATAATATAATTTCAAAGTATTACTTGAAATATAAATAATATATGAAAATCTATTGAGTAAATCAATGATTTTGCACCTTAATAATTTGACAATTATTACTCAATTAACCAGTTAATTGAATTAGTAATAACAATTTTCAATTTCAAATTTTGTATATTAAGTAGTTATTAAAAATTGGGTAATAACGATTTACACGGAAAAATCATTGATAAATTCAATTAACCATATAGAAGATAATATACTAACAGTTTTAGTATATTATTTATGGCAAGCAAAATTATTTCCTCAGATTTTCTATTAAAATTGAAATTAGTAATAATTTAAAAAAAGTTTATTAATAAAATTACTAATAGTCATATTTTTATACATAAGATATATATTTTCTATATATTATTTAAAAAATATAATGAAACATGAACAATGAATGAGTATGTTATTTCTTCGACTAGCTAATTAATGCAAAATCGAGTACCCTTTTTTATTCGATTGAGGTCATATTCTGTTTGGTAAAAGTTTTAATCACCTTAATTAAATCCTATCTTTGTGCCTTAACTTATACAAGTAGTAATATGTTACATATTATTTGGTATATCTAAGTAGTTATTTCTTATAGTGGAGATGTAAAAAATCATATTAAGGTTTATTGCCAAATAATTAGTGGATGAATAATAGTAGATTATATTATTTTGAAAAAGTATTTTCATTATAATTATATCAAATCAATATTTAATTATGATAAAATATGTTAATTATAATTATATCATAGAATTATAATAATTACGATATTTATGTTATATATTTTAATCATTTATGTACGTAAATAATTAGAAATCAATCAAATCAAATTATCACGGTAAACAATATGTTGTATATTATTACAAAAAATAATTCATAGATAAAATTGAAATTACACCCGTGTCATATAATTATAATTGATTAATTGGTATAAAATAAAATTATACTCGTGTCATGAGTAATAATCTAAATAATTATATCTTAACAAAATATAATTTGAAATAATTTATAAACAATTATCTTAACAAAAATAATTATTTAATAATTGATTTAAAAATCAATGTAAAAAATAATTTTTAATAATAGTATTATTAACTGGGTAAATAATATAATTTCAAATTATTACTTGAAATATAAATAATATATGAAAATCAATTGAGTAAATCAATGATTTTGCACTTTAATAATTTGACAATTATTACTCAATTAACCAGTTAATTGAATTAGTAATAACAATTTCTAATTTCAAATTTTGTATATTAAGTAATTATTAAAAACTGGGTAATAACGATTTACACGGAAAAATGATTGATAAATTCAATTAACCATAAAGAAGATAATATACTAACAGTTTTAGTATATTATTTATGGCAAGGAAAATTATTTCTTCAAATTAAATTTTATATAATTATAATAAGTCTCTATAATTAAAGCAATATAAAACTATTTCATATATAGCAATAATATTATACATATTTATATATTTTTTCTTTTATCTCTTTTTTTTAAAATATTGACATATAATTAATGTATAAAATATATAATATTAAATTATTTTGTTTTGCATATATATGAATTTATATAATAACCCATATAATTTATACGTATGGCATAATACATATGTCAAAAAAAAATTCCATAATTTTAAAAACTACTGTTTTGTTATATGGAATTGAAATTGAAATTAAATAATTTCTATTTATATAATTTTTTTCTATTAGTATCAAGTATTTCCATTAAAAATTCATATCGTTTGTAATTAGTGTATATATATAAGTCGTAATAGTCAATTGTTTCAATTATTTTGACGTTAATGCTCTTGTGATTGAACTAAGTGGGTATTTAGAAAGGCTAACTAATGAGCAGAAATTTGCATACGATCAAATAATTGGTGCTGTTAGCGGTAATATGAGTGGACTTTTCTTCTTATACGGTCAAGGTGGTTGTG
Organism: Arachis hypogaea; assembly: GCF_003086295.3. Taxonomy (NCBI): domain Eukaryota; kingdom Viridiplantae; phylum Streptophyta; class Magnoliopsida; order Fabales; family Fabaceae; genus Arachis; species Arachis hypogaea. Next base: position 109,043,885 of record NC_092045.1, on the reverse strand, counting down.
GAAAAACATTCTTATGATCAACTATATCATGCTCAATTAGGTCTAAAGGAGGTATAGTTTTAAATGTTGCTTCGAGTGGGATTGCTGCACTTTTGTTGCCTAATGGAAGAACTGCACATTCAAGGTTTAAAATTTCTTTGACCATAAATGAGGATTCTTTGTGTAGCATTAAACAGGAAAGTCCTCTTGCAAGGTTAATATCCAAGGCCAAATTAATCACATGGGATGAAGCTCCAATGATAAGTAAGTATTGTTACGAAACTTTAGACAAATGCCTCAGAGACATCTTAAGGTGCTCAGATTCGTATAATGCTCATTTGTCATTTGGAGGTAAAGTTGTTGTTCTCGGAGGAGATTTTAGACAAATTTTACTTGTGATTTCCAAAGGCTCAAGGCAAGATATAATTCAGTCTTCTATTAATTCTTCATATTTGTGGCATAACTGTAAGGTTTTGAAGCTTACAAAAAACATGAGATCGTCATTAGGTGAAAACAATAACATACAAGAACTCAGAAATTTTGCAGAATGGCTACTAAAAATTGGTGATGATTTGGCTAGTGATATAACAGATGGTTAATCAATCGTTCATATACCATCTGACATTTTGATTAAGAACTCTGAAACAGCTTTCGATGACCTCATTGATTTCGTGTATCCAAATATGTTATCCAATTTATCCGTTGAAAATTATTTCAAGGATAGATTAGAAGTATTGTTCTTATCCCAAGACTGAATCTAATTCCAAATAATGAAACATTACCGGTCAGGTTTCAAAGAAGACAATTCCCAATTATCATGTCATTTGCAATGACAATAAATAAGTCCCAAGGGCAAACTTTATTGAAAGTTGAAATTTATCTTCCAATGCCAGTTTTCACCCATGATCAATTGTATGTTGCGTTATCAAGGGTAACGAGTAAAGATGGTTTGCGAGTACTGTTGCAAGATCATGGACACTTGGAAGATAACTGCACGATGAATGTGGTATATAGAGAAGTTTTTGAAAACCTATAATAAAAAGGTAATAACAAAATGTCTTACTAAATCTATTTATTTATTAAAATTTATTATTATCACTTAAAAAAATTTAAAAATTCTAGGAACTAATAGATGAATTCTTATTGTACATTAATAGTTTGAGAATATTAAAATTATCATTAAAATTCGTATAATTTTATTCTCTTGACAAACAATTTTATAATTACGTTAATTATATAATTTTATATACAAACATTGATACAATGTTGTTTTATGTATATATTTTGCATGTATCAAAGGATAGCATTGAATTGTTATTCAGTAAGTTTAAATTATTTATTGTTTATTACAAAATTTTCTGTATTAGAATTTTCTATTAATTTGTTCTTCATTTTGAGCTGATTTTGATATTTTATTACTTCATAGTAAATCAACATATAAAACTTTGTTAGTAGATTTAAGTATTACTAGATTATTTATGGTCATATAGAGTATATATATCTGATTTATTGAAAAAAGTAGATTAAATAACTATTTTATAGTTAATACAATTAATACTATATTAAAAAAAGAAAAACAATGCATACAAGTTATTTTTTATTAATTAAATTATTATAATTAAAATGAAATTTAATATAACAACTTAAAATTATAATTTCAATCTTATCACGTCCATGACACGGATGATTAAACTTGTTTCACTCCTAAATTAAAGTTATCATAATAAATGCAAAAACGATTTTTGTTAACTTTTCTTTTAAAATTCCTTTTACACTTAATGTGTTTTAGTCACACAAATGAAAATGTAAACAAAATTAAAGGATAATGATATTTCTACACCTGACTTTTAATATTTATTTAAAAGACAAAAATATGAAATAAAAAGGTAAGTAAAAATTCAGTCTAATTAATAATGTAGAATAAGTAAAGTAAAGTAAAACACCAATTGAGATGTACATAAATCTCATTTCTAACTGTTAAATTATGTATACTCACATGTGTTGATCATCATGTTTCTTACTTCATTGCAATTTCTCCCTTGAATGCAACTCTACTAGTGTTTGACTTTGACCATTATTCACAAAGAGGAAAGTAGGTGATAAAGGCTCTTCGGAAGAGTTTAACCAACGAAGTAGCAATTGTAGATAGAGTTCCATTATTGGATCAAGTGTAACCCTTGATTAATATTAAATGAAAAAGTATAATATGATGAATTGTTTTAACAGGTAAAGTGTTATTTTTGTCTCAAGGGTTAGGTAAATAACTAAATATTAATGTTATAATGTTATCTTAATGTTTTTTCGTTCTATTTGTCTTTCAAATATTTCAAAAATACTGATTTCATAAAAAATTACTATTGGAGTTAGTATATATAAACTATATGTTACTTATGGCAAATTTTTATATTATTACCACTGTGACTAAATTTAAAAAAAATAAAATATACATCTACTGTATACATTAAATTATCTATTTTTAAATAATCAACATTAAACTCAAAATTATAAAAGATTCGGGATATTATGATCTGCATTCTCCATTATTCATCATATTCTTAAATTTATGAAAGAGAAATTTTTTGAGAAATAATAATAGCTCTTGCGATCGTTTTCTTAGATTTTGAGAGAGAATATTATGCTGGTCGTTAACTAGTTGTATTGTTTATATGAAAATGGTATTTGATATAATCAATGTTGGTCAACGTGTGAACGATATTTGCAAGACTCCAATATTGTTGTTACGCTCCAACAAGCTCTATCGTCTTTATTTACCCTTTTCTTCTTAGGGTGCTTCGCACCTTGCTCTACACTGAAAAATAAAGTATATATCGTGGATGGCTATGCCTATATTATACTCAATTTAAATATTCAATAATACCATGCATGCTTCAAATTCTGAGTTGAACATGTTGAATCAAAAATTGACTTGCTACTCTATGATGAGAAATATAATTAACTATTTTCTATTATAACTAACTATTATGATGAATAATGTAAGAATTAATTATATTCGTGTATGATGAAACAAAGAAGGGAAGTTTTGCTCATCTAGAACCATCGGCCATGAAGTCTAGATCAATTTACGGCTAGCTTGTGTCATGGAGATTTGGTTCCATACCATTTATGAAGAAGAACAAGACCTATATATAGAGAGTTTATCAAGAATGGAAGCAACATTTTTGTGCAGATCATATTGATAAAAAATATATTTTAACCACTATATTTTGAGTATGTTCATCATTTCTTATGTCTAGACTTGAGAGTTTATTGAAAGAAACAAAAGGAAAAAAGAGTGTTCACACAAAAAACATATATTCTATGGTGTTTGAGAGTTGTATTCGAAAGTGTGTTTAGTTGAGTACATTTAGTTCTCCTTAACTAGGTTGAGTTAACACCTAAGTGTTGAATTAAGATTGAGTTAGCTTAGGATGTTATAAGAGTGTAAGTCTCATAGAATTGGAGACTATAATCCGTTTTGATTATAGTAAAAATTTCATTGTTGTAGTAGAAATTAGATGTAAATCACATTATACTTTGTAGTTGAACCAAAATATATCGTAGTATTACTCTTATTCTTTCGTAAAATTAGCAAATTCCAGTTTCGTTATAAGTCTCTTACCACGAGACAAGACAAAAACAATAATAATAATGGCAGCTACTCCCATGAAGATGCCAAAAACATCTTCTCATGATGATCCTTGTTTAAAAAGTGTAACTTATTTATTTTGCAACACTTTAAATAAAGGTAACACTTTTACTTCAAATAAAATCAAGTCCTACAATCTATCATCCAATGGTCAAAATGATATATCTTCACATGATGACAATCATTAAATCTTCATTGGAGTAGCCACCAATAATAATCTCTTAAAACTTATTTTTTGCATAAATTATTCTTTAACATAAAAAATGATTCTTTGATTCAATTCCCTTCTTAACTCATTTTAAAATCTAGAAAAGATACGTTTTGCATTTATCTTCTTTACATATTAGTTAATTTTGCTGAAATATATATGATTAAAGTATTTATTTTAAGCTGCGTATTAAATAAATTAATTTATTTACTATCGAAAATATTTTATTGGAGTTACTATTACTTTAAGCAGACGATTTTTGTCACTTTGTATAAAAATTTAAAATTAATTGAAACCAAATATTGGAGCAATAAATTTCGAATTAAGTTTCAAAATAGTCTTTGACCGCTTATATTGAAAAACTCTCTCTTATCCTAATTTTACTATAAACGTGCCTGAAATTAAAATATTATACCATATTAATTTTCCACTCTTTTATGGTCGAATTACTTTTCATGTTGTAAGTGACATGACACATTTCTCACATTAGACTAGATAAAATGACATCCTTTTTATTTTTGTATTAAATATTTGATAAAATAATATTATATTGGACATGTGAACTGAAATCGAATATTCAAAATGTTCTAATATTCTTTGACTGGATTTTTTTTTCAAGTGTAGAAATTTTTGGACTTACTTTACATTGAAGATATAAAAGTATTTAGGATACGTGGAATATGCTAAAGTGTAGAATTTAATTTGTTGGGACATTTAATTAAGTTTCGTTAGGATATAACAAGATTGTAAGCTCATTATGTTTTTTGTTTGATATATCTGGTAAGTATTTCAATACATCACAGTTTTGTCATTGTGCACAAAAATCAATTTGAGTTAATTTAGTAGTTAACTTATTAATTCGGCCAAATAAATGTTGCAGTTCAAATTCCGTTTTAATGTAAAAAATTTTGTCCCTTTTTATACTTATTTGTTTCTAAAAAAATATATTATATCTCCCCACAATATCTTTTATATTCTTTTCTTCATTACTTACAATTTTGGGAAATTTAAGCATGTGATTTTCCAAACTATGTGAATCATTGGAAGAAAAAAAAAGGCAAAGAAAATGAAAATATTAATCTTAGCTTATAAATGTTTAAATGGAATTTAACTTATATTTTTTTGTTAACAAAGAATTTAAGGTTAATACTGTTTACCCTACTATAATAATGTAACAAAAAATTTTAGCCGTCGGGACTTATTTAAAATTATTGTAGTGAATTAAGATATGTCTTTAGACTCAATCTGTATTAATGAAATAGAATATCTTAAACTGGATGATAACATAAATAATAAGTTAGTATAGTTCTGTTTTACATTCTCAATCAATTAAAATTTACTTTTTCAGTGGAAGATGATGAATACATGTTTTATTGTATTATATATATGTACATATCCTGAATTTGCCGCCCATAATTTGTCCCTATTATACACACACACATATACATATAACAAACACAAGTAGTGTTTAATTCATTATCATAGAAATGGAGAACAATAATAATAACAGAAAGGTGCATTGTCTAATTCTATCTTTACCAGCTCAAGGTCATATCAACCCCATGATTCAATTCTCCAAACTCTTGGAACACCAAGGAATCAAAGTCACCTTTGTTTCAACCGTTTATTACTGCAAGAACTTGCATCAAGTGCCTCCAACAATTTCACTTGAGACCATTTCTGATGGCTTTGACCACACTGGCCCTTCAGGTTCTGTAAATTTATGTATTTAAAAAATAATTATTTTTACTTAAATAATATTACATAATTAGATATTTGTGTAAAAAAAATCTATTTTATATATTGTATAAAAACACACTGTAAACAACTAGATTTATGAAATTTATGAGACAACATACTCAAAATCTGCATTTTTTTGTTCGTGTTTAATATTAAAAATATTATATGTATATAAAAAAATTAATCATGTATTATAAGTAAATATATGTATTTTATATAAATAACTGAATTATTAACTGATTTTTAGTGTATAAGTCGATTAATTTATTCAATATTCGTATTTATACTTTTACAATACATACAGGTGCTAAGAACTACGGGGCTTATATGGATCACTTTTGGAGAGTTGGGCCAGAGAATCTAGCGAATCTTGTAGAGAATCTTGGTCGGAAAGGGTATCCAGTTGATTGCATAGTGTATGATGCATTCTTCCCATGGGCACTAGAAACTGCCAAGAGATTTGGGATTGTTGGTGCTGCTTTTCTCACTCAAAACATGGCGGTTAACACAACATACTATCATTTCCATTTGGGGAAGATTCAAGTTCCATTCATGGAGGAAGAGTTTTCTTTCCCAGGGTTGCCGAAACTTGATGTTGCTGACATGCCTTCTTTCTTCTTCACTTATCAGGAAAAGCCGTTTTTGCTTGATTTGTTGGTGGGTCAGTTCTCCAACATTCACAAAGCTGATTGGATTCTTTGCAATACATTCTATGACCTTGGTAAAGAGGTAATTAACAGAAAATACTCATAAGTTTAGTATGTAATCATAAACTAACAAATTACTTTCAGGTAAATGATTGGACAAGGAAATTGTGGCCGAAATATAGGACTATAGGACCAAACATACCATCAATGTTCTTAAACAAGCAACACGAAAACGACCAAGATTACGGTGCTGCAGCATTCGAGAGCGAAGATTGCATGGAATGGCTAGACAACAAACCAAAAGGTTCTGTTGTTTATGTATCATTTGGGAGTTTGGTTATGGTTGGAGAGGATCAAATAGAAGAAGTAGCCTATGCTTTAAGGGAAAGTAATGCCTACTTCTTATGGGTGGTAAGGGCCTCTGAGCAAATTAAGCTTCCCAAGGACTTTGAAAATAAATCTGAGAAGGGCTTAGTTGTAACTTGGTGCCCCCAACTAAAAGTCTTAGCTCATGAAGCTATTGCTTGTTTTGTGACACATTGTGGTTGGAACTCTACATTGGAAGCTTTGTGTTTAGGTGTTCCAATTGTTGCAATGCCACAATGGTCAGATCAAAACACAAATGCTAAGCTTATTGTAGATCTTTGGAAGATGGGAATTAGAGCTCCTATGGATGAGAACAAGATTGTGAGACAAGAAGCACTAAGACTTTGTATAAGGGAAATAATTGAGAGTGAACAAGGGAAAGAGATCAAGAATAATATGATTCAATGGAGGAATTTGGCTATAAGAGCAATTAGTGAAGGTGGAACTTCTCATGAAAGCATCAAAGAATTTGTGAATAGTTTACTTTGCCTAAATGCTACATGTCCTAAAGTATGAATTACATTGTGATTTGAACAAAAAACAATGAACTTTGCATTCACTATCCTTTGAAATGTACAATTGCCTGTTAAAAGTTGTGTAGACTTTGCCATTTTACCGATTTGAGTTCCAAATGGTGGAAGAAATAATGGTGCAAATAAATCCATCAGCAACAACTAAACGCATCTATTTGAAAATGACCTCTATAGAGATCAATGGTAGCCCCCTCTGCAAAACCATTAGTGTTACTTTGATGTATATGCCTACCAAGGAATAATCAGGAAGTAGTTTACTAGATCTAATATAAAATAAGACCTACACAATTTCTCTTATGATTTGCAAATTATGAAGCTACGGTAAAACAATCAACCTAGTTACAAGGCTTTGTTGTTAGACTAGGAAAATGAAATGATTAGTGACGAACTATTCCATTATTTGGAAATTCGCAGTAGAACTTGTATAACTTGCACAAATGAAAGGATATATAAGTTTAATTTTGAGGCATTATCAATATAAATAATTTCACAAGTCATGTGTTTAGATGATTTTTTAAGTAATAGATTTAAAAATTAATTATTTTTATTAATATGAAAATACACCATTGAATTTCTATATAGAACAAAATTAGATTCTGTATATTTTATACAGTAAAATTGTTAAGTGATGCTAGAAATATTCTCACTTTCACACCCATTTTATAAAGGTATGTTTGAGAGTGCACAGAAAAAAATGCGAGAGGCAGTGGGAGAGAACTTTATGAATTTTACTATTTAACCTCTCAAACAGCCTTCACTCGACCACTCCTCACTAGGGCTGGCAATTCATATAATGATCTCTCTGTATAGTGAAGGAAGTGAAAATTGAACCCATAACCTCTCTTATGTAATGACTTATAATAAGTGAACAACCACTAAACTAGTTAGTTAATTTAGTAATTTAGCGCATTAGTTTTTTATTTTTTATGTTATTAATACGTATAAAATTCGAAATAATTGAATTTTATATTTACTTTGAAAAAATTTGATATTTCTGTGAGTAGGATAGGGTAGGGTTTAGAATTTTAGAGTGCGGATAGGGTTAGGGTTGAGAGATTGGCAACCCGCGAGTAGAATAGGGTAGAGTTTTAATGAAATTTTCAACTCGCGGGTAGGGTAGGGTACCCATTGCCAGCCCTACTCATCACCTTTCTCTTTACTTATTATTTATTAATAACCACTCCTTTTCATCACCTAAGAACAACCTACACTGAAGTTTCTCTTGGCCATTCATTGGAACTCCCTCTTTCATCAATCTCCACATCATAGCCTTATGTAGAATTAAGTAGGAAAAACCAAACATACTATAAAAGTTAAACATCTTTGACACACATACAGAAAATGCATAGAAAATTTGTCACTGCCAACACTATTACATTATAACATCACATGTCAGCATTGTTTTGCTTGAGTAATCATATAAGAGCATAAAAGATGATCCAGAGATGCAAAAGGAAGCTAACTGAAAACATACAGCTACAAAGCAAAACCATTACAATTGTTTATTACAACAGTGAGTTAAAAACTTCTGTTACTTTCAATTCAGCATTTGTTTTTTTGTACATGTATCTTAGACGTAAATGCATATCTCATTTGTTATGTTAATTTATTGTATTTAAACAAAGAGGCAAAGTCATATTTCATACAGTTTCAATGAACAAGCCTCAAACAACAATCCAAAGAAAAAAATACAGGAAACAACCTCAAAAGAAAAAGTCATCTTACGAAGAGTCAGGATCTTTAACAGTGCTTTCCTCATTATGTAAGGTAGCTGGAGAATTCGTTGCAGAGTTTTCGGCTGTTACAGCACCAGTACTATCAGCATCTTGGTTGTTAAAGAGGGAAGAAAATGAAAATGGATTGCTCGTGGAGCTTTCTTTCTGAAGACCCTTTATTGCTTTCATAGCAGCAAGAGTGCTACGATATATGTACACTGTTTCCTCTCCAAGAGTAGAGGATGCATCTGGTAAGACATTTGTTGTATTATCTTCAAGTGATTTAGACTGATTTTCTGGAGCAGGATTTGATTGAATTACTTCTTCTTGCAAGGGAAAGAGACGTTCAAGATTTTCTTCACATTCATGAACTAGCCTCGTTAGAGGTTCGGTTGTGAAAACAGGTTGACGAAGAACAAGTTGCGTAAAGGGAAGGCGCAGGACGCCACCAGTTCTTTTATCATACTTCTTCAAAATTTTTATTAGTCCTGTTGAAGTGGAAACATGTTAATGGTGTCGGAATCAATGATTACCTAACTAAAACTGCATATGGCATATATTCAAAAAACTTCAAAATAAAATAGGAGAAGATAACCACCAAAGAATATTTTCTTACATATTATTTAAGTAGATGATATACCTGCAAAGTTTAAGGAACTGTAGTTTTTGAGAAGCACCATCTCTCCATGGATGGTGACTAAGTCCTTCCTGATTCCCATCATTTCTTCACTGAACTCATCCTCATACTCGGAAGTGTACCTTTCACTCTGACTGCTTTTTTCTTTAAGTCTCTCAATTCTTTCTTTCAACTCCTATTCACAATTAGAAACAAAAATCAGGAAAGAAACAGTTTATAGCAAAAGATAGTATTATAATATTTATAATACAAAGATATTCTTGAGGATTTAACAATTTAACCAATTTCTTTTACACGAACTTTCAATCCAGCAATTAAACAGTTGGATTTAGTATAGAATTCAAGGATGAAGGTTGAACGATGAATCCCTAAAGTAGTACAACAACAACAACCACAACAAAGCCTTATCCCACTACATAGTTCAGACGACGCCATTGAGCTTGAAGCCCTAAAGTAGTAAATCATATCACAGATTATAGCTATTTACAGCATATTCTCCTTATACAATTACTTGGTACTCACTGTACTTTTTTTTTTCAGTGTAGCATTTGTAGATGGAACCCATGCTTGGAAGAGAAAATTACTGTTGCTTAATCAAGATTGCAGGGTCTAATTGTTACTTGGTTTTGCTAACACATATCAAATTACACTATCTACCTTCAGTGTTTGCAATAGTCACTGAATTCGATAAAGCTAAGACATGTTCTCAGAGCACTCAATTATTCAAACTTGAAACACAATTTGTTAACCAACAATTATAGATTAAGTTGCATAAACACATCCAAAACTAAGGGTTCTTGAATTTATCGTTCTAAACCTAACCAAAAGACAAAATTAAGAACCTGGAAGCGGATAACAAACTCCTCCTCCTTATCAACATAGAAATCATTGAACTTGTCAAGCTCGTCGTTGAGAATCGTGACGAACCAGGCTTCAAGGTGGGTGAAAGAAGAGGGATTGATGGGAGCGTTGTTGGTGTGGTTGGAAGAAGGAAGGTTCTTGAGAAGCTTCTTGAGAGGCTTGTAGCACAAGAATTTGTCCCTCCACTCAGGGATTGTGTCCTCCAAATGAGTCTTGAATTCCTTGCCGAACTTCATTGTTGAAACTCGAAGAACAAGAATGGATTTGGGGTTTGCATATTAATTATTTGGAGAGAGGGGGAGAGAGAGAGAGAGAGCAAAGTGGGAAGTGGAAGATTCCAAAATGGATGCAAGGTGTAGGATAGAAGAATCTAGGTATTGGGAATATTTTCATATTAAATTGTGGAATGTGGCGGTGGACCAGAGACCCTTTTTGGTTTTTGCTTCTCTGTGAAAACCGGAGCAAACGCCAAAGCATCAAAAATTCAAAATGCTTGTTAAATTTTCACTCGATCATTGATAAAAAAAATTAGCTTGTATTTGGTTTATATTTTTATTTTTATTTTCATTTTTAATATTTTTTGTTATTTAATTTTATAAAAAATAAATTTTATTTTTTATTTTTATTTTTTTATAAATTCTAAAAATTAAAAAATATTAAAAATAAAAATATAAACCAAAAGCACTGTTGATTTTCATATGGTACCATGATAAAAAGTTATATAAATAATTAATCATGTGTTATTATAGGATGAAAATAATTAATTTGTAATTTATTATTTAAAAAATTATCTAAATATAAATTTATTTAAATAATTTTATATTATTAATGTATTAAAATTACACCCTAATTAAAATTAATTTCTAAACCTTTATTTCATAATCAGGAGCATATTTGGGTTAATTTTTTTCTTATAGCGTTGAAGTGAGAGAATGATAGATGGATTTTTTTGAAATAAAATAAAAAAAATATTTTTTTTAAAATTTTATTTTTTAACTTTAATTTTTTAAATATGTTTTTTTTAATTTAGAGCAAGTTTTGGTTTTGGAAAAAATTGAGATGAAGTTTAGCGGAAGTTAAGCAAATTCTATAAAAATTATAGAGTTCGTCAAGTGGGGAAACTTGCCTTAAATCTTAAAAAGAAACCGTATTTAAAAAATTAAAATTAAAAAATAAAATTTTAAAAATATTTTTTTTTTATTTCAGAAAAAATCCCAATGATAGATATCTTGTCCAATAAAGAGTTTTACTTTCACAAAAACACGAGCGAAGATTAATTGAAGGTTCTATTTGCATATTTTAATTTTTTTTTATAAGGTATATTTTTTGTTTTTAAAATTTGTCAAAAATTTTAAAAATATTTTTATGTTTTATTTTATTTTGATTTTATTCTAAAATTTTTTTATTTATATTAAATATATTTCTAATAATTAAATTTTAAAAAAATTTAAGATTAATCTAACAATAATACATGATAAATATGTTTGATTTGCTTGTGTTAAAAGTTATTCCTATGAATTTTTTTTTTTTGAATTGGTCATAATTTTTTTGACAAATTAATCGTTAGGAATAAATTTGATTAAAATAAAAAATTTTTAAGACAAAATTAAAAAAAAAATAAAATTTAAAAATATTTTTAAAATTTTTAATAAATTTTAAAAACAAAAGATATATTTTACCATTTTCTTTTAAATTCATCGCATTGAAATTGTATGGTAAGATTTTGCCTTTTCATAATAAAATATTATTTCAAAGTAAATCAAACAATTGGATTTAAGCTTTAAAATTTTAATTTGATACAAATCAAGCTCTTCAATTTTAGTTCTCTTAAATCTCATAGTTTATTTTATTTTATCAAATCGAATGATTCCATTTCTATTCTTAAACTATGTCACACTTAGGCTTTATTTGAATATAAGAAAGAAAATAGAAGGAAAAAAAATAAGAAGAAAGAAAATGGAAAATGAAAAAAAAAAAGTAGAGTTATTTGTGTGTTGTTTGATTGAAGAAAAAATAGATGGAAAAAAAATAGAGAAAAATTTTTTGTTTATTTGAATGGAAAGAAAAGTAAAAAAAAGAAAATCATAATAATATAAAATTACATTAATATCTTTATAATTAAATAAACTATAAATATTTTTATTTATATTTCATAAATATTTAAAATATTATAATTTTATCTAATACATATATAATTTTTAAATATAAATCTCTATTATAATAATATATTAAAATTATTGTTACGGTGGGTAACCGGAGATTAATGGATTGGATGGTGTTGGTTGGCCCAATCGCTTGAAAGAAGAAGCCTTCGAGTGGGTCTGCACCTCGGGGCCTCCGTCCGACTTGCTCGTATAAGGAGAAGGGGGTGGTACCTGCAAGGACACTCCAATGCCTAAGTCAGCACGGGGTTAAGCAGGTTTAGAATGTATTGGAACTTAGAGATACCTGAGGGGTGTTAGCGTATTTATAGTGGCGAACCAATAACCACCGTTGGAGTAGTGCCACCCTTTTAGGGTGTTAACCGTCCCTTTATCTTAGGGAGGTTAAGATATGGCTCTGTAAAGTAGGTAAAGAGATTCTTGGGGCAGTTACTCTTTTGAATGAGTGTTTATCTGCCAGCTAACCCTCGTACCCGACTTCTTTATAGCAAGTCGTGGTGAGTACCGACTTCATAAGACGAAGATTGGTACTGGGTGAGGCCCAACCCTTTGGTTTAGACCTTTTGCTTAATCCTGGGCCTTTATTATTGGGTCAGGGTATGAACAGTGCCCCTACTCGAGCCCAATTTTCTTTTCAAGATTTGGGTTCGAGTATTCTACTCGGGATCGTTGTCGACTTGTAGGAGGACCGACGTGATAATCTGAAACCGACGTGGCTTTTCGTAGCCTTTCGGTTCTGACAGTTACGTCTAATCAAGCGTCGTGTCCGTTAGGGATGTGCGTAGGGATTGATGGCCTTGGTAACGGTGCATTCTCATTAATGGCTGCCCCGCTTTTACCATTATGCCCCTAACGTGCCTATAAATACTTTCTCTTTCTTTCCTTGTCTCGTTTCTTTGATTTTTCAAATTTTCACTTTCATCCGTGAAGCATTTTCATATCGGTTTGTGGGACTTTTTTCGTTGAAGGCTTTTCATCCTCTCCTACCTTTTTCCGGCAAAGGTTGGTTCTTTCTCCTCTCCCTCTGTTAATTGCTTTTGCTTGCATGTTTTTTGTTTTCTTTGGAGAGGGAGAAGTGACGTTGTAGGCTTCTGTTAAGTTTCGTATCCCCTTAGGGACTCTCGTTTTTTATTCTTTTTCTTTTTTCCTTTGTAGGTTTTCGTCGCATTTTTAGAAAAAATGTCTTCTGTAGAAGTTCTTGCTCAGTGGGTTGATGTTACGGTCCTGGGGGAGGAACCCTTGGTTGATGCCGAGTTCATCACCCATCTTCGCACTCATCATCGCCTTTGTACTCTTGAGGAGGATGAGCCCAAGTATGAGTTGGTGGTCCCGGGTCTGGAAGACCGGGTTTGTTTTGGGAGGGATTCCGAGGAGGTCCCTCATTTTTTTTATATGTATGAGAGCATGATTACCCGTTTGGGTGTTTTTCTTCCATTTTCTGAATTTGAAATGGCTGTTTTGCGCCACTGTCGTGTTGCCCCTACCCAACTTCACCCCAACTCTTGGAATTTTTTGAAAATTTATCAATTTATAAGTCACGCTTTGGACTTTCCGACTTCTTTGAGGATTTTCTTCTATCTTTTCCACATGACTAAGCCCTTCAGTGGGTTAAATAACAAGCAGCAATGAGTGTCTTTCCGAGCCATACAAGGTCGGAGAATCTTCACCCTTTTTGACGAATCCTTCCATGACTTTAAAAATTATTTTTTCAAAGTGCAAGCTGTAGAGGGTGACAAACCCCAATTTGACGGTTTATTTTGTATTGAATTTAGAGTATTTTGATAACCTTTTGCCACATTTAGCCTATGAATTAGCATGGTTTTGTTATCTCTCCCATATTTGTGCTTAAGTGTAAAAACATGCTTTTTAAGCCGTATTTTGATGAATTCTAATTTCTCCTTGATTCCATAAGATGCCTTGATGTGTTTGCTAGTAATTCCAGGATTGAAATAGGCTAAGCATGGATCAAAGAAGCAAGGGAGAAAGCATGCAAATGGAGAGAAGCACAAAAAGCCAAAGAATTGATCTAGGCCATGCACGCGTACGCGCACAAGGCGCTCGCGCGCACATTGCAGAAGCGACCAGGGACGCGCACGCGTACCGTGCGCGCACGCATCAGTGACCGCACATGACCTCATTAATGCAACACGTGCCTGGTGATTTGAGAGGGTTTCTGAACCCATTTTTGGCGCCAATTGCTAGGAAAAAGGAATAAAAAGGATCAAGGATTGAGGGAAAGGCATGTGGTTGAACCTAGGGAATCATATAGCACAATTAGGATTAGTTTAGAGAGAGAAGCTCTCACTTCTCTCTAGAATTAGGATTAGGTTTAGGTTAATCTCCCTCTTAGATCTAGGTTTAATTCATGCTTTGATTCACTTTTCATCCACCAATTCTTAATATTCTCCTCTCCTTCTTTCTAGTAATGTGCTTTAATAATTGTAATTCTTCATTTTGTTTTGGATAGATTGTTGCCCCTTTGTTTTCTTTCAATAATGCAATTAGAGGTAATTCATGATAATTGTGATTTCCTTTATTGTTGTTGATTAATTCTTTGCAATAATTGTTGTTAGATTCTATTCTTGTTATCAATTCATTATGCTTTTCTTTTATGCCTTCCAAGTGTTTGATGAAATGCTTGGTTGGGTCTTAGTGTAGGTTTTGTTCCTCTTGGCCTAGGTAGAGTAATTAGTGACTCTTGAGTTATCTAATTCCTTTGTTGATTGATAATTAGAAGTTGCTACTTGATTTGAATGCCTCTAAAACTAGTCTTTCCCTTAGGAGTTGATTAGGACTTGAGGAATCAAATTGATTCATCCACTTGACTTTCCTTCATGGTTAGAGGTTAACTAAGTGGTAGTAATGAACAATTCTCATCACAATTGAGAAGGATAACTAGGATAGAACTTCTAATTTTCATACCTTGCCAAGAGCCTTTTATAGTTGTTAGTTTATTTTCATTGCCATTTACTTTCATGCCTCTTATCAAAACCCCAAAACAACCCAAACCAATAACAAGACATTTTATTGTAATTCCTAGGGAGAACGACCCGAGGTTTGAATACTTCGGTTTATAAATTTAGGGGTTTGTTTTAGTGACAAACAACTTTTTGTATGAGAGGATTATTGCTTGGTTTAGAAACTATACTTCGACGAGATTTTATTTGAGAAATTCTAAACCGTCAAAAATCCAATCATCAAAATGGCGCCGTTGCCGGGGAATTGCAATGGTGTTATGTTATTGGTTATTGTACATATGTGAATAGTGTAAATATTTTTGCTTTTTGCTTCATTTGCTAGTGTAGAATTTTATTTTCTCGTTCCACCATGAATTCTCACTTTGGCTATGAGTTTGGTTCTAATTATGTTGTAGGTAATGAGAGCTTCAATGAAGAGATGCATCAAGGATGGAACAATCAAAGGTGGGAGAAGTCATATGCATATGACCAATCCTCATGGCAACAACCTCCACCAATACACTATGAAGAAGAGCCATTTTATGATGCATATCAATCCAATGGCTATGGTGAATCACCTTGTGACTTTCAAGAACCACCACCATATGCCTATGAACCATATCCTCAACATCAACCTCAACCATACTCACAAGCCTTTCCATATCAAGCACCTTCCTATAATCCATATCCACCATATGACCAATCATCCATACCATATTTTTATGACCGTTTTGAGCAAGAACCCTTAGAACCACCTCAATGCACACCACCTCCACAATTTTACCAAGAGGAACCACTTTCCTACCATGAACCCCCTCTCCAAAATGATGAACCTTCCTACCCACCACAAGCCCCATTAGACGATTCTCTCACTTTGTTACTTCAAGGACAAGAAGCCATGAAGCGGGATACACTTGAGTTTGTGACCAATTTGACGACGGTGGTGCACACTTTAGCCCACCAATGTTTGAATATTCAAGGTACTCCCGTAACCACGTGTGAAAAGTCCAAAGAAGAGCATAGCATGAAGGAGATATTGGAAACTCCGGTGGAAAATGAGGAATGCCACTTTGTATTAGAACAATTGGAGAAGCCTATGATTATTGAAGAAAAGAAAGAAGCGGTTGAAGACTTAGGAGATGCGGAACCTCCTTGGGAAGCTAAAATCATAGAAAATCCTTCCGAGGAGAGTGAATTTGATGTTGAGGAGGAGAGTGCACAACCTCCAAAGCATGTCATCGTTGGAGACTTGGAAGAGGCTTATCAAGAGATGGATTCAATCATGGATGAATTTCTCTTTACAATGGAAACCTCTCCCATCGGACATGAAGTTGAAATTATAAAAGAATGTGCACAACCTCCCATACCCTTGGTGAACAATGAAGAAGAGAGTGAATCAAAAGAGATCTACCAAGGAGAGAACATTGGCATGGTGTACATTGAAATTGAAGAATATGAAGAGGCTGATCAAGAGATGGATTCATTCATCAATGAATTTCTATCCAAAATTGAATCACCTCCCATTAGGCAAGAAATCAAAGTTCTTGAAGACAACACTAAGCCAAGTGAAAAAGGGAAAAAGGTTAAAATTGAAGAAGCTTGTGAAGAGGTGGAAACAACTAAAGAAGAGCCTAAAGAAGTAGACCTTGCATTGTCTAAGTGTGGGGAAGTCTTCCTTCCCAAGTCACCATACAACACAACATTCAAGTGGGTAAAATTTCTATCCCTAAGCTTTACTTTCTCACTTGAATATGGTTTAATTGAAAATGATGGTCAACTTAGAGCTCTTTGTGGAACTAAAAGCAAAAATGAGTTATGTAGTGGTTGCAAGTTAGGAATTAAGCTCATTAAGGTCAAAGCTTCAAAGTATAGGAACGATGATTGGAAGAATGTCACTTTACAAGGGTGTCGAAGGAAGACTTGGTATGTTAAAGAGAATTCTATATGTCAACCACCCGGAAAGCAAAAGTGTGAAGAGCAAATTGAAGACGGGTGTGAGGATAAGATATGGGATCCCGGTTCGCTAGGTGAAGACCAACTATGGGGACTCATATCTTGGGTAGAACTCTGCCCAAGCTGGATGAAGACGGTTGGAAATTCTGTCAACCAATTGAGGAGCAAAGATCCTTGGAGATTCAAGGATGAGTACAAACATAAGCCACCATGACAACAAACATCTCAAAATGTCCAACTTAAGGACTTAAACTAAAAGTGCTAGGTGGGAGATACCCCACCATGGTAAACTCTTTCCACTCTCTTTTAAATTGCTCAATAAGTGATTTGAGTTACCATTGTAGGTAGATGTTTCACATAAATTTGTTTGTACAACTTAATTGTTAGCTTAGTCACATGTATGTTGTGTTTAGTAGTAGATGAATAACATCAAATTGCATTTTTGTGAACTGTTTGATGATTGATTCAATAAGGAGTTGTGAACAGTATGAGGAGCACCCAGCAAAATTTTTCTAAAAAAAAAAAAAGAAGAAGAAGAAGAGGGGGTGGACGCGCGCGCAACATGTACGCGCACGCGTCCCTGAGAGGATCCACCACCATACACATACCCGAGAGTTGGGCCTCTCTTGGGCAAACCTTATGCCCTGAGCCCAACATGACCCACGCGGACGCGTACTACGTGCGTGCGCGCCAATTATGAGGACATGGATGTTTGCGCGGACGCGCACTAGCCGCGTCCGCGTCGATTCGCTGATGCCAGTTTTTTAGGCCAAGCCTCAGAGAGTTGAGCCAGTTCTGGGCCATCTTTAAGCCCCTGGCCCAACTCAAACTGCGCGGACGCGTACATGCCGCGCGCGCGCAGGTCTGGTGGCGCAACTTCCAGGCCATTTTTCAGAAAGTTAGGCCTGAGTTGGGCCAACTCTAAGCCCCTAGCCCAACTCCATGCACGCGTGCGCACACAGTACGCGCACGCGTCCTTGCCCATTTTGCTCATCCACGCTTCAGCGCGTTGTACGCGCACGCGTAGGTCCCAAGTTTTCTTAATGGACGCGGACGCGCAAGGTACGTGGACGCGCAAGGTACGCGTACGCGTCGATTCAAAAATGAGATAACCCTAATGCGCGACGCACACTGCACAGTCGCGCACACTATTTTCCCAACCCCCATTTCCTTCTTCCTCCTATCTTCTGCCATAACCGCCACAGCTCCGCCGGCGGCCATCACCGGACGACCATACCTTCCTCAATCCCTATCTCTCACCACCACTAATCCCTATCTCTCTCTGTCTCACCCATCTAGTTCGCAGCAGCCACCTCTGCTCCGCCGCGGTTCCATCATCACCGCCGGCGACTCTCTTCCTCCACCCACTCGCCATTCTCTCTCTTTCATCCACTCTCTCTCTCCGTCTCGCAGCCTCTCACCCTCACAGCTGTCCGTCACAACCACCGTAGCAGCCCCCACCGCCGCTACTCTTCTGCCACCACCGCCGCAGTTTACGGCGGCGCAACTTCTGGTCCTATTGCCCTACCCCCATTTTTCCTTCCTTTATTCGTTCCCCTGCTCCCAGGTTTTTGCGCCAACTCTGCTTGTTTTGATTTTCCGTTTCTATTACTTACTGTTAATTGCTCGTAGTTAGTTAGAATTAGAACTTTGTATGTTAGGTTAGTTAGAAATAATTGCGGTTAGGTAGTTAGGGCTGGATAGAGGATTCTAGGCTTGATAATTGCTCCGTATGTGCATATTTGCTGCTTGCTCCCTTGGGTACTGTATGTTGGTTTCGGGTTGCTATTTCATGCGATATGTGTTGCTAAATAATATCTGTTTGCTGCTGTGCGTGATTGATGTTGCCTTCTTGCTATTCGTGCTATTTTATTAAAAATGCTTGTTAAATTTTCACTCGATCATTGATAAAAAAATTAGCTTGTATTTGGTTTATATTTTTATTTTATTTTATTTTTAATATTTTTTGTTATTTAATTTTATAAAAAATAATTTTTTTATTTTTTTATAAATTCTAAAAATTAAAAAATATTAAAAATAAAAATATAAACCAAAAGCACTGTTGATTTTCATATGGTATCATGAATAAAAAGTTATATAAATAATTAATCATGTGTTATTATAGGATGAAAATAATTAATTTGTAATTTATTATTTAAAAAATTATCTAAATATAAATTTATTTAAATAATTTTATATTATTAATATATTAAAATTACACCCTAATTAAAATTAATTTCTAAACCTTTATTTCATAATCAGGAGCATATTTGGGTTAATTTTTTTCTTATAGCGTTGAAGTGAGAGAATGATAGATGGATTTTTTTGAAATAAAATAAAAAAATATTATTTTTTAAAATTTTATTTTTTAATTTTAATTTTTTAAATATGTTTTTTTTTTAATTTAGAGCAAGTTTTGGTTTTGAAAAAGATTGAGGTGAAGTTTGGCGGAAATTAAGCAAATTCTATAAAAATTATAGAGTTCGTCAAGTGGGCGAACTTGCCTTAAATCTTAAAAAAACGTATTTAAAAAATTAAAATTAAAAAATAAAATTTTAAAAAATTTTTTTTTTCAGAAAAAATCCCAATGATAGATATCTTGTCCAATAAAGAGTTTTACTTTCACAAAAACATGAGCGAAGATTAATTGAAGTTTCTATTTGCATATTTTAATTTTTTTTTCATAAGGTATATTTTTTGCTTTTAAAATTTGTCAAAAATTTTAAAAATATTTTTATGTTTTATTTTATTTTGATTTTATTCTAAAATTTTTTTATTTATATTAAATATATTCTTAATAATTAAATTTTAAAAAAATTTAAAATTAATCTAACAATAATACATGATAAATATGTTTGATTTGCTTGTATTAAAAGTTATTTCTATGAATTTTTTTTGAATTGGTCATCATTTTTTGACAAATTAATCGTTAGGAATAAATTTGATTAAAATACAAAATTTTTAAGACAAAACTAAAAGAAAATAAAATTTAAAAATATTTTTAAAATTTTTAATAAATTTTAAAAACAAAAGATATATTTTATCATTTTCTTTTAAATTCATCGCATTGAAATTGTATGGTAAGATTTTGCCTTTTCATAATAAAATATTATTTCAAAGTAAATCAAACAATTGGATTTAAGATTTAAAATTTTAATTTGATACAAATCAAGCTCTTCAATTTTAGTTCTCTTAAATCTCATAGTTTATTTTGTTTTATCAAATCCAATGATTCCATTTCTATTCTTAAACTATGTCACACTTAGGCTTTATTTGAATATAAAAAAGAAAATAGAAGGAAAAAAAAATAAGAAGAAATAAAATAGAAAACAAAAAAAAAGTAGAATTATTTGTGTGTTGTTTGATTGAAGAAAAAATGGATGGAAAAAAATAGAGAGAAAAATTTTTTTTATTTGAATGAAAAGAAAAATAAAAAAAATCATAATAATATAAAATTACATTAATATCCTTATAATTAAATAAATTATAAATATTTTTATTTATATTTCATAAATATTTAAAATATTATAATTTTATCTAATACATATATAATTTTTAAATATAAATCTCTATTATAATAATATATTAAAATTATTAAAACTAAATTTATATTAATAATTATTAATAATAATAATATAACTATGGATAATATTATAAATACACAAAAAATAAATTTTCTCTCCTTAATTTTTTGTTTGTAATGGATGAAAATTTTTTTGGTGAAACCCACACAAAAATTTTTTTTCCTCCCGTGTTTTTTAGCATCCAAATAAAAAAAAATGAAATTTTCTTTCTATTCTTTTTAAACCAAACATAGTGTTAAGCATAATATTTCAGCAGTCCATAATAATAAAAAAAATACTAATTTCAATTTAATATCAAAAATAATTTTTAGTATATTTTGTAACACGTTAACTTTTAGTATGTCATGATCGTACCAAAAGTAAGAGTTACTAATCTGTTCTCCTTATTTACTATTTAATATTGAGCCTTTAGGTCGATATCGCGTTTCAGTTTATAAGAAAATACCAAAAAATTATTTGTAGTAATTCAAATCACACAATTATTAATAATAATAAATGCTATACAAATGAATTCAATATAAAACTCAAATACAATACCTATCCCTCTGGATAAAATAAAACTTAAAGCAACAAGGGCGAGAGAACTCTATAAAAATAACAGGAATCACAAATAAATCTACTAGTCGTCTGCATCTTTTAACTGAATCTTCGAACCTGTGTCACTGAAAGGGTGGAAGATTTTGGGGTGAGAACAAACCACACGTTCTCAGTAGGGAATGAAAATGCCGTAAAAATAATGAATTTAATAAAAAAAATTAACTTACTTAGTAAAACTATTTTGTTAACCCTTTGGAAATACTTTTATTTCTACTTTAGATAAATAATTACTTTTCTTTAAATTTCTAAACTCAAAACAAATTTTAAATATAAAACTAGTCACATTTTCTGTCTTTCAGCCACATAGTTAATCCTCAGTCAAATGTCAACTCGTAATCACTTTAATACACTCACAAACAAATAGTGCAAGTAAGAGATTCAATTCAATGTACAAGCAAGTCACAACAAGACAAACAATTCATAGTTTAAAAAAACAGTTAATTTCAAAATAAAATCCCATACCTCCGTATGAAATCAAAATCAACGAAAGTTCTGGAAAACTTTCTGACCGAGCTGCTGAAGAGGAAAGCGTCAGAAATCATCTGTGCCTTCTAGAACTTCAGTTGATCGAACTCAAGGGGCAAGAGAGTTACGTCACCGTCGATTTCCACCGATCAAAAATAACGCCAATACGTAAAAGAGGAGAATACAAACACTTTTATCGGATTAGATCTTTTATTGGAGTTACGAAATCACAAAATTTCAAGGCCGGAATATCAAAGGAGCTTCGGTTCTCTTTCTTTCTCTCTCGGTCAATTTTCTTTCTCTTATTCCCTCATATTGATTCGGTGAAACAACGAAGCAAATGAAGTAAAGATGATTAATGAATACAATAATATGAATATGTGTCATGATTATATATATATATATATATATATATATATATATAAGTTTACATGCAAGCCACGTTTGCTTTCTTTATCTTTACTTTCTTAATCTTTAATTTCCTTAAGCTTCGGCCAAGGGATAATAATAATAATAATAATAATAATAATAATAATAATTTTTCTTTTTTTCTTTTTTTTTGAAATATCTCATATTAATAAAAATTATTTAAAAATTTTAATAGATTTTAAATTTAAAGTATTATAAGATTTATTTAATTATTTTTAGAAAAATAATTTTTTTTTAAATACAATAATAAATTATGAATAATTAATTATTTAATTTTTTTAAAAATTCGGGTTGTTATATCCTATCCACCTTATAAAAATTTTCGTCCTTGAAAATTGATATAAGATAGAAGAGATTCATACTATCTTTCTTTTTAAACATGTCAAAGAAAAACAGAAAAATTTAACATGTTCAGTTTTCAAACATAAGAAAAATAATTTCTCATAAAAATGATTGAAAAAGTGTAGTGTGGTGCAGAAGTTGTATGAGAGGTTTAATGCAAGTTAAACTTAGAATCCGAAGACTTGCAATTTTAATAAATAAGCTCAAGTGTGAACAAAGAAATTCAAAATCCAGAAAGAAAATGGTTGAACATCACAGATAATGGTTACAAGAATTTGAAAAGATGAGTAGAATCAAAATCAAACATGAGTGCATAAAATAAAAAAAATCCGTTAGAAAGAGAACTAAATTGTACCCTAAGGAGAAATCTGAGAAAGAACTTGGACAGAAACAATAAAAAAAGGTAGCAGAATAAATCAAAGCAGATTTAAGCTGGATTACCAGGTTCACAAATATAAATAACCAAGGTTCATGACAATGTTTTTGAAGAATTAAAGATTGATTATTGTTCCAAATCTAGCTCAAGATCAAAGGGTACAAGATGCTTGAAGAAGAATATAAGCAATGCCAAGGATAAAAGTTCAGAAAGGATCCATCTGCAAGTGATCTATCTCCTTTAGGCCATTTTAACGAAAAGAACAGTCTATTTTTCGTGACAACCGTATCCCATAAAACTATCGTATTTGCTTGTCACATCTAGAAATTGCTCATGGCATAAACAAGCTCATGTTTAATCAATGGAATACAAAACAAAGGTAGATACTGAGTGCATTACATTGAAACAAACTCAAAATCAGATCGAAGGGTAAGGATTTACGAAGAAGTATACAAATAATGATAAAGATGGATAATCAAATCTGATTTTGAAAAGAATTAAAACAAGGGATGGAGGAGATGAAGAATAAATGAATAAACAGTGAAAGAAAAGATGACACCAAGTCACATGGCACGAATAAAGAGTAAACGAATCCAACCCCTAGAACGCAACTTCTAACATTCCCAAACCTTGTAATTCGCATAACCATTTATTTCTATTTTGTCTATGTTAATCCATTAGTGTTTTCATATACATAAATCATTAGTATTAAGTTGGCTAGACCTAATACCATGAGAGATGCAACGGTCGACTAATCAGCATTAGTCAATAGACAATCATGCATCTGAAACTCAAATTTTTGTCACTAGGACAAGTCCTACTGCATGATAGACACTCAGAGTATGCAGTGAAGCATAGTCAGTCCATTCCCAAGACTCTAACAGCAACGAACTGCTCTGATACCATAATGTAACACCCTAACTTTTAGCACGTCATGATCGTACCAAAAGTAAGGAGTTACTAACCTGTTCTCCTTATTTACTATTTAATATTGAGCCTTTAGGTCGATATCGCATTTCAGTTTATAAGAAAATACCAGAAAATTATTTGTAGTAATTCAAATCACATAATTATTAATAATAATAAATGCTATACAAATGAATTCAATATAAAACTCAAACACAATACCTATCCCTCTGGATAAAATAAAACTTAAAGCAACAAGGGCGAGGGAACTCTATAAAAACAGGAATCACAAGTAAATCTACTAGTCGTCTGCATCTTCTAACTGAATCTTCGAACCTGTGTCACTGAAAGGGTGGAAGATTTTGGGGTGAGAACAAACCACACGTTCTCAGTAGGGAATGGAAATGCCGTAAAAGTAATGAATTTAATGCAAATAATTAACTTACTTAGTAAAACTATTTTGTTAACCCTTTGGAAATACTTTTATTTCTACTTTAGATAAATAATTACTTTTCTTTAAATTTCTAAACTCAAAACAAATTTTAAATATAAAACTAGTCACATTTTCTGTCTCTCAGCCACATAGTTAATCCTCAGTCAAATGTCAACTCGTAATCACTTTAATACACTCACAAACAAATAGTGCAAGCAAGAGATTCAATTCAATGTACAAGTAAGTCACAACAAGACAAACAATACAATCACAAACACAACTCAAATTCATCATTCAGTCATTTCAAACAATCATAAATTATTTACAAATACCTACTAGACTTCCATGGCATTCATAGTTTAAAGAAACGGTTAATTTCAAAACAAAATTCCCTACCTCCGTATGAAATCAAAATCAATGAAAATTCCGAAAAACTTTCTGATCGAGCTGCTGAAGAGGAAAGCGTCAGAAATCATCTGTGTCTCTTAGAACTCCAGTTGACCGAACTCAAGGGACAAGAGAGCTACGTCACCGTCAATTTTCATCGATAAAAAATAACGCAAATACGTAAAAGAGAAGAATACGAACACTTTTATTAGATTAGATTTTTTATTGGAGTTACGAAATAACAAAAATTCAAGGCCGGAAGATCAAAGGAGCTTCGGTTCTCTTTCTTTCTCTCTCGGTCAATTTTCTTTCTCTTATTCCCTCGTATTGATTCGGTGATACAATGAAGCAAATGAAGTAAAGATGATTAATGAATACAATGATATGAATATGTGTCATGATTATATATATATAAGTTTACATGCAAACCACGTTTGCTTTCTTTATTTTTACTTTCTTAATCTTTAATTTCCTTAAGCTTCGGCCAACGGATAATAATAATAATAATAATAATAATAATAATAATAATAATAATAATAATAATAATAATAATAATAATAATAATAATAATAATAATAATAATAATAATAATAATAATTTTTTTTTTTGAAATATCTCATATTAATAAAAATTATTTAAAAATTTTAATAGATTTTAAACTTAAAGTATTATAAGATTTATTTAATTACTTTTAGAAAAATAATTTTTTTTAAATACAATAATAAATTATGAATAACTAATTATTTAATTTTTTTAAAAATTCGGAGTGTTATATATTTGACCAAAAATAATAAAATGGTGACATATTAATTAGTGACATGTCAACATGAATATTGATGATGACTGTCAAAACAGTTTTTTAGCATGTCAACTTAGTGTCATTTATAATTATAATATAATTTCTCGTATGAATCATCTAACATGTTATTATCAAGATTCTAAAAATCGAATTGGTTATCAAATCATTTTAGTCATTGGTTCATTAGTTTATTAATCTAACCAGTTCAACTTAGGTTTAACTGAAAAATTTGTTTTATAATAAAATAATAAAAAATTATAAATAAACATACTATACAACATAATTATAATTTAATATAAATTATAAAATATCTTTTAAATTTAATTACATGTAAAAACATCAATCAAATTATTACCTATATATGCATTATTATAACCAAGCTAATTGTTTTAAATCATAAAATATATTAAAAATCTTTGAGCTCATCAATTTAAATAAAAACTCATTAAATTAAAAGACGGATTAATTTAATTGAGCTAATTCAATTTAAATATTTTTTTTATTGAACTAAAAGGCTAGTCATGATCAATTTATTTCTTTCCTAACAAAGGTTGATCATAATTTTAATACATATTTTGCATAATTTACTTCTTTTTTAATAAACTTTTTAACAAATTTTTAGCTTAATTTTAATAAAACTTAACAAAAATTTCAGCACAATTTTAACCAATATTAACCAAGTAAACTAAAATTAACTAATTATTCAAATCAATGATTCAATTCAAAACATAGAATAATACAGCACATGAGCATAATTAATCATTTCATAAGGTAAATTTCAATATGGGTAGCACATTAGTACTAGTAATCCCTGAAAGGATGACAGCAACACTAAAAAAGAAAGTTATGCTGCAGGAAAATAAAAGAGATGAGTATTATACAGAGGAATAAATTAAAGATTACACAAGGTCAACTAATACAACTGATTACACTTCTCTCAAATTTGTTCTTGATCATTTTGATTATTTAAAACAAAAGAGTTATTCTCCTTTACAATCCAAAAAAAATGAAGAAAGAGAACGAAAATTAAAAAAATAATGAAGCCATTAACAAAATTTTTAGCAGAATTTTAACAAATATTCACCAAAAAACTAAAATCAACTGATCAATCAAATCAATGATTCAATCCAAAGCAGAGAACAATAAAACACATGCGCGTAACTAATCATTCAATGAGACAGATTTCAAAATGAGTAGCGCACTAGCACTAGCAAAATTCCCCCCAACCCCCCAAAAAAATTGTTCTGAGAAAAAAATGAAGAACAGAGAACGAAAATTAAAAAATTACGCTATTGTCTTCGAGGAAAAAGCTGCCCCCTTGCGTGAGAGGGAACAAGATTTGGGGACTGGGAGAACGCCGAAAGGACGAAGAGAGAAGCCCCTGAGTGCGACGGGCAGCGACTGTAGCCCACTCCTTGCAGCGATGGAACTAGCGCTGTCGGTGGCTACGATTTCGGCGGCTGAAAGAAAAACCAGTTGCGCGAACGGAAAGCTGGCTGAAAGGAACTTGCGACAGTGAGTGATTTTCACG
This sequence comes from Arachis hypogaea, assembly GCF_003086295.3. NCBI lineage: Eukaryota > Viridiplantae > Streptophyta > Magnoliopsida > Fabales > Fabaceae > Arachis > Arachis hypogaea. The sequence continues at coordinate 109,016,632 of NC_092045.1, read as the reverse complement.
GACCTTGCGACGGCGACGGTGGTTGGACAGAGATTGCGTCGGAAGCTCGAGATAAGGAGTGGAGACCGGAGACGTGAAAACAGAGAACGAGAGGTGACCGGTGAGCGTGGAGGGCTGGAGGCTCGAGAATGTGCTATAGGTGTCTGGGTGAAAGCCAAAGAGTAGGGCTCCTTTTTGGTGCCAAGTCAAAACGTAGCATTTTTTCACTTTTTTGGCAAAATTCAAAAAATCGGCCGAGTCACGGTTCGATTCGATTGATCGATTTTGGACCGGTTCGGCGGTCCAAATCTAATTTTTGGATTTGACAGTTTTGTTTTCTGTCCAAACCATGTTGTTAATGGTTTCTGATTCGAACTGGTTTTCAGAATATTGTTATTATTAAAAATGACACGAATTGTTTTTTGAATTTATATTATATAATTTATTTTAGTCGTAATATTTAAAAAAATATTAATCATTAGTATACAATATTTATTAAAATATAAAATTTATATTAAAAATAAATTAAATGATAGATATATTTATATAAAAATACATAATAATTAATTTAATAGGTGATTTTTAATATACCCCTAATATTTTTGTAAATTATGTTGTTATTGTAAAGCTCCTCTATTTAATTATTTATAGAGTTGATACCCGTTGCAAGTTGCAATCTTCAGTAGGGCTGTTTATAAATCGGATCCGATCCGCATATCTGCGGTGTTTATCTGAATCCGATCGAAAAATTGTGGATATGAATTTGATCTGTAAGGCTATCGGATCCGCATACTAATCGGATCGGATTGCGGATATTGTGTTGGTATCCGTATATCCGCGTATCCGCAAAAATAAAAAAATAAATAAGTAATTATTTTTTTTATATTTTATTTCAACTAATAATTATCATATATATTGTATTATTTTAATTTATTATTAAAAATATGCTTAATATTATTTTAAGAATAAACATATTTAAAAGAATATAAAAATAAATTTTATTAATTTTTTTAATAAAAATAAGTTTTTAAAAATATTTTTGTATTTTGCAAATATATCCAATATCCGATCCAATCCGCAAATTTGCGGATCAGATCGGATCCAAACTAAAAAATACGAATATTAGATTCAACTCAATAATTTTATTATGAATCGAATAAAAATTTTGGTCATATCCAATATGGGTTCACCTTAATCTTCATTATAGGTTTCATCGGATTATGGGAGTGAGGAAGCAGCAACTTGGAGATAGAGCAGAGCAGAGTCTCAAAATTTGACATTCGTTATCTCTTATTGGTATTGGGCTAGGTGAGACCACTTTCCCCCTTATTTTGGGCCCTTCTCTCTAGATTGTTGAAACCTTTGTTTTTTAGGATTGCTTTCTTATTTTTATTTTCTTGTTAAAAAAAGGAAAATATATTATAAAATTAAAAAGAACATTTTTAAGTATATTGATATATTGATATAAAAAATAATTTTTAATTATGATCTTAATTATAAAAAATATATATAATTAAAATTAATAATTAAGATTTACTGAAATACCAATGTACTAATATATTTAAAAACTTTTCTTATATATAATATTCCTTACTTGAAAAACTAGATTCAAATTTTAGTTGGGTGTGATTTATCCAAAAAAGATTAATAAAAATATAAAAAATATTTTGTATTTTATTTAATTTTATTTTTAAAGTATCGAATTTGCATTAAATATATCAATGACAACTAAATTTTTAAAAAAAATTTAGAATTAATTCAATAATAATGTATGATAATAATATTTAATTTATTTTACATTAAAGATTATTCTTATAAAATTATTGTTAAATTAGTTTTGAATTTTTTGAAAAATTAACTGCTGAAAATATAGTTGATGCAAATAAAAAAAATTTTAGAATAAAATTAAAATAAAATAAAATTTAAAGATATTTTTATAATTTTTAATAAATTTTAAAAAAATATTTGACTCTAAAAAAATTAACTTAAATTATTTAAATAATTAACTTACAAATAAAATATATTTTTTATTCCTAATATTTTGAAAGGCAGAGCTAAAAACTTGACATGGAAAGAAACAACTTAAAAAACATAAGTTAAGAGGAGGGAGAAAAATAAAATTAAGAGGGCTAAAGTAGTAAATTAAAGACTTAATAAGTAAGAAACTAAGAATTAATAATTTGGGGGGTTTTCATTGCCCCCTTCTAATGTATGTATCTTCACCGCTGTACTTACGTTAGAAATAATTTCAATTTTATTCTTATTATCAATTATTTTTTTTTCTTTTCAATTTTAACCTTCATTATATTTCAATTTTTCTTTTCTCTCCATCTCGCGAAAATCTCAAATTCTCTACAATCGAACCACTGCTGTCCTTCTTCCTTGTTTACCATCAGTAGTTCAGTACCTCTCCTCATACTATTATCAGAATTATATTCTTGTTTTAAAATAAAATAATAATTTTAAGTTAATTTTATAGTTATTAATATAAATTTTTCATATTGATATCTAACTATATTTTTTATATATAAAAAATATTATATTTAAATAATAAATATAAAAATTAATTATTTTTATTTATAAAATAGACCTAATAGAATAATATCTAATTAGATATAAAAATATACACATTAATTTACGATGCCAAAACTAAGTCTACATAATTTTAAAAAAATTATAATTTTGATTTCTATAATATTAGTTTTATAAATTTTATAATAACATTTAAATTGATTTTAAAAAATTTCATAGTGAACATGTAACAAAAATTTTACTTTCAAAAATTACTCGTGTCATATAAATTAGTGCTTTTATCACTTTTAATCAAATTTTTAATAGGATTATTAAATAAATAAATTCTTAACAAATTTTATTATAAGATAACTAAGTCTTAAAAAATATATTCTAGAATAAATTAATCCCTTTCAAAACAAAAAAGTCCAATCTTTTTGCATAAGTTATTTTCAAAAACTTCTAAACAATAAAAATTAAGTAAACTACTATTTCTACCTATAAAAGTTGAAAACGCTAGCATATCTATTCATAGAAACGTAAATTATCATTTGTATTCATAAAAGATGAGTTTCGTACAACAAAATTATCCAAACACTAAAAGATCACCTAAAATCCCTAAGTTACCCTTATTTTCACCACCACTTTTCTAATCTCAAATCCCACCACCACCCAAATTCCAGACGTAATCCATCCACGCAGTCTCCGCTCTCTTAGCCCTCCCTTCCTCCTCCCTCCACGACGCAATCACCCGATTGCGCATCGCCGTCACTGCCGTAGCCGCAGCCGTAATCATCTCTCGCGCCTCCAGTTGCGCGTCCTAAAACTCTCTATCGGCGTGTGCCTCGACTGCCTCCCCTCCTTCAAACACTCATCGACCTCCTTCACTGCTGACGACAACGGATCTCCGATGTCGACCTCCTCCACCGCCGACCGCCTCCCATCCTCCTAACCCTCCGCTTTCTTCTAGAATCTTCTCAAGAACGCGCTACCCGCCCCCTATCTTTCTCTGAAATCTTGACTCGGTGGTGGTGGTGGTGGTGGTGGTGGTGGAGGTGGAGGGAAGGTTTGGTTGGTTGGGGTGGCGGAGAAGTGTGATTTGATTCTCGCAACGACGTCTTCTGATTCCATCTTTCTAGAAGATTTCGGCCATATGGTGAATCTCACGCGCTGAATCAAAGAGGTGTTTGTGAACTTCTCCAAGGGAACACCATCCTCAAGGAGCTAATCCAGAATGCCGATGATGCTGGTGTCGCTACTGACTCCCTTTGCCTCGACTGCTGCTCCTACTGCTGCAATTCACTTCTCTCTGACACCCTCGCCCAGTGGTAGGGTCGCGCCCTCCTCGCCTATAACGACGTTGTTTTCACCGAGTAGGATTTCGTCAGCATCTCCAAGATTGGAGGCAGCAACAAGCACAACCAAGCTTGGAAGACCGGCCGCGTCGGGTACACTAACTTCGCCTCTTTTCTCTTTTGCTTCGTTTTGATTCCTTGAGTTGAATTTGTTTGCCTTTAGTGATTTTTCTCAGGGTGTTTATCTTCCAAAAGTTTCGGCGGCAAATCCCGGAAAGCGGAAGGGTTAGGGTGACGATTGAAGGAGGGCGAGGCGGTGATACTGAGCGGTAATGTGATCGATGTTGGTATTGGGTGGCTGAGAACATTGAGACAGAGAGAAGAGACGATGGTAGTAGTGGTGGAGAAACTGGTAGTTTAAGAATTTTATTTAATTTTTTAGAATTTGAATAATTTTGCTTGCAAAAGTAATTTTTTATGGATATAAATGATAATTTTTGTCTTCTATGAATAGATATGTCAGTATTTTCAACTTTCATGTTTAGAAATGATAGTTTACTCATCAAAATTTGTTAATAAGCAAGTGTCAAATCTAAAATTTCTTAGGAATTTAGGTATTTTTTCTAAATTTTATAAAAATTTTCAGCCTATTATTGGTAATATCTTCATCAATGATTGAAATAAAAGGAAATATTGAAAGCATTTAAAAGTGAAAGGATTTATTATTTATGGAAATTGTCCCCCCAAAAAGAAATTTTCTTTTATATGAAAAATTCTGTCATTCTACATTAATGACATCGGCGACTATGCGTGTTGCAATCTTTTAGATCACTAGAATTTTATTCAACAGCCACTGTTTCATGTTTCAATTATTATAATGGCATTTAGATTTTAGACACCTGAAAAAAAGATTATGATGGCATTTCATTGTATACTAATTAATGACTTGAAGATTGATAATATGCCACATTGAAACAAACAAATATAAATACTTATGTATTTTTATTAATTTAAATTTTTAATAAAAATAATTTTAATATGGTATCAAATTTTATAATAAAAAAATCGAAAATTCAATTTTTGTTTGATAAAATTTAACTTAAAACAAATTAGAATAAAAGCTCTGTACGGAATAGCATGTTCTATTTTTTCCTTCAAACTTTTGAAGAAAAAGTAACCTGTTAACATCATGTCATATCATATCAAATCATTCGACACAATTTATGTCAAACACCCAAATTGAGAGGTACATCATGTCATATCATCATCAAATCGTCGACACAAATTATGTCAAACACGACAATTGATATTTTTAATTTTTTTAACACTTAAAAAAAGAAAGTGTGATATTTTATTATTAATTTTATAAGTAGGACTAAAAATAAATATAAAAAAATAATAAAAAATAAAATTAAATAGTTGATACTATTTAATTTTTTTTATTGGAGAGGATTCACTCTCGTTAAACACTAAAAAAAATAGATTTTCTCAATTTTTTTAACAATTGAAGAAGTAAAATGTGATCTTTTACTATTAATTTTATAAGTGAAACCAAAAATAAATATAAAAAAAAATAATAAAAAATTAAAAATCATACTTTATCCTCTTAATTTTTTTTAAACAATTGAAAGGATTTATTTTCCAAACACCGGAGTATTTTTCCCTACCTGTAATACATCATTAATAATTGCGGTGATGAAGGCCTTTATTTTCTATAAGTGATGAACGTACGTGGCTGAAACTGCTTCTATACGCGTAGCTGACTGAATTGGGGACAATTACTAAATCCAAGATAGAGGCACGATGAAATTGTCGTTTCGGGCGTTAATAATTAGCAGAAGTTAATGCTAATATTAATGTAATTCTTGGGCCATTTTGGGTGGGCCTAAATTTTTTGTATAAAGTGGTTATGGATCTCATTTTTTCTTTTAAATCCAAAATTAAAAGTATTATGAGTAGAGTTTTTAATCCAAAAAAGAAGATTATGGATAACAAAAAATAAAGAAAAAAAATATGTTGCTGAAAAATAAAATAAAAAACCCGTGTTCTTGTCCCCAAAAAATAACCATAATGATGAAAATAACAATAATTACATGAGTTAGAAAAAAGTGGCATTTATAGGAAGAGTAAGGCTAAAAAATTTTGATATGGAAGTAACATGAGTGATACACTTTAACATGGTAATTTTTGGTGTTTTTTAAAAATATGGGAGTACACAAATCGGACCCTCCGATTTGTGTTTAAAAAGTTGAAAACAATTCAGAGTACACAAATCGGAGGGTCCGATTTGTGTTAAAAAATTGAAAAAACTCAGAGTACACAACTCGGACCATGCGAGTTCTTTGGTAATGAAATTTGGCTTCACAAATCGCATGGTCCGATTTGCAGCTAATGGAATTTGAAATCTAAAAGTGGAATTCGGACCCTCCGTTTTCTTTTATTAGCGTAATTTTTTTTTACATCTTGAGAGACACAACTCGCAGGGTCCGAGTTCTGCTTCTTCTGATCCCACAACAAGGTGAAGCACCCCTCTTCTCCATACACGAGTCCAACCCTTCCTTTACTTTCATATTCAAATTAAATTTCCGAAGAGTAACACTACTAATAATAATAATAATAATAATAATAATAATAATAATAATAATAATAATAATAATAATAATAATAATTAGAGAATTATGTTTAAGGTTTAAGGAACATCACAAATTGTTCAGCTTTTTGGTTTAAGATTTAGAGTGTATTTTAAGTGTGATAATTTTTGTGGAGGAACAGATTTTTGTTGGATGACTTTAGAAAAAAAATTAAATAAATGCTATTAAGCAGGGTTATATCTATGTACTAATTTGTGGAGACAAGTGTTCTTACTAAAATTTCAAATTTTTTGAGTAGTATATGATAATAATATTAATTTGTTCTCATTAAATTATTGAATTTGACCTCATAATAATTTGTTACTCAATTTTTGGTACTTAATAATCAATTTAAGAATTTTATATTAGGTATTTATTAAAATGATCAATTCTCAGTTTAAATGAGATTGGTATTGTTTGTTATAAATTGACTCGAAAAAAAAACTTCTTTTAAAATTAGCTTGAGCTTTTCCAGTAGCAACGATATTAATTAAAAAAATTATTTTAACTATGAATATCAATAAAAATTGGTTTTTAATTATATGAGAAGTGAATTTCTAAATAATTATTTACTAATATATATATATATATATATATATATATATATATATATATATATATATATATATATATATATATATATATATATATATATATATAGAAAAGGAATAATTTGATTGTATTGTTGAAAAAAAATTACTCAATTTTTTCAAAATATAAAACCTAACAAATAGAATTCTAAAATATATGTTATTATTTAAATTACTATTTTAGTGTTTTAATTTATAAAATACACATTTGAAGGCTAATAATATTTTATAATAACAAAATATAATTATCACAATAATCATATTATATATACATAAAAAATAACTACCTATACAAAATATATATTGAAATATAAAATATACATTAAAAATAAGTTAAACAATATATGTTTATACATAAATACATAATGATTAATGGATAATTTGACAGCTGACTTTTATATACACATAAGATTATTATTATAAAAATTATTATTATATTATATATATTTTGCTCCTATTGTCAAAATTTTTTAAATTTGTTACTGTTGTTAGGATTTATTAATCACTACAACATTTTTAAACTATTGCAACATGTAATACAGATAATACTCAAAAAATGTTGTTTAAAATGATCAAAAACAACATTCAAAATTTATTGCAAAAGAATAAGGCTATTGTAACTCTTCATTAACTAACGTGTCATAAGCATTGTCTTTGATCAATTAGAAAACATGTAAAAAGCGTTACTTTAGTAAATTAATCAAGCAAGGCTTATGGTTTCATATATTACCCTTTACGAAGGATGCTTTTAAGTTTTTAAATAGACTTCTCATTATAATCGTTGCCTAAAATAATTCAATATTTTCTATTAAAATTTTACTCTTTCCTCTAAATATTTTAAGCAGCAAAGCATATATTCATCACCTTATTCACTCCTGTTACTAAATCGTGATAGTCTTCGTCTTCCTGCGCGTAATCAAAATCACGGTAAGCGTCTTCTTCTCCGTTATCGTTGTTGTTGTTTTCTCTTTTTACTGCTGCTGTTGTTACTATGGTTCGAGGAGCGAAATTCGATCTCATACGCTTTGCTCATGTTGTGCCTCGCTTTGATTCACCTCGTTTGTTACCGAATTCAGCGATTTCTTCACCGCCTTTAGGGATCGAGCCTTCGAGTTTGTCCTAGAAGGTTCTTTCAAGCAGATGCGCTAGCTCCATGGAGGCTTGCTCGGGCGGCGCGTGTGAGTTTCATGGTTGATTGCGGAGGCGTGTTGGTCGCCGATCTCTCCCAGACGAATGCTTAGACGGCGTTCAGAATCAAAATCATGAATAACCCTAAATCCCTAACCCCAACCCTAACACAATTTTCCCAATTTCACAACACTGATGCGTGCATTCTGCGTTTCTCTCTGCTCTGCCGAGTTCTGCTCTACTCCGCCGTGTTCTTCTGCTCCGCCATGTTCTTCTGCTCGTGCCGTGTTATTCTGCTAGCTCTGCTCTGTCGTGTTCTTCTACTCGCGCCTAGTTCTGCTCTGCTCCGCCGTGTTCTTCTGTTCGAGTCGAGTTCTACTCTGCTCCGCCATGTACTTCTGCTCACGCCGAGGTTTTCTCTGCTCCGCTATGTTCTTTTGCTCGCACCTTGTTCTTCGTTCTCTCGCGCTGAGTTCTGCTTTACTCGTCCGTATTCTAAATTGGGAGAAGTAGCTACTTATGCAAAAATAGTGAGAAATGTGACTTTGTTTTGAATCCTATGATTCTGCCTATTCCTTTTCCTTTTTCATTTTGAATCCTAATTTTAATAATGTTGATGTTGCTATTATAGGATTTTTAGTAATAATGTTGCTGTTTTGAGCTTCTCTAGGTTTTGCTTGCCGTTTATCTCTGATCTCTTCCAATTTGCCAGCGTTCTTCAGCTAGGGTTCATCACCGCTGATCATTGTTCTGCAGGTACTCATGATTTTTCCTCTGTTTTTCTTTTCTATTTTTGTGTTCTGAATCCTATTTGGTTATATGAAACTTGTTGTTGTGTGCATTAGTGTTGAGGCAACTATACTGTCACTGTGTGCAATAGTTTTGAATCCTAATACTTATACTTGTAATACTAAGTGTGTGTCAACTTTCTAAAACTGCTTGAGATCCATTTCTATGGAAGGGTCTTAAAACTTGAGAATTATGGCCTAATCAGCTGATAGCTGTTGTTTCTAGATCCTTTGGTATACCCTGCTAGCTTTCTGTGTTGGGATGTAGCTTAGATAAATGTCGTGTTTACCTTTGTTTTCGGTTTTTATTTAAATAAAAAAAAATCTCGTTGTTTTCTCTTGTGGTTGGATGTGCTATTGTTAGAGGGAATATGGAAATGCCTTTAGGTATGTCCAAGATAACTAGTCTTGAAAGAAATGGGTTAACCTGTTGGAATTTTAGGGTAAACTTGATTCAAACCAGATGCTGGTTACTTTGTTATGCTAGCAATCGGTCATAGCCTTGGGAAGATTGTTTTATAACTATTGAATGCCGTGTATTGGTAAATCGCCTTTGTCTCTGTCACAAGTGGGTCAGAAACATATTCACCATTTATCATATCTTTATAAATATTAAAAAATACAACCCATTTTTATTTGCAGTTCCAAGTTAAATGAAGGAAGACCTCTTAGCTGCTCAGTCTCATGGAACTAATTTGCTGCAACATGGAGAACAATAACTTCATCAATAGTAAGTTCAATAAACTTCACATCTTACCATGCCAAAAGATATCTCTTTATTTTCTTATGGTTGAAATCTCTAAATTAGATTCTGAAGTTTGTAAGTTGTCATGCAAGGGAATTATACACCCTTGTTTTGACCTGTGAACTAGATTGCGCTCACAAAGTATTTTCAATTGTGAGTGCAGATTAATCCACAAACATAAAGGTCATATACAGTCATGAGTCATCTTCTGATTAGAATTCAAATGAAATGCACCTAATCTCTGAATTGACATTCATGAATGGCTAGTGGGAATTTCACAATTTATTCTATATGCATATTTTATTTTATCAAGTAGAAAGATTTGTGTTAACAATTTTTCTTTTAGACACAGATACTGTCTAAAAAAATCAGGAATTCAAATTTGGTATGAAAACTTTGAAGAATATCCCTGTGTTTATCCTGTCAATTCAGTATCAACTTTACTTGCCTCACAGGTTAGTAGTGAACATCAAAGGCCATAAAGTAAGTTTGATTCTTTTTCCGATCTTGATAATGATACTGATTCTATTAAGGAAATATGTACTATATGGATAGTTGAGAAATTTTCCATGTCAGTGAATCACTTTTTGTTATAGCTTTTTCAAATATTTTCTAGGTATTGTCCAATTTTTTTCATTCTAGAATCACAAGATGAATCAAACAAATAAATATATACATATATGCCACTTGCTGTTCTTGATGCATCAATAATTCAATATATTAAGAATTAGTCCACAGAGAAGTCAATAAATTTTTATATACGGTCATATACTTTTTTAGCGTGGTAAAAAAGTGAATATACTTATTTTTCATTATTTAAATTTTTAATTATATTTTACAACTCATTTGAAATCTCTTAGATCAACTTCAGTCAAGGAACCTCTCTACTCATTCTTTGCTGAGCTCCTAGTTTTAAGAGGTATATATGGCGTGCTTTCATCTTTCCTCTTCTTTATGTAACAAAATACTGATTGTTTAATTAAACAATTAAAATATAAAAACATTTTAATTTTAAAATATATCTTTTCAAAAGTAATTATTAATATTTCTTTTAGAATAATAAAAGAATTATGATTAGTTTGTATTTAATTGGTTTTTTTTTTAATTTTGGTCTCATTCTTATATTTTAATAAGAATGAAGAGACCCCATTTTAAAATTATTACGGTTCAATGTAGATTATAAATTATATTCAAATTAAGGAGAATTCTATATGTATTCGAATTCCTTAAATTTATCTTTCAAATATTATAAATAAAGAGCTTAATCGACACTCTTAAAGTATGTTGTATATCTTTATTCTTTTATTATACTAATTGATATATGTTTATGTTATTCTTTTGTACTTTTTTATATATTTTATATTAAGCAACCGTGCATATATAGCAAGTTTCAGATTCCATTTTGATAAATGAAAATCGTTTTTAGCTTATGTTTAAGACGATAATCGTTTTTAGTTTAATAGTAATATCACTATGAATAATTTGGTGGAATAAATGTTTGTATCCTCTATTGTTGTTAGTTAATTATAGTGCTCTCTATTATCTTTTACCTCTTCTATGCCAAAACCTACATTTACTGGATTGTGATTTGATTCAAGGTTTTAAATTGTGGACTGCATCGTACAGGTGCCACATTGCACAATAATCATAACTGCAATTTGAAGCATTTGTTGTGGTCAGCTTCAGCTTGTTCCTTTGTCTGCTTTGATCCTTCCTGATGTTACTATGTTGTATTAACAGAAGCCACCTGCAGATACCTCTCTTACCATTCTTCCCCTAATATCTCGTATATTGATGAAAATCACCTTGCCATTGAAGTTTAGCGATCAATCCGAAATCGCAAGATATTAATTAGTTTCAGCTTGTATTTGATCAATCTAGGACATCTTTTTGATAAATATTAATTACTATTTTGTTATGACAATTATTGTTAGACAATAATTTTATTATTTTGTTGAGAATTATTGATGAACATGTATTTGAAATACTAATTGAATTTTTTAATATCTATTTTAATTAAAATTTTATTATTAGTTATTTTGTCTCTTTTATAATTTTTTTATAATTTTTTTTATTATGCATAAATTTATTTATTAATTAAAATAATTACACATGTATGAACAAAAAATTTTATTATAAATTTTATTTTTTTGTATTTTTATTATAAAAGTAATTTTTATTTTTATAAAAAACGCAACCCTTTTATTAGTTGCATATTTTGAATATTAGACAACACTTGTATGGTTGCATATACAAAAGAAAAAGCAACACTTGTATAGGTTGTATATCCAAAAGAAAAGACAACGCTTGTATAGGTTGCATATTCAAAAGAAAAAGCAATGCTTTAAATAGTTTCATATTCAAAACTAATAGGCAACACTTTAAAGTATTGTAAATTCAAACTTATAAGCAACACATAAAAGGGTTGAATTTTATTGCAAATAGGCAACACTTTTTAGTAGTGACCAAAATACGAGAGAAGAGACAACACTACAAAAGTGTTGTCTCAAACACACCTTTAAAGTGTTATTGTTTTTCAACTAAAGGCAACACTTACCAAGTGTTGCTCTCAAAAGCGTTGTTTTTGAAACAACAAAGTGTTGCCTTGATCTAAGGCAACGGCTGCATATGCGACGCCGACAAAAAACGTTGCCTTAGGCCCAAAAATGTTGCCTTAGGCCCAAAAATATTGCCATAGATCAAAAGTAACTTTTTGTCAGTCTTTAGACAACACTTTTTAAATGTTGCCTCAACCTGAAAATGTTGTAGTGAATATTAACAGTTTATGAAAGAAATAATTTTTTTTGTATACGATGAATAATTTTTTCATAATACTTTGTGTTCATACACTGGCTCATAATTCAACCAAGCCCAAAATGACTAAATCCCAATCAACAGGTATCAGCCGGACCAACACCTATCCAACCTCAAAGATCGAACACACCGACATGAGTTTGGTCCTACTTATCTAAATAAGTAACCAACCCGTATTATCTCTCCTATTCATTTAAAAAGGAGATCTTAACAACGTCCCTACCAAAAAGGACTATTCAAAAGGTGGTTACTGACTCTACCTTTACACTTATAAATATCTTGACACCCTCATCAGGTATGCTTAAAACCTAATCTACTAAAAATCTGCCTAAAAATCCTTGCTAACTTAAGTATCGGAGTCCCTTGCAGGTAACACTTTCAACCTCTGCACGAGTAACTCCAACAGCGGCACCTCGACACCAGAAGACATCGGACGCTACCCCAAAGAAGTCTGGACCTCACGTTGAAGCTCATTCCATCCGTTTTAGGTAACCCTCAGAACGTTAGCACTGCTTCCTGGGACCCATAAGTGTACACCCAATCATGGTGGATGATAATCCTAAAGACGAACATACGGCATCCGAATCTGAGCCAGAATATCACAATGACGATCATGCGCTTGTAGTCCCTCCACGCAAGATAGAACAGACGGTCATAATGGAAGAGGACTTCATGAAATCCTCAACCCAAAAGGATAAATTCGAAAATCCACCCACCTGAGGACATGGTGAACCAGATTACAATAAAACTCATGTGCTTGGTGCACGGACACCATGGACGGTTGGAGCAGCTCAAGATTGAACTGGAGCGACAATGAGAGTCCGAACGAGTTCTAAAAGGAAGGTACAACGATGATGGGATTCAGAAGGACAAATTGAGAAACTTGAATCCGACCTTCGAGGTCGGAGAACTCATATTGATTGGGAAAGACTCCCTTTCGGAGGTGAAGATCCATTCACGAAAGAGATTTTACAGGTTAAATTTTTTAGGAATTTGAAAAGCCGAGAGATGGAGAAAGCACCTTTTCAGATTTTCAACTCTTCCCAATTTTCGACGAAAATTTTGAAAACTAAAACAATGACCGCCTAAGTGTTTATTAAAGGATGCTTCATTAATTCATTTAAAAATTAGAAATAAATATAATATTATATATTCAGTGAAAAATATACCCAATAAATAAATAAATAAATTATATAATATATAATATATAAATATAATACGATGATATTATAATATGACGACCATTATTATTATTATTATTATTATTATTATTATTATTATTATTATTATTATTATTATAGATTGAGTGTTTAGAATTTGTATTTTAGGAGTTTATGGTTTATGATTAAGTTAGGATTGATGCATTTTAGATTTGGAGTTAGAGTCTAGGGTATGTTCTTGAGAATTTAGGATTTACGATGTAAGATTTAGGGATTAGGGTTTATAATTTAGTATGATTTTATGAAAATATTTTTATTTTAAAAATTTTATTAACAACATAAAAGTCATGAAAAATATAATTTTATAATTTTATTATTTTTACGTTATTTTATAAATTTCAAAATAAAAATATTAAAAAAAATTTATCTGGTCAAGAAGTGGCATGGAGTACGCTGTTGCACAGCGTATGGCATGCGTAGGATCACACACAGATACCTGATGATATTTAAGTATTTTTAAGCATGTTCAAAGAAGTATTTTTTATTTTTTATTAAGTTGGACACAAGCTAAGATCAACTTTAAAAAATTTTAAACCAACATCAGTTAAATAAAATTTTAGTACATAAAGTTCAAGAATTTATAAATAATTTAATAAATTCAAACCAGAGTGTGTTTTGAAAGGGCAGATTATTTTTTTACTATAAATATTTTTTCTAATTATTTTGGTACATATAAATATTATTAATACAAATTAATGCAAAAAGAAAAAAGAAAAATATAAGGACGGCTAAGATTCAGTTTGGGTAAACAGTTTAATTAAGAATAATAAATGATTATATTAAAAGTAGTTTATAAATAAGTTATTTTGTGTTTGAATTTTTAGTTCTAAAAGTGTTTATTTTATAGATATGTGATAAAAATGAGTAGTATTATAAGAGATAATTATTTTTTTAACTTCTCTATAAGCTCCTAAATAATTTCTTAGAAAACTGTAATTTAATTTTGATAATTATACCAAATATTAATACTACTACTTTTCATAAGTTAAAAACTCAAAAAATTTATTTTTAAAGCTTTCCAAACGACCTAATTGCTTTTGGATTTTACTGGCCAAAAAAGATGCAGAACGTACCTTAAAGCTTAGAACGCTAAACTATCTCTTCAATCTTCACAACACTGTTTCAAACACTAACAAGTAGCAAGTGTGTTTTTTTTTTTTTTTACATTTCATTTTAATATTATTCTTCTCATTAATATTGTTTTCTTTTTTAACTATAAATATAATTATTATTTTTTCCTGATTCAAAACATATATTATTTGCCTTAAAACTACGTCTTTCTTCTAAAAATATTGGTCTGGGTGGATTCAAATAGAGAGTTGAAATTTAAACCCAACATTAGAATCAGAAAACGGTACAAATAGCTAATATTACTAAAAACGGCCCAATCAACTAATTATCATTATCACCATAATATTAATGTTAAGTACCACTAAAATTAAAAAAAAGCAAACATTAACTTTTTAGCATGGTAGATATATTGTTCGTACTCCTTCCAACCAAACTCACACGCGTCTCGAAGCAGGAGCAGCCACGTCACTTTCATCACATGAAAAAGAGACTTGCGTTCATCATCGTAGCACTGCTAAAAAAAACCTCATTAATTTTTTATTCAAAATTAATTTCAAATAATATAAGTTTCTTTTTGGTGTCTAAAACTCTAAATAATGTAAATTGTTTGAAGTTGATTTAAAAGATATTTTAATATTTTCAAGTATACCCTCTTTTTTTTTTGGTTTTTCACGGTATCCCTCAGCCCGACAGGCTAAGGACTAATCCGTCGCGGTACTGAGTTCTATTTAAGGGTTTGTCGCTGGCCAATAAGTTGCTGTATGCATAAGGCAGAATTCGAACCTCCGACCTTGCTTAAACGGACTAATGAGCTAACCATTAGACCAACCCAACTTGGTTAAGTATACCCTCTTTGTTAGTTAGAGTACACGTACACCTAATATGGGCACCAAATGGAGGTGAGAAAGTTAAAGGTTTATTTAGCATAAAAATTGTTGAACTTTGGATTTGGTAATGTTTAAATATGTATAACTTAACTTTTTGCAAAAAAAAAAAAGATTTACGTTTTTTGAATAAAGAGATTACTTCTTAGTAAAAATATCTCGGACAGAA
This sequence comes from Arachis hypogaea, assembly GCF_003086295.3. NCBI lineage: Eukaryota > Viridiplantae > Streptophyta > Magnoliopsida > Fabales > Fabaceae > Arachis > Arachis hypogaea. Next base: position 109,000,808 of record NC_092045.1, on the reverse strand, counting down.
AAATAATGTCTATTTTTTAAATTTAATTTGATTCAAAATAAGTTTTTATTAAGAAAATTAAGTAACATTAGTTATATTTTTTACTAATAACTTTATTAAAGAAATACAACGTAATAAGCGACAACAGAAAAATATTATAAGATAAAAATATTTAATAAAGATAATCTTGTACAATTTTTTAATTTATCTATCTATTCTATTATATAAAAATTGGATTTCTACATTTAATGATAGAACTGACGTGGTATGCTCCAGAGAGTGTTTCTCGATTTAATTATTTTAACTCATTCAATACAATTTATTACCATGACTTAATTATATCAGCTAATTGATTTGATTAGATATTTAAATATTAATATAATTTATTATAATATATATTATTTAATTAATTTTACTACATTAATTGTAATTTGTTATATTAGTTAATTAATTTATTCATTTATAAAGTCTGATCTAAAATAAAATAAATAATTTATTTTTTATTCTAATTGAATTCATTAAATTTAATTATACATTATATACGAATTAATAATAATTTATAAATCACTCTAATTTATAATATTCAATAAAGTAATTTTTAAATCACTTTATATTATATATGTATTAACGAAATATTATATATATCTTAATGTGTTAATTAAATATTATATACGCACAAAAAATAAATATAAAGATGATTTATATAATATAATGATAATATTATATTAATATGGTGATTTTTTTTTGTTTTGATATCATATAATATTGATAATGAAAATATTATTATATAGTATTATATAACTTTCCAATATTAGTATAGAAAATTAAAAAATTATTCTTTATGCCAATCACTATTTATATGGAATAGTGTGTCTCTTGTATAGTATTGGTAATTGTTGCTTAATTTAAAGTAACTGTATGTGGGTATCTTAAATTTATTTTGAGTAAAGTATCTTTTTGTTCTCAACGTTTGGGCTAAGTCCTATTTGTGTTCCTAACGTTTAAATCGTCCTATTTGTATCCCTAACGTTTATAAAAGTGATTCAATGTTATCCTACTATCAATTATACTAACAAATCAGATTATATTTTTCAATTATTTTTACTTGGATGTATTCATTCTCAATTAGGTCTCACTTGAATGTGTTCAATTTTAATATTATACCCACTATTTGTGTTTGGATTCAATTATGTCCCTAAAAAAGTGAATTATGTAAATGTTGCAGGAATTAGTTTCAACTTTTGATGAGTTATTTTTCGAAGTGGATCGTCGATTCTATCTCAGATATTTGTATTCTAACTTCAAGAAGAGATTTTTAAAACTCAAACTAAAGCGTTTATGATGAGTAATTGACGGCAGGATAACATTGAATCACTTTTATAAACGTTAGGGACACAAATAGGACGATTTAAACGTTAGGGACACAAATAGGATTTACCCTAAACGTTAGGGACAAAAACGATACTTTACTCATTTATTTTTCAATAATGATCTAAATAGATAAATCTAATTAAATTGAATGATTATATAAAATATTTTATATTATTAATATACTAAAATTAAATTCATTTTTGGTATAGAATTTTATAGATAAATTTTATACAAGATTAAGTTATTTTTTATTTTTTATTTGTTTTATCTATGTTACTTTATTTAATTTTAAGTAATGTCATATTTACAATTATCGCGAGTATGATATTTTATAAAATATGAAAATCAATTTTTTATAATTTAAATATAAATTTTTGAGTTAATTTTAATTTAATTTTTTTTAAATTAACGTTATCTTTCATTTAGATCTTAATTAATTTAAAATAAAAAATACTAATCTATCATTTTCTCTTTAAATAATAATAAATTTAATTTATTTATTGTCTTTTTTTTATATTTTGTTTAGCAAAGATAATATATGGATTATGATGGAGTTAAAAAACACTCTATGTTATGCATGTTTGACACTGATATTAATTCATATGAAATAGAAGAGAAAAAAATAAAAAGTTAAAGAATATTGAGTTAAATGGTGTAAAGATTCATTGAAGCCAAGTGTATGTGTGTTCTCATGTTTCATCTCATTTTTCAAAGTTCAAACACATTCTTTTGTTATATTTGTTTTTTCCTCTTCAATAAATACTACCATCTCTTCCTATTTTTGCTATATGCTTGTCTTTTATTTAAAAAACACAAAAAAATGTAAAAAAGAAAATCAAAGAAATTAAAACTGTTATTATATTTTAAAAAATTAAATGCTCTTTTAATTAAATATCTATGTAATTTCTATCTAGATATAAATTATATTTTAATATATTGAGTGGTAAATATAAAAAAATATATAATAGATATGTTAAAATAACGAATAATGAGATATCATTCATTATATAAAAATCAATTTTTTGCACTTAATGATAAAGTTGATGTAGCATGCTTCTTAGAATGTTTATTGATTTATTTCTTTTAACTCATTAAATACAATTCATTACGGTGAATTAATTATATCAACTAATTGATTTGATTAGATATTTAAGTATCACACAATTTAATATTATGTATATCAATTAATTGAATATAATTGTTAGAGTATAATTATAATCAATTAGATCAATTAGCATTATTTAACATATCTGAATATTTATTATAGGATATTATGTCTTTATTATTTTATTTATCTTAGCACCTATAAATACCCTTCTATATTGTATCATTATATGCAACTTGAATACACACAAACCTTTTCTCTACTGCTCTCTCTTACTCCTTCGAATAATAATAAATGCAATTTAATTTAGTTAGAAGTTCATTATTTTATAGTCTTCTATAAATTAATCTTTTTATTATTTTGGATATTTTAACTCTTTTTTCCTTTTTTTCTCTTTATATGTAATTTTGTTGTGCATTAACTTTGTTTATTTAATGATGAAATATACTCATGTATGTTAATTCTATCATATAATAGTTTGCTTTTCTCCTATGTATTTTGATTTATATAGTTATATTGATCTTACTGTTTTCGATCTTGCTGTTTTCGTTTTCTTGAATTATTCTTTATTTTTTTATGACTTGATAATTTAAAAAAAAACAAAGAAAAGAAAAAAAGATGGCCATAGACGAAAGTTAGAAGTCTAAAACAGCAACATCATTTCTCAGCATTATTATTATTATTAATATGAACTTTATTATTTCTTTTCTAACATTCTTTAATACAAGCTTCGTTTCTTTTTCTTAATTATTATTAATACTTTTCATCTCTAATTATAAATCTCCTTATAATAATTTTTTGATAGGATATTTTTTTGGTCTAATAAATATTTTTCTCTATTTTTTGTCAAAAATAATTTATATTAGAAAAAAAATACAAATTAAATTTTAAAATTCAAATTTAAATAAGATGTGTAAAGGATAACTATTGAATTCATTTGGTCGATTTAAATACTTTGTATTATCGTCATTGAAAATTTCAAATACTATTATAAAATTCTAGATATTTCTATTTTATTGTTCTTAAATTATATATTATACCGTGTATTTGAAGAGTTTCATCTTTTTTAAAATAAGTGCGACATTATATACTTATTTAGATACAATAAATAAATAATAAAGTTAAAGTGAGTAACAAAATTGATTATATAATAAGATACAAACTTTTAGAATTTCTAGCACATTTAACAAATTTTTAGTTTCAAAATAAATGTTTACTCTATTTTTTATCTTTTATTTGATTTTTTATAATTTTTTCTTGATTCTTTTAATTAATTATGATTGTAATAATTCATCATAAATTTGTGTTTTGTAGAAAAAATTTATCAATCATAAAATATAGAAGACTTAATCAAAAAATTTAAAAAATGTTGATTAATCCCAAAATAAAAAATTATGAATTGTGCTTTAATTATGTTGTAAAATACAAATTTGGACTATTTAAAACTAGTTTTTTACCAGTAATATTAACTTCAATCATAATAAGATAAAAAGTAAAAATTGTATATAATAATTTAATTTTATTATTTATACTACTAAAATTATTCTTTAATGTAATATATCCTATTTATTTTTATTCATTATAATCTTTAATTATCTATTATCAATAAAAATTTGAATTGATTAAATTGATTTTTTTCATTAGTAATATAATTATTGTGACATTTACTTTGTTCAGTAATATTTTTTAATTTATTTAATCTGATTAATCATCTCTTTCTTATTTTATGCTAATATAACTAATTAAAGTTAATAAATTTCAATTATTTTAATTCTTACAACTTTTTATTATAATATTGTATTTCTATTAATGTATTAATATAATTTTAATATTTATATGTCATTAATAATAATAATAATCTCATTTTAAAATTATATTTTATTCCCAATATATATATAATATGTCTAATTGTAGAAAATTTACTATTTTTTTATATGATTAGATTAGACATATTTATATTTAATTTATTTAATTATTTAATTAAAATTAATTATATTAAAAGATTAGATTAAGATTATGGTAGATTAATTATACTGTTATTAATTAATTATATTAAAAGATTAATATTATGATAGATTATTATTATTTTATTATTTTTTTCTTTTTGATATTAATTCAGATGTTTAGCTTTTTTTATTATTATTTTTTATTCTCTTATTCTATGTATTTATTCCCATAAATCTTGCTAAATTAAATAAGATACTGTATATCTTCCTTTTATTCTTCTTTTATATACACATAAAATTTATTAAATTATTTCTCTTCCGTCTAATAACTTTGTTTTTCTTCTATTTATATTACTTTCCTTCAATATTTTATTAGTTCTTATTTTTCTAAATTTTATTTTAATTTATGTATTTGTTCTTACTATACCTAATATTTTTTATTTTTGTGTAATATACATTCTTATATATGTTATAGAAATATGATTTGATTCCATTAACTTGCCAATTTTTTTTGAAAAATCTAAAGCTAAAGCACAAAAATATATTTATAGATATTTTACTTTAATTTTTTTAACTAAAAAATATAATATTTTTTGTCATATTTGTTGGAATTCTAAGTTAAATATGAATAATAATTTTTGAAACAGAATAAATATATTTTAAATTTTTTGCATCTAAAAATAATATTCTATCAATGTTAGAATTATTTAGATGGATAAGTAATAGTGAATATAGAATTATTTATGATGGATAGAATTAAGTACATCTTTTTATTAAAAATATGAATTTAAAAATATTATATTCAATTCTCAATAGTCAACCTCTTATTGAACCATTGTATTTTCAAAAGATTTTTGAAAAATAAAATAATTTTAGGTGTATAATTTTTGTAAAAATTTAATTAATTTAAGATATTTATTATCGTTGATTAAAAAAGTAAATTGAAATGACAATTTAATATTTATATACTCTTAAAATATTATTTATTTATTTTTCTACCATTTTCTATTATCCAATGATCACACTAATATAATTTAATTCAACAAAATTATTTATTATCATTTAATTGGATAAAATTTCTATTTTAGTTGAAAATTTTAGGATTTCTCAACCTTAAGATCATCCATGTTAGATCATTAAAAAATATAACTAAGAGCGCGAATGTGTCTCTTCATTTGAGAGTATGATTGAGATCAGAGAGTTTGGCTCTTGTGGTTCTTTGATCTTCGTCAACCAAAACCTTCTACATTTTTGATAGGGCTGAATCACAATTTTACTGTGGGAAAAGAGCTATGAAGATGAGTTTGATGTGTTAGAGACCAAAATCCTGAAGTCATTATTTATATTTGAGTGTGACACTCATTAAACTCTAAAACTCAAATAAAACAGTATCTATAATTTTAATCTCATTTATCCAAAAAAATAAAATAATAATGACTTATTTAATTCAACATTTATGACAATAAATGAGATCACCGTTATATAAGTCATTTAATGTGAAATTACTTAATTTACTATTATAATTAATATATGTATTGTCCATAAATATATTAAGAAATAATAATTTCCTAACAATCTTCTACTTGGGTTATAAATATATATTTTTCTAATATAATCACTTCTTATAATTTTTACTTGCAAATTTGAATGTTATTTCTCTTATTACTTTAATAATCTGGTCTATCTCATATATTAGTTATGAAATTACCGAAATTTTTATCACATTAGTGTCGCAACAAAACTACGATGATCCCATACAAAAATACTCAACCACATAGATCAAATTTGGATGAGAAAATTTAGAAATTACATGCAAAAATGATCTTATGCATGTCTATTTTTAACTTGAATAAAAGTTCTATTTTATTCGGTGACAGACTAAGATGAAACTGCAATGGCAACGTTCGGGCTCATAGCGACGACGACTAAGTGATGAGTCTGTGGAAGAAGAAGAGAAGAACTTAACAGACTCATAATGAGAGAGAGAAAGAGGGGAAATTTATCTAGAGAAAAGGGACTCGGCAGGAGAAAGGTGGCGACGGGCTCAACAATGACGGTAACGAGATGAGCAGCGATGATGACATGAGCTGTGAACAGTGACAGATGTAAAACCCGGTTAATTAATGACTAATTAACCCATAAATGAGAATTTATTCTAGAAATCCCAAAATATGATTTTTATGGCTAAATGTGATAGAGGAGATTGAGACGAGAATTTCGGTACCAATTTTATAGAATTCGGACCAAGATTGGACCGAACGGGCTAAACCGGGCCAACCGGACCCAAAGTGGGCCCTTGGCCCAACATAACTAAACCAAAATCCTAGTTTTCAGCACTCTTTCTCCTCACACAACACTAATACACGCTGAAAAAGAGAGGCCATGGAGGGAAGAACACTCTCTCAACTTCTATCTCTAACTTGATCTTCAAACCACCATAACTTTTGATCTAGAGCTCCGATTGCCGCATCGTTTGCGGCCACGCGTTCATCGCAGAGTGCTCTACAAAACCCATACAATCAATCTTGAGGTAAGCCACGTTTTACTCTTCGAATTTCCAGCTTTGATTTTGAGTTTCATGAGCAAAAATATTGAGATTTTGGGCTCTTTGATGTGATAGGACCCAACTTTCTTGAAGGAGAAGGTTAATCTTGTCTCCTTGGACCTTGGGTGTGGTAAGATTCTCAACCCTAGTGTAATTTGTGGTTCTATGATGTTTGGGTTTTGAGATGTTGTGTATGGGTGTGATGATTGTGGCTTAGGTTGTGTATATGTGAATTTTGGAGCTTGATTGGTGATATTGAAAAGCTTGAAAAGGGTTTGGTCGTGAAAAATATATTCTTGGAGGTGTTGAGGCCTTGAGAGCTTGTGGATAAGTGATTTGGAAGTGCTTCGGTTGAGCTTAGGAAATCGGCTAAGGTATGGTCTCGGTTTCTCGTATCTAATATGTAATGTGGTATGAAATACTTAGGCTAGAGGCCCTAAGATAGGCATTAAATTGTTGGTGTTGTTGAATGGTTGATATATATGATGTGGTCATTTATGTGATGATGATTATTGATGCCTTGATGGTATGATGTATGAGAAATATGCACGTTGTGATATATGCTTGATGATTGGTTGTGGTTGAATTGTGGGTTAAACCATGTTGATGGTGAGTATGACATTGATTGTGTACAATGATGATTTATTGGAATTGGTGTTGTTAAAAATTGGCATGAGGAACAGTATGTGATATGTCAATGTGTTTGGGTTTGAACCACTTGGGTGAAGTGGGTTAAAATAATGGGATAGTGATTTTGTAAATTGTGGTAATGTGTCAATGTGTGAGTTGAGGAGGCTCCATGTTGAATTTGATATATTTTGATTGATTTCAAAGAAAAGGGATGAAATTGGCATGTTTTGATTGATTTTGAAAAGAGTTGAAAATGACTTGTTTTGCAAATGGCACTTTGTGGTTTTGTATGAAAAACATGGTTTGGGTATATTTTGACGGGACATAACTTGGACTACGGATCTCCTTTTTGTGCCAAATCTGTTTAGAAATGAAATTGGATCCGGGATGTCCATGTCGTTCGAAGAATGAGTGAAAAACTATTTAAAATGAGAAAGTTATATCCGTTGGAAGATTGGGGTTGAATCTGTGAATTATGCAGCTTTTAACTTAGAAAATTTTTAGCAGAATGACCCCCGCGCGTAGGTGCACTTGGCGCGTACGCACCGTTCTTCCAGAAAGCGCCATCCACGTGTGCGCATGGTGTGCGTGGGTGCGCTGATGTGCTGCACCCAATGCCCAGCCATTTTCCAGAAAGTTGTGCCAGAACTGTGCCAGATTTGTGCCTGGGGCACGAGAGTACCCACGCGTACGCGTGGCTGACGCGTGCGCGTCGATTGGCTAATTTTCAATCCACGCGTTAGCGTGCATGACGCATACGTGTCGATGAGTTTTGTGGCCATCCACGCGTGCACGTGGAGTGCGCGTACGCGTGGCCCTGTTTTCATCCCAAAGTTGATTTTTGAGTTTTAAAAGCCAAATCTCATACTTCTAAGCCTCCGATCTCACCATTTATGTCTTAAATCATTATGATATGCCTAGCAATGGGAAAAGGAGCTAGGGGATGTGGTAACTTGTGAGTGAAGCAAGGGAAAAATGAATGATTAATGAGGATCAAGCATGATTATGTGAGAGGCGGAGGATGATGGTGGAAGTGCTTGTTATGCCATGGGCCGAAAGGCCGTAATTGTTAATGAAATTGCTGGTTATGGATTTAACCGTGAGTCGGATGGCTAGATTATTGCCGTGTTACGGCGGAGCCATGATTATGGCTAAGTATAAATGCATATATGCTGTTGAATGAATTGTGAATGTTGCACTTCCACTGTTGGAGATGAGAGTTTTCCTAGAAGGAAGCAGTGGCTAGCCACCACGTGATCCAGGTCGAGACTCGAAGCTCTTTTGATCCTATGTTGTAAGGGTGGCCGGGCACTGTGAAAGCCACGGATGAGCTCACCCCCGTAAATATTCACCAGTGAAGGTGATGGATATAGATCATGATTATGATCAAATTTATGATGAGTATAACTCGAGTTGGGGATGCGCGACAGAGGGACAGTCCAATGGTTAGCTACTAGGACTTGTCGGGTTGGCTCTATAACCGACAGATGATATCATCAGCCACTAGGGACAGGCATTCATCATATGCATACTATATGAATTGTTTGAGATTGCCTATTTGACTGCATATTACTTGCTAATTGTCTAAATGCCTTATTTGTTCCTATTTGTATATTTCTTGTTTGATATAACTGTATTTGCTACATTATACTCCTGCTGGTGGTTGGGAGGTGTGAAGGCATTGGAAAGGGAAGTATTAGTTAGACTGAAGAATCTTTAGTCAGTCGCCACATATGGTTTAGCTTGTTTATAAGCTTTGATATTATCTGGAGGAAGTTCTAGGATTGCCTTTGGCTTTTCTCTATTATTATGTATTATATATGTGGAAGCTGTTGCCATGCTGGGGACCTCTGGTTCTCACCCATGCGGATTTTGTGGTTTTCAGATGCAGGACGTGAGGTTTCTCGCTGAGGCCTGCTGGAGACTTCTAGATTTGCAAAGATTCTTTGTTCTCGGGACTATGTTTTGGGTTATATGTTTTGCTTAGATACTTATATCTCCATTAAATAATACAAACTGTGATGACTCCTCTTATGGGATATTTTGGAGAATAGGTTTTATGTATTTGTGTCCTTTTGGGGTTTTCCTTATCTTATCTTTTGTATATATTGTTATGCTCGGACCGGTTATCTTCGTAGCCGGATTTTGAGTCTTGATATTCCTGTTTTTGACACTCCTTTGTATATATACTAGCGTGATAACCCGTGCAATGCACGGGATTCACGAAATTTAAACTTTTTTAAAAAAAATACTAAGAATATAACTAAAATATATTCTATACAAATAGATATGTTGTATTAAGTTTGAATAATTACAAAATTATTATTAGACTAAAATAAAAAAATAGATTACAACAATTATTTAATATGTCAATAAATATATAACATGTTTTGTAAGATAATAAAAGTTAATAAAATATTCAAACAATTGCTAAACACTAAAAAAAACAGAAAAAAAAGTACAATAGAGATGTAGTTTACTATTACATATTATCTTAAGAACACATAACATCAGGATACTTACTATTACCAAAACAAAATATATACAACATATATAAATTTGTTCATTAAACAAAAAATAAAATATCTCCAAGACAACTTAACATATAATTCACAATATCCATCAAATAGAGTTATACATAGGAGGCCTAACAACGCTGAATCGATAACTCTATCTGGCGGTTAGCTATCGAGCTAAGTTTCAAAGTGATGGTATCACCCTCCTTTAAATTATATGTTCTACAACATTCACTCCACCCGACCCCAAATTTCCATTCTATACGTCTTCCTCGACTCTTCAGTAACTGAAAAAAAGAACACATTCTTCTCAACATTGGAATCTGGACCAATGATCGTCCAAATCGAACCATCTCCAGATGGTTTAAGATACACAGCAAATTTTGAAGCCAGATACTGCAACAAATAATTCATAGTTAACATAAACATAATATTTTTATACACAATGAATAACAGATTTAGGAAGAACATCCAATAAGTTTGCAGGAAAAAAAAAAGAAAACACTCTTTAAGATCAACTTACCAATCTAGACTGTCCAACATCCCAAGCTGTGATCTTCTTTTCATAAGAAACCTCTGGAGCATATCTAATTCAAGATAATATGAACCTTAATCACGACAGTAAAAAATAAAAAGCTATCAAATGATATTAAAATACAAAAGAAAGGAAAATAGTTACATGTAGCATTACCTAGGATCAGGCAATTCGTTTGACACGTTAATGTGTTCATCAACTTCCAATGATAAACTGCTGCCACTAGACAAATTTATGGGATTATGTGGATTATCCCCAACCAGTGACCCATCTTGATCATTGTCTTCATCACCATCCGATGAAAACTGTTCATCCGATGGTTCAGACCCAGACAGAACAATGACATCAGCTGATGAGTCTTCTTCCATCCTGGTATACTTTATGTGGAAGACTCTTGACACATTATCAAGTGTCTCTGGGTCCATTAGCTTAGGAACATAGCAATCAGGATCAAGGTGAACTTGGATGGGTTGGTTGTCTTTATCAAACAATGAAATAAAAAAAATTCCAAAACCAACGTACCTAAATTGAATACATGCCGGTCTATCGATAAGATAGAAAGTTCTAATCATTTCAAATGAGTACTCAGTTATCAGCAACTGATCATTCTTTCTGATCATCTCCAACGATAAACAATTATCTAACTCGTCAATGACATAGAATATTGGCCCGAATCCTTCCCCATGAGTTGAAACAAAATTTGAGGGAAGAGCTCTATCACCCTATATTCAAATTTCTTAACAAAGTTAACTCTTGTAACTAAACATGCTAAAAAAGCTTCACATAATTTTACCTAATTATTTAGCAAATAGAGGTATTTTAAATCTACTATTATTACCAACTGAGCAACACAAGAGAACAATAATCACGTAAATGAACTAACATTATAACGAGAAGAAAACTTTAGAATAAATAATTGAGAAAATTCTAGTTCAGTAAATAGCTCAATGAATTTAAAAAAATATCCATAGAAAAACGACAAAGGGGCAAAGCAATCAGTCTCACAGATGAAGAAAATAGTAGAAAATAACAAATTAAAGAACATAAAGCCAAATCAGTAATCTAATTAATTGAGATTGATACTACTCTACAAAACTGCACATTGGCCATTATATCTCATTACCTGCTGACTGAGATCACAAAATCTGAAAACCAGTTCTTTTTTGCTGAGCCAATATACCTGGGTTGCTAAAAACCTCCTATTAGCATATAAAGGCACGATTAGAATTTAAGACCGAGACTTTTAACCAAGAAAACAACTAACTAAGTATACAAAAAAATTGTAACAAACTAAAAGCACAATAATGAAAAATACCCAAGAGACCACATTAGAAAACTAACATACATATTGTATAAATTACAACAACTTCTGAAATCTAGCCCACATACAAATGAGAGGCCAATAAAATTAAATTAAAACATGAAAAATATCTGAGTAAGAATTTAAAAAAAACACTATAGATGGCATTACATCGATATTGAATTCACATTAAAATTTTCATAAGTTAATATGAAATATATTGAATGGAAAAGCAAATGAGACTTCAATCGAATTGAAAATGCAGCAAAGAAAACATCTTCTCTAATGCTCAGCACCATACCTGTTTGGATCTTCTCTATTAGCATCCATGGCCATTCAGACTTGTCAAATAGAGATGCTTGATATAAAGATTCAAGAAGAAATAAAGGATGTTGTCTCGTACTGCAAAAGAGAGCATTATAATAAAGTAAACCCTAACAGAAAATTTCAACAAATTCAAGAAAAACAAGCGATAAAATTGAATAAAGAAACTTAAAGAACAAACATAAAGCATGTCATTTGTAGGACCTTAAATCAGGTAGGAAATTGAAGATATTTAAGAATTTTCACATAGAAACAAAAGCCACAAAGAAAACATTAAAACTGATAACAAATAAGATAAGAAAATATCAACACTAACACTCAAGACATGTGAATTAGTAAACTCAATTTATGTTTCTAGTCAACATCATATAAAACTTTTAATTTAAGCCAAGTTCAAAAAGCATCTGAACCAGCATGATTAAATTTATGCATTGAACACTTAGTAGAATATTCAGATGACTAAAATTTTGCTATACAAACTTATTCAACAGAACTATCAAAATAGCTATAATAACTAACTTCTTTATCCATTATCAGAAGCTAAAGAAAAGCATGTTATTCATTCTCCTCCCTATGATCAATTAAAAACCACATTCTGATGATTTTGAGTGTTATCTTTCAACATTCATTCCAGGGGTGAGATTAGAGAAGAGATTTTCTGAATAAGTTGACACTAAGCATAGTTCATTTCTTAAAACCAAGGTTCTGAAAAGCGAACCGGTCATTGAACCGCTCTAGCTACTTGTTCACTGGTTCATAGTTTTAACCGGTTTGACCGTAGTTGAACCGAAAAAACCGTTTTATAATAAAATCAAAAATAAAAAGAAAAAATATACAATGCACAGGTTAAAGATAGGAAATATTGTCTTAATTTTGCTGAGTCAAAAAGTAAAACAAATTGATATTTTTGCACAACAAACACAAGAGGACCTGAAACAAAAACACAAACAGCTGAAACAAAATAAAAATCCAGCACAGAGGAGGGGCAGCAAGTCAGCACAGATTGAGAGCAGGGATGGTGCAACCATACAATGAACAAAACTCAAAAAACTTTGAATCAGTAACATAGTGCAAATTCAGGAAAGTTTAATAAAATTTAACTATAGAAACAGACAATAAAGCAGTAATAGAGTTATAAATATAAAATTTATCATCAAACGTAATCACTGAGCAAACCCAAGCAATCAAGCATTGACTGGGCATTCGAGCAAAAGAAAGAATCAAAAAGAACATTTAAATCACACCAACAACACAATAACACCAATTGAAACATTTAAAAAGAAAGCAACCAAAAAGAATATCTAAAAATCACCAAGGTTGAAAACAATAATTTGATCTCAACGAATTAAAAGCTAAGCTTCCAGGAAAGTGAAAAATACCCAAACCAAAGAACATTCAATCACAGTTTAAACCAAAATTCAGAATCCCCTCAAATTGAAGCAGCAAGCAACTTAAAAATCAAAGAACCAAAAAATAATTTTCAAATAAAGATTCAGATCAGTTGAATCAGAGTTCACAGAGCTTCACTATTTCAGTAACACAGTTTCACTATATCAGAGTTCACAGAGTTTCACTATACCAGACTTCAATCATAAATTGATAGTTAATAAAAAAAATTACCTAGAGAACATGCAAGAGACTGTGGTTGCGGAGAGGGACAGAGACACCGAGAGACAGAGACAGAGACACCGAGTGACCAAGGGAGACAGAAACATCGAGGGAGACAGAGCATGCAAGAGTGCTGGAGTAGACGATGGCTTCGAAGGTTACGATGGCTACCGTGATGGAGGCTTCCAAGGTTGCGATGGCTGCTTCGCGATCGAGGGGAAGTGAGCGCGCAGACGGTAGCTGTTCGAACGAACAATGGCGGCGGCACGAGGCGGTCGCTGAACGGAGGTGAGGGGCTCTCTGGAGCTCGATGAGATTGAAACGTCTCCCTGGACTCTGCAATGCTAGGTCTGGCACGGGAGGATGCACTTAGGGCTTGCTAATTGTCTCATTGAGTGGAACCGCAGCGTTTTGCTACCTAGAAATTTTTAACCTTTTTTTTTTATCAAAAAAATATCTAACTATACACTATTAAAGTACTAAGATAGATAACTTGATTAGATATATCAATAAAAAAATTAATAAAACCAACTAAGTATTTGAGTATTGGATGACTACTAAATCGAAAAAATAAAAAAGGATGAATAATATATTTTTATTTACTTTTTAGTAGAGTTGATATATTTTTAATAATAAAAGTAAAATTACTAAAAAATTCATTAGATTTTTTTTTAGTAATTGAAATTTATGTTTTATAATTTTGTTTGAAATATATATTTTCACATGATAAATAAATAAGAAATACATTTAACCAATTTGACTAAAAAATATCCTTTTACATAAGATATCTAAATCTAAATATAAAATTATAACACAATTTAAAAAAATACATTTTTTAAATGATTTTGGAATTCATTATTTAAATTATTGCATACATTTTAATAAGTTGTAACAAAACATATATATATATATATATATATATATATATATATATATATATATATATATATATATATATATATATATACCAAACAAACCCCACATCTATATACAATAACGATACATACAAATTTAAGCACAAGAAAGAGAACAATACCTTTTATAAATATCACAACTCCAAAGAATGAGTTGATAATTACATACCAAAATAGATCCATTAACAATATACTTTACCAATTTTCTAAGTACTTAACACAACTAAGCAAAATTCTAACAATTCTTCAGAGTCTTGCAATGATATTATAGATATCTATATAAATATATATTGTAATGTAAGAAACAATTAGGCACTACACTCATCCATCCTTTCCACAGCATCGCTAGTATTTTCACAATGTCCAAAGGCCCTCCGAAGCTCCTCCCTAATAGTGAGAGGCTGATGATTGCCAACTAAATTGGAACCTTGTGAGGAGCAGATTCTTGCATGAAAAGCATGGTTAACAGTCTACAGAGAACACAGCAAAATATAAGAACAAGGAACACAGAAGAAAAAAATAAACAAAAAAATAAATAAATAAATAAAACAAATTGAGATGATAAAGAAATCAGGTATGATAAAAATTTGGAAAGTAATAACAGAAATATTAAACAAATAAAGAAACCAAAGCTAACCGACATACATGTATCCATATATGTATTAGTGTAAACATAGTTTACTAATAGATAAAGAATCAAAGCCCATTAGATAAAGAAATACCCAACAATTCCAGTTCAGAACGGAAATCGGTGAAGCATCATGCAATGGAGCAGCTGAGCTCGACGAACATTGAACGGTTGCATTGGAGTGAAACTCAACAGGATTCTTAAATTCGAAAGGAAAATGAGGAACAAAGGGATCCAGAGGAAATTTCTAAATGGAACAAGAGAGGAATAACATCAGTAACACTTAATACATCGCCCATGAAAAAACACATAACAATATAGGCAATTGAGGTTAACTTGATAAAAAAAAAACAGAGTGGACTAACGCAACATCAGATTTACATAACAATGGTACCACCTGCTGTTGATTATCATGGATGGAGTCCTCCAAAAAGCTCACAATATCAACATCATCACATATTGCACGAACAACATGAAGAGATTTATTCAAATCATATCCAATGGGTCTAGGATCCACTATGAAGACAATTTTCTTGTTCATCAACTGAGAAATCATGCTATTCGGAATAGTGTAATCATCCGTTGACTAAGAAAAAGAAAAAAAAAAGAATAGGTACATTAGCAAAATTCACATACCTGAACCATAAACAGTCAACTGAAAACAAGGACAATTAAATTAAATTAAAAACAAAATGATTACTTGGGACGAATTTCCTTGGTCCATCAAAAAATCTAAGCAACTCTTTTTCAGTATTTGCATCACGTCATCATCCTCAAGTATGAAAATATTGCTCCCATTTGAATGGGAAACAATAATTTTGATGCGATACCTAAATAATGTAAACAAAAGAAAAAATATACACTAAGAGACAGTTGTAGAAGATGAAATTAAGCAAAAAGAAAAACTGGTACCAAGAACTCCAAGAGATAAAATAGATACCTTCTTATGACATCAAAACACTCAACTTTACACAGATAACAATAAAATAAATTTCCAACATGAGAAACAGGTGCATTACACAAACAGCAATAGTACCACCACTTCTGATGTTTCGGCACATCAATAATTTCACCGATCAAAATACAAATCTGATCCTGTAGAGAAACAGTAATTGGCATATTATGATACATGTTTCTATCATACTACACATGTTGAAATACATTTGAGACGGTTGAAAACATAAGCATAAATACTAACATTTCTTGATGCAGAAGAATATATTTTAGCACAAAGAATGTCAGCAAGCATCTCTTTAACACTATGCAGTTGTATTGGAACACCAGAAACAACTTGGTTGTGATAACTTCTAAGCTGTCCACACTGAGAGAAGTCTTCAAGTATTGGGCTAAAGCCCGAATCAGAAGTAACATCCTTAAAGTTTGGAAACAAAAACATGAATCACAAATGGAAGCCAACTTTGTAAAGTATGCGGCAAAATCATATTGGCATGTAAAGGATAGCATTCAAAAGAACAGCCAAAGAATTAGAAACTGGCGATCAAGAAACTATATCTAAAAATGACTCCTCTAATTCACTAGTATCTAACTTAAAGAGACCGCACTAACCTTGATGCACTGATCAGACTGAACTTTCCTGAAAAAACGTGCATCACTAATGACATTGATGATTTTAAAGGTACCACAATAACCGGGACTGTTAATCCGCTTTGCCTGAACTTTGAAAACAATCTCTTTCCCAATGAGTTGATGAAAAAACTGTGGACAATATGGGTGCTCAATTTTCTGACATAGATATTCAAAAATGATCACTAATTAATGAATGAAATTGAAGAATAAGAAATACTTATTGATAAAGTATACAGAAATAAAACTTAAGAACATTAACCATACCTCCATTTCATCTTCTAACAACAAAAACACATCAGAACAGGTTCTCCCTAATAGCTTAGTCGCCGCACTGTCTAACAACACAAACATTCCACAAGAAGTACCATCTTCAACAAGTATCTTAATCCTGTAACTATAACCAAGAAACTAAACATCAGATTAATCTATTTGTGAGAGTCACAAGAAGGTGATAAGCGAAGCTAACTTATATTATTGAATCATAATAGATCCAAAAAAGTTTTCTAAATCATAACCTGGATTTACCTGGTCATAAAATGCTGGACCTCTTTGCCGCACAGCTGACAATGAAACATATTATCATCACCAACAATTGGATGACCACAAACACAAGAAAAGACCCATCACTCTGGATCTTCAACAATCTCTTTAATTTTTCCAACCACAAAGAATTGTCCATCCTATTAAAATAAAAAATTTAAGAATTGAATGCACAAGCCCTGTCTACAATATCGAAAAATCAATTAACATGAGTACTTCTTACATAGCCCTAGAACATGTAAAAAACCTAATAGTACACACCTCATTGTTTCCTTTAAGATTAGCAATAGTCCGCATTAGCTTCCAGTCAAAAGATTCATCATCGATTACACATACTAAATCCCCATTCTCATCACTACACAGTCTACTGAAATCATGGCTTGCGATATGGTATCTATGAAAAAAAAATATTACAGTAAAACAATTTCAGAAAAACACATAGAGAGAGAGAGAGAGTGAGAAAGACAGAGAGAGAGAGAAAGAGAGAGAGAGGAACAGAGTGAGTGAGAAATATAGAGAAAGAGCGAGAATAAGAAACTGAGCAATAGAGAGACAGAGTAAGCAACTGAGGGATGGAGACAAAGACAGAAACTGTCAGTTCATTGCGACAAAATTTCACGAGTTTGAATGGAACTAACCCATTCAGAAAATTCATTGTTTCCTGCATATCACGGTTGATTGAAACCCGAGAAACATTGATGACATTTTGAAGACTAACTTTATCTAAAAATCACGAAACACAATAAGAAGAAACTAAGTGAGAAAGAAACAATTAATTGGTAAACAAAAATATATCAAGAAATCAAACTCAGACATATGTGCAACATGGACAACTTTTCACCTCCATTGACTTGGATCTTGAAAGATTCCAGAATAAGAACTGGTGCTCTCTGATACTTTTTCAAACTATTGATATCCATAAGAGCAGAACACTCACCAACAAGAATACAGGGGATTTTCTTCCTGGGTAATCATTATAAAAAATGAGCAACAACAATAGAATAATCCAACAATAATAAAAAATATGAAAAACAGGCATAACATGATTTAAAAATAGAATAGAATAAAAAATAGAAAGGGAAGGGATACCCATCTGCAAAAACTGCAAGGACAATAACTCTGAATATCTTTCCATTAAACTCAACATCAGTTTTCCTTTTCAATCCGCACAGAACCCCAACAAAATCTGTTTAGTCATAATATAGCAGAAAAGATTCAACCACAGGATACAATAACACAAGACATTTTATTCAGCTGTTATTAATCTCACTTTAAAACACCTTTATTCCAGGTCAAATCTCAAAAAGGGAAACTTACCTATTAGGTACTCATAATCAGAGCGCTTTTGAAGAATCTCGTCCATAGAGGTTAAACTTAAACCAGGATTAGGTATGTCTCTATCTGCAGCTGCAACAACAGAGGTACTACACTTGAAAAGGATGCGGAATCGATGTCTTGTAACCCTAACCAATCCACCATTAGGTATCACTTTGAAGTCAGAAATAATGAATACATGTCCTTCTTTTAACTGATGAATAAAAGTTGTGATCAAATCATGGTCAACAGTTGCTTGGACCTTGTGGTGCTGCAAATTAAAAAAGAGGAAAAAGATCATATCACCATTTCTAAATATCATACCATGACATATTACATCCTAAAACTGATCAGATACACAATTTACTTAAGTAAAAACTGAGTTTTTGATACAACATCGGGACACACAAACACACATACACAGGATATTTAAAATACAATACTCACCTGCTTATCCATCAACACCATATGTAACAGTTTCTGCATATTTTCATTAACAATGCTAGCATCTTCCCAAATGGTCAAGATCTTAGCCTCAATACTCCAAGTTTCCTTCCATGGAGAGATTTTCTGAACAGGATCAATAGGAAGACTCATCTTATCTTATCAAATAAATAAATAAATACTAAAGATCAAAGAATGTGGATGAAAAAAAAAGAAATTAAAGAACAAAATAGCAGCAACAGAAAACTGTGTGGGATCTCAGATTTATCTCAAGAGAAAGGAATGCAAGAGAAAAAAGACAAGTAAGGAACAAGTGATAGCCCTTGAAAAATCAACACAATACTCCATCACCTCATTACTACTTATACAAGAGGAATGAGCAAGTTTCTAAGGCAAAGCTTGTAGAATACGTTTCTCTTACACTCCTTGGCTACATTGATTGATTGATTGACATATGACATTCAATGTGTCCATAGGTAATTAAATTAGATTTACCCATACCTCTATATAATATAGATAGATATCTCATATCAACTTATCTATGAATCTATATACATCTATCTACCTATCTATCTATATATCTATAAATCTATAAAGAAACCATACCTACTGATTGATCCTATCTTTGACTATATAATAATACTATTCCCAATAAGTATGACTGCTGAAATAGAAGACATGTAAACTTATTCCCATCAGAAACATAGATTCCATAATTGAAACTGAAAATTGATAATCAACTCTTGAGCCGAATCATTAAATCAAGAAGAACACAATAACAAACTAAGAAGATTAGCTCAGATAAAGAACAACAAAAATATTTTTTTCAAACCAAAAAATTAAACCTACAAAATGACACCAAATTAGCACTGAATTAGAGAATCTACAAAATTAACTAACAGGTCCGAAGTACAACCATAATTAATTGGAACATTAGGAATTTCACAAACCCTAGAGAATAAAATGTCCATTAACCATATAACAGATACCAGTAATCATCAGAATTTGAAAAATTAGGGATTTCAGAAACCATTGACAAAATCATCAGAATTTGAAAAATTAGGGATTTCAGAAACCATAAACAATAAAACCCATGCCAAAAGTGGAACAAAATTTGAAAGATTAGGAATTTCACAAACCCTAGAGAATAAAATGTCGCTTAACCATAGAAGAGAAACCAAAATACATCAGAATTTGTTCAATTAGGGATTTCAGAAACAATAGACAATAAAACCTGGTTCAATCGCGGAACAGATGCCAAAATTCATCACAAGGATCTGAGATGTTGAATCTGAGCAGAAAATTGAGAAATCCATAAATAAGATGAACGGCGAGGAACAAACTCCCAGGAGAACACGGCTCGTAGAAACAGTTTGCTAGGGAAGACAAAACGAAACTTGGAGAAGAAAGCAAAGATCCTAGGGTTGAAAGAAATCATTAGCATTCCGAGCTCCGGGTAGTTGGCTTTCTGATTCTGGAAACGGCGAGTGCGAGGAGCGATTGATCAGCTGACGGAAAGGAATTCCGGTTTCATAGTGAGAAAGAAAAGGAGAAGAAAGAACCCGTAAATGAACAAAATTAAGAAAAGGGACAACATAAGTTATGTGTTAATGGGAGTATGGCACCCTTGAATTGACATTTTTTTGCCAAAAAAGAAAATTAAAAATATTGATAAGATATATATCTTTTAATAACAATTAAATTGAATGTTAGGTTAAATATACTTAATAATAGTCATGAAAACAACTTTATTGACCAGTATATTTTTTTTATTTATCATTTCTTTTAATATTGATTAATAATAATTTAATTATTTCATGGGTTTATTTGAAACTGATAAAATAAACGCATATTATTTTTTTTTGTAATTAAAAAGGAATTTGATTAAATACAAAAAAAAATAAAGAGATATATATTTTTTAATAACAATTAAATTCAACTTTAGGTTGAATAAATTTAAATCGTAATGAAAAGCAATGTATTAAAAACTATCTATATTTTTTTTCACAATTATCATTTCTTTTTTAATACTGATTAATAATTGATTAATTATTGCACCAGATTATTTGAAACTCATAAAAAAACACATTTTTTCTGCTGTAATTAAAAAATGAATTTCATTAAATATATAAATATCACATATATATCCATATTAGAATTGAGAAAAGACTACCATTATATTACAAATCAAACAACAATTTAAAGTAGTATCTGAGCATAATACACTAAAAAGCATCAAGATCATGCACAACAACAACTTAAACTACTATCTTAACATATTAAACTAAAATGCATCTAGATCTTCAACAGCCTCATGATCACTTCCACATTGGCTAAAAGTATCTTCAACCTCAAGGATAGAATCAACCAGAACATGAATCTGAAAAAAATTGAAAACCTCTAAGTTATTGATATTTTTAAATACTAATAATTGAACAAATTACAAAAACTATCCAACCAAATTTATGCTCATTCATCTCAGCAGCGGCCTCAAAAACATTAATAACAGAGGCATCATCCCAGATTTGTTGAACAATATACACAGATCGATTCATCTCATAACCCACAGGCCTAGCATCAACCATGAATACAACTTTTTTGTGCAAAAGACTTGAAATGAGTTTCAATGGAACAACTTTGCAATAAGATCCCTAAAACAAAAAAAAACAAACTTAAAAAATAGCATAATAATAATTGAGGCTTTCCTTACGAATGCCAATAAATACGAACTAAGTGTATCTATATCTATATACTAATTAAAACCACAGCTAGATAACAACCTGATTCAACTCTAGGTGATTATCCAAAAAGGTGGAGCATCTTGTCTTTATCAGTTGCACAACCTCACGATCTTTGAGAACAAATATATTGTTGCCATTTGCATGAGAAGCTACAATCTTCAAGCAGAATCTTGAAAACCAAGAAAAAACAAGGAAATTTTGAGTTAACATGAAATGATAATCAGTTAGGAAAACAGAATAAAACTAAAGAACAAAACACCTTGGGACAGCATCAATGCATTGAAGCTGACATAGATCACATGATAAAATTTGTTTATTAGCTGACACAAGAGAACCACATAAACAAGTTGAGAACCACCACTTATGATTCTTGAAAACAGATGATATAGTTCCAAGAATGAAAACAAAACCACCCTGCCAGCAAAGAAAAAATTAATACAGCATTTCAAATTTCAAATAATTTACAAAACTATCAATTACTGACTTTTTAGCAAAAAATGTAAGAAGAATAACAAAAAGAAATAACCAACAGATTTTATCAGAAATGAGGGAAAAAAAACATACATTCTCAACATCAGAATAACAGCGATTAGGTGAAATAAGATCAGTAATAATATCTTCAATAGTTTCTGATTGAATAGAATTATCACAAACTACTTGAGTCTTGTAATCTTCCCCAATTCCATACTGCAAACAGGCATCGTAGATTGGTGGAAAAATCGGATCATGAAGCCTTGCCTGGGATAATTTGGTTAGAATAAGTATCGAATCCATTGATTCAGAAAAAAGAAAAATGCATGAACATGTTGTAACATAGAGTGAGAAATCATACATTCATATAATCATCAGTTGTAGCTGGTTCAGAATTATCACTAAAGACATTTACAATTTTAAAGGACCCGGAGTAATCTGGATCAACTGCAGGAAGAATTTCAACCTTGAAAACTTTATCCTCTCCAACAACATCACCAAACATTTATGGAGAATATGACCGACAGACCTTGAGAGTTCAATATAAAAGAATCAATAAACTTGAAAAAAAATATATAATAAATATTAAATGAGGTTCAATATGAAGGAGTTGATACTGCAAGCACACTAGGATCAACAGGGAATTCTTCGTCTATCCTGAGAAATGCTTCAGAATAGGTTTTTCCAAATAGTTTTGTTGCCGCATTATCAAGCAGAACAAACAAAACATCACACCCAGCATGGTGAATCTTTACCCGAATCCTATACCTAACACAATTAACAACCAAGAATGATAACTAAAACCAATAAATTAAAGCTGCTTAACAACACATAGAGTGACACATAAGAGAGAACCAACCAAAAATCCAAAAGATTGAGAATTAATGCATTGAATAGTAGAGTTACATATGAACCTTACTTGAGCATAACATGTTCAACACATGAACAACAAGCATCACAAAGGTAGAGATCCTCATGGTCAACAACAGGATGACCACATACACATGAGTAGTACCACCAATCTGGTTCATCCATAACTTCCTTAATTGTCTCAATTACAAAGTAATGAGCATCCTGTAAAATTATAAAAACAATTATATAAACACAAACACACATGTTTAAGAAATTGAAATTTAAGTATTAAATGCAGAGTTTGCCAATCTAAAACAGTACCCTGTTATCTACATCAAGATCTTGAATACTACTGATCTCTTTGGGATTGAAATAATCACCATCAACTTTAGAAATTAAGTATCCAAGGTCATTGGTCACAAGTCTTGAGAATCCATAACTGGCTACACTAAATCTACATAAAAGACACAATAACTAATATTCATAACACAAAACATATACATGAATACCAACTAAATAACCAAAGCAGCTTGTAGATCTACAAAACTCTTATCAAAACTAACCTGCTTAGGAACTCAACAGACTCAGGAATGTCTGGATTAATGAATAATCTAGAGACATTGATCACATTCTGTAGAATTACTCCACCTGCATGCAAGAATACTACTCTATTAGCCTCAAACCATATTAAACTGAAAACATCAGATTTCAGAAAAGTAAATATTAGAGTAAAAATTCCCTGAATATGCCTGAAACTAACCTTCAATTGCTTTGATTTTAAAAGACTCAAGGACAATCAGTGGAGATCTTGGATATTTTTGTAAGTTTTCATATTCCAAGAGATCATAAGCATTTCCAAACACATTGCATTGGACCTTTTTCCTAGAGAAATAACTTTCAAAAGATCAAAAGGATGTAACTATATATTTATTGTTATAAACATAAAGCCTAGAACACAAAAAAAAATTGAATGCATAGAACATAACTACTGATATAGGAGAAACTCAAAGATATATTACCCATGACTAAAAACTTCTAGCACAACTGCTTTGATGAGCTTCCCATATGATGCTACATCTCTTTCTTTTCGAACACCAGTAATGATCCCAACAAAGTCTAATAATTAAATTGAAATATATACAATTTTGAATCAGAAAGCACACTTGGTAAAACAGAATACTATGATACTAAAAGGGTAGAGCAAGAAACTTGTACAAACCAATAAGGAAATTGTGGTCCCTTGTCATTTGATCAATTTCATCTATTGATGTAAAACACAACCCGGAATGAGTTATCCTTGGAGAGACCACAGAAACAACAGAGGTCTTGTATTGGAACAAAAGTCTGAACCGATGTTTGGTCACTCTGTTCAAACCAGTGTTTGGCAAAACTGTAAAATTGGTTATCAAATACAGATCACCTTCATTTAGAGACACAGCAAACTTTGATATAAGCTCATCTCTAATGGTAGCTTGGATCTTGTGTAACTGCAATTAAAAAAAATGGTTACTATTTTGAATTTATTAACAAATTTCAGTATCCAAGCAGCATAGTAACAATTCATAAAAAAATTAAAACAGGAAAAACATATCAGTTTGCAACAAAGAATAAAAATTCCCTTCAGCATACTTAAAAAAAAATGAAAAGAGCATAGTAACAATTCATAAAAAATTTAAAACAACAAAAACATATCAATTTGCAACAAAGAATAAAAATTCCCTTCAGCATACTTAAAAAAAATGAAAAGTGGCAACAACTTAAGGAAACCCTAAAATAAAATAAAACTGACCTTCTCATCCATTAAGACCATATGCAACAGATTTTGAGAAGGATCCAAAGCTGTATTCTTCTGGTACCACAACTTCACAACTTTAACATGCACTTTCCATGATTCCCTCCACGGAGTGATTTTCTCCACCAAATCAACACGATTATTCATTCCCAACATATATAGAACAACAACACCAAAAGAAGAAAATATAAAGAGAAATTTTCAGAACCAATAAGAGAAGATAAACAGAGGAGTTGGAGTTATAAACTCCCAAAGTTAACAAACACTAAAGCTTACAATGAAAGCTTCACATATGAGACAGAGATAGACTAATAGGCATATATAGATTGATATCCCTACACACATCATTTAGGACGATATCACAAGTAACCAAATACTGATAGAAAAGAGCAAAAACAATGTGGGAAGAGACATGTTACAAATTACCAAGTACCTACCACATATTGCTGATTTGACAATTCACAATAAAGCAAGAACAGAATTTCATGAGTCAAGTATACCTAACACTACAGTAAACTTCAGTCCAATAGAAGTAAGAACATCATATAAATTATACTCAGCAAAACCCCAAAGAAGAAAATTATTTTCCCGAAACACCAAACGCACAAACATATGAGAGAACCATTGATTTGAAAAAAAAAGTAACAATCACCATGAGTAGATCAGAAACCAAACAACTAAAAACTAAACGATGCATAAGAAAAACAGTAACAATTATCAGGAAAAAAGGAATTGAAACTGGAGAAGGAAACCTTAACGCTTCAAAAGGAGGAGAATAGAATTAGACCACATATACCTCTTGAATCGCGGTGCCAACATCTGCTATCTAAATCACAGAAATGGAGATGGAGAAATGCCGTATGACCAAGACAGAGACAGAAAGAGGAACCTTGGGGACAGAGAAGACACGCAACCGACAGAAGAACACCTTCGTGGTAGAATCGAATGGAATCGCAGAGATATCTATACCTTCCCTGCATGTCGCCAAAACCCACGAGAGAAGAAGAAACTTCAGCGACGGAGCCCACAG
Organism: Arachis hypogaea; assembly: GCF_003086295.3. Lineage (NCBI taxonomy): Eukaryota > Viridiplantae > Streptophyta > Magnoliopsida > Fabales > Fabaceae > Arachis > Arachis hypogaea. Next base: position 108,974,636 of record NC_092045.1, on the reverse strand, counting down.
GGAAATGCTCCGACGGATGCACTCAGCTTAGGGATGAAGAAAATGCGCTGAGCTCCAAGGTCTTTTAGGGAGAAAGTGATGAATTTGGGAAAAAAAATTAACCAAAGTCACATTATCTAACTTTAGTTAGGGTTATGGCTAAATTGATAGGATTGTATTAATAAAAACATAATCCTCCAAGCAAGTATGTTAAGAGGTACTAAGAAAAAATTCACATATGACATTATAAAAAATTCATTACTAATAATATATTTATTACTTAAATATATTTGTTAGAAACATCAAAATTAAAATAATATATTTATTAATTAAATATATATGTTAGAAATATAAAAAATTTATTGATTTTTAGATCTTGATAAAAAATAAATTGATTAAATTTTATCTCACGTTCTTATGTCTAAGTAGTCATATAGTCCATCAAAATTGTTTAGTGTCAGAGAATATAAACCATTCTCATCTTATAGCAATTTTGTTTGGTTAAATCCATTGTCACATAAATGTTATGATCAATTTACTTTATGAAGGTATTTTTTTTATATTTATTTTAAAGATATTTTTTCTTGCTTTTTTTTCGCATTTCAAATCTGGTATTAACTATTATAAAATATTTTTTTTCAACAAAATGATTAAGTAAAATAATTGATATATTAACAATATAGTTTCTTTCAATTTATTGGAAAAGACAATATTAGATTTAAAAAAACAAATAATCAAGTTTTTCAATAAATTTTAATACCATCAAATCCACGTAATAAATTAAGACGAGGATATTTTTTAAATCAGCACGACAATTATGTGCTAATAGAATATCTCATATTTATATAGACCATTTTATTATATTATATAGAAATCAAACTTTAATATAAAAGAAGAACATTGATAAATCTAATAAATGTATAACATTTTAGTGCAAGACTTACTACTTTAAATTTCAATAGCCTAATACAAAATATTTCCTAATACAAATAATTTGTATCAAATTTAAGAGTGAAATAATATTAAACGCAAGAAAAATTATTCTGCACTAAAATAAAAGATTTAAAATATCAAACATCAAATTACAACTTGACCTAAATATTAGAAACAAAATAATAAAAAAAATAGAAGAGAGAAACCACCAAAGAATTTTTATTCTAACAAAAGATATAATCTACATTAAAATCAAATTTTATTGACAAATTTAAAATCAAATTTACATTGATATGATTTGACTTTTCCTTATAAGAAAAGATAAATAATTATTTTATTAATAAAATGCTCATATCTTATTCTTATTAATATATTAAGAATACACTTTGCTTATCTTTCTCTTCCGAAAAAACAATATCAAAATAAAAAAAGTAATTAAGTAATTTTTTAATAAAATTGAATATTTTCAAAAGCATGTAATGAAATAACCTTTTCATATAAAAAAATAACTATATTTTAAAAAATCGCTTTTTAAACTAAAAAAAAATCAAAATAAAATATGAAGATATCAATCATCAAAGTTATCCACTAAAAAAGAGAGTATATTTTAAATGAGCAGAACAATTATCTATTTATACAATATCCCACATTTATATAGACCATTTGATTACATTATATAGAAATCAAAGATAATATAAAAAAGAACATAGATGAACTATAATAAATGCATAACATTTTATTACATAATTAAATACTTTAAATCTGATAGTCTAATACAAAATATTTCCTAATATATAAAATTTGTACCAATTTTAAGATTGAAATAATACTAAAATGGTGTAAAATTATTCTGCACTAAAATAAAAGATTTAAAATATTAAACATGAAATTAGAATTTGACCTAATTATTAAAACGAAAACAATAATAAAAAAAATAAAAGAGAGAAAGCACAAAGAAATTTTTTTCCTAACAAAATATATAATTAGATTATAATTGAATATTTTCAAAACCACGTAATGAAATACATTTTTCATATCTTTTTCATATCAAATAAAATAACTGTATTTAAAAAATAGCTTTTCCAAGTAAAAAAAAATTAAAACAAAATATGAAAATATAAATCATCAAATTTATCCAAAAAAGCACAATTATCTACTTATACAGTATCACATAATTATAAATACAATATATATTATGCAATTTAAACCAGTTATTCCGATACTAATGATTATTCGCGTGAAATTTATTGATTCGGAGTACTCTTTCTTTTTTTCTTTTAAATACAGTATATATTATGCAATTTATTTATTTATATATTTATTGGTAACGTATACTTCTTTTTCTCCAACTAATATATTCTATATTTATAAAACGTATGAATACTTTTCTTCACAACATCATTTAATTTTCACTTAATAGAAACTAATGGTTCATAAAGAATAATGCATCTAGTGCACACGAAATGCTTGAGACAATTTTAAAAATACCCCAAAGAAGATGTCCCTCTACAAAGAACATATACACAAAATCAAAACTATAAATTACACAGTTAAAACTGAATCATATAACAAAAAAATACATTACATCTTATCAAAACTTCCTTAAATACAACGTTTTCAGTCTTGCAGCATCAACTAATCCTTCATCACAAAGTAAAATCTTAAGACCATTTCTATTCCTAACTCGGGAAAGAGCTACATAAAGCTGACCATGAGAAAACACAGGACGACGCAAGAACAAACCGACTGTTGATAATGTCTGACCCTGGCTTTTGTTGATTGTCATTGCAAACGACAAAGATACCGGAAATTGACGACGTTGGAATTTAAACGGTATAACCGTATCACTAGGAATCATATTCATTCTAGTGATAAAAACTTTATCCCCAACATTGATACCAGAAACAATATCGGCACCAATCACATTTGTCCCTAGATCTCGCACGACAAGTCGAGTCCCATTACACAAACCCCCAGCCGGATCAATATTCCTCAACAAAATAATAGGCACGCCTATTTTCAACTTCAACAAATGATTAGGTAGACCAGAACACCTAATCTGATTCAAGAATTCAACAGTTATCCAATCAACATCAACATCAGAATAAGCATCACTACCACATATCGAATCAGCACTGAGGTAACTTTTCTCCTCACCGGGCAACAGTCAACTATATAATTGTTTATCTCTTCAACATTTTCGACAGTCGGAGCAAGTATTGCCCTATCTTGGAAAAAACTTGGATCACAAAAATTCTGAACCAAATTTGGATAGATTGTATTTACAATATCTTCCACTGGATTTTCCAAGACAGGAATGATTAGATCAGAAGGAATATCAACAAAAAGTTTATCGTTGACCACTGCTCCACATCGACCTTCACCGATTTGAAGTATCCAATCTGAAAACGACCTTAACTCCTGAGCAGTTGATTGTTCCGATCCGGTTGCTAACCTCATATTTGTTGTCAATCACAAAACTTCGCAATATTTCCAAATGATAGAAGAATTTATGGAAGCCATGACAATCTCAGCACCGAACCTTTTGGAATAACTGGCAACACCTGCCTGAAATCACCACCCAGAACAACCACCTTCCCACCAAAAGGTAAATCTTTATTCCTATCAGAGACTGAAACCATTATATCACGCAACGTCCTATCAAGCGCTTCAAATGCTAATTTGTTAGTCATCGGTGCCTCATCCCAAATAATCAAATCGGCCAACCGAAATACCTCAGCTTTTGGACTGTCATTCTTAATCCGCAAACAGTGTCTTCAGTCAGATCAACAGGAATATTGAACATAGAATGAGCCGTCTTACCACCAGTAACAACAGAGAAGCAATACCACTAAAGCAACATGATAACAATCTTTTCTCAGATCGCAATCTAGCTGACAAAAAAAAAAAAAAAAAAAAAAAAAAAAAAAAAAAAAAAAAAAAAAAAAAAAAAAAAAAAAAAAAAAAAAAAAAACAAGTAAACATAGCAATTTTTTTTTTTTACCAGTGCCACCTAGAACCCTAACAAATAACAAATAACTTCTCTACTGTGTGGATGCGTGTGTGCCTACCTATCTTGTAATAAATTCACGACAAACAAAAATCTTACCAGGATATTGCAGCTCGTGTCTTCTACGGTAAAGAATATCATCAGACAAATAAGTCCAATTTGCTCCCAAACTAACAGAGGTCTTCCCATGGAACCAGATAACAGCAACATCACAAAAAGCCTCCTTAGCTGCGCAGCCGACGCTAACTCGGCGACTTCCTTAATAGCAGAAACATACTCTTATCATCTATCAAGAATCCATGCGAACATGCCTCTTGAAATGTATCATATGTAACACCATTCACGTTCTTATACTTCGAAAGCTAGTACAACCTCTCTGTACATTCAAAGCATCCGCATGTAGAAAAGTTCACCAGATGAGGGATGAGCAAAACTAATCTTCAATTGAAAAACCCCTTGTCTTGCCCTTCCCCAATC